>NC_139027.1:64904230-66104230 GCF_964662115.1 Mustela nivalis | reverse complement strand
GGGCTTGTGTGAGTGGGGGTAACTATGCCAGCTTAGGAATTTGAGCTTCATCCCACAGGCAGTGAAAGTCAGTGAATGTTCTGGAGTAAGGAGGGGTTATGGTATTTTAGGACAATTAATCTGATGTTTGCAACTGATGAGCTTTAGAGAGAGAGGTCAGGGAACCTAGAATCAGGGGACGTAGAGAAAGGGACTCTTGTGTCCCACTTCCCCAGCACCGCACCTGGCACAGAAGAGCTGCCAACAGTACGTGTGCATGTCAAATTGCATTAATAACTGATCTGATCTTAATCAGCCGCTGCTCTTTGTCACGGAAGACGAGATGAAAAGAAGAAAAAGACTATAAACCCAGAACAGTATCTGGTTGTTGAAAAAAAATGCAAATGATGTAGAAACCTTGTAGGGCAAGCACCAGGCAACAGAAGGAGCATGGCATTTGCCTGGATATTCTGCTCTGCCAGGCCCAGTGGTGTTTGTGGGAATCAAAGCAAACCCCTGGGCCACCATTCTGCACCCCCCACCACCATAAAGAATGCCTGCCAAGGCACAGACACAAAACTTCCAGGGGACCTTTGTAGGACATCAAATCAGTAAGCCTGGACTCACCTGGAGAGCCTGGAAGCTTATCTAGCCTATTCAGAAAACTCTCCGTAACTCTATATGTGAGCCTTGTCCCCCAGCCTTTCAGGGAACTAAAGAAAGGGCTGCGTTTTCTCTTTCGCTAGACCAGAAGCCAGAGTTGGCTGTCTAACCAGCCGCGCGGTTCCCATGAGGTAAGGGACTGGCTGCCCCCGGAGCGTGGGCCTGTGGCCCTGCCCCTGCTCCCTCTGAGAGCCGCTGTCATCTGTGTGTGGGAATGTAGGAGCTGGCTCTCGACCACGTGTTTGGCTACAGGGGGTTCGACTGTCGCAACAACCTGCATTACCTGAATGACGGCGCGGACATCATCTTCCACACGGCGGCGGCCGGCGTGCTGCAGAACCTCTCCACGGGTAATGTGGCCCCGGGGTTCCCTGTGAGGGCCTGTGAGGCTCTGCTTCCCGCCCTGCCTGCCTCCCCCTCTCTTGAGATGCCCAGAAGCGGGTGCGATCTCTGCCTGTGGGAACCTGTCCTCTTAATTTCTGACTGGAATCCCTTGCTCCTAGAAAGTGTGGAGGGCCACGTTCAAAGGTCAAAGCCCTCTTCCTTTCTAACAACACCCTGCTCTCAGCCCTTGGAGGGAGGTGTCCACGTTTCCATCAGCTGCTCAGAGGCTGGGAGGGATGGACAGGAGCCAGAAAGAGGATGTGGGGAGTGGAGAAATTCCTTGCAGCCAGTTACCAAGAACAGAGCCCAGGGGAACTTTGCTCATTAATTTTTCACAGTGACCAAGTGTTTTTAGCAGCTTGGGTTTTTAAGTTTGGCTTGCTTTGACTGGTTAGCCAGAAGAAAGAAAACTCTTAAAGCATTAACAAAACACCCCAAATGTCCCTTCACTGTAGGATGACTCAGGTTAAACAAATAGTTGAAAAAGAAATACCGCAAGCCAATAAAAAGTATTCAGAAATTAATTTGACACCCATTAATTTGCCAACGGAGTTAAACATGTTCACCTCTTGCCTTATTTGCTTCGTATCTTAAAATAGATCCCCTTTCTTTTTGCAAATGTTTATGCTCCTTCCCAAGTCTGTGTACTTGTTTGTCATACATTTTTTGACAAAGTCACTGAGCACATAATGATTTGTCTTTTGTGGGGAGGAGGGCCTTGAAATTTTCTATATGTTTTCTCTTTTTTGTGTAGCCACGTATCATCATTTTTGTAGCAATGTGCTATTTCTTTGCCTACTGGTGCTGCCATTTATCTCTTAGTTCTTGGGCCTTTGGATGGATTTACAGTGGCCACCTTGGAAGTGGGCAAACCCATTTGCCACAGTCCATCGATGAGGACATATTTCTTGTTCGTTCTTCTACCTGCTGTGACATACGTTGAGTGAGGGCGTGAGGGGGTGAAGACCTCACCTGTGCCATTTGAGAAAGGAGGATTTGGAAGAGAGTCCCTAAGTATTTTCCTATTCCATAGCCTTCCTGTCAGATGAGTAAGTGGTGCCATTTTGCTCAGTTAGGTGGTATCTCTGTTACCATTTTGGACCCTGGAAACCTTGCACTTGGACTGAGCTCCAGACCCCCACAGATAGTGGGAAGGGTTGCAGGGGAGCCAGCAGGTGCTAGAGAATAGACCCCAGCTCTTCTGCCCGGCCTGGAACAGAATATGTAAATGTGAAAATGGTCTTCCAGCTTCCCAGGCAGGATTCTAAAATCGACAACTTGGAGCCTTCGTCGCTCACTTTTACAAGGCATTTGCAGGCCTACACAATGTTTTGAGGTTGCCCTGAGAGGTCTGTACCCCCACTTACCCTCCTGTATCTGCCCCTAGGGAGCCAGAGCTTCTACCTGGAGCACACGGACGACATCCTCTGCCTCACAGTGAACCAGCACCCCAAGTACAGGAACGTGGTGGCCACCAGCCAGATAGGTAGGAGAGTCCTGCAGCTGCTGAGCTTTCCCCCAGCCTAGCAGAGACACTGCTTGATGGGCAGTTATCTGGAAAGGGAGCAGACGGGTTGCTGACACCTACCCATTGTCGATGTTGCTGGTATCTTTGGACCCCTGTATATTTCTGTGTCATGTGGGTTGAAATACCCAGTGATTGGTGATGCTGAGGGATCATAAAGTCAGACCAGAGCCTGGTAATCCAAATAAACGGGTGCCCGTATCCCTGTGGACTTGTGGGGGTAATTTTTCAGATGTCAAGAGGTGAGATAAAGAGCGCCCCCTCTGCAGCCTGGCACTGTGCTCGGCGAGGGCGGCTTACAGTCTGTGTGCCTGGCTCTTTTGGACCTGGGAAACTGCCAAGGACAAATGTGAACTGATTCACGTTTGTGAGAAGTTGTGTTGCATGTGTGTGTTGTTGTTGTTTTTAACTTTGTCGTGTCGAAGGCAGTTTTTATAAACACCTCCTTCTGCTTGTATTCATTGAACTCATGTCCATTTTTAAGTTTAATGTGGAGCTTCCCGATGCTGCTGCTACGTGCCTCACTTATAGAAACGTGACTTACTTTAGCTGTTGTCTTCCCTTGACGCTTCCTCATTGCCATTGTCCACCCAACGCAGTTGATAAGACCGAGACCCCAGGTAAGGCTGCTCCCCCGAGTAGTTGGAATCTGCACAGCGGAATCATGTCACTGTCGCGTTTGCTGATTGTATCTGGCGAAACTGCAGATACAGATCGCTGAGCTCACCAGTTTCCTCTGTATGAACCCCTCCACAACTGTGTGTGCTGGACACAGATGCCCCCTAGGCCCCCGGCTCTAAAAGCACGGCAGCTGTGTCTTGTCTCACTGCTGGCCAGGTCAGGCTGTAGGTCTGTGAGGCCCAGTAACCATAACACCCTGAAGACCGGTCTTAAAAAGGGGGTGAACCTAAGCGTGGCCCCAGCCCCCCTGCTCTCCAGCCTCAGTTCTGTGTCATGCCTCACACATCCAGGGACGACGCCTTCAATCCACATCTGGGACGCCATGACCAAGCACACCCTCTCGATGCTGCGGTGCTTCCACTCGAAAGGGGTGAATTACATCAATTTCAGTGCCACCGGGAAGCTCCTGGTGTCGGTGGGAGTGGACCCCGAGCACACCATCACCGTCTGGCGTTGGCAAGAAGGTAAAGGAGCTAGGCCGTCTGTCTGTTGGGGAGGCCTGCTTATGGTGTGTGTGGGGCTCAAACCTCCACAGGCCTCACTCCAAAGCCCACGTGGGCACTGCTGCTGGGTTGGCAGAAACCAGGGTCTCTAGATCCCGGAGAAACTACCTGTCAGACCCCTGGGCCTCATGGCCAGGGCAGACCTGGCCAGTCGAGGAAGGGTCTGTGGGTACTCTCTGCTGGCAGCCTTCCTCCTCAGGCGGAAGACCGTGGCCGCCTCCATCTCGGTCCTAACTCCCTTCCCACCAAAATGTCCATGTCCTTGACAGTCCCTCTGTGACCTCTAGATCCCACTGCAGCCTTGTCACCCTGGTTGCCTTATTACAGGAACTGGAGCACGATTTTACCACTGTGGGCTCAGAAACACTTTTTTTAAATTTTTTAATTTTTTAATTTTTTTTGCATTTTTAACTCTTTTGAAATGGGGATTCACCTTATAATCAAGGTTTACATTTAATGTAATAGGATTTCTTTCTTGCCTTTCCCCAACACACGCACGCACATACACACAGGCTGCTACTAAATTTATGTTCATGTTAGAATCAAAGATGTGCAATCTTTCAAGTGTATTCTCAGGTTGGCAGAACAGATCCAATTAGCTAGGACATTAATGAGGTCTGTCTCCAGCCCGGCAGCCTGTATCTGGGGCACGCTGAGCCAGGCACGCACAGAGGTGGCGCTTCTCCAATTCAGGGCTTCTAGAGGCTCATTATCTCAGCACCTCCCCATGGAGGGAGCTAGAAAGAGCTGGGAGCTAAGTTCCAATCCCTCCTGAGCCCCCATGTGAGAAAAAGAGGTTGGGAGCCTGCAGACTTTTATTTTTTAATTTTTTTTAATTGATAGAATTGTTCTCTGTCTTTATTATATCAATGCCAACATCCTGATTGTGACATTGTGTAGTTTTTAAAAAATGCCACCATGGTGATAAACTCGCAAAGGATACATGGAATCTCTCTGCATTATTTCTTTTTTTTTAAATTAACGTGTAACGTAGTATTTGCCACAGGGGTACAGGTCTGTGAATCATCAGGCTTACACACTTCACAGCACTCACCATAGCACATACCCTCCCCAATGTCGATAACCCAACCACATGTCTCCCTCCTGATGGGTCTTGTTTCATTTTTTCCTTCCCTACCCTCCAAACCCCCAACTCTGCCTCTCAAATTCTTCATATCAGGGAGATCATATCATAATTGTCCTTCTCTGATTGACTTATTTCACTCAGCATAATACCCTCTGGTTCCATCCACGTCATTGCAAATGGCAAGATTTCATTTCTTTTGATGGCTGCAGACTTTTATGATGAGACTCGTTCATCTTATCCCGTCCATTTCTCATTTTCTTGTTCCTCAGTGCATTGTGTCCAAGTGGCCCCATAATCTATGTTTTGGGGATGCAGCTTCATTTCCTGTCATGTCGAGTTGTTCTTAAATAGTGTCAGCCCCCAATGAGACATTGAGGGTATTAAACAATAGACTCATAGCCTCATAGCATTGGAAGGACCAGTCCAGATCCCCCGCGTGGAGTCGTCCCTGCAGGTACCCTCCCGACAGGCCGACTCCCCTCCTCAGCCGAATATCAGCAGCCACATGGTCCACGCCACTTCACAAGCAAGGCAGCCCACCCGCTGCAGGAAATATGTTATAAAGCCCTTTCTTGCGAGGGCCTGACATGTTTGATTATGCCTTTCTTCTGTAGCAGGAACGCTGCCGTCTGCAGCGGCCAAGACCAAGTCTGCCTAGTTCCTGGGAAGAGAGTCACCCTGTCGGGCCCCCGACCCGCGGGCTGGTCTCTTAGTTCAGGCCCACTCTCCTCCCTTCCACCATCTGTCCCTCTGGGCTGCCCCTGCTCTGGCCCTGCCCCAGGCCGAATTCCTGCTCACCTGGGGTGCCTTCTGACCTCCAGATAGGGGACCGGGAGAGCCAGGACTTTGAAATAAGTATTTAAACATGATCCAGAGAAGCCTTCTCTTGGGGAACTTTCTCCCATGACTTTGTTGGAGCCAGGGCTTGGGTGTCTGCAGAAGGGCTCTGAGCAGTAAGAATATCTTATGTCTCACCAACCAGCAGCTCCTCTGAGCCGATTGTGTGTGGTTTTTCCTTCACTTCAAGTCCTGTTTACAGATGATACAGTTTTGAGGGCAGTTTATCTACGTTTTTCTTAACATTAGAGAGCATATTATTTATTATTCTTTTGTTGGAGGACTGTTTTTGTGGAACTCAGGGTGTGTGTGTGTGTAGAGTACAAAATGAGCTTATTATATAAAATGCACGTTGTCAGGTCCTTGATACTTAAATGAAACTTGTTCTGAGCAACGTAGAAGCCAGGGCAAGGTGAGACACAGGCATCCCCACAATTAGAAGGGTCTGTGGAGTAAGACCAGAAAAAAATAAACAGTGGCTTAGAAGAAGGTGCAAAGTAAAACAGCATTTCTCCCATGGCTACAGAGAACAATCCTCTATCTCCCTGGCAGCCCATGTGTATTGCTTCGGCTGTAATCCAGCCCTTCAAACCTTATTTCTGCTGGAGAAGGGAGAGTTGTTCGTGTTTTCCTATGACGTGTAGTTTTTGTACTGATCGCTCACGATATGTCTTTGTCCTGTAAGTATTGCAAATGTTTTCTCCCATTGTGGTATTTGTCTTTTAAATTAATTTATGGTATCCTTGGGAACCGGAGTTCTCAAGCCTCCAAGCCCTAGGTAGGGAAGTACGTGTTTTTGAGACAGATGCCCTGAGTGGTACTGTGTGGTCTCCCCCTGCTGCTCCTGGGAAGGGCCTCCTCCTGGAGGGCGCAGCCGAGGGCCACAGGCCCAGCTGCACGAGAATCCAGCACCGCCACTCTGCTGGAGAGCCGTGTGACAAAGAGACAGTGAAACAGGTAAAGAGAACTAAAAGTACACTTATGTGATGAGCCCTGAGAAATGTACAGAAGTGTGGAATCCATATACTGTACCCCTGACACTAATAGAATGTTGGCTGTTAACTGTACTGGATTTTTTTTTTTTAAATGTTAAGTGAAGAGGAGGAAAAAAGTATACATGTGAGTAAACAGGAAGAGGAGATAATTAAGAGGAAATTGAAGCTAAAACATTAAGAATAAATTTGAAGAAAATGGAAAGAAATGTAAATTAAAAATTAAAAACTCGAAGGCTGAAGAGCAATGATGAGGTAAAAACGGGTGTGTGAGAGCTGGAGGCTGAGAGAAGCTGGCCGTTCTAGACCCGACACGGGGAGAATGGCCACAGCACCCACCGATGCTCCCGGGACAGTTGCTGTGCCCAGCTTGGCTCTTGGGGCTTCACTTGTCCCAGACATTTTAATTCTCACAACACCTTCTAAAATGGGAGTGCTTAGGGACGCCTGGGTGGCTTAGTTGGTTAAGCAGCTGCCTTCGGCTCAGGTCATGATCCCGGTGTCCTGGGATCGAGTCCCACATCGGGCTCCTTGCTCCACGGGGAGCATGCTTCTCCCTCTGACTCTGCCTGCCACTCTGTCTGCCTGTGCTCGCTCTCGCTCTCTCTCTCTGACTAAATAAATTAAAAAAAAAAAAAAATTTATAACGGGAGTGCTTATTATCCCCAAATTACAGATGAGCCAACTGAGGCACCAGGGGGTTCAAATAACTTTCCCAAAATTGCTCGAACAATAAATGGTGGAGCTCGGACTGTCTGAGGACAAATGTTAAAGCTCCGCATATGAGTCAAACACATAAACAGGGTTGAGGAAACAACTAGTAATTAAACGTAGAATTTTTAAACCCAAAAACCATGAAAGAAAAAGGAATGTGAAGGCCTTTTTTTTTTGAAGAACGTAAAAGCAGAGAATCTTGGGAAGAAATAAAGAACTGTCTAAAGGAATGGGAGTCTCCAGTTACATTCCCACTGCCAGTGGGTGGGAATCCTGTGGTGGGTTCGGAGATCAGAGGTGGGGAAATGAAGGGTGTCCTTTGCCCTTTTCTCTTATCTGGAAGCCTCCACCCTGGGGCCATCCCTTCCTGCTGTGTTCATGGGTGCCTAGATGTGGCCTGTGGGGGTGGAGTGGGATGGGGATTGTGTTAGCAGCACTGGTGCTCTGGAAATTTCCCAGACTCTTTCTTTTCCACCTTGAGAGCAGTGTCTGAGGCTAGGCAGGTGCTGTTGAGGAAGAAGGAACATCTGCAGTGCTCCCTGGGCCTGGCTGGGTTGGAGAGCCATCCTGAGCTGTGCTTCAGGGCCTGGCCAGAGTGTGGGAGGACGCCCCCTTATCAGAATCTCTCACCCATACAGGTGCCAAGGTTGCCAGCCGAGGGGGTCACCTGGAGCGCATCTTTGTGGTGGAATTTCGCCCCGACTCAGACACCCAATTTGTGTCTGTCGGGGTCAAACATATGAAATTCTGGACCCTGGCAGGCAGCGCCCTGCTTTACAAGAAGGGGGTCATCGGGTCCATGGAGGCTGCCAAGATGCAGACGATGCTCTCCGTGGCCTTCGGTGCTGTGAGTTCCAGCAAAAGCTTAATGAGAGGGGACCCTGACCCTGGGCATGGGTATGGGGGCACCTATAGGCACGAAGCTACAAAAAACAAGAAAGCTACTTCCCCGTTTTCTCCTTTATTGGCTCACTTGCAACCATTATTCCCTTTCCTTAGTATAGCCAGGTGAGTTGACTGTATTTTTCCCCTCAAAATATTCATTCCAAAACGTAGGCCCCCCAGTCACTTAGGGCAGGAGCTTCATCCTTGTAGAGGCAGACTGACTTGCAAGTCTGTCAGGCCCAGGTTAGGTGCAGAGGGCATGGGAACGATGGCCCCCTGGACAGCCTCCCGCTTCCCCCTAGCCTTCTTGTGCCACACATGTCCCAACCGACCCCTTGTGTGGGCTGTGCAGGCTCCCCTGGGGACATTCTGAAACCTAGCCAACTCTTGGTTCTGCACCTTGTTCACAAGCCCGGGAAAGTTTGGCTGGAGTCCTGCCCCATACCCCTTACTCTGTAGTGATCTGGGGATGTATCCACCCCAGGATGGAAGTTCATTTACATGCAGACATGCACATGGGGAAGTCTAATGCCCCAAAGCAACTCAGGAAAGTGAATTTTAGGGCTGGGTGATTTTATCATAGGTGCCTCATGGTCATCTCCTGTCGAGTCTTTTGCCTTTCCTTAGCACAGAGGGTCAATTTGAGCGTGTGTTTGTGTTTCTCTAGCTCTGGTTCCCCAAGCAAGGAGCAGGTGGCTGGGAGGGGACCCTCTTGAGAGCGGCTACGAGTGTCCTGGTGTAGAAGGTGTCCCTTTGTTTACAGAACAACCTCACTTTCACGGGTGCCATCAATGGAGACGTCTACGTGTGGAAGGACCACTTCCTCATCCGGCTGGTGGCCAAGGCACACACAGGCCCCGTCTTCACAATGTACACGACCCTTCGGGATGGACTCATAGTGACTGGTGGCAAAGAGCGGCCGTAAGCTGAAACTCCTCTGGGGCAGC
This sequence comes from Mustela nivalis, assembly GCF_964662115.1. Lineage (NCBI taxonomy): Eukaryota > Metazoa > Chordata > Mammalia > Carnivora > Mustelidae > Mustela > Mustela nivalis. The sequence goes on along the minus strand of NC_139027.1, from coordinate 66,095,033 downwards.
TGGTTTTCTCTTATTGTCTTACTGTCTTGGGAGAGAGTGCCAGAAGCAATGCCCACTGGGAGAGAATGCAAATTTTCATTCTCCCCTCTTTTCTTCTGCAGCAGGGAGATCAGTCTCCCCTTCCTCCAGGAGGACCCTAGGTCAAAACTTTCAGAAGTATAGGTCAGAGGCGGGAAGAGGTGGTTTCATGGTCCACCGGAGCAGCTGTGCTGATCCCCACGTGTTCGTCTCCGTAGCTCTCTGGGGTACGGGAGGATGGGGAGGAGGGGAGCAAAGTTCCCGTGGGAACAGAGACGCGAGAGTAAAGCAGAAAAACAGAGAAGCATTTCCCTTCGTGTTTGATCAGATAACAACATGGTTTGATTTTTTGGACTACAATTCTCTTTCCTTCTACCTCAGCAGCCTTTGAAAGTATTCTAGGAAACTTGCCAGTCCAAAAGGTTGTAAAGAGGCCACCCTGGAGGGTCTGTCCTGCTGGGCCCCAGTGGTTGTGACCTTGATGTTGGGGCAGGTGGCCTAGGGTGTCACAGGCAAGTCTTAGGACGTGGCCCATCATGCTAAGTACCTCTTGATCTTTTTTAGGACCAAAGAAGGAGGTGCTGTGAAGCTGTGGGACCAGGAGATGAAGCGCTGCAGGGCCTTCCAGCTGGAGACGGGACAGCTGGTGGAGTGTGTGCGCTCTGTGTGCCGGGGCAAAGTGAGTGGGCTGGGCCAGTCTGCCCCGAGCTGTCTTCCTGGGGGCCAAGTGATAGTTGAGCCTGACACGTTCCCCGTGATACATTGTTGAATCCTTAAAATGAGCCTCTGAGGTGGGACTTGCCCTGCTGGGGGGAGTTGTCTTAGCAGAATCCAACACTTCTGAGTAGTGTTGGCTGTGTGACTTTGGGTCTGTTACTTAGCCCCTCTGTTCTGGTACATGTGTTGTTGTGAGGATCACATGCATTATAATGCAGGGTGCCTTTCCTTATGCCTGCCTCATAGCCACATTCGCTGGATGGTAGTTCCTGCTATTACAGATAATATTACTATAGGCTCAGAGATGGTCAATAATTTGCCTATGCCCACAGTTACATGGGCAGGAAGGGGGCAGGAAGGGGCCATCAAACTGTGACTCAAAGTCATGACTTTTCAAGTCATACCTGGGCTGAGTATCTGAAAAAACTACAGGGGTGGGTTTTTTTTTGTTGTTGGTCTTGTGTTGTGTTGCGTTGTGTTGTGTTTAAATAGGTATGTCCAGGCTCTTACCCAGAGCTGACAAGTCAGAATCTTAGTCTTGATGTGTGGGTTCCTTTTCTCCTTTTCTTTTCTTTTTTTTTTTAATTCCCCAAGAAATTCTGAGGTCCTTGAAAATACATCTTAACCTCTGTTTTATACCCTGTTTATATTTTTGAATTTGAATTATTATCAGTCTAAGAACTTGGTTTCTAGAAGTTCCCCATAAAAAAGGGCAGACATGACTTGGAGTCTCCATAATTAGAAATTGAGAGCTTTGCTTTTAAATAGATCAATGGCAGTCATCCACTAGGGTAATGAGACATCTGGGAGGCTGAAGGCAGAGCAAGGCCCAGAATCTGGAGGTCATGTGGAGATGGTTTTTGTTCAGTGTGAGGGAGAGACGAGGAAGAACCTGAGCTGTCCAATGGCAGAAACTGGCTGCCCAGCTCTATAGTGGAGCTTGCCGTCTGTGGAATGTCCTGGCAGAGACCCAGTGATGGAGAGCTCTGCTGATGCTCTCATCCATGGCTGAGGGGGAACAGGAAAAGTGAGGGGGTGACTAAGGATAGACGATTGAGTTCACAACAGAACAGCCCATCCCCTGGTAGTACCATTGCCACCAGAGCCAATCCCCTCGTTTGCTCTAATTGTGTTCTTAAGTTAGTTTTTAAAATCTGTATTTTAAAAGACTGTCCTTCTTTTTTACCTATCTTCATCTATTTGTCTGCCAATTGAGCACCCACTAGATATCGAGTAGATGATAAAATTATTTCATTTTAAGTTGTGGCAAAGTAATAGATAACAAATTACCCTTTTAGCCATTTTTGGGTGGGCTGTCCAGCGGTAGTAAGTACATTCCCATTGCTGGGTAACCGTCACCCCCAGCCACCCACAGAACGTTCTTTATCTCGTAGAATTGAAACTCTGTACCTATGAACGGCTCACGCTCCTTTCCCCTTCCGCCCAGCGCTTGGCAACCGCCATTGACTTTTCTCTGTGACTTGGACGAGTATGTCATAGGAGTGGGATCACACAGTATTTGTCTTCTTTCTAATGTTTTTATTGCAACAGGGAAAAATTTTAGTAGGAACCAAAGATGGAGAAATAATTGAAGTTGGTGAAAAAAATGCTGCTTCCAACATCCTAATTGATGGACACATGGAAGGGGAGATCTGGGGCCTGGCCACACACCCCTCCAAGGACATCTTCATCTCCGCCAGCAACGACGGCACAGCCCGCATCTGGGACCTGGCTGACAAGGTGAGGGGCCCTCTCTGCCTGGGCTCGGACGCCCGCAGGTGGGTCTGTCCAGAGCCTGGAGGGAGGCGAGGTTTGGCCAGGGTCAGGCCAGAGATGGGGGACATGGCAGGTCAGCGATTATGTTAGGAAGCCTAATAACGAAAGGGCCACCCCGACACACCCAGTGCAGCGATGGGTAGCTGCATATCCATCCATAGCTATAGTAGAGGAATAAGCTGAAAATTACTTTTCTCTTGTAGAAAGTCCACAAAACCTTAAAAATAAAGAGATATGTCTCTCCTGGAAGGGAAGACTAAAAATGATTTGAAACATCTGATGTTCCCAAATGGAACATGTCAATCAAAATCCCACCAAAGTTCCTCTTGGAGCTTGGGGGAAAAAATTTAAAAAATTCATCTTGAGTAAAAAAACAGCAGAGTAGTCGGGGTGGGGGATGATTGTTACCAAATCTTATCTGGTATTAAAACAAGTAGTTAGGGGCACGTGGGAAGCTCAGTGGGTTAAGCGTCCCTCTCTTGCTTTTGGCTCAGATCGCGATCCTCCGGTGGTGGGACTGAGCCTCACACTGGGCTCTATGCCAGGCGTGGACTCTGCTTGGAATTCTCTCTCTCCCTTTCCCTCTGCCCCTCTCCCCACGCCCTCCCTGTGCCGCCCCCCACCCCCGCCAGCTTGCTCACACACTTTGTCTCTTTCTCACTCTCAAAAATTTTTAAAAATTAAAAAATAAGTAAAACAAGTACTTACGTTCTAAAAACTACAACAGTTGGGCTCATCACAAAATAGCCAGTCAACATTTCCTATTTTTGGCATAAGGATGAAAGAACGGGTATGCCAGAGCCGAACCATGGCCGTTCTGGTCACGTTAAGGGTCATAATTACTCGGCTGAGCAGTGTCGGCGCCTTCTTTCCGAGGGGACACGCGGGAGTTACTGCCGCAGCCGCGCTGGCTAGTGACAGCCGGGATTCGGGATTCAAACCGCCAGGCGCCGAAGCTCCAACTCTCCTCCCTGAGCAGGACGGGGGCTAGTGGGAGCCCGCGGGGCCGGTTGCTCCGAAGGCGACCAGGCTCACGGCTCACCGGCACCCTCGGCAGAGCTGCGGCGCCCTGCGGAGCCCACGGCACCGCCACCCAGGCCCCTTAGGGAAGAATTCACCCAGCGCTGCCCTGACGCGTGTTGTCTCCCGGGCTGTTCTGCTTCGGGCATGCTGGCCGCCTCGGCTTCTCGAAGGCGCAGGAGGTCGAGGCCCCGCAGCGGCAGGGGCAGCCCAAGCGCGCCGGCCTGGGGACGGGCTTCCCCGGGGAGACCAGCCCAGGCGGCGGGGGCTCAGGGCAAGTTCCTCTGTGTCCACGCAGAAGCTGCTTAACAAGGTGAACCTGGGCCACGCGGCCAGGTGTGCGGCCTACAGCCCTGACGGGGAGATGGTGGCCATCGGCATGAAGAATGGCGAGTTCGTCATCTTGCTGGTGAACAGCCTCAAAGTCTGGGGGAAGAAACGAGACCGGAAATCTGCTATCCAAGATATCAGGTACATACCAGGTGGTCTGGGCAGGGAGAATGGCGTTTCCCACTCTGGAAGGGGCAGGGCTGGGCTGGAGAGCCGGTTGGGAGGGGGACCCTTTCAGCGCCGGCTGTGGCAGGAGACTCCCAGGTGAGCCCTCAGCCATGTCTTTGCTAACTTTACCGAGTAAAAACCATACATGCCATGCTAAGGCTGCATCCGTTTCCTTCCTGCCATGGGAGTGGACCCAGAGAAAGTGCTGAATTCCCTAGAATGTCAGAGAAGGTAGCTGTGAGTCAGGAAGGGAGAGCTCGCTTCCTGGGAACCTGGGAGGCCCCTCCCAGCACAGACCTCACGCCTGACCAGCCCGGACAGCCCTTCTCACTGACCATGCTCTCGGATTGCCATTTCTAGAATCAGCCCAGACAGCAGATTCTTAGCCGTTGGTTCTTCAGAACACACAGTTGACTTCTATGACCTCACTCAAGGCACAAGCCTGAATCGCATTGGCTACTGCAAAGATATTCCAAGTTTTGTCATCCAGATGGATTTTTCGGCGGATGGCAGATACATCCAGGTATGTTCCAGCCTTGCTGCTCTCCAGGGCAACCAATAATAATAATAATAATAATAATAATAATAATAATAGTAGTAGTAGTAGTACTAGTACTAATAATATCAGCAACAGCAACGACGGTGGTGGCTTATGGTAGCTGAGTGCCTCTGCGCTGGGCTGTGCCCTGACTTCCTCTCCACAGGAACCTCCTCTGCCCTGTTACTTTCCCCCGACTTTATTAAGGAAAGGCCAGAGGCCTAGAGAATTTAAGAATGTTGAAGGACTAGAGTTTTAAGAAGTAGTGTCCTTCAGTAAGAAGTGCAGACAGCAGAAGCCCTAATCCACTTCTCCCCCCAAACCCTGTGGCTTCTTGTCTCTATTCATTTCAATTCCACCTCTAGGGTAGCGTGGCCCGTCCACACTGGGGACCTGAGCTCTGGGCCTGGAGTGGAGGCTCCTCGTTCTCCTGGGGGAACAGACGGGTGGGAAGGGCTGAAGAGAGGCCTCACCTTTGGGACTCGGAGCTGGAAAGAGAATGGTGTCTTAGCCAGCACTCTGGACAAACATTAGGTGTTAGGGAGCTGGCCTGGAGTGGACACCTGCCGTGAAATGAGAGGGGACCCATCCGTCGGTGGAGCGTCTACTGGACCAGGCGCCATGTTAGGCTTTCGGGTGGACAGAGTGGGCCTGCTCCCAGCTCTCCTGGAGCTTACCCCGTAATGGAGAAGAAAAGCGGTACACAGATCATCACCAAATATACGTATAATTACAAATCGTGATTATGTGCTGGGAAGAAAAAGTATGGGGTGCTGTGGGAGCATTTCATAGGTGCCGAATTTAGATTCACTTCCTCGCCACACAAGTGATATTTAGGCTGAGGTCTGTGGGATGTGGAGGAGTTAGCCAACAAAGAGAGGCGGGAACGTGTTTCCGGGCCATCTGTATGAAGGCCCTGAGGCAGGGAAGATCTCAGCACATTCCGTGAACAGCACAAAAACCCAGGGTGGCCAGGCTAGAGACACCGCAGGGGTAGAAGGGACTGCAGATTTTCTGGAAGATGGTTCTCTCCTCCAGACTATTCCCATAGAAGAAAGGGTCAGGTCCTAGATGCTTTAAAAATCATCCACGTCAGTTGCTGTCCATGAGAAAACTCGCCCATCTCTGTCCCAAAGGACCTGTTTCTCAGAACAGGGATTCCCAAACTTGGAGCATCAGACATCCCCTGGAGGCTTTGTTAAAACAGATTGCTGGACCCCACTCTCCAAGTGTCGGGTGCAGCCAGGAGTATGTATTTCCAACAGCTTTCTAGATGCTGCTACTGGTCAGAAACCACATTTGGGGAACCACCGCCTTAGGACTTGGAAAAAAAGCCAGAAAATGAATGGGAAAATGTCCTTCCTGCTCATGTGAATTTTGCTGCAGGTTGACCATGGGCTTTGCAGCCTCAGGCTGCACTTGGATTTGTTGAAAAGCTGTTGAAAAGTCCTGGGGAAAGGGGAGTCCTTTGAACTGGAGAGATGATTGATGGACAGGGTTGCCTTCTGCTTACAGGTGTCGACAGGGGCCTATAAGCGCCAGGTGCATGAGGTCCCCCTGGGAAAGCAGGTCACTGAAGCCACGGTCATCGAGAAGATCACCTGGGCCTCCTGGACAAGGTGACTAGAGGAAAACACTTAAGGAGAAGGTCACAAGGGTGTCTCTTGTGCTAGGCTCCATCTCCAAGTTGGCTTATGGCCAGGATGTGAAGAAGCTCAGAGATGGAGATGTCTTGTCTTTGAGGGTGGGGGTGGTTGTTGGCAGAAGGCTTCTAGGGCCAGTGCTTTGTTCTGACTGGGGCTTTTGAAATGCAAAGTACCTCCTTTTGCAATCTTCCCAGGGCCCCACCTCACCCAACAAGTGCCATGGGAAATGGTCTTCCAGCTTCTGGTTCAGGGCCTCCCCCCAGCTCCGCAGCTCACTCTGCCATGCAACACCCGGAGGCCCTCCATTCACCAGCAGGCACTGGGCAGCCACCAAGGCCACTTAAGCTGAGGAGGAGGGCCTTGGCAGCTCAAGGGAAAGGACGCCACCAGGCTGTGAGCTTGAAGGTGCCCCAGCAGGCCCCCAGTCAGGAAGGACTAGAGGGACCAGGGAGAGAATCAAAGATGGGTAACTTTCCTTTTGGGATGGAAGGGACTGCAGCAGAGCAGAACAGTTAAGAATGAAGGTAAGTGCACAGAGCGGGAGGAGACAGAAGAGCCACATGACCATAGCGAATAATGCCAAATAGGCCTCTCTCCCTCTTATCCCTGGGAGAGGATGCTTGACTCCCAGAAGCCTTTCCTCTGTCTCCTCTCACACTTCTGCTTGTTCAAATAGCATCCTGGGGGATGAAGTCATTGGCATCTGGCCACGAAATGCAGACAAGGCTGACGTCAACTGCGCTTGTGTGACCCATGCTGGCCTCAACATTGTCACCGGAGATGACTTTGGGCTAGTGAAGCTCTTTGATTTTCCATGCACAGAGAAATTTGTGAGTCTTCTCTGGCGTTGCCCCCAACTCCCCGCACTGCCTCCGGGCTCTTTCCTTCTGCAGGCTACAGGCAGTGCGGGCCGCACTGAGACAGCTTTCTAGGACCTAGAACAAGAGGAAACTTGTTCCGGCCCTGTAGAGATTTGGTGACCCCTAACTGTTTCACCTCCCTCTGGAGGGGAGGGCCTGGAAGCCTGGGGGTGGGGAGAGGAGGATGAAAGGTGTACAAATCGTCCACCTTGGGCAACAATGGAAGGGAAAGCCAGTCGGCGAAAGACTGGCTAACAGAGATGTCCAGGCCAAATGGGAATGACAGGAGTGCAGATGATTCTGGGAGGGGAGATGGGAGTCCTGGAAGTGGTCTGTGGTTGCTGGGAGGGGCAGAGTCTCTCAGCTGTCTCTGTTCACTCTTGCTCACAGGCCAAACATAAGCGTTACTTTGGCCACTCTGCTCACGTGACGAACATCCGGTTCTCTCATGATGACAAGTATGTGGTCAGCACTGGAGGAGATGACTGCAGGTAGGACCCTGACGGACCTGGCTCGGACTCTCCGGGCCTGGCTGGTACTCTGTCTCCCTGTCCCCACATCAGGTGTCCTGGGGGTCAGCTCAGCATCTCCCAGGATCACAGGGAGGGGCTGCCATCCTAATGAAGACAAAAACTTTTCAAGTATGGTCTTTAGTCTCTGATGACTCCCAACCCCAAACTCCAACCCTAGTGGAGCTATCTGGGGCTTGGTGAGAAGGGGAGGGCACAGGTGTTACTCCAAGCACTGCTGTGTAGAAGGGAAGGAGTGGGGGTTGGTGGGGGTGAGAGGCCCAAGATGGCTGCTTTGGGGACAGTCCACGGCATCCTTGCGTATGATCCGTAGGTCTTTTAACTCCTAACTTCAGACTGATCGTCAGAGTTCTTAAGATGATTCATCCCCAACCAAGAGATGTTTAAAAATAGTAGCAAGCCTCAGTCACCCTGAGAAACACGGGTGTTCCCTGATTCTACATGAGATCAGATGAGAATTGAAGCCATTAGGCCCAGTGCTAGTTAGCAGCAGCAGTACCTCAGCCAGCTGTTTGGACGGGGCTGCTTTTGACCTTAACTACTGCTCGGCGTAAGACATGCCCAGGGTTCAGTGAGAGGCACGACTGGCCTCCCAGTGATTTGGAAGGACCCCTGCCAGCCTGCTCCAGAGACCTCAGCCTCTGCAGCATTTCCAAGTCCCCTTCCTCTTGTCCCTCCAAGGGCATTCCTTATTTGGATTGTGGATGAGCAGGATGAGGTTGTCTCTACACTTCATTCTTCACCTCTACCATAGTTGAAGGGCTTTACGGCAACACGAATTTTGGTTTCATTTCAGCCTAAGCAAAACTCTTGTTAGGGGGAAGGGGGATAAAGAAGCAATACCACAATCCAGCTATTTGTAGTGGTCTGAGAGGCTGTGGAAGAGGCACCTGTGGTGAATGTCAACCCAGTTCCTATCCGCAAGGGTGGTGCCAAAAGCGGCCCCCAAAGATGCTCTCTGATGGCCTGTGGGAGGGCACAGTCTCCGGCTGGCGGTGCCACCAGCGGCTGGCACGGAGTGCCCTTGTGGTCACCCTGCCAGCCGCTCCCTGCCGAGTGGAAACACCCATTGAGAACCACACCCGCCTGACCAGGAGCAGGCTAGCGCTCAGAAGACTAAGTGGACTGGCCACCCCGGTGTGGGAGTGCGGGGGCGCCTGCTGACTGCTCTGAAAGGCTTGGAAGTAACCCATAGAATGCAGGACCCCTGGGCCTTTGTCGCCACGGGAGCTGTTCCGATCCCTGGCTCTCCTGCACACTAGAAAGGGCTCTCCTACTCAAGTGGACTGATAAAACCTTGTCAGTAGGAACATAAGAGATAGCGTCAAGTTGCCGAAAGTCCTTACATTCAGCACACTTGGGCTGTCGAAAGAGTCAAGCCAAACAAAATACAATAAGCCATTTTTAAAAAGCAGATCTTTAATTGGTGGCAAGATCCCTGGTTTGTCTTTAGAAATTGAAATCATGATGCCCAGTACATCCCCTGAGCTCGACTCTGGAGCCCTTGGTAGGATTGCTTTTGGTCACTTGACAGGACGATGACGTCCAGCCATGCAAGATGAATGTCTGGTCTGCTTTTTCAGTGTGTTTGTATGGCGGTGTCTGTAAATGCCAGAAACCTCTTTCTTGCTGCTGCTGCTCCCCCCACCCTGCCCAGCCACCACGGAGGCACTTCAGGGCCCCTCTGTGCCGCCAGCTGCTGGCCCAGGCCCACCGCACTGCAGGCCACACGAGTGTCACGCGCCAGCAAAGCGGGGTGACAGCTCCATCCTCTGCAAAACTGTGACGCTAAGGTCAGTTCTCACATGAGGAGTCCTTGCCTCTGTTCCTGAGACAACGTACTAACCACACTGACAAAAAATTCTGATAATGTAGCCCGCTGACCAAATTCAAAGCCTCAGTTAACCCTAACCAATATGTAGCTTTTAATTTGCACCAAAACTTTTACAAAAGATGTTTTGCTATTGTTTCTATATACTTTAAAAATATTCATTTTTACCAATGAGTTGAATAAGACAGCTTCAGTTAGGTGCACCTAAGCACTAGAACTATTGATAGCCTCAGTTCTCCACGTTTAGCTTTCAAAACCAAATGAGCCATGTATAAACAAGTTGAGAAACTTAATTTTTTAATGTTTCATTTGCAGAGTTTTATATCCATTAAGTGCCTTTGAAAGTTACCAGTTGTGTGGGCTGCTGTCTCACCTCCCACAATTTTTCTCCTTTCTACATATGGTGCTAAAACTTCAAAACTGAGGAGGGCTACAGGACCCTAACAGATTCCTGGTCTGTCACCCATGTCATGTGTTTATGTCCCGGCTTCCTAAATGCAAGACATCAGTTACCTGCTTGGGAAAGAGTGGCGGGTGAGCAGCAAAGAAATTAATTCTGGAGGGAGGGGGTAGAAATGGGTTTTCACCGTTTAGTGCCAAACCTACAAAATCCAAACAGAAGTAAAATACACAACTACCACAAAACAGAGCGGGAGGGTGGAGGAAAAAAAAATCTCAAGTGGATCTGGAAGGATGAGCCCTTAGTCCTAAAATGGCTGCATTGGGTCTACCACCCCCACAGTGAGGCTGACTTGACCCCATGGATTTGTTCATGTGAGCTATATAGGTCAAGTCCACATAAAAAGAAAGAAAAAAAATCTCTGCTGAACAAATTCCTAAACCCAAACAATATTTGGTTAAGATTATAAAACAAAATAAGCTATCTTAAGAGTTCCTCAGAGCTAGCTGGATGACAGAAAATATGACCTGAACAATACTAACCAGAAGACCCCTACCTGGCCTCAGTCACACTTCACACTTGGCTCACCGCTGACCCCAGGAAGGGCAGGCCGCACACACCGCGAGGAAGGCTGGTGAGTGACTGGGGACTCCGAGCACACATACACGGATTAGTCTTTCCCATCGGTGAAGCCAAATTCTGGGGCTTGAGTTCCTGGCTATTTGCAGTTACCAGTTTAGAGAAAGGTGAAATGAAGCATTTTCAGTTAGACTAACATTTACCCCAGAAGTGCTTCCGCATTCTAAGTGGATTAGATCACTCACGAAGCTATTTTTATATGCCCAGTTATGAATGCCTTACATTAATCTCCTGAGAGGCTGCTGGGTCCCCAGTTTGAGCCCCTGTGCAGTCCTGACTGTTTCTGTAACCATGTGACTGGTGATGCTGAGTGATGGCCATGTCTGCCTATACTGTACCACTGACCTTTCATAATAATCAGCCCTTGCATTGAAATAACCATGTGGAAGAATAAATTGATCAATGAGGATATGTACAACTATATTTAAAGAGCAATAGTGTCTATGTCAAGAAACTTCGTAAAGCTTATTTGTAAGCATTTCTATGGTATGATTTTATGTATGTTCATAAATCCTGCACTGTGTTCTACTATATGTTAAAATATTGGTGCATGAATTTATTTTCAATTAGCAAAGTACAAGAAATACATCATTTGAAAACATGTTGGTTACGTGTCCGATAAATGGGATCATGTAAACACAGCTGGCGCACACGCGGGCAGGCTTCCTGAGTGCGGTCCCCTCTCCCCAGCTGAAGCCAAGGCACCTCGGTGTTTCCTCTGAAGCTGCTGCCATTTCACGGAACCAAAATACCCAACATCCTTTAAGTCTATAAGCTTTATTGATACTTTGCTTTTACAGTTCACAAGGCATTCCACAGATTCAGTACAGCTTAAACCACAAATGTATAAATCTTCATTTTATAATTTTTTGCATAACAAGTTTTGATATTTGCAAACAACGTTTTTGGAAGCATTAGATTCAGTCCGGAGATTCCGAGTTTATCACAAAATGAACTACAGGAAGTCTGTGCGGTGAAGTTTACTATGTGCATGGCATTGCTTCATGTTGAAAACAGATGGTAGTGCTCCTAGAAATGGATTTTCTGTTTCTAGCTTATGTGCTTTGGAACTATACACATGTAACTGGGGACTCTGAGATACCGCGCACTGTGCGGCAGCCGGAGGGGAGGGTCTAAGCTTTGTGAAACACTATATATAGATATATATATAATCTATATTTACTTATATTGGCAATTAATATAACAGTAAAATTCACAATACACCTAGAACATACCAGGAAGGCAAGCTTTTTCACTCTTGCTTTAGTGGTATGATCTCGTCTAAACGTTTCATTTCAGAAAATCTGCATCAATCTACACAGACCATACACAGTGCACAAACTGTGAGAAGGATTATTTTTTTCAGCTCCACTTTCTCTGCGACCCCCCCCCCCCAAAAAACAACAGCAAGACTACCTGCCACAGAGTGTAACATACAGCTTTCTCAGATCTTTTTTTATTCACCAGTGCCTCAAATAGGAAAAACAAATATTACGGTTTAATTAATTCCATACATAGCAGCTTACAATACTTAAGATGATGAACACATGGCAGTCAAGACAGGTAATTTTTCCTCAGACACCGCATTGCTAAAAATAAAGATCTGTGAAGCTGCAATGTCCAGGTTTCCTTCTTCCCTGACCCTCCCCCATGTAATCAAATGAACATCCCCTTTCAAACCCCTAGTGTTTATGATCTCTGGCTTTTTCATTCAGCTTTGCGTTTCAATCCAGGGATTTTTGCTTGGATTCTACAAGTGAAAAAGGTAGGAAAAAAGGTCAATGGAAATATTTTTAAGTATTTAACAGTGCTGTGCTTCAAGAACTACTTGTATATTATAGTGCTCAGCTTCTACAAGGACTGTCAAACTGTAAGCTGTATTTTTGCCACCTTGCCCCCTGAATTAGACTTTAAAAAGCCTTAAATACAACACAGAGCAAACACAGCAATGATCTGAACATAGACAAAAATCCTTTGGCAACGCTGTTGCACTTTTTAGTTATGATTAAGATTTGCTACTGACTAGGCCTATAAGATGAATTCTCCAAGTCCAGCACACTTTATTCTTAGTGGGGGAAAAAAAAAGTGGATTTTAAATACTTACTTAGCCATAGCATCTTTAACACTCTTATTTGCAAGTCCTAGATAATGATCTATCTGCGTCTGCAAGAGAGGTGGAAAGGAGTTACTAGAAAATTAACATTGCTAAAGAATCTTATTAACCATTACTATATTCAGCAAATTAAAGGCTTAATAAAGGCTTCAGACACCACCTTTTTCATTTTTATAAGGCTTTGGAAACTGGTACTGATAGATTTGTTTAGGTAATACAGTAGGGCTTGAATTCCGAAATCTACAGTTAAGAAATTACCTGATGCCGTTCATAAATAACAGGAACGCTGAAGAGTGAAATTAGAGCTGAAAAAGAAAATACACAACCTTTAAAACAGAGTGGTATGATTTAGGGAAGAAAAACTGAAAAGCCATCTAACAGGCAGCGTTCCTAATGAATGGTTAAAGACCCAAGCTTCTCCTGGAGGCTCCTGCTGGTGGGGAGCCACACTAGAGGAATGGAGGCACGAACCATTCCTAGCTGGAAATCAAGTCCCACAGACCTAATAAAATACAGGTATCCCATGTTAGTCTAATTTAGGGCTGCACCATCAGGTGAGGCTAGCCCCCATCTGGTTTATCACTGTTGACTGAAGCATTCTTTAGGAATTAAAGTAGCAATTAAATCTACAATATCAGTATCAGCAATTTATTTAAAGACCTCAAACATCTTCCCTACGATGTAAGCATTTTCTCCACCAAAGTGTCTCTAAGCTCCTGCACACAATCTTCCCTTATTGTGCAGCTTTTTGTTCAAATCGTGTTGTCAACTTACCCAAAATCAGTAGTGTCAGACCATTGAACAAGGCACCAACATAGGTAAATACCCACATCAATGCTGCAAACTGTAGGAAAATAACATTAGCCTGTTAAAAACAATTCACACAAAGCTGAAGCTTTCAAACAGAAGCATCCCACCTAAATGCCAACCTGCCAGAAGCAAAAATAGTTGGAGACTTGGTTTCAAAGGGAGACTCACCAGTCTCCATTTGAAATTTCAGAATCCTAATTAATATAATTTGATTCATTTTCTCTTGTTTTTCCTGAGACCAGATATGCCAAAGGTATACCTTAACCTCTTCAGCTCTGCTATAGCATTTAGGTTTTAAATGGGAAGCCTGAAGAGGTATGAGAACTCACAATTAAGCCTGATTTTAAAGCACTAACAAGTATTTCAAGATCTACAGGAGATGAACAATTTGGACATTGAAATCTCAGCTGAATATGCAACAATGAAGCAGGGAATACTTATGATCAGAGACAAGGGGTTTCAGGTACCAGAGATACCACCTCTAATATTTTATTAAGGATCAGAGGCATTGTCTGCTCAGTGATCAATGTTTCAACAGTTAACCCTGGAAATGAGGATGCCTCAAAGTTGTATACCTGTTAATAAAACTGACCATTAATATTAGCCACTGCCTTCTGTATTTATTTAATGAACACCAATATAGTTACCATATTAGTGCCAGGCACTGTTTTAAATGCTTTACAAATACTAACTCATTTATCCCTCTTAACTTGGTGAGGTAGGCACTGGAATTACCACAGCAGACCCAGACCCTACCCGAGGCCCGCTTTCACTGTCCCCTCCAGAGGCAGGGAACTAACCAAACTCTCCTACTTCAGTAGTCATGGTCTTAAAAATCTATTTTTTAAATCATCAAAGGAAGCAGGGAAAGGCTGTTCTAAAAAGGGATTTCATTTTAACAAGTCCTTTATTTCCTCTGCATACCTTATTCAGGAAAGGCTGGACAAGAACATTTCAGAGTTTTCTTCTGGTTTTAAAATTTGGTTGACCTCATACAGTACAGACTTGACCTGTTCGAAGCAGTTCTTGGAAGACTTAAAGTCAGTCTGGATTTTACTATTCTTAATCAGTAATTGCCTTGCTTTCTATTAAAGGCCTTCATGTGTCTGGCATTAGCTCTGCCCTAATTAGCAGGTGACAATACAGTGCCACCGTCTACACTGACTTAGTCAGGCACATACAACACGGTATAAATGAAGAAGAGCCTGGAGTGGAGTCAGTAGTTCCATCTCCTAAAGCAGGGATCAGCAAACCTTTCCTATCAAGACAGTAAGATAATAACCATGTTCGGTTTTACGGGTCACAAATGGTCTCTCACATATCCTTGGAATGTTATCTCTGCAAATTTTTTTGAATATTATCCTTCAAAAAATTTAAAAACCATTCTTAGCTCCCAGGCTATACCAAATAGGCCATGAGCCAGGCAGTAGTTTGCAGACCCTTGAACTACAGCATTTGTTCCTCCATATAGTCATTCATTGAACAAAATCCGTCTGTGAGCAGAGTACCAAGCAGAACTTCAAATTCTACTAGGCACATTTACTTCAGGTTAGGAACACACTTTGGATTCCTCCACCACAACTGTCAGTTCTACAAATAGCAACCTCTCATTACCCCTACAACTGAAGGTAACTAATGTTAAAGTGACCAAATGTCAAGCACTCCTAACACCTGTCAGCTGAAAATCAAAAATTAAATACTGCCCTGGTCTCAGCAACTGCCATGGTAGAAAGGCTGGATGCATGACTCCAGTTAGCAAGCCCTCTTCCTTCTCAGAGTTTTATAGACTCCAATTGCAGAAGCTAATTATAACTTCTGCGCTTCAGCCCATTGGCTAAAGAACATTTTCATGTTTTCATCCATCACCGTCCACAAGTCTAAAGAGAAAAGCAACAACCTTACACATTTTAGAGGAAATTGCTTTAGCAATAAGGATACCTTTGTCATGACAGATTTTAGATACACACACAAGCTACAAAGAAGCCCTAATTTGGTCATTAAGTCTCCCACTAGACCGAACTCCAAATTCACAAGCAGAGAAGCCCAAGACTTCACATCTAGGCCATCTAACGGGCTCAAATGTCACTAGACTTGCCTCTTGGGGGACATTCTGCCTAAAAGCCACACTGCCCAAAGGCAAAGAAAGGAACAGAGGAAACACTAAATGTGGGACTAGGCAGGTGTCATAAATGCATGAAGGAGCCTAAGGACTGAGGCAAAGAGACAGAAGTACTTCTCCCTCTCATGGAAGCACGTACAACCCAGCTCCACAGACTGTTGCCATGCAAGTATTCCAGGCCAATGCTGCCAAAATTTCTGATTTTAAGAGAGAAACCAGAAATTCACATTTTTATGTGTTATCACAGAATTTTTAAACACTGCAATCTGGAGAAAATTTAACACTTCAGGGACCCAAAACAAAAATGCTAGGTAAGGTTTTCTACAGAACACAGCATGAGAAGAGAAAGGAATGGTAGTAAAGGACATGTACCTAGCAATTGCACAATTACTAGAACTGTTATGTAATAAAAGCAACATTTTTTTTTTTTTGCAAATATATTAGGTCACTGAATCTCATCACAATGCCATAAGTACTATTATTATCCCTATAGAAGAGCAAACCAAGACACAGAAAAATTAAGCAAGCTGCCAGAGCAGAGGTCGCAGTGATCTCGGGTTCATCTGACTCCAGAATCTATCTGCTCTGCTGCAAGTAAGATCACCTACAGAGAAACCATTATTGGTGGGAATTTCTCACGAATGGGCATGCTATCATACAGAGGCAAAGAATAGGCCCATAAACACTTTAAAGAAACAAAACAGGCAACTTTCATTTTGGACCTACAAATTCTATGCCAGGCCACGGCAACTTTCTGTGACAGTTCAGCCAGTGCATATAGGAACACGGAGATCAGAAACCATCTCTCTCTGGGCAGTATCGAGAGGAGGGAAAAGAACCAAAACACAATGAAGGTCTAATAAATACTTCCAAGAGAGCAAGTGCCATGTCTTATCGGCCTTCTGTCCGGGGGATAGGGAATCAAACTTGACTGTGTATCAAATACCTCATTAAAAAGCTCTGTAGCTGTGGCGCCTGGGTGGCTCAGTGGATTAAAGCCTCTGCCTTCGGCTCAGGTCATAATCCCAGAGTCGTGGGATCAAGCCCCGCATCGGGCTCTCTGCTCAGCAGGGAGCCTGCTTCCTTTTCTCTCTCTACCTACTTGCCATCTCTGTCAAATAAATAAATAAAATTTAAAAAAAAAAGGCTCTGTAGCTTTTTATTAGATGATATCTCAACAACTGGGGGCGACATTTATAAGGAAATTGGAGTCAGGATGCGTAACAGAATTTCAGAAATTACTCTGGCAATTCTGACATTTTCAAACTTTTCCTGCATTTTTAAACTGGAAAAATCTTTGCTTTTTTTTGAAATCTTCAGCCTTATTCATTAGTATTGCTTTGATTGCCTACATTTTCCCTAGCCCATTTCCCTTCTAATTTTTCTGCAAGCTGAAAAAAGCCAAAACTGTCAAGATTGTATGCTAATAACCACACAAGAGCCTAGGGGCTAGATTTTAATGTTCTTCTGGGTCAGCTATTTCTGGAGTTCAGACCTTTTTATGGCTCACTTTCAGATTTAAGATTGTATTCTGGAGCATTAGAATTGCCTAATGTGCAGGCAACTATCACTAGCAATTTTTTTTTAACTTTATTTTCTTCTTTAAAGATTTTATTTATTTATTTACTTATTTGAGAGAGTGAGCAAGCACACAAACACAAGCGGGGGAGCAGCAGAGGGAGAGGGAGAAAACAGGCTTCCCACTGAGCAGGGAGCCTGATGTGGAACTTGATCTCAGGACCCTAAGATCATGACCTGAACCCAAGGCAGATGCTTAACTAACTGAGCTACCCAGGCATCCCTCACTAGCAATTTTCATATAACTGTAACATGTATTTTCCCTGAAAGTCACAGAACTACAGTCATACAGAATCCAGGCTTTACCACCCAAAGCTGTATTACAGAGAAATAAGAACCTCTATCTAAAACACCTGGTCTTGTTATCTGATAAATAAAATTACTAGATTTTTTTTCTTGAGATCTGAGGTTTCAAAAGGCAGGCTCCCTCTAATCAAACTTGGAGCCTTATTCAAGCAGCTCCAAAGCTGAGCCCTGCAGGGACTGTCATAGGCCTTTCTTTTCCAGTGGAAGTGGTGGTGAGTGGGAGGTGGGAGTAGGAGTTGGGGGAAAAAACTATAGCCTGGGCTTTATAGCTTAATGCCACAACTTTTTAAGAATAGTCACTCTTCTGGCAGTATCCCCAGAAAAATTAAATCACAATTTTAGGAAAAGGGACCCCCCCCCCACTTCCTTCTCTTTCCCCCCGCAGAGTTATCAGGTGGTTCTAGTGTGCAGCCAAGACAGAGACAGCCAACACACTGTTTTAAAATAAAGCCTATCAAAGATCCCCTACACAGAAGATCAATCACAGAAACAGAATTAAACATTAACTAAGGGTTAGTTTTCTGGTACTCATGGGTATTACTTATAACAAAGTTAACCGATAACACTGGGTTAAAGTTATCCTGCCTCTTTCTGACCTCTCAGAGGCTAATAAAGTATACCAGACTCTCCAAGAAAAGGCTATATACATGGCTTTTGCAACTTAATTTTACTAGAGGACATTCCTCCTTTCCTTTCCTTTCCTTCATTCTCCTGCCCACACCTGAGGTCTGGCACTCAGTGGAACAAAATCACTTTAAGAGAACCTTTAAAACAAATCCTGAGGATTGGCTAAAACATTTGGCTGACATGAAATTCACAGTAGTGTCTGAAATAAATTCTACTAAATGGAATTAGAAATACTTTGTTAGTGATTTTGCCCATAACATTTCACTAAAATCAATCCTTTGGGAAATGTATCATTGCTCCATCTGTGGACACGTGAAATCTTTTCCAGGGCTTAGAAGCTTGTAGTTAACTGCAAAGGAGCAAAACAAATGGAACTCTTACACAAGAATTTAAAAGGAGAAATCTGCAAAATATGTCTTATTCATCCAAGTCAACCACTAAAGGAGACAGGCCAGATACAGTGATAACCACTATAGCACAACAGATCTTTTTCAGCAGGCCTGATGCCTCAGGAACCTTGGAGTTTGGTTATATATATATTTATTTATTTATTATTTTTTTTTTAAAGATTTTATTTATTTATTTGACAGAGAGAGATCACAAGTAGATGGAGAGGCAGGCAGAGAGAGAGAGAGGGAAGCAGGCTCCCTGCTGAGCAGAGAGCCTGATGCGGGCCTCGATCCCAGGACCCTGAGATCATGACCTGAGCCGAAGGCAGCGGCTTAACCCACTGAGCCACCCAGGCGCCCCATTAAAAAAATAAGTAACGAGCAAGAAAGTTTCACACGCTAAGAATAGTGACTCTAAAATTTTCACTTTCTAAGCAAGAAGTTTTCAAATAGAAGGAATGGTAACTGTGACCCAGAATCTAGAAACATAGCTTATATAAATGTGAGAGTTCAAATTTATGAAGATTGCAAGTTATAGAGAAACCGCTTTCAAATTTCTGTTTAGATGCTATTATTTTAAATATACCACAGAGCTGGATATCATGTGTATTTTCTACACTTAAAAACTCATGAGACTTCACTGCATTTTCTTTGAATTTAGGGTGGTATTCATTTTCCTAATGATGCATCATATAAAATCAAAGTAATTCCAGCTAGAAGCTGGTTCCTGTAAGTTTTTAAAAACTCAGTGTTATTTAAGAAATTCATCTGGAAACTGGAAACAGCAGGTAGCAAACTTTCAACAGATTGAGTCTCTAAATACATGGAAATAAATCAGTCTGATATTAGGGCAAATAAATTTGTTCTTTACATTGAAAAAGTGAAGAAAAAAAAAGAATGAACTGAAAAAAAATTTGTTTTCCTTGCTTTAAGGAAAGATAATCTACCACTCTACTGGCTGCGGTGGCTAAGAGGCAAAAAGTAATAGAGTCAGAAGGAAATCATTTTCTTAAAAAAAAAAACAAAAAACAAAACACACAACAAAACACTGAATATACAAAAACTGTGTATGAATAAGAGTGGTAAATGCTTTCTATAGAAAGGTAATACTAAGTCATTTTTATAAAGAGTCAAAAGTGTTAGGATTTTTGTTAGCTTTTTTCAATGAGACATTTTACCCAAGTACCCTGTGTTTCTTTAATACCCTTATTCATTAGAAACATATGGAATCTATACTACCCACACACAATGACATTAAGATTTAATTTTAATTAAAGGGGTCAATTTTTTATTTGAATTTTAAATTTTAAAGGGGGGTCCAAAGGTAAAAAGAAAAAGTTTATTGACATTGGAGGTACCCTAGGTACCCAGGACAAGAAACAAAACAAGAAAAGGTCTAACTAAAGTCCCCAAGCAACAGAACCATCAGGTTATCAAGGAAGACTCTTTGTATATATTATCCGAATGTGCAACTGAATTACCAAGGGCTTCATACCATCACCACTACACACGGAGGAAAAGACATAGCCTGCCTTATTTTTTTGCTTCAACATATTTTGAGACTTAAATGCCAAGTTCCCTCTGTGTGTTAATATGCTCAAGAACCTGTTACATGCCTGGAGCCTTGGGTTTGCCAAAAACACTACTTAAGCATTCAAGTAAGTTTTCTTTTTAAAAGTACTGCTAATCCATAAGGAGACAAAGTAGTAAAATACAATTCTAATACAAGCCTTTTTTCCTCAATATTAAGAAAAAAGAACATTTCCCAAAAAATAAGAAAATTTCAAAAAAAATAAGAGTGCTTCAGGAAGTAAATCTGCCTCGTGTGCCACATCTGTTACTCAAAAGTCACATACATAAAAGCCACTCAAGGCAAAAATTTATCAAATTCTGTTTTTCTCACTTCTGCTACTTTCATCATTAATAACATCTGCTTTAAAAAAAATCCCTGAGCATCTAAGGTAATTTTCAAAAGAAATTAAAAATTGAGATTTAAGAGCAAAATGTAATTCATCTTAGGGAAAAGTATTTTATCCATAAAATTTCCTCCTTTTTTTCAAGTATCTGTGCAAAACAGATTTAAAGGGTATTTATTTAGTATTTAATCATGCCTTCTCTAACATTTTCATGCTGCTCTAGCCTTTGCCAAGTATTTCCACACATAACTATGTACACAGAGGACTGTATATAGAGGATGATAAAATCTGAAAGAACAAAGTTTTCTTTTGAAAGACATGTAGATACTAAAACTGGAAACTAAACTAAACTAAAAGCTGGAAAAACTGGAACAAATCATTCCCAGATCAATTTGTTTTATTTTTAAACAGATTTCTTCAAGAACACCTCTTCTCTCAAGAAGAGTATTACGGACATACTGAGCCTTCATTACACTGTGCAAACATGTAGTATGACTTCTGCCTTGTATCTGTTGCAATTTTTATTAAGTCTATAAAAATAATGACTCTCTCCCTTTATCAAGCTTCATGATGATTTTGTTTGAGGTCTTCCCCAACCCAGCAATTTTTACTGCTAAATTCAGAGATGGCCCTTTGTTGTTTGAAGCTCTATCGCTATTTACTGTGTCTTCTCAACCAATTCCCACCCACAAACTTTTCGTCTTAAACTGTACTAGCACCTTCTTGATGATTTTTCACACATGGTCTATCCCAGCTGTCAAGCTATAATATAGCAAATATCACTTCAGTGAATAGGGACCGGGTTCGTCTAGCACCCATATGTACAAGGTTCTATTTCATTTACTCCAAAGTATTCTCATTTGTTCCCTTTGAAACTAACAAACCAAAACATCCCAAATAATATAGCTTTGATCATTTATTTACACACTGACATCAGATAATTTCAAAGCACTACTACAGGATATCACTAAATGCAAGCACTCTATACAAAAAAGATAAATTAAGTAATAAAAGGAAACTAAAACCTTTTCAAGATTTTACGTGTTTGAGAGAGACAGTGTGTACATGCAAGCATGAGGGCAGGCAGAGGGAGAGGAAGAAGCAGGCTCCCCACTAAGCAGGGAGCCTGATGAGGGGCTCAATCCCAGGACCCCAGGATCATAACCTGAGCCCAAGGCAGATGCTTAACTGACTGAGCTACACAGGAACCCCCTAAATTATTTTCCATCAATGTTATTTATAAGTAACTGAGAGTCTGGGTTGTAAGCTGAGAAAAGGATACAGCTGAAAATAATATCCATTTATTGGTTTATTAAGGCTAAAATGCTTGTTAAAAGCATTGAATATTTAAATGTATTCTGACCAGTTCAGAAATTGCTTCACGGAGTCTAAAGGCCCAATCATCATATTGCTAGGATATCCCTCTTTTGCATGATAAATTGCAAACTAGCACCTAGCTCTCGTGAAAGAAAAACTAAATATTACCATGGTACATTTCTACCCAGGTGTAGACTGGAAATAAGTCTGTCTTACGCAGAGTCACAGGCTATAACACAAAAAACACAAATGTTTTATGTCAAGAACTAAAGTCCCAGTGCTTGGAGCTCATGTTAGAAGTTGGTTTAGTATTTGCTTTGAGTCAGTGAGCTTTGGGTAAATTTACTGGCAAGGTGAGACCCTAACAGCTGCTATAGCAAGATTCAAAAACTGAAGAAAGACTTCCAATAATTACCAACTGAATATTAGTTGAGGTGTTTCCAAGTATTAAAGTTTTTCCAGAACAAACATTCCAAGAAAGAGTCTAAGATATGAAATAGCTTATGTGAGTATATAAATCAAACATAAGCCAAGAAATTTACTGCCAGACTCTAAAAGGGCAAACAAATTAAATTACATCTGGTATCAACTCTATTAGGTAATCTTTATTCCTACAGTGAAAATTCCCTTTAATTTTCTCACTTTTTCTCTTTTGTTGCACTTTTTAAAAATTTAGTTTTTAATTTTAATTCCAGTATAGTTAGCATACAGTATTACATTAGTTTCAGGTGTACAATACAGTTTCAACAATTCTATATATTACTCAATGCTCATCGTGATAAGTATATAATCTTCTCACTTCTAATCTTTGTGATCTCCAAAAGTATAAATTTATAACTTATTTTCCTTTAGAAAGGAATAGTACTTTCCTCCATTTTAAATATTTGATGGGATTCTGATTTCTGACTTCTAAGTTTACATTAGTTTGATTTCACTACATCTGTGTCACTTCCTTTCCTATAGAAAAGTAGAAATTTTCACTCCATTATTTGATATTAAATTCTGGGTATATCAAAAATGAAAAGCAAATAAACTTACCTTCAGAGAATCAACTAAATCATCAACTAAAAAGAGGCGTCTGAGTTCCTTTATCGTGCAGTTCACATGACCAAGAGCAGAATTACTGTATTTCTGAACCAA
This sequence comes from Mustela nivalis, assembly GCF_964662115.1. Taxonomy (NCBI): domain Eukaryota; kingdom Metazoa; phylum Chordata; class Mammalia; order Carnivora; family Mustelidae; genus Mustela; species Mustela nivalis. Next base: position 66,072,245 of record NC_139027.1, on the reverse strand, counting down.
CTCCTCAGATATGGCGACTTCAGATTCCAAATATGCCCTGGAAAACGAAATACATCTTAACTGTCACTGGTCACAGTGATTGTCCCTGGATGTCTCTCATTCAGCAATTACGTATCTGTAAAAGAAGTCATTAATATTTTACTATAAAAACCTACTATTTCCTAATTAGGTACAATGTAAAAATTCACCAACCCATGCATATTTCACTGACATGCACAGGGTCAGCTGATGAACACAGAAAAAAATCCTTCAAAGTCAGACTGATCTGGGCGTGACTCTTAAGCTCTGTCACTTCACTTGTCTGTGTAACTTCGCAAAGTTACTGTCCTGAGGATTCAGTGAGTTCAACGCTTAATACAGGCAGACGCAGAGAAGCACTCAACAAATGGTAGTTACTACTATGGGTTTGGGTTTTTTCTTCAAGCTGACTTTATGCTGTCTCATTAGATCTTCCTAACAAAGATCCCATTCCCCAAATACTACACTCTCTCAGCCTAACTTTTCAGGAGAAACTGCCCAATATGTCAAGGTCCAGATAGTGAAATGGCTGCCAAAAGTATGATGCTAACGGTAGTAAAACGTAATAGTTACTGTCCATGAAGATGCCTTAATCTATACTAAGAGCGGTGGAATCGTCCTATTTAAGAAAACTGTAATGAAGAAGTCATTTGCAGGAATGCAAGGAACTGCTTCATTGTTATTGTTCAAAGAAGCCATTTTATCTTGGTGGAGTAGAACCAACTCAGAAATACTAAGCTCTCTTTCCTATCGCTGGACGTAGCTCCTTAAAACCCAGTCCCTCTTCATCATTCCCCAACGTTGGTGGACACTCGTTTACTCATACTGGAAAGAACAGTCCTCTCGTAAGTCCCTGTCCCATAGCTGACTTCTGTAATATGCCCCAAATATGTCTCTTTGTTTTTACTCACTGTGCTGTCTCTCTAGTATAAGTGTACATTATTTAAAAACTGGAATGTTCTGTCTCCAAACCAATCGCTAGTCTGTCTGCATCCTAATCCACTCCTTCAGCCAATGCCAAATTCATTTTACTTAAGCTATCCTAGATAGTGCTACTTAGACTGAACTCAGGTAGGAGTCAGAAGACCTGCTACTATCTCTCTGTGTAACCTTGCAAAGTCATTTGACTTCTCAGGCTCACGGTTCCCACTCCCTAAAATTAGAGAAACAGACCTTCTTAAGTCTCTTGCGGCTCAAACATTCTGTGATTCTAAGGTTCCAACTTTTCAACCAGAGCCCTATTCAATCTTTCCAACCTGTTTTCTCACCACTCACTATGCTGGCAGGCAAATATGAGCCATTCATCAAACATTTTTTAATCTTACTGCTTTTGTTCATCATACTGTTTTCCTGATCCACAATGCTCTCTTCTCACACCTAGTAATAGCATAGCCACTCAGTTAGCCCATCTCAAATTCCACCCACACATGAAGCCTCTTTGGCTCTTTCTTCCCTAAGACCCTCTTATCCAATTCTAATAATGCTTTCTTTTATAGTATTATTATAGTACTGACCATATCCAGCCCTGGAATATGGACATGTATATACTTGTTTATTTTTCCTGTGAAAGTGTAAACTTTTAGTTAAAGACCAGGAATATATCCTTCCTATGATGGCACAGCACTCAGACGATTATTATTGATTAACCAGCACATATCATGTTGTTATTATCAAGTTAAAAATGATCAAAGAGTCACATCTACGCTTAAATCAGCAATAGTTTATTTGTGCAGCTTTGGGAAACACCGAACAGAAGCTGAAGTAACTTTAAGTTGGTATTCTGTTTCTTTGTACCACTGCTTTTGTTCCTGCTGAAGACAAGATGCGAGGCCAGCAGGCACAAAGCTGGCACTCTCCATCAAGGAAATCCTGGGGATATTTACATTCATTCAATGGGCATGTATGTGTTATTAATGCAAGGCCAGCACTGCCACCACTCTTTTCCAGTGTCCGGAGGTATTACACACAGACTGCACAGTACCACCATTAGTGTGGTACTTGGAAAAACTGTCCAACAGGATTTAACTGGCATGTCGGCTGAATTCAGGACTGTAAAAAAAAGGCCTCTGAATGAAGAATAAAGTGTTTCTCAAGAAATAAGAATTAAGAAAATCACTAGATTTCTTTTCCCCAAAATCCTCTTTAAAATAAAAGATGTCAAAAATTTATGGTGTAGATAATTTAGAAGTTTTGGCTTGACAATATTTTTAAATACTTCAATTTATCTAATTAAAAATCATATTCCTCTATTATTTTTGGCATGCTACAGCTCTGCCATTTTGAAGTTGCAATCTCAAGTTACTGAACTTTAAGTATGTTTCCCTCTTTTGGAATGGAATAATACCATCTGTCTCGCTGAGTTATTATGAAAATTAAGTATGTACATAAAAGACCAAAGACATAAGAGCATTCACAAAAGTCGGTCTCTTCCCCAAACCTATATAGCATCATTACTTCATCAATATGAAGAGAGCACTAGAGCAAGACAAGCAAAATAATTTAGTAGATCTCTTCTTGTAAAGTCTGAAAATCAGTTTACATTTACCCATTAATATCAACTAGATAATGTTCTTGGTAATTACACACTCATTCATGCCCACATAGATACCTGCCTTACCAAAAGAGAAAAAATGATGTCTATATACAAAACAATTAGAACAATTCGAGAATATCTCAAAGCCATACTTACTGCAATAGGAAATGAACCCTCAGATCATCTGGACCGAGTGTTAAGGAAACCTTCAAAAAGTTACATCTTGAAATCAGAACTAAATAAGAAGTGTAATAGATTAGTTCATCTGAGAAGCTAAAAGGCAGTATGAATGGAAATAAAACCCTAGAACGGGTGAATGAGAGACAAGATAAAGATATTTGGACTTGATCTTGTAGTGAACAGAAAGCCCAAATACCTAAAAATATAATTAAAGTATTATCTGAGGAAAAGCGGATACCACGTATAAAAGTTGAAGTAAACCAAGGTAACCAGAACCCCAAGTGAACAAGTAGATAAACTTTTTCTGTAAAGAGCGAAGAGTTAAATATTTTAGGCTTTGAAGTCCATATATAGTCTCTGTCACAACTGTCTAACTCTGCTATTACAACATGATGAAAACAGCTAAATGACTGAGTATGCCTGTGTTCTAATAAGACTTTATTTACAAAAGCAGGAAGCAGACTGAATTTGGTCCCTGGCTTTATGGGCTTGCGGTCTTCACTGAGGAAGCAGGAGAAAACAATACAACTTAGTTATCTTCTTTACCCGAGATGGAAATAAAGACATCAAAATTGGGAGTCTGAAAATGGGGACAGTAGTGGTGTTACTGATAGAAACTGACAAGTTTGAGAAAACAAAACAAAAAACAAAAAAAACGTTCATTTACAGACATGGTTAAGTTAGTGGTTGTCAGGGGCTGGGTGGGAAATAAGTACCAGTGGGTAGAAAATTTCTTTTTTAAAAATTTTGAGAAAATCTGGAGTTAGATGGTTATGACTATACAATTCTGAGAACATACTAAAAACCACTGAATTTTGTAATACATGAATCGTATTTCAATTTTTTGAAACTGGGGGGAAATACATGCTGAGTCTGAAGTTAGGGTAGAAGACCCAAACGAAGGTATGTCCCATTACCAATCAGATACATGATATGAGCATGTACTCATAAAAGTCAGGGCAGAAGATGATAGTTTGGAGACAAGGAGTGGCTCATCAAAGGATAACAAGAGGATACAAAAGTATGCCTTAGGGAATAAGAACAGAAAACTAGGCAGAGAAGGAAGGGCAAGAGGACACATAGGCATGACAAGATACCATTACAGAAAAACATGCACATGCCAGTGGTAAGAAAGGTATTTCAAATATCAGCACGAAAAGGAAGCAATAAAGAAAACAGAACTTTCACCAATTCTAACCATGTTAAAACGATATAGTTCCCATTAAAGTAAAATTAGATAATCAAATACCTAGTTCTAATAAATATTACTGGCACATAGTAAAGTTAGGCTAATGACACACAAATCCAGTATTTTCCCAAGAGCCCATGAAATGACATTTACTCAAAAATCTCAAAAGCAGATGCTTTTGGTATGGCCTTTTAGTAATAATCTACAATTATCCTTAAGCAGTAAAAAATGCACGCCGGTAACTCTACAGAATGAAGTCTTAATACTAATCCTGTTTATAGTGTTGCCAAGGTGTGCCTTGTTTTCCAGACATCTCACCTGAATGGGTGGCCTTCATCTGATTTCTGGATAGCTTGGATCACACCCTTATATATCCTAAAGCTGATAGTCACAGAGAGCAGGGCCAAGACAATGTAGGCAGTTACGCTCACAATGCTGAATACTGTCAGTGAAAGCAGCAGGAATAAGCTGGCACCAAACACTACTCCAGTCTTCTTAATGTCTCTCCAGTAGAGGAGGTCAACAACTAAAAATTAAAGAAGAAGAAATCTGAAATTAGAACATTATTTTATCCATTTGAATTTGGCACATTTATACTTGCTCCACCTACAAAAACAAAAAGGTCTCTAAAAGCAAAACCAAAACCTAAATTGTTAGAGAAAGATTAACTTTGTAAGCTGCACTTTAAACCCATTCGAAGTAGAAATTAGAATCATACCTCCATCTATTTACCATTAATTTTCCTCATGCAAATCTGTTTCCTTCCTGTCCAAATCACTCTTGCTATACAAGATCATTCAATCTCTCAAGTCCAGTATAGCAGACTTCTAATCCAAAACAAGTTTTTAAAAATATTATCTTGAAAGCTTTCAACTTTGTTCATTGCATAATATAAATACAAATAACGGAAAAAAATCTTAACACACTTACTAAAATGATACCAATGATGTAAAAATATATTTGCAGAAAAATCACTAGTTCAAGAAGTTAATAAAACTATGAAAAGCTACACATAGGAGTTCTATGACTCTGCTTTTAAGAGATCTCTTTGAGAAACATAATGAAACTGTAACCTAACCTGGCTATTATCATTAAAACAAAAATTGCCTACAACACCAAAGACAAAGGAAAACATGCTTTAGAATACCTGAAAAGCTACTTCTCTTGAGAGCAGATAAATACAATGCCATAAAAATGTAGATGTCAAATAAAAAAAGAAAAACTCAATGTGTTACACTGTTATATAATATTTATTAATAGTAAGGAGTCAGACAAAGCCAAACTTAGCAAATTTGTTCTTGGCCTATGGTCACAGAGCCATAGTGGGGATCAAATAACCATACGCCTGTGGTCTTAAAGTCGGGTTATGTACAACACACAAAGATTTCTGCAGTGTGCCAGAGGGTTCCTGAATTCACAGGCTAAACATAATTTGTCTCTCTCTGGACTGTGAACAACTAGGGGATTGAGGGGGTGTTTAATATTCTTATAGTAACATAAGTATGGGCATATTCTTGAGTACAATCTTAAATACCTGTTAATTTTTAAGATAAAGAAGGTAACAAAAAACACATTTCCAAAGGTTGCTTTGGTTCTCTAAGGTATGTGATTTTCTTTTACCATTAGGGGTACTTCTGTGGGGGAAAACTATGTATGTGAAATGTAAAATGTTAGATGTCATTATGAAGACCTCAATTCCTGTTAGTATTTATCATGAGTGCTAATTAAGACATTTTAAATCTAGTTACAGTGTCTGAAACATAGCAGGGGATCAACATTTATTATGTTTAGGAAACACTCTGTTATCCTCTGATTTGATTTAAATGCTACTAATTTAACATTGTATGATTTACAGCTTTGTGTTCAACCTTTGATTTTAATTCTTTATTCACATTTTCTCCCACCTCAAGCTTGTTCCAACCCTGCCTAAAACATCTTAGTTTTGTTCTATTCAACTAGTTTCTACTATTATACAAATATAGTAGCACAACTGAGAAATAACCAGAACTTGAAGCAGTGTATCTATGGCTATAAAAATGACATCATAAATAATGTCATACTGAATAAAGAGACAGCAAGCGATGCTAATAGATTTGTGACATTCAGCAAACATTTATTGAACTGATACTGTTCATGGAACTCAACCTAGTAGAATTAATTAAAAACCTGAAAATGGGGATGTGGACTTTTCTTTAAGACCCTGTCCAACTCTAAAACACTACAATTCTAAGAAGACAGTAAGACATATAAAAACAATGACAAAAAAATTATAAAATCACTGCTGCACCATCATTACAATTGAGAAAAAGGAAAAAATGGAGGACATTTTAAAGACTGCGAAAAAGACAGAAGTTGAGCTGGGTCCTAAAGAATGGGTAGATCTAGAATATGTAAAGATGTAGGCCTCATAAGTCTCTGCTAGCAATGGTTCTCATGATTAATGTAGTTTTGTTTTCTTAAACAGGGTACCTGGGAGCGTGGGGGAGGCAATGATGAAGACTGCTCTTAGTAACATAATTTTTCCCTGTGGGCTCCCCTGTGCCCCGAACAAAGCACTTAGATTCTGGTGTTGGATCACCTACACTCAACAACTCGCTCCATAACTTACCAACTATGTGACCTCAAGCAAGTCACCAAATCTCTCTGTACCTCAGCTTCTGTATCTATAGAATGTGTACACAATAGGAATGATCCTAATGAGATATTGTGACGATTAAGAGAGAAAATGAATTAACAAAATTTTTCATTAATAAGATAGTGAATATATAGTACACAACAGCATTTAACAAATTCCTAATAAATGCCCAGGCTGTTATTTATTGTTGTTATTATGAATACCATTACAATCACTATTACCATTCTTATTAAGGTATTAAATATAAAGAAAGTTTCAACCTCATGATTAACCTGCAAGTTAATAAATCATATTGCTGTTATAATCATGTTGCTTTAGAAGACACATGGAAAAGGATTTTCAAACTTATCTAAGATTTCACTAACAGAACAAAAAGCTGATAACCTAGAAGAATCAGCAAGTAAAATACATCTCAAATTTTTACATGAACGAAATGCTGCCTTATAAAAATGTATGGTTCTCAAAGTGCTCTAAAACATTTATTAACCTTCAAAATCACTATTGGTAATAAGTTAAAATAAATGCAGCTATCTTCACTATTCTTTACCATCAGTAAAAATCCTTCAATAAGACCTGATTATAAAAGAAATGACTTCAGGCTTGAGATATACAACATAAAAATGACTAACCTAAGAGTTACTGTCTGGACAGTTTTAATGACTTGATAAGAATTATTTATGATTGGTGTATGATTTCTATATAGCTATGGTAGAAGAAATTACCAGTGGCTGGGATTCAGGAGACCCACAAGGCTAGTACTGTCTCTGCAACTGTACAACTCTGGATGAGGCTCCCAGCTTCTCTGGACCTTAGTTTTATCATCAGTAACCAGGGCGTTAAATAAATAATTTTTCTTTCACCTTCAGAAATGAACATACAGTCACTACAAAGATACACAATCAGCCCTGCATTCAAATTCCCAATCAGTGGATCTGTAGTAATGAGATTTTATTGCTGTATTATCTGTGCCAAGGATAAATTTTAAAATCTCCTTCCTTTTTAATTCTAGATTTTTTTGAGGGGAGAAAGACTTAGACATACCAGTCTTCTGAAATGAAACTTAATAAAAAAGGCTTTCTTTAACTGTCAAACATTAGTAAAACTTTAGGGAAACAAGATCTCATATTCCTATAATTTTTCAAGCAGTTACAAACTATATCATTATGGCCACAGTATGCTAGAAGTTAAAAAAAAAAAAAAAAAAAAGACTGAGAAGCTACACACTTTTAAGCCGGACAGATGTTTCAGAAATCTTTTCCAGGTTGCTGATCTATACTTTCCACACCTCCCTTTATTTCCTGAGCCAATATTTATCAGGCACTTACACTGTGCCAAGTACTATTTATAGACTACATAACATTATCTCTTTCAGTTATTAAAACCCTAAGAGGCCAGCTTTCAGACAAGAAAGTGAGAACCAGCTCTTCTATGACTGGACTCAGATCACTTAATTAGTAAGTGATAGAGCACGGATTTTGACACAGGCTTCTTATTGATAAAACTCGTATGCCCCATGTATGATGTCAAACTAAGATTCAGCACATAAATATGCTTAATAAGTGTCACACATATGCATGCATAATGAATAGGCAGTGTTGGCAGGTAATCACCATATGTGAGATGAATCCCAAAGGCCAAGAAAGTCAAGGTCAAACTAACAAGAAGGTTAATGAATGAGACACAAATTTTAATGTGACTACTTAACCCACAGTTAAATCCAAAAAGGAAGAAAGAACTCTATTCCAATATAACTGAAGCTATTTTCCCATAGATGAAAACTATAATTAATTAGACTGTGAAAAAAATCTTTTAAAAGCCATGTGAATCTAAGCCATGTGAATCTAATTAAGTAAAATTAGAAAATATCTCCATGCAAAAGAACACTATGCAGCCAGCAAGGATAGTGATGTAGACCTCTATTACCCAAGAAACATGTCCATATTAATAAATAAAAACAAAATGTTACAAAAAGATTCATATAGTAAAATTTTAAAACCTTAGATAACCATGAAGTCTGAAAGGATATCTAGTAAACACAATTTGTACTGGAGTATTAGGGTAATAGATGAGTTTAACTTGCTTCTTTCTTTCTATGCCATGTGAAATTGCCTCTCTCCCTCCCTTGTGGCAAACATGAATTATTATACTTTCATTATTATGATACTTTTATTATACTTAAAAAAAAAATTCCCCCCTCTCCATTCCTGTTCATTACTGCTAAAGAACCTTATGAGTGTGGTTTTCCCAATAGGTTTTCCTATGGGGAGGAGGATATAATGTATGCTAGCTTAAGAAATATTTAGATCCAGGTGATAGTTAAAATTTTAACAGTATATAACCAAGTTGGTAACTCTGGTGCTTTGGGTTGGACCAGCTCAATTTCCCCAAAGTTGATGATATGGGAATATCCATGTATAAAGTCCAGTAGTATTCAGTCATTACGGCCTAAAATAAATTTAACTGCATGAGGATACAGTAAACCCAAACCTAATACTTTCTTTCCTCCTATCATATGATTCCTAAGAATTAAGGTCTTTTCAATAAACGGAAGAGCTCAGAAAATCCTATATGTAAACTACACATATTACATAAACATATGCAAAAGCTATATAGGAATACTCAAAACAGGTATCTTCAAAGCCATGTTGAAACACGCCATATGGGGCGCCTGGGTGGCTCAGTGGGTTGGAGCTTCTGCCTTCAGCTCAGATCATGATCCCAGGGTCCTGGGATCGAGCCCCGCATCGGGCTCTCTGCTCAGCAGGGAGCCTGCTTCCTCCTCTCTCTCTGCCTGCCTCTCTGCCTACTTGTGATCTCTGTCAAATAAATAAATAAAATCTTTTTTAAAAGAAAGAAAGAAAGAAAGACAGACAGACAGAAAGACGCCATAGAATGGCTCTGGTAGAGCCACAGACCTTAAAGCCCTGAGGAGGAACAAGGGGAACAAGAGCCACGAGAGAGAAGACAACTAGGTAATGGAAGTCATACATAAGACAAAATTAATGTATGCCAGAACAGGAAGGTCTGAGAGGCAATCTACATTTACCAAGGTCACTGTGCAAAATATAGAAGGATTTCAGTATTTTTGTGTAAAGAAATTTAAAAGATTGTTAATGAAGCTATAAGGATAAAAAAATATTACATTATAAAAATATTAGGAAACACGGTTGCCACCTTAATTGATAGTCTCCAGTATTTTTGTCTCTCAGATTCCTTAAATTGATTTTAATGAAGAAATATTGGAAGATTCCAGAATTGTTAATTCTCAATCAGAGGGGAGTAGTTATTAACTTTTAACAAAATGCTGAGAAATATATTCAAATGCTATTGCTTCTAATATTCATCAAGAGACTTTATATCCATTATTAATTTAGATGTTCAATCCTGCTACCAAAATCAGGCAAAGACATGGCAAGAAAACCACAAACCAATATCCCTTATTAATATAGACACAAAATACTAGCAAACTGGATACAGCAACACATAAAAAGCATTATACACCATGGCCAAGTGGTATTTATCTCAGAAATGCAAAGTTGGGGCGCCTGGGTGGCTCAGTTGGTTAAGTGACTGCCTTCAGCTCAGGTCATGATCCTGGAGTCCCGGGATCAAGTCCCACATCATCTCCCAGCTCCATGGGGAGTCTGCTTCTCCCTCTGACCTTCTCCACTCTCGTGCTCTCTCTCAAGTAAATAAAAATAAAATCTTTAAGAAATGCAAAATTGGCTCAACATATGAAAACCATTCAATATAGCACACCATATTAACAGAATTAAGGTCAAAAACTGCATGAGCATCATAATTGTTACAGAAAAAGGATCTGACAAAAATCCAACACCCCTTCATTACAAAAACTCTCAACAAACTAGTAACAGAAAGAATGTCTTCAGCCAGATGAAGGGTATACAAAAAACCCACAGCTAACATCATACTTAATGGTGAAAGACTGAAAGCTTTCTGCTTAAGACCAGGAACAAGACTGAGATACCTGTTCTTTCCACTGATCAACACTGTCCTGGAGGTATGAGGTAGAGCAATTTTAAGACAACAAAAAGAAATAAAAGACATCCTGACTATAATAACCTATCTCTACTTGTAGATAACATGATCTTATATATATAAAATTCCAAGGAATCCACAAAACAGTTACTAGAATAAACAAGTCCAGAAAGGATGCAGGACAGAAGATTAAATTAATATATAAAAATTAACTGTATTTCTATAAAAGCAATGAGTAATCTGAAAATGAATTAATAACTTCACTTACAATAACATCAAAAAGAATACTTAAAGTGAAAAAAACCCCAAGACTTAGAACTAAAAGCCACAAAATATTGTTGAAAGAAATCAAAGAAGACTTAAATAAATGGAAAAGACATCTCAAGTTTATGGATTAGAAGGCATTATTATTAAGATGGTAATACTCCTCAAACTGGTCTAGGTACAATACAATCGTTATCAAAAGCCTACCTGCTGTTAACAGAAATTGACAAGCCAATTGTAGACTGTACTGAAAAACACAAAGTATCCAGAATAGCCGAAACAATCTTGAAAAGAATCACAAACATGGAGAATTCACACTTCCTTTTTCCAAAACCTACAAAGCTACAGTAATCCAGTCAGTGTGGTAGTTGCACCATGATGGACAACAGATCAATGGATCAATGGAATAAAATTAATAGTACAGAAATAAACACATTCACAATCAGCTGATTTCAACAAGAGTGTCAAGACAATTCAGTGGGAGAAATTTTTCACAAACGGTGCTGGAACAAGGGTATATATGCAGTATATAACTGTAAAAAAAAAAAAAAGTTGTTGGACTCCTACCTTCCACCATACACAAAAACTAACTCAAAATGAATCACAGACCTGAAAAGCTTAAACTATAAAACCGTTAGAAGAAAAAAAACAGGTGCACATCTTCATGACTTTAGATCAGGCAGTAGTTTCTTTGATATGACACCACAAGCACATCCAGTAAGAGAAAAAGATTAGACCTCATCAAAAATGAAAAATTTTGTGCTTCAAAAAACACTAAGAAGAAACATTAAGAAATGTTAAATAGTTAATGTTTAAAAATGTTAAAAAAAACATTAAGAAAAAAACATTAAGAAGACATGGGTGGCTCAGTGGGTTGAGCCTCTGCCTTCAGCTCAGGTCCTGGGATGGAGCCTTGCATCAGGCTCTCTGCTCAGCAGGGAGCCTGCTTCCTCCTCTCTAGCTGCCTGCCTCTCTGCCTACTTGTGATCTCTCTGTCAAATAAATAAATAAAATCTTTAAAAAAAAATTAAGACAGCCCACGGAATGGGAGAAAATTTTCACAAATCAAACATCTGATAAGAGACTTGCATTCACATTATATAAAAAACACTTAACAACAATAAAACACAAATAAGGTAATTAAAAATGGGCTAAGGATTTGAATAGACATTTCTTCAAAGAATGTATACAAATGACCAATAAGCAATAAAAAGATGCTCATCATCATTAGTTATTAGAGAAATATAAACCAAAACGATAATCAGATAACACTTCAGACCCACTAGAATAGCTAATATTAAAAAGATGGACAACAACAAGTGTCGGCAGGAAGTGAAAAGATTAGGACCCTCTTACACTGCTGATGGAAATACAAAATTCAGCCACTGTGAAAAACAGTATGGCAATTCCTCAGAAAGTTAACAGAGATTTATCACACAACATAGCAATTCTACTCTTAGGAATTTCTAGCCAAAAGACTAGAAAAAAACCTGTGTTCATACAAAAACTTATGTTCATAGCTGCATTATCCATAACAACCAAAAAAGAGGAAAAAACCCAATTCAAAAGTTGATGAATGGATAAACAAAATACAGTTTATCAATTCCATACAATGAAATATCACTGGTCCATAAAAAGGAATGAACCACCAATACATGCTACGACATGGATAAACCTTGAAAACATGACGTTAAGTGAAAGAAGCCAGACACAAAAGATCACACATTGTATGATCCTCCCTATATGTGATGTCTAAGAATAGGTGACTCTACAAGAGACAGAAAATAGATTAGTGGTTGTCATGGGCTGAGAGGGGTAGAGATGAGGAGTGATTGCTAATGGGTATGGGGTTTCGGGGGCGGGGGGGTGAATGAAAATGCCCTGGAATTAGATAATGATGATGGCAGCATAATTTTATGAATATACTAAAAATCAATGAATTATGCACCTAAAAAAATTAAAAGTAAACTAAAAATAATTCTTGTTTTAACATGTTTCTCTACTAGGTTGTAAACCCCACAAGAGGCATGTTGCCTTATTATCTACCATATCCCCAGATAAACTTTCAATAAATATTACTGACTGCTTAGAATGAATGCATACTTTATGCCAGTTTGAGGCATGTACTAATTCTTATTCAAAAACATTATCTGTTTTGTATTTCACATTAGTTTTACCTAAACTATTTTCAGATATCTACACTTACTCAGTAACAAACAGCAATGCTTTCAGATAGCTTATAAAATAGTATCATTTTAAAGGATTTTATATCTTCTTACTACACCCTGAAGAACTGATGACTGCCTTTCATCTTCATACTCACTCCCCTTACCAGCTTCATTAATATTTGCTGCATTGTCTGAACAGTGGCCAGACTATTCTTAGGAACAGAAACACTTAAATTCAAAACTATACTATTTTTAAATGAAAATAAAGGATATCCTGAAATAAGAAATACAGGGTCACTATAATGCTGACTTAGGATTCTTTTGTAATTATTAGTTCTGTTTATGAATAAAGAGTTTAATGGCCTCTTTATTCTTGAGATAACAAAATTAACACAAAGGGCTTGTATAAGAAAAGCTTGGGGCGCCTGAGTGGCTCAGTGGGTTAAGCCTCTGCCTTCAGCTCAGGTCATGATCTCAGGGTCCTGGGATCGAGTCCCGCATCAGGCTCTCTGCTCAGCGGAGAGCCTGCTTCCCCTCTCTCTCTGCCTACTTGTGACCTCTCTCTCTGTCAAATAAATAAAATCTTTAAAAAAAAAAAAAAAAGTAAAAAAAAGCTTATTAACGTTTCATGGTTCCTCAAGTCTCCTATACTGAAAAATAAAGTGTTGCTCATGCAAGGTAACCTACTGTAGCTTTAACTTTAGTCTTTTACAATATATTCAAGAAATATCCTTTTAAATATCTGAGGTTAATTTAATAGTGCCTGTCCTTCCATAACTGTGAGAAATGCTTATGGACTACTGTAATAAAATATTGCTGACCCATTTAAATAAATTCTGGTTATTTAGAAAAAAAATGATTTACTCCCTGCAGTGGTACCCACTTTTCTTTCCAAAATAAAAATCTGAAAATTTTTTATTTTGTGTTTTGTGCAGTGCTAAAAGCAGTAGCATCTTTACCAAACTAAATTTATTTTAAAAATAACTCTGTACACTACAATCTTTTCTTCAAAATAAAAACCTCTGACCCAATATAGAGTAAGAAGAGTTGCCTACACTTGGTAATCATAAAATGTCATCTGTCATAACTAAAAATAGTGCTACCATGCATGCCTTACATACAAAAGTCATCCAATTACCATTTGCCTCAAATCAAATTCTTACTGAAGCTCTTCCTTGAATAGCCTGAAGTCAGGTTTCAGTTTCAAAATCTTTTGTCTAGAAGGTTAAAAAAGTTGAACGAGCAGGTCCTAAAACTACTGACAGGAGAATAACGGCTTCCTAAGCAGAAGCAAATATTAAGTTTTCTTTAATAAAGGCAGGCAGTTAAATGGGAAATTAATAAACAAGGATATATTAGAATGATAATAAAATGTTATTTTTCACAACCATAGTCTTTAAATAAGTAATTACATGTTTATTAGGAATCATAATCCTTAAATTCCTCTCAACTGCCAGGGAAAGTGACTAGAACTCAGAGTTGATCATTTAGCCCTACATAGTAAGCTTTTACCTCCACCCAGGAAGCACTCACCACACTAATAAATGACAAGTGGGAGCTCCAGAAAAAGATGTGTGCAAAGTGGGAACTTAACTCTTTCAGCAGAAAGAGTCCCATTTCTTCCTTCGGTCCTTCCTTCAATCAGTATAACCCAGACTATATCACTTAACCTAGTTTCCCCCTGTATAAAATTAGAAAATGGATACCAAACTATCAGCTTCAGATAGTTGAAGCTGAAAAGGGATTGCACACAATGGAAATGCTTGGTGAACTAAACACACTAAATAAAGGTTTATATCATTAAGAGACAAAGTCAAACAGGGCAATGAAATATTAAATGCAAAGATTTACTAAGCCCAGATTTCTTGAAATGTGAATTCAACTTTCTCTGAAAGCACTGCTTATTTGGTTTTAGTGAGATACGATCAGGTTGATGGATACCTACTACTGCTACAAAGTATCTCAACCAAACAATTAGCAAAAATACTGGTGTCTCTCTTGGCCATCTTCGCTTCCCGTCAACTTGAGTTTCTGAAAGATCATGCGCAATTTTGGGTCCTTGCCTCTTTTATCACTAAATCTTTCCTGCTTTACTTCCAACAACACTACAGCTCATTGGGCAATTCCTACAACCAAACACCTGAGGAAAAAGCATTTTAGGTAAAATCAGCACAAATTGTAATTTGCCTTTTCTATAATAATTTAGCAATCCCCTAATCTAAGCAAGAAACTGTCCTGAGTACTTTGCATACTGAGGCTTAGCAGTATTAATAAATAAGTAATGTAGGGTTACAGACTGAAATTCAGGTCCAACCACAGAAGTCTCATTTTCTCCATCATACCACATTTTGTATTTAAAGGAGTACGTCAGCATTCACACAGGCCTCATTTGTTGTTTAATAGTTCATGTAGATTTCAATACTTCCTTTAATCCCACATTCTATTTCTAGCTTTATTAGAAGGCAAAAAATGCAACAGAAAATAATCCTAACTTCCCACTTCTAATTTCTCTAAACCATGATAATTTTTTTTTCCACAGAGAAATTTATATAGCTAATTCCATTTTCTCTAAGGTAAAGCTAAATAAAACCTTTAAACATTTAAAATATATATATATATATATATATATATATTCCTAACCAATGATTCTCCCTACCTGTGCAAATTTGAATAATCTTCAGTTGTAAAGAACGTTAAAATAAGGAATCTTCCTATAAAAGGGCTGTTAGTTCTGGTAAATTTTGGTAAGCATGCAGTTATTTATTTTAAATTACTAGAATTGATCCAGATATACATAAATGTAAACATGAAATCAGAACAGACATTGGTTCAATGCACAATTTACTATGGTTTAAATTTTATTTCTTGTGGGTATCCAAGCATTACAACATTACAAGAAATAGGAACCAAACCTTAGAAATAGGAAATCACTGCCCCAAATCCTATTTTCTCCTAATAAAAACTAAATGGAAAACATACTCCTCCATAACTCTAGAAACTTGAAAAGCTTAATAGACTGGAAGGGAGGAGGGGGGCTCAAAGCAAATTATTAGTGCAATAATGGATAAACTAATTATGTTTATATAGACAGCCTCTAACTTAGATGGCTCAATTTTAGGATGGTGCAGAAGCGGTACATATTCAGTGATATCATACTCTGAATTTCGATCTTCTCCCACACAGTAGCTCCACACGATCATGAGGGTAAACAACTTTTACAACCATTCTTGTTTTCACTTTCAATATAGTATTCAAAAAATTACATGAAACAGCCAACACTTTATTATAAAAGAGGCTTTGGGGGCATCAGGTGGCTCAGTCTGTTAAGTGCCTACCTTTAACTCAGGTCATGATTCCAGGGTCCTGGGATTGAGTCCCAGATCAGGCTCCCTGCTTAGCATGGAGCCTGCTTTTCCCTCTCCCTCTGCTACTCCCCCTGCTTGTGCTTTCATTCTCTCTCTCTCTGTTAAACAAATACATAAAATCTTAAAAAAAAAATTTTTAAAAAGAGGCTTTGTGTTAGATTATTTTGCCCAATTGGAGGCTAATGTAAATATTCTGAGTAGGTTTAAAGTAGGGTAGGCTAAGCTATGATAGTTAAGTGTTTTAAATGTATTTTCAACTTACAATATTTTCCATTTATGATTCATTTATCAGGATGCAACTCCATCATAAGTTGAGTAAGATCTGTACTTCTATAAGCATTGATACCTACCATATTTCTCACTGGAATAAATAGCTGGTAGTACAGACAATTAAATGAGAACATCAGAACACTAAAATAGACCAGAATAACATATTTTAAATTATTTTAGATTATTTCAGTGGAAAAAATATACAAACAGGTGCATCCAACAAAAAAACAGCTATAACTCCTCTTATTCTTAGGAAAATCATAATTTTAACAAGTCTGCAGTCTGAGAGTAGAAATTCCTAAATCCATCTCAACAACCAACTCTTAATAATGGACTTGCAGAGCTATAAGTAATATTCGGTAATTTTTAATCTTTAAGTTGCTTTGAGGTCCTTAAGTAAATGCAGTATAGAATAAATCTGACAGTGGTGACAGAGTAGTTGAGGAGAGACAATAGTATTTTAGTGTCTATCAATATCGTCAATAAATGCCTAAGTGGTGATTGGACTAAATGTGAAAGCCCTGAAGATTTAAGAAACATGTCTGTACATTTTACACACATAAACATACACATAAACACACACGAGTAACAAACGTTAGCATCATCCACGATGAAGCAGAAAAACAAAATTTGGTCTCAGAATACTGCTCTGAAGATGCAAACAGAAGAGCTGTTTAAATTACATTTAGTAACATTGTTGAGCCTAAATTCTAGAAAGAGATGAGACCAACTGAATAAATAAAAAGGGAACCTACAAAGTGGCCTACAAAGTCCCCACTAGGCTTAACATTTTGACAATACTCATTGACTAACCCACACCTACTTTCTTTCACTGCTAGTGTGAAAGACTACTGCGTATTTTACTGCATTCAAAAAGACCATACAAAAAGAGATATACACCATTTCCAGTAAGATGATACAGACTATATAAATGAACAAAATCAAAACATGGGTTGATTTAGTAGAACTGGCTGAACATCACAGTTCTCATCCTTTCCCTTCACTGAGGTATGCAGAACAAACAAGGAGTTCCAATGGTGAAGACACCACTATTTCTGACTTCATGGAATTCACTGGCTAGATCAATGTATATCAAGATACGTATCTATTTATCTTTACAGACATCTATATAGAGACACATAGGTATCCTCACTCTTTTCCTAGCCTCTAAATTCCACAAAGGCAGAAAGAGTGGTGGCTTCATCACTGTGTCTCCTCACTGACTGCACAAGTTTTCAGAACAATGGAGTACTACCTCCACCTCAGAGGATTAGTAAAGACCTTAACAGAAGACTAGACCTTTGATAAATAAGACTTGGACAGAATGAAACGGGAAGAAGGGGCATTCTAGATAGAAAAATCCACAAACAAATGCAAAAAACACTGAAGGAACAAGTCCTTCAATGTGGCAGAAGACAGGGTAATGAGAGATGAGATTATAATAAAGGTGGGGACTAAGCCAGGGAATGCCTTTTGAAAGTCCAGGATAGACATTCTGAAGTTAATTTGAAAGTAAAGAAAAACCTCTTAAGTGCTATGATAATAGCCAGAGTTCAGGAAGATTAACTTGGCTGTGACACAGAGGATTGAGTGGAAAAACCAGTGAAGAGGCCTGGTGAGGAACAAGGAATACCCAGACTTGGATAAATAAATAAAACAGAGAAGGTATTTCCACCATTGCTCCCACTACACAGCTGTACAAGACTTTAAACCACATATAAAGGAAAACATTTGCAAATTGAGCCTTTTTTAATATAAGCCTGTTTTTCCTCAAGTGATTTAGTTACTTAAAACTGGCAAAATAACTATTTTAGAGTTAAAACCATCAGAAATGCACACATAATATTTAATCTTGGCCGAAGTTTTAGGACAGACACTTTCATACATTTGTACAATATTTTGTACAATTTAATTTTTTAAATTATTATTAAAAAGCAATAATAGTCTGTACAATCTTTCTGGAGGGCATTTTTACACCAGGAACCAAAAGCCTAAATACTATAACCCAGCAATTTGGTAATAATCATGGATAAAAACAAAGATTTATATTCAATTATATTCACTTTAGCACTGTTTATACTTGCAAAAACATTAGAAGTAATTGAATATTTCACTATATGGGACTAATAGTACATACTTAGAATACTACAGCCATTAAAAACAACGTAGAATATATTTTAAATTAAAAGCATTTCTCCACTTAATGAAAGATTACAGAACATAACGTACCATATGAACCCCCAACATACACTCACCACTAAACTTAACACACCAAAACAAAAACCACTCTATGTGAAGCAAAAGTTTTAATCTTCAAGACATCTAAATTTTCTACAACAAATGTATATATATTTATGTATATATAGGGTCATGCAGCTAAACCAAGATCTAGAAGTATTCAATGAACGCCTAAAAGTCGTGTTTCAGCTAAGTTTAGAACTTCTTTCAAATGGGTCTCAAAATTCATGCCAAAGTTCCCTCCGAAGGCATTTTGTGGCTTTCTCAAGAGGTGAGGCATTTATTTCACACAGCAAGACCCCTACTCCTCTCTACCTGGATTGTCAGTCTGCATGTACAACTGTAAACATATTCAGTAACCTGAAGCCTTCAAAGAAACTGCCAATGGTTTATCAGAAGTAAAGACCTACAAGAACCCCTGCAAAGAAGTATGCTCCAGAAATGGGCCAAAGGCACTTTGTCTTAACAGTCAAACTGAACCTTTATGCTAGAAACACTTCGGTCACCATCCTACAAGAATAACTTCTCTCAAAGGTCGCCTACAGCACATTAACTGCCAAATTCAAAAAAAAAAACACAAATAAAGACAGTGTTGCAGAGGTTTCTAAAATTCCACAGGGTCCAAAAGCATTTCTCAATCTTCATATTAAACAGCTTCTCTGTGGTATCTAATTATTCAATTCCCAATTCTTTATCATTAAATCTGTCATTTCTCAGAGCTTTGCAGAAGTTCTATAGTCACTCCAAACCTGAAGCTTCTAAAGCTGAACTTGGCTTCATTTCTACCTATTTCTACTGATACTAAAAAGCACTAGCAGTGCCAGGGTTCCACTCTGACTGAAACTGCTGTCCTTCGAGTCCCTCCCTTACCCTAGTCCCACAAATCTATGCCAAATGTCAAGTATTACTTACTTGAGTTTCTCAAATCTGTCACTTCCTTTTCATTCGGATTTCAGGCCAAGTTCAGTCATTATTTGTTTTAAATCTGGGCACAAATACAGTCATCGTAACTTCTGCCTCTACGTTCTCCTCAAATTTAACTTATACAACAACCCAAACCAGTCTTTCAAACCTATCATTTTATCACTCCTGACTTTAAAACTTCCTAAAGCTCTTTATTTCCTTCCTAGAAAAATTCAAAAGCCAATGAATGTCCTCTGCAATCTAGCCCACGCTATCTTCTCCTAAAACCAGGGAACCTCAAAACTGGAAGCCGAGAAATCATGCAAATGAGCAAACTGAAATTAAGACCCAAAAGGGTAAGTTTCTCACTCTGGCCAAAATTAAGTTACCAAACCAGAAACTTAAAAACCTAAATCAGGATCTCCTAAAATTGCCTGGTAATAATGTGAATGACACCAAGATGTTTAATACACAGATTTCCAGGCCCTTCTGCTCTAAATTATGATTCAGGTCATCTGAGTCTGATCACAGGAATCTGTATGTTTAAGAAGCACTAGGTGATTCTCATCTTCAGGGAAGAATGAGGAAACCTGACCTACATCTTGCAAATCTTCTATATTCTTTAACCAGATCAACCTTATCTTTCAACTACTATCTTATAAATACTCTGCTCTATCCAAAACACTCTACTCACTGTCTTGATCATTCCTTGTTCAGAGGTTGTATCATGCTCTTACTCACCCAAACCTCTAAACTTTCCCATTCCTTCCTATTCTAAGTTCTTCAAAATCTTAAACAATGCTTTCCATATAACCCCAATAATCAAGGACCATGTGGGTTTCATCTGTTGTAATTATGCTGCTAAGAATGAAAAATCAAAGCTAAAAAAAAAAAAAAAAGTAAGAGAATACAAATTAATACTGGTTTTAGCCTGAAAGAAAAAAATGTCTTAAATGCTAGTTAAGCAGCAACAAAACAAAACAAGAAAAAATAAACTTTTCAACACATTGAAATCAGAGTAGCTCTCACTTCTGTTACACTATTATACTTCACCATCATTAGATGACTGATGGTGTTTCAACCATGGCACTTAGGGCAAGGTGGAACCAGTAGGGGAAAAAACAAATGGGGGGCCCAAGTATTTTTGTTTTTTTAAATATACCCAGAGCCTAGATTTGTTTCTCTTCTCTATCCATACTTCTCATAGAACTAAAAAACCTCATTTTCTCACAAAATGAGGAAAAACTCATTCCACAGCAGTTTCACCTCTGCAGTGATTTCCACTTAAGTCGTAATCTATAATCTACATTAAAATTAGCTGCTGATAAATAGTAAAATAGAACTTCACCAATAAATCAGACAAATAGGTACCAAGCAAAAAAGCCAAAGACAAGCACTAAAATATCAGGCCATTCCATTTAACATACAATGTGAAGCTCTCCAGAGATATCCAACAGTAAATGTGATTTTATAATTAGTGTCTAAATAATCAAAATAAACTTCTGGCACAATACAGGCTATATTAGATCTTAATTTCTCCTGTCTCAAAATATCCATAAATTTCAGCAAATAAATAACTTAAGGTATTATTAAATAGTCTAAAATTTAAATTATTAATACAGAACCTCAACATCTGCAGAGTAGACCCTAATGTAACTTTTTGCCTATTTTTAAAGCTTGTTTTATTGTATTGGTATCATTACGCTAAATTTTAATTATCAAAAACTAGTGTTTCAACTCACCTTTCATTAGGTCAGAAAGATGAAGAAATAAAAATTCTTCTCATTAAATTTACATACAAAGAAATCATAAAGGTAAAAATCCAAAGCTATATTGTTTTCTAGTCTTTAAATTGCAACTATAAAAATCTTTGTCTCAATGTGAACTCAATCTCAAACTCGCCTTTCCCCCACATTTCTTTATTGAATAGATTTTTAAAAGGATGTTATGAATGTTACTGTAATTAGCTCCACATATTGCTTTTAGAAACATTATTACCAATTCTGCAAACAATTCTGCTACAGAAGGAAGTAAGTTTTTTAAAAAACTGTAAAACTTAAATGTGGCCAGGAAAAAAAAAAAAACTGTTGGTGTGTAATGTCTACTTGGACTACTTAAAATAGCTCTAATAATTTTAAGACAATTTATTACAAGTGGTCACCTCTTTTTTTAAAAAATGGCACACTTACCCATCTACATAAAATATTTTTAAAATATTCATTACAGTCAACATTTTAGCACTTATGGGCCTACATTCTTACACAATGACCCACTGAGACTTGAAAGGATCTGCTGGGCTTTCAAGGGGGAGGAAAGGGGATTAAGATCACTGATTGGTTATTACAAGGACAAAGGTTAGAGACTTAAATATAGACATGCATTTAAAACTGCTGTGTATACATCTTAATGATTTCAAGATATACACAAATATAATCTACTTAAAATGTGACTGGTAATGACTGTAAAGGTTCAATCAGATTTCCAAAGAAGAAACAAGCTTAACTGCAAACGCAGTATCCTGCTACTTAAAAAATCTTGGATAGAATTTCAACTACACCAAATCAGCTTTAAAGCAAAACAGTCACAGAAAATATGTCATTATGTAATAGAAAGACAGCTATATAAATATCGCACTAAAGTGACCAACAAATGAAATGCATTTAAAAGATACTGTTTACAATGTGCAAGATTAAAGAATAGGATTAAAGAATAGAACCTAATCAACCACAGGATTGCAAAACCTAAATCAAATGCCAGTGAGAGAACAGCATGAGATTTTCTCATATACAACCACATATAAAAACATATGAAATAGCTCTTTTAATGTTTAACTTTTAAAGCTTTCATAGGCTCCATTTTCAATCCAAAATACATCTAAAATTGCAAAGCTTATTCACAGAAATATATTTTGGTCACATAAAAAAAACTGAATATAAGATTAAAAAGTACATATACCCTTATCCTTCCAATTTTTCTTCTGACAGTCCATCTCTTGTCACAATCTGCCCTCCAGATGCAATTATCAATTATGCATACCAACAGAAAAGCTGTTAACTGCACAAATCTACCCTGTGAGACATGAAATACCCGTTTCCTCCACCGAAGTCTGCAGTCTCCGCTGCACAACTGCAGCAGAACTGAAGTCACCTGACGTCTTCTGGGTGTGGAACAGACTGACGCAGTGCAATCTGTAACTAGGCTACTAATACTCAGGCACGACTGCCTTCCTCCTGTGTGTTTATTGTTCTAGTCTTTTGCTTGTTGCTCATACCAAAGGGAGCTACTTTTCCAGGGAGAGGGGCAAGCTACCAAAAAGAAAGGGAAGAAAAGAGAGCTGGTCTTTTGTCAGAGTTAACCACTGAATATATCTGAAACGCACTTACAGCTGTATGAAATCATTTTCTTTTCACAGTGGGTGAATGATGCCACTGGTTTTCAGTTTCATTTAAAACCCTAAAATCAATAGTTACCTAATAAGATAAAAATGGACCAATCCAAAGAGGGGTAATAGCTTAAATTTCAAGCCTGGGAAATGCTGAATCTCTTCGTACTTTCTCCTCTGAGTTTACTAAGGCTTAAAACATTCAGCATTTGCACCCTCATGAGGCTATGAGTGGAGAATCATGAAATCAAATTATTAATATTTACTGAATATATGCTACTTCAACAGAAAAAAATGGTTTTATTCAAACTCAGCAGTCTAATCTTTCTAATGCAACGCTATTTCTTCTTTTACAATAATGGAAATCAGATACTTAAAAATATATATTCCTAATCATCACCTGCTACAACCCAATCTTTCAATAATCTATTAAACATTACTGTAAGTACTATTAATAGATTCTTAGCTTGAAGAGAAATATTCATGTGCAAATTATATCATTTGCCTTGGGAAAATGACATAAGACTAAACCAAAATTTTACTGATAAATACAAAAACAAATCTATGTGCAGAACTTTCAAAATTTTTGCTCAACTTTCTAAAACTGGCATTCATTCCAGTGCAGAATATTATGTCTTTACTAATGTTCCACAATTAGCTTAACTGTTACTAGCATTTAACCAAGCTATATATTTAATGAGAGATCCGCTAAATGTTCTAAAGTGTGTGACAGCATGAAGTACTATAAGATATATGGCCTATGTACAGACGTACATACTTCTGAGATATAGCTACAATGAAGTTGGTATAATATTTTCTGAAACTTACTGTAAAATTCTGCAAAATCCTTAGAATCAGAAGTGGTCTGGTCAATGACTCCGTTCTTTCTGTCTGCCTTTCTAACTCCATATATGGATAAAGCAAAGCAATTTTTAAAGACAGTCTATTATTCTAAGCTCAAAAATTAGTATCTAATTTAAATTTTTATTCACTGGACCCATGTATATAATGTGCTATTTTGGAGAACCCTGTCACAAAGTCATACCACAGCTGAAAATATCTGGCTTCTCCATACAATACTTTGAAATCTCAAACTATTCAGTTAAGTCTGAAATATTTCCAAAATACTATCTCTAACAACAAATCCCTTGAAACTGTGAAGACATATAAATACTTTAGCATTAGAATAAAGCATTCAAAAACAGTGCCCAAACACTGTTTTTTCAAGTCAGAGTTTACTGCACAAATAGGAGAGAAAAAAGAGATTTCTTGAGACAAAGGTATTTACCACTTATACTATTCACATCTGTTGGTACTTGATTTGATTGAAAACATTTAAAAACAGTCTCAGAGAGCAAGAACATGTGATAATAATAACCATTCATTTAAACACTGAATATACTTAAAAGCTCCCCTGGAGGGGCACCTGGGTGGCTCAGTGGGTTAAGCCACTGCCTTCGGCTCAGGTCATGATCTCAGGGTTCTGAAGCAGGGAGCCTGCTTCCTCCTCTCTCTCTGTCTGCCTCTCTGCCTGCTTGTCATCTCTCTCTGTCAAATAAATAAATAAAATCTTTAAAAAAAAAAAAAGCTCCCCTGGAAGATTTAAAAGTTAAAACAGGAGCCCTGAAGTTTGATCTTACATACTGATACCTAATTCTTTAATTGTTAGAGTCTTGGCAATTGAAACTATTAAACTAGCAAGAACAACTAACTACTACAAATCAACTGACATTTTGCCCGGTTTTTTTTCTTAAAAAGTTTGAGAAGGGTTATTTTAAGTTTGGTTAGCTAAGCAAAAATGGACTAAAATTTAAAAGCCTGATGATACAAAACTGTTAAAAACATAAAGCCATAGAACTATGCTTTTAGTGAGGATCAAATGAATTATTATAAGCAAACGGCCTTAGGATAGTCCCTGACAAAAAGTAGGCCCTATATAAGTCCTAGTTATTTAACACTATTATTATGCTACAAATAACAATCAAACTAGTAGGAGATAAGGTACATAAAACACATTTAAGAAAGTGCATATATGAGGCCATTCAATTCTAGAGAATAACCCAATACCTTTCTAAACAAGTATAAGCATGCACAAGTGTGCAAGTGCATGCAAGCACACACACACAAATATATTACCGTGCTTTGCTACACAGTTCCATTATACTCCAGCTCAGAAAAATGTATACATGGATAGTTTGTAGTCCTACTCCACATTAAATCCAACATAACAGACAAATAAAGGACATAAATCTGTTAAAAACTTTCTTTCATTTATTTTGTTTTCCGTCAAATATTTAATATTTTGTTTTTTAAAAATGAATTATTTCAAGGACAGTTTTCAAATAGAACATACATCCCAACCTGTGTAAACAGCACTTTGATTATTTGGGACAGGAACCTATTTTTACGTTAAAAGTAAAAGCTTCCAAAGGAGGAGACCACACAAGATTGGCAGGGGGAGGGTGATGGAAGACATTCTCTTTTTTAAAATGCAAAATTAGCCTTACATAGTACTTTAAAATTTTCCAAAGTTCATGTTTGGCGACTTCTCACTCCTCAATAACCACATCCCTGGTGGACAAAGCATGACAAAAACAAATGAAAACCTCCTCAAGCACGACTTTAACTCCTTTCCAAAGGGTATCCTGCTCTAAAATTACCAACATGCTCTAGATTTCTTTTCTCCTCATATCTCACATCAAAACACTCATTTTCTTAGTGCACTTAACTTTAGTAGGAAAATCATATGATTAAATCAATTCCTACTAAAGAAAAAAAATTCCTTTCTCTATAACCTTCTCATGAAGAGAGAGAAAAAGAGAATGTGTGTGTGTGTGTGTGTGTCTTTCTCTCTCCCTAAGAGGCAGGATTTCAGACTGAAGACTGTACTTTGGAACAGGAAGCAATACGTAAGCTGTAAGCGCTCCAGCCAGCCTTCCCAAGATATTCCTCCTTTCCCATTTCTTTCCTTCCTCTACCTCTGAACCCCAGAAAAATTCAAGTTTTTGTTTGTTTTTTTATAATGTTTAGAAATCAAGGGAATTAATGAAAAAGATGTGGTCATTTGGATTTAAAGTGATACTCTCTAAGATTGCCAGTATACAATTCTTGATAGCTAAAATAAGTATATCTACTCTCTGGAAACAGAAAACAAGATTCATTTTTTAAAATAAAGAATTATAGTTACAGAGGAGTTTTAAACTTATTTCAAAATTTAATTATCCTAAGCTATACAAAAATATAAACTAAACATATGTCTCATTAAACAATGCTGTTTAATACCATAAGCTGTAATATAATGCCCTCTATGGACTAAATTACAGCACTTCAACATTAACTACTAAAGTGAATCTGAAAACATGGAGAAAGACTTTAGTCTAGAAAATAAATGACAACACAAGTTCAAATGGCAAAAAAAGAGTATTTTAAAGTCTAAAAACAATTTCATATAAGTTGCTAAAAACAAATACTAAAATCCATAGAGAAATTAAGTGATATACTACTCAGTAAGAACTAAATAAATGTTAGCTTCATGTATTATAATCTAAAATAAATGTACATATTCCAAAAGATCCAAAGCATTTTTTAAAATTCAGAATAAAAAAATTAAGTCACTAGTCTTTGAACATATCTTTTAAAACTTGTAAGGTTTCTCCAAACTACACAGGTTTGGGGGAACCTTTAAGGTCATTCCATGTTCAAAATAACATGACTCAAGCATTTGTTTGATTCAGTACAATGTGTCAAAACCCTTTTATAAAGTTATTTTTAAAGTCATTTGTTAATGTAAAGTAAATATCTACAACTTACTAAATTCCTCTGGTCATCTGAATTTATTCCATATAATCAATTATAAAGCATTCTGTAGACCTATTAACTATATCCAACACTAGATGGCACCAACACCCATCCAGTTGATTGTCTAAAATCTGGGCATGCAATCCAACAAAAACTGTCTTCTCAATTTTCAGACTCTTCCTGCCTGATACCAGGCAACTAAAGATCAGAATATGATGGCAAGAGAAAAACAACTCCACCACCAAGAAAGCATTTGAACTCTGACCAGAATTCAAAGTCAATTTTAAATAGCTAAGAATCAGGCATAAAAATAAAATAATACATACATGGATATTTTCCAATGTGAAAACTGAAAATGTCCACTAAAATGTAGAGTAAAATAAAAATTGTTTGGAAAACTGTAACATACCAGGAGTTTTCATCCTTTATAAAGATCTCTCATAAAATCAAAAACAGAGAAACATCTAAATTTAAAAATGGGCAAAGGGTATGAACAGGCAATTCACAGAAGAAATAAAGATAGCCAATAAATAAGTAGAACATGTTCATTTTCACTAATAATCAAAAATCAAAACTGCAAGATATCCCTTCATCCTACAAACTGGTAAAGGTTTTCTGTTTTTGTTTTTTAAGTGCCAAAAACAGAATGTCTAGAAGGATACTTAAGAAATAAGCACATTACAGGACTCTGAAGGAGTATAAGGTGACTAGCTGAGACAGGAAGAAGACTTATTGTCATTGTGCTCTTTGAATTTTGTATAATGTGGAAATATTATCTAATAAGCAAAAGAATAAATATTAACAATTGTTGGTGATAGAGAAATGGGTGTTTTCTTACTTTAGTAGGGGGAAGTTACTACAACTTTTCTGGCAGCCAATTTTTGTCAAAACTCCTAAAAATGCTCACATTCATTTACCTAGGGTTTATTTCCAGTAATTTATGGGAAAGAATAATTCAGATATATAAAAGATATTTAAATATAAAGAGTACAGTAACAGCATTATTTATAAATTTAAAAGTCAGAAGCCATCCAAGAATCCAACAATAGCAAACTAATGAAATTATATGCAATACCAAGGAACACCAAACATTAAAAAATCATGCAGCAGAATAATGACATGGAAATGTCAGCATTATATAAGATACTGCTCATATTTTTAAAGCTATAAACAATGTATAGACCATGATCCCAATTTGGCAAAACACGTATTTTTTTCACTCCATTGTAATGTACCCATATGCATAAAATATAGACTAGAAGAATATATCCTAAAGTATTAACAATTATGTCTGAGCTGTATGATTATAAATTTTTTCCATCTCAATAGATTTTTCTACTTCTCAAATTTGTACAATGAGCATGTATTACTGCACACTGCTTCATATCTGTTGGTCTGACTTTACGGATGGCAGGCCCTTCAGACAAATTCTGAATATTGAAAGCACTGAAGCTCAAATAGATTAAAGCATCTATCTGCCCAACGTCATACCCTGTGATCACTGATAAAGCCAGGATTAGAACCCAGGTCTATAAGATGCTCAAAATGAAGTTCTTTCAACCACACTATATTAGTGTTCTCTTTTATGGCACATATTCACAATTATTTTCAATCTGTACTGGGCCCATAGTAAGCACTAAATAAATCCCCATTAATTTGACATTAAGTCACATTTGTTTAAATACAATCAAGTCTTCCATTAATAACAGTCTGTCTCTAATTTAGCTATATCATAAATTTACTAACAGATTTCCAGTTAAAGGCATTTCTACTCAATTTGTTAGATTAAGCATTTTAATTTTTCAGGCTACTTAAATTTCTTATTTTTATCAGATTAACTGCTCAGTGTCATAATTAAAGTCCAACTAATAATTATCAAAATGTGTCCTAAATACACTCACTAAAAATACATTTTAACTAAAATCTTAACATCTATAATGCTTTACTGAGAAATTTCAAAGGCTATATATACTACATTCTTTTTTTTTTTTTTAAAGATATTATTTATTTATTTGACAGACAGAGATCACAAGTAGGCAGAGAGGCAGGCAGAGAGAGAGAGGAGGAGGAAGCAGGCTCCCTGCTGAGCAGAGAGCCCGATGCGGGACTCGATCCCTGGACTCTGAGATCATGACCTGAGCCGAAGGCAGCGGCTTAACCCACTGAGCCACCCAGGCGCCCCTATACTACATTCTTAATGTAAGAAAAGTTTTAAATCATTAACACTATCAAAATAAAGCTCTTATTCATCAACACATATAACAAGCATATATAAATTTGCAAAGGATAATTTTCAATTCTTTACCTAGATAAATGGGCCCCTCTTAAGTTAGTCTTTCATTAAAATGGCAATACTACTTGATTATTCTTAGATACACATAGTTTAAGTATAATGAATGACCAATCAGGTTGGTGGTGGTTTACACTCCAGCAAAACACAATCTATATTCATTTACAAACAGAAAATATTCTGTGCATTACTGGCAAACCAAGCAACCAACAAACATATTAAGCAATCACTATCATTTAAGTGATGATCTCAGTGGTTTGGAAGAGACATTATTAGAACCTTTCTTTACCAATAGCTTACCAACAACATAGATAGCAGCTCTTCAGAAGAGTGTTCAGTCTCCACATGCAAGCAAAAGTGTTATTTTGATACCCCTACTTATGGAAAACCATGAAAGAAAATGTATATGATAGTCTACGGCCATACCACCCTGAACGCGCCCGATCTCGTCTGAACTCGGAAGCTAAGCAGGGTCGGGCCTGGTTAGTACTTGGATGGGAGAAAATGTATATGATAAACAATATTCTTGACTTTTAAAAAATGTCTTACATTGGTTAATGCCCCAACACAACAGGTATATAATAAAAGAAAAGTACCTTTGCTGCCTGCTAAATTTAGGCCTAACCATTAATTCCAAAAATGGAAAACAACTGAGAAGGGGACAAAACCTAAGTTGGAATCCCAGTTCTTCACCTATTGGGAAAAAGATCTTCCTTGTGGAATTAATAAGAATATAAATAAGAAAGTTAGCCCAATGTCTGGAACACACTTCAAAAGCATTGTGCATACTATATAATTTACTGAGTAACCTTGGGAAACAAGACTAAGCCCCAAACTTAAGTATTGTCATCCATAAAATGGTTCCTTCCTTCAGATTATGAAGGACACTATATATATGAAACTGCTTCATGGTTAGAAGATTTCCTATAAATAGTGGTCTCCCATAGCCAGGTAAAATGGTAAGAATTCAGTTTCTTTTCTCAGTCTTTCAAAAGTCTCAAAAACCTCCAAAACAGAAAGAAAAAAAAAAAAAAACTGAGAGCAAATTGAGACAAATTAATCTAACTATATTTCATATATATTCTAACTGTAACCACACTAAGTTTGGGGAAAATAAAAGGAAGAGAGAAAAAAACTAATCGAAGTAACTTGTACTTGACTATATACATTCAATCTTGGAGGGTTGTGGCAGCAGATTTGCAAAATAATCCTATATTTTACTGTGTCTACTATAATCATATTAGAAAACATTCTAAAACCATTTAGAAATATCAGAGAATTAAGCAAATGAGTAAATGTACTGGTAGTGTTAGCAGCGGGGTTCTTGTTACAGAAGGAACAAACAAATATGAAATGAAGGAAGAAAGAAATAATCCTCTGGGAATGGATCAGAAAAGGAGGTATTTGTATGAATTGTGTGAACTCACAATTTCAAATACAAGTATGTGTATGTGCTTAGGTTTATTTGTATGTACTTTATGTTTGTAAGTAAGCCTTTTTTACCTCTGTCCACTGAAAGGCTAAAATGGGAAGACCTCAAGAAGGCAAGGAGTATTGGGGTCCAGCTCTTGATCTCTATTACTACTTCCAACTAAAAACTATCAGGGATCCTTCAAGAAATGATTGATTTCAGGCCAGGATAGAGTAGGCATAAGATGAGCCTACATTTTGTTATGCTAGAAAGAAGTGCTTCCTGCTCCCTCCCTAAAAAAGGATAGCTGCACATTCTTTAGCCAATGTAACAGGGCCCTTCCAAATCTGGGACAATTTACAATCAAACAAATTAAGTACAGTAATGAATTACAAACCACTAGGGGGGAAAGAGCAATTCATAAATCTGTATTGGTAATTAACTAATTAAAATCACAGAAAAGGAGGACTCTTGCTAACAGCAGAATGCCATAGACAACTGATAATTTTTCAATTCCAATGCTCCCTCCAAATTTATTATTTTTCAGCCTTCATGTTCAAGACTGAATCAAGCAAGAATCATCAACAGACATTAAATCTTTCAATTCCAATGCTCCCTCCAAATTTATTATTTTGCAGCCTTCATGTTCAATACTGAATCAAGCAAGAATCATCAACAGACATTAAATCTAAGAAGGAATTTTGATGGGGAGCAGGATATTTTCATAGTCTTGAAACACCACCCCTCAAGACTACTTATAAGCTATAAGGAAAGAAAAAAGAAAGAAATCATATAGTATAGAAATGAGGAACCACCTTAACCGGATGGTGAAAACTAACTTCATTAATGAGGGACTTATGAATAATGGGTATCTTCAGATGTGATACTATGAGAGAGGTAAAGCATACTACATCATCTTCATTTGGCCATGAATCCATAATCTCAATCTAATCACTGAGAAAAAGCAGACAAATGCAAAATTTAGAATGTTCTATTAAAAAGGGAGAAAGGGAAGGAGCTATGCTCTTCAAAACTGTTAATGTCGTAATGTCGTAAGTGAAAAATATTGGAAATGTAACAGATAAAACAGAAAACAACATAACAACTAAAAGCCAATTTTGGCCCTAGATTGGATCTTGTAGAGGCCACTATACAGGACACATTATTAGGTTAAATATCACATTATAATATGGATGGTAAATTAGAAAAAAAGTACTTTATCAATGGAAATTTTTGAAGTTAATAGCTGTATTGAGGTTACATAAGAAAATATCTTTTTTGAAGAATTTAAGGATAAGACAATGTACGCAACTTACTGTCAAATGGTTCAGGAAAAATAAGGATGTATTTAGGTATCCATATCTAGGTTAATTATACAAGGAGCTCATAACTGATAAAGCAAATGGGAAAATGTTAATAGATCAAATTTAGATGAAGATAGTAAGACATTCTTTGCACATTTTTATTTTTGCAATTAAGTTTGATGTTACTTCCAAATAACAGTTTATTTTTAAAAAGCAACTGTCCTTTAAAAGATATTCTTCTAAATGATACTGTTGTATCACAGAAAATTTAGCATCTAACGTATCATAAACCCTTGTTTCGCATAGATTGGTGTTTCAGTTTAGTTCCAAGAAAAACCTTCACTTTGTTACCCACAACCAGTCTGCAAATCCACTATGTCCCTAGATGCAAGTAAGTAGGTTTCTACATACTGACCATAACATCCGTACACATACACCAGCCCTAAAGATACCAAAATAGAACCTCAAAAACTTTTTATCATATTTCATATAAATGAACAGGCCTATGTGTCCACTCACATTTGCTATCTGTAACTTCCATAAGATCATCTCTTCTGCAGAGGCATTCTTAATATCCCAAGGAAGAGCTAGCCTCTCTGTAACCTTACTTTGTGCTGATGAACTTCCACTTACAATCATTATATACTTATATCCCTAACCTGACATTCCTATGCCAAACTTCCATGCCATCATCTAAGGAAAGCATTTCAATTGTCATGTGGTAGTGCTTCCTATTAGTTAACTATTCTTTTTCAGAAGTTTCACTATCTTGGTCTGTACACATGTAGTATAAATGTACACAATTATCAGAATATTTTACCTTCTACCTGTTTTATTTTTTAAAATGAGTGAAAATTAAAAAATTAAAGTGCCAAAAAAATCAATGTATTTTAGATAGAAATGGAAACCATAAATCTTTAGCTACAAATTTTTCGAAGTAAAGAAAGAACATATATGAAATGCTGAGCCTAGATCATCAAAACCTGCCTCTAAACAATGAAATACAGTTAAAGAAAAAAATTATGTTAATTATGACCTGAGGGAAAAAAAACAATATTTACATTTTATTATTTTTTTAAAGATTATATTTATTTATTTGACATAGAGAGAGATCACAAGTAGGCAGAGAGGCAGGCGGGGAAGCAGGCTCCCTGCTGAGCAGGGAGCCCAATGTGGGGCCCGATCCCAGGACCCTGAGATCATGACCCAAGGCGGAAGCAGAGGCTTAACCCACTGAGCCACCCAGGCGCCCCTACATTTTATTATTAAAAATAGTTTGATAAAATGCCTTTATCAAGGGAGAAGACGAAGACTAGCATTCATTTTTTTCCTAACAAATCTTATCCAAAACTATCAGTAAGGCATCAAAGCCTACACAATAGCTTGTTCATCCTTCTTACAAATCAGTCTTTCTTCCCAAAATTAAAACTGAATTCTGCCAACAATTGTCATTTTAAGAGAACAAGGAGAATTGAATAATAAATCATCTGAGGAAATTAGTATTTTGTTATTTAATATTTATCGATGCTTTAATATTTAACTATATATTCAGTAATATGACCCCCAAAATTTTTAGAACACACGTAAGTATATTACAATTAGGGATGGTATAAAATTTTTAGCCATCTGAGAACACAACCTCCCTAATGTTCTTGTCTCTTAATACTCTTGGTACATTTGACTTCAGTACACTTAACCATGTTTTTTTTGAAGATGGGGAAGCACTTGTACCCTTATAATATATGTTACAATGTTTAGCTATGTCCTTACCAGTTTGCTTTCACCAGCTGACTGAAAGCTGCCGGAGGGCAAGACATTGTCTTAGTCATCATCTTCCTCCATACCTCTTCCAAAGAACTAGTACAATGCTTGGTATAAAGCACCTTAAAACAACTATCCACTGCTTTAAAAAGATGTCTATTAAAATTAAAGTCAAAGAAACAACAAGTCCCAAGGACCTAATTCAATGCCTTTCTTCTTTATCTCTCTAGAAATAAAATTCCTTCTCTATAAGAAGAAAGGGATTTAAGGAAAGAAAAGGAAATTTATTTCTAGAGAGATAAAGTGGTTGTCAGTGGTACAGCCGAGACTACAACTCACATCACCAACAGTGTTTTGTTTTGTTTTTGAAGATTTTATTTATTTGAGAGAGAGAGAGATCACAAGTAGGCAGAGAGGCAGGCAGAGAGAGAGGTGAAAGCAGACTCCCGCTGAGCAAGAAAGCCGGATGCGGAACTCGATCCCAGGACCCTGAGATCATGACCTGAGCTGAAGGCAGAGGCTTAACCCACTGAGCCACCCAGGCGCCCCCACCAACAGTGTTTTTATTATACCACAGTGACTTCTCCTTTGTATGACTTCTATATCATATATATATATATATGTGATATATATATATATATGTGATATATATATATATATATATATATATATATAGTGTATCCAAAGAGTTTTCTATTCACTAAGGAGCTGCTAGGACACTTAATTAAAAAAACAAAACAGGGACACCTGGGTGGCTCAGGGGGTTAAGCCTCTGCTCATGATCTCGGGGTCCTGGGACTGAGCCCCACATCAGGCTCTCTGCTCAGCAGGGAGCCTGCTTCCCCTTCTCTCTCTGCCTGCCTCTCTGCCTACTTGTGATCTCTCTCTCTCTCTGTCAAATAAATAAATAAAATCTAAAAAACAAAAACAAAAAGACTGAGCAAAAGAAGCAGGAGTAACAGTTTTTTTTTAAACAGTTTTTTTCAGAGAAGAGACTTCAATAACTATTTTGTAAAGAGAATGCTCAACCACTGTTTTTACTTCTTCAACCACCCCTACTTAGCCTTCAAAGGCACTGTCCCTTCCCTTACTTAATTCCAAACTATTAGGCTACATACAGTCAGTATAGGCCAAGATCCCTTAGTAAAAATCAGTCCAAGGAACTGCTGTCTCCGGAGTGCTCCAATCTACTAGGGCACTGCTAACAGCGCTGGGAAGAAATGTTGAGTAGAGAAGTGGGACTTCACAAGCTGTTATAAATCACTGCTCACATCAGTCAGTGTGTGTCTGTGGTCTTCACCCACACTATATCATTACCATGCTGCTCTGGGATTCTCACTCTTCTTTCTACCACTGTCTCCTAAACCATTTTATTGGGCTGTTTAAAAATCCTCATTCCAGAGGTGCCTGGGTGGCTCAGCTGGTTGAGATCTGACTCATGGTTTCAGCTCAGGTAGTTACCTCAGGGTTTTGAGATGGAGCCCTGTGTCCAGCTCCACGCTCAGTGCGGAATCTACTTGAGATTCTCTCTCTCCTTCTCCTCTGCCCCTCCCACCCTGTGTCCTCTGTCTCTCCAAAATAAATAAATGTTTATTTTTTTTTTAAAGATTTTATTTATTTATTTGACAGAGAGAAATCACAAGTAGACAGAGAGGCAGGTAGAGAGAGAGGAAGGGAAGCAGGCTCCCTGCCGAGCAGAGAGCCCGATGTGGGACTCGATCCCAGGACGCTGAGATTATGACCTGAGCCGAAGGCAGCAGCTTAACCCACTGAGCCACCCAGGCGCCCTAAATAAATGTTTTAAAAAAAAAAAAATCCACTGTGAACTATCTCCCCTAATCTTCAACTTCTTTACTGAATATTCCTGCCAGTACCTCCTTTCACTAAAACCTGGCTCTGCCTTGATGATACCGCTTTTCCCATTAACTCTAAATGGAGGCTACTCTCTTATACCTACATACCTGAGTGACAGGAGAGGTCAGTACTGTTCTTAGCTCACCAATGCTGCTTCAAGATGTTCTCAGAGGTCCTGGGCAAAGTTCAAGTTACTCGGCTATGACACTCTCTATCTTTCCTTACTGCCTCAATCTACCATTCTGCCAGCTGCCCCATTTGCCCTTTTACCACAGTCTTTTATCCCTAATTTCTAATCTTCTCCACCCCAAGTCCTGCCATTATCCTGTGTGACTTTATGAGAGCAATCCAATTTCTCAGCCTCGTGATTTGTTTGAACTTTGCTCTAACAACCTTCACCCCACTCAACATCAGCCCTTGCCTCACTGCCAAACTTTGGCCATTATAATCCATCTGGAATTCTAAATTAAACACCCAAAAAACAAATACACATGCACAATCCTACCTTGTTTGACCACAACCTCCAAGCATTCTGTGTTCATATTTTTATTCTTGTTACTCTTAGTTCTTAGATCTAATTTGAACCACAAGATCTGTTACCTTCTGTTCAACCATCTATCAACTCCCCCTGCTCTCTTCTTTACATTCTTCAACTTAGTTTCCACAGTCCATCACATCAAACTACTACTGTCTTCAATTCCTTTGATCTACTGTCCTTTCACTGGGCCAGGCCCCTCTAGCAAAACACAAGTATGAATCAATATAAGCATTTGCCTTCACTGACCCTACACCTAGGATGTTAGGCACAATTAAAGAAAAATCACTGTGTTATACAGACTACCCTTCAACCTTGACTAGACTCTTCATA
The DNA here is from genome assembly GCF_964662115.1 of Mustela nivalis. Classification (NCBI taxonomy): domain Eukaryota; kingdom Metazoa; phylum Chordata; class Mammalia; order Carnivora; family Mustelidae; genus Mustela; species Mustela nivalis. Next base: position 66,035,815 of record NC_139027.1, on the reverse strand, counting down.
CAAAGCCTTTGTTTTCCTAGACAGACCTCTTCCACCCAAGCATGTTCCAGTTCATTCTCAGCAAATGACCTAACATATTGCTTTAAAGAATAAACATACACCATCATACACTTGCCTTAACTTCTAGCCACAAAAACTAGCAGTATCAACACCCATACTTTCCCTTCCATTAACTACAATCAATGTCTTCCAATGTTCCTTATTTATATGCCAATTCCTCTACCTGAATTCTGGATCTCATCCTGTCCCATCCCCTCCTGACTTTGTACTACCACCTTTATTTAGACTTTCCCTTCAATCTTTAGTAAAAGAAAAAGGCCCTTCTTCAGCTCTATCCTCTACCTTATTCTTGCTATCATTTTTGCTCCATCTCCATAATCTTGAGGTTTTGTTTTGCTTTTGTTTTTGTTTTGAGAGAGAGCAAGCACAAGAGCAAATGAGCAAATGAGGGGGAAGGGCAGAGGGAGAGAGAAAAATCTCAAGCAGGCACTGAGCAAGGCTCAAATTCACCACCCTGAGATCATGACCCAAGCTGAAATCAAGAGTTGGATGCTCAACCAACTGAGCCACCCAGGCACCCCAGGATCTCAAACTTCTTAAAAACTGCCAACATTTAGGATCCATTTACTCAAGTCTCCTTCACTCCTCACCACTAGCCCTGCCCACCCACACCACCTACCATTGTTAGGCCAACACCTTCCCTACTTTTTGACAGATTCTCAATCCTTATCTTAACTAAGCTTTCTTGCCTTTGATAATGCTGACCAATTCTTCCACTTTTAAAGCTTCCCCTTTTCCTTGGTTCTCCCTAGTTGATATCCCTGGCTTTAATTACTGGGTCTGAGCCCATGATAAATACACACATACAGCCAAAGTCTCCATCAAAAGCTTCATATATTTAATATCCACCACTTCTTGGAGGTCTCATAGGTACTTAAATACCAAAATATTCAAAACTTAATTTTTTATTTTCTCTCCTTAAACCCACTTCATTCTCTCATATCCCCAATTCAGTTTCTCATACTGCCATACATGCATTTGAAAACACAAGGAACCCAGGATTCCTGGAATCATCTATAACTTCTTTCCTTATCCTTCATGTCCATATCCAATCAAACATCAAGTCCTATGTCTCCACTCTCTTCCCACTGAGTTAATATTCATAATCTCTTCCTTCTTAAGACTATAACAACAATCTCTAACCTTGTCTCTCTGCCACTAATACCACACATCTCCAAAATATAAGTATATTCAATAAATAGTAATCACTACACATTTTTACAGAAAACACAGCTAAATCAGAATGCTAATTAAAAAACACATGTGCAAATCACTCTACACAAATCAAGTGTGTCGGAAATGTAGCGTCAAAAGAAAAAATGACAATCCCTACTTTTCAGAAGAATTCCTAACAGCATACCTCAATTTATACTTTTCAACAAAATGTCTGCTACTCAATATGCTTAACTCTATATGTATTACTGGTAAATACAGCAGTATACTAGAGAATGAAATACTAGAGACATGTTACAGAAATGTGGTTTTATAAAAATTTAAAATGAAGTAATTTCTGAGAAAACCATAGTAAATACATTTTAAAATATTTTGTTTTAATACCTCTTGCTCTTCATGCTATGAGCAAATAATGAAGGAAATGATAGAAATACATGAGGCTGATTCTAATAAAATGTTCTAGTTCCATAATATAATACAAAAAGGAGCAGTGAGTAATTGTGTGGAAAAAAAGTTACACGCAAGGGCAAGTAAAGAGTACAAGAGGAGTTAAAAAAAAAAAAAAAAGCACTAAAACTTCTGAGACCGTAGAAAAGAATTCTTATCAATGTGATATATTAGAGACTATAAATGTAATATACTACAGAAAATGCAGTGGAATGTTCCATGATAAGTCAAAAGGTGGCAAGAAAGTACAAAACAATGTATGGACTGATTACCTGAAGTTTTACTCAGCTCTGCTGAAAATATAGCAGATGGTGATCTGTTCTCTTGCTCTGTATCAGAAGGGGTTTTTTTCTCAGCTTCTTTCACAAGAACTGTGGGTTTGACTATACTGCCTATTTCTGTTTGAGTGGCCAAAGGAGAAACATCTGGAGGCAGTAAGGGTACCTTCGAAATATCAGACCTATCTTTGAAGGGTTCATCTGGGACATGGACTTTATCTTCCTTTTTAGGTTGTACATTCTTGAAAGAAAGGTCATGAGGTAACTCTGAGCCATGTAATGACCCAGCTTCATCCTGGACATTAGCAATCTCATATTTGTGGGATACTTCTAGATCAGTATATTCCCCGGTTAATTTAGGAGAAGAATCAGTTTTAGAACTGACAAATGTAGGGAACTCATCTATAATCTCAATTGGAGATGAATCTGAAAATGTTTCACTCTCCCTTACTTTTGCTTCCTTAGCAATAAATACGCCGTCATCAGAATAAACTGCAGTACTGAGTTCCTTCATCTGCAAAGGAATTTTCTCCTTTTGGGCCAGTGCTGAAACTTCGGGAGATAAGGCATCTTTTGTGGTATCTAAATTGGGCTGAAAAGATTCCAAATACGGCTTTCCCCCCTCAGGTGGTCGTGAAGCACTGAGTTTTTCCTTAGTTTCATGTTCCATCACTGACTGAGAAGCGTCCGTGAGATGTTCGTTCGCAAGTATCACAGCTTCATCTTGTTTTGGTGGAACTTCAGGTATTGAATCATCACTAAATAAGTCCACCGGTTCGGAATCAGGTGAAGAATCCTCAACTAACTCAGAATGATCAGCCACTGGCTGTGCAACTTTTGCTATTTCTGAGTAATCGGAGAAATCGGAAGATGGTTCAGTAGAGAGCTTTGTTTCTTTAATTAAATCACATGCGATAGATATATAAGGAGTTTCTGTTTCTTGAACAGCTACGTTAGTACTTTCAGGCTCTTTCATTTCTTCCTTTATTCCTGATACATTTTTTAGGGATACATTCATGGCCTCTTCATACGGTGGGGGATTTTCCGGCTCAGGTTTTCTGCTTTCATACTTAGCAGAAGGAGGAGCTTCTAGCTGGGATGAACTGGGCTGCGAGGCAGGAGCAGCAGCACCAGCACCGGGAACTTGAGAATTTAATGGTGCTTCCATAACAATGTCAGGCAACACCGGTGAAGGAGTGGCTTCAGATTCTTCAAAAGATGGGCAAAGCTGAGACGCCACAGGGTAGAGCGTCTCCTGCAGGGCTTCTGATGTTTGAACCAAGTCCATTTTTGTTTCAAAAGCAATCTTTGTACCTGTAGCTTCATTCAATTCACTTTCACACGCTTCCTGTACTAAGTCTGGGGTTAGACCTTCAGCCATGTTTGCCACTACTTCCCCAGTCACCTTTGACACACTGTCTGTTGTGACATAATCAGCCTCAGAATCCTGAGTGGCTACAAGGAAAGGGTTTGATGTTTTGGTACTAAAATTCTTCTCCGTTACAATCTGGGCCTTTTTTTCTTCTATCTTTTTTTCATCTGTCTTATTTTCTGAAGTATGATCTTCCAACAAAGGAAAGATGTTTGTTGAAAGGTTTTCAGTTGCTGTTGGGTTAAAAGGAGAACATGTGATATATGCTCCTGAACCATCTTTTACAGCTTCTGGTGTACTGGGAAAAGAAGTATCATCATTACTGCTTTCACTATCTTTTTCATGATTTGTTTGCTCAGGGCTATCAGCAAAACATTTCTTATCCGCTTTACTCTCCAACTTGCTCTCTACATTACCTCCATCACTATCTTGCTTATGAGTGTCTTTTACATCCCAAACTCGCTCAAATGGTTTGAAGTCTGCATATTCTTCCCTCATAGGAGCTTCTGGTGCAATTCCCTTTTCAATGAAACTGTCCTTTGTTTTTTCTGGAGACATAACTTTGTCCTCCTCTTTAACTGATTTATTAGTAAGGGCTATGGGTAACTCTTGTTGATTACAAAGGCTGTTATTACTAACTAATTCTTCTTTCTCATCTTCATTCTCTTCCCTAGGATTTGCTACTATTATGGCAGATTCTGCTTTTGGAGAGCCACTGAATGATAATCTCATTTCTGAGTATTCCAATTGTGAAAGCTCGGCTAAATCTCTGTCTACAAATGGATTTTTTGCCTTCTCTGTGAACTCTTTAGAAGCTTCAGTTGAGGTTTCTTGAAGTGTTCCTTCGGTGCGTGATACTGGTAAATTACCAAGATATTCGTGTTCTTTAAAAGAAGCAGCTGAGAGGGGAGACAGAGAAGGAAGAGAAGCAGCAGTTTCAAGCAGGACAGATGGAAAATCCTCTTGACCAGCGGAAACAGTGTTACCTGGCTGCTCCTTCAAGTCCATAATTTTTTCTGTGACCATGGACAGAAAGGAAAGTTAGAGAATGCCAGTGTTCTCAGAGTTAATGCAAGTTTTATGACAGATTCAAAATACGGTTAGTAAAGAGTTAATGTTAACTAAAATTAAATGTTAATAAATAATCAAGTAGTCTTGAATCATTACTGAAAAAAATTAAAGCTATTGTCAATAAAACGTGCATGGCTACAGAGCCAATTATATGCTATGAAAAGGCAAAAATTGAGTCTCTGAGGAAAAAAATCTCAAGTATAATCAATTGAGAAAAGCTACTTCTAAAAAGTTTTAGAGGAAGACAAAAAAGAATTTGAGAAGAGTTTGACAGTGCAGAAAAGACACCGAATAATTAAATTTTAAAGAGTGGCATTCATTTCTATGAAAGCCTTTCAGCTATAAGTGCATTTGAAAAAAAGGACTAGTCAATATATAAATATAAATCAGGGGTCCAAGAATTCCTTATATATATATATCTCCAATTTATTGGTTCTGTCCATTTCTCTCTTGGACATACATATAAAATATAAATTTCAACTTTTTCAATAGACAAACATTCTTGGAACCATGCTAATTTTTAGTAAACTCAAACCACTCTGGACAGAATTAATAAAACTAAAGAGTTAAGGTTAGAATACACAGAGGATAAAAGGCTAGCAGAAAGAACTTGCCTGCAGAGGAGTGTATCACAGGCTCATATGCAGCAGGAAGAGCAAAAAGTGTCTCATCTGAAAAACAAATAGAATATAACCTCAGCAGAAATAAAGACAGAGTTTGAAGGAGACTAAAGGTAAGATGAGCAAGCAAGGGTTCAGTTTGTAATGAGTTAACACAAAACTTTTACAAAGAAAAAGCCAAGATGGAAAAGAAAAAGTAGTACTATCAGTAGTACCATTAATTCAGATTATCATATATATTACAAAGATGATTAAATGATATCCATAGAACCTATCATTTCTCAAGAGGCAGTAACATGTTTATGTTAAAGAAATTTCATAAACCAAAGTGATTTTAAGATACTATTTTTCTCAGTTAATACATGCCATCCAAACTTTTATTCACATTTTCGGATAAGTAAATTTTTTTGCCCTAATCAAGGCCAAAATTTTTAAAAATGCATTTGAATAAAATTAATAATTACTTTTGCTTAATCCTTTTTTATTAGCATATGTCCAGCTTAGAAGAACACTTTCAGAAAATCATGCATATGTTCTTATACTCCAGGCTATCTCTAAAGGAAAACATTCCAATTGTCACTGTACACTAGTCTGTGAGGATATTAGTGCTATGTACCACTGTTCAAATTGCAAAGAAAACATTAATTGTCATTAGGAAGATAATTATTATCATCAGTCTTGTTTTGTTTAAAATTAACATTGAAGGATACCTGTTATTCTTTCTTTTTTTTTTTTTTTCTTTTTTTGAGAGAGGGTGAGAGACCAAGAAAGAGAGCATGCACACATGATCAGGGAGAAGGGCAGAGGGAGAGGAAGAATCTTAAGCATGCTCCACACTCAACACAGAGCCTAAAGTGGATCTCATAACCCTGAGATCATGACCTGAGCCAAAAATCATGAATCCAATGCTGAATCCACTGAGCCACCCAGGCATCCCAAGGGATACTTGTTATTCTAAGTGTTTTACATGCAGGAAAATGCTTTTCTTGTAAGTGGAATTAATATCCCCCATTTTACAGGTTAAAAACAACCTGTAATTGTTGGGAGGTCATTAGGATTACAGGAGGTCATGATAGCAGGACCATAGTCTGATAGGGTTAGTGCCTTTATAAGAAAAGACACTAAAGAGCTTGCTCATGTCTGTGTGACAACACTTCCTCCTTGTCCCCGCTCCTCCTCTCCCTCTCTCGGAGCAACATTAAGAAGCCATGTGAGTGAGTGCACAGTGAGATGGCAGAGATAAGCAAAGAAAAGAGGCCTCAGAATGAAATCTACCCTGACTAAATCTTGATCTTAGACTCTCCAGCCTCCACAACTGTGAGAAATAAATTTCTGTTGGTTAAGCCACCCAGTCTATGGTATTTTGATGTGGCAGCCCGAGTCAACTAATAAGCTACATATTGGCATATTAAGCTTGCACAATGTCACTTTATAGCTTCAGGTGGAAGATCCTGAGCTAAAGGTCCTCTGTGGTTTACACTAGAAAAAGGACTCTAGCAAAAGACAATTTGAAATAGCTTGAGGAATGACAAGAAGGTATTCCTTTAGTGTAGAGGACCTAATAAATCTGGACATTTCTTTTCTTTTCTTTTTTAAGATTTATTTATTTATTTATTTGACAGAGATCACAAGTAGGGGGAGCAGGTTCCCTGCTGAGCAGAGAGCCCAATGCAGGGCTCAATTCCAGGATCCTGAGACCATGACCTGAGCTGAAGGCGGAGGCTTAACCCAGTGAGCCACCCAGGTGCCCCTAAATCTGGACATTTCTATCTGGAAGGACAACCTAGGCAAGGCTGATCAATAGAAAAAAATAGAGATGTGGCTATCATGAACATGGACATGTCTCCCAAAGTCATCCCCCTTGGTGAATAAGAGTTAAATTCACAATGTCATATAAATTTTAGATAAATCCATACTGGGCATGATACCGTATCTGAAGGATTCTCAGACTATGTAAGGAGGGGAAAATCCATGGTATACATTTAAAAAGGTTTTGTATAACTAGAACAATAGGTTGGATGGGCAAATCAGTAAGTCATACCACCTTATGAGATTTTATAAAACATACACATGTGTATACACCTTTTTTTTTTTTTTTTTAAGATTTTATTTATACAAGAGAGAGCATGTGGGCAGAGGGATTGGGGAGCAGAGGGAGAGGGTCAAGCAGACACTGCACTGGGCTCTGAGCCTGATGTGGAGCTTGATCTCAGAACCCCGAGATCATGATGAGCGAAAATCAAGAGTTGGAGGTTCAACAGACTGAGCCACCCAAACGCCCCAGTGTGTACACACTTACAAAAGACAACTTACTATGTGATCGTCTTTAATACAGTTTCTCTTTTGTAAGATGAGAGAACCTGAGAATTCCTTTCAGTTAAAATAATGTATTATAATCTTACACAAAACTGAGATTTGAGGATCAAAGAGCAGAACCAAATAATTACACAGATGCTCCATTTAAATTAAAGGTAGCAACTCCTTAACAAAATGGCTGTTTTTTTCATCTATTTAATATAATTAAAAATTACTAATGCAGAGGCCAGTCTTCTTCAAAAGTGAACTCGAAACATGTTACTGTTAAAATTAGAGGGAAAACAAACTACAACCAAAATTGTGCCAAAAATTTATTTTTAAACATGTATCCTTATTCCTATCTAATACCAGACACTCTCCTAGTGGAAACTATATTCCTGGCACTTGGCCAAATGAGAACATTTACAAATTGGTATTTCAAATATTCACTGAATTTTGAAAAAAGAAAAATCACAAATTGAGAATCAGTCCAAAATGAACTGTGAAATAAGTATTGCATTTCAAAAAGCACTTAGAGAAAAAACAAAAACAAAACAAAAACAGAAGTCACTACCACTTGGCCCTCAAGAAGAATTGCTCTGACTTCTCATAAAGTGATCATAGGATCAAGCTGTCTGGGTTCAAATCCCAGATTCATCAATTAAAACTGTGTGACTTTGAGAAAGATACTATTTGTCCCTTCTGTGCCTCATTTGTAAAGTAAGTATAGTAACAGTACCTCCTCTTCAAAATGTTGCCAGGGAGAAAGGGGGAAGAATTAGAAACAACCTGCTCTAAGTCACAGAGCTAGGAAGCCAGAGAGCATGGATATAAACATGTCTAACTCTCAAGTTCATGTGTTTTATCTTTTGGAGGGATTAGTTTATGCATAAATACAACCAGTGTAAATTCTTTATCAGGCCCTCAAGTTTGATTTCCTGAATTAAGGTAAATTGTGATCCAGCAAATACCCTGTTAATTATCTGAAATATTTGGTTAATTGCTTCTACTTTACCAATATAATAATATTTATAGAGATAGTAATGCTGGCCAGGCACATTTATTTCAGATGCTCTTTCAATGCTCAAACCACTCCATAAAGTTAGGTCCTCCTGTTATCCTCATTTCAGAAATAAAGAAAGAGGCATAAAAAGGTGGGTAACTACCCCAGAGTCACAAAACTGAAAAATGATGGATCTGAGATTTGAATTCAGAGAGTATACAGGTCTATGTTCTTTTCTTTAATCATTCTGCAGTACCTCCTTCCCTGGACTTTATAAATTTAGAATTTTAAAATATTATTAAATAAAATTAAGGATGTTAAAAATTTTTGATTGATAACACTTACATATCATAAGCTACCAAATTCTAAGGCTAAAGAATTATTTTGCTTTGAAAAAAATCACTGATTTTAGGTTAGTCTTCCTTTTTCTGTAAAAGATTTTAACCTTCACAAGTGAATAATAAACTGTTTTATAATCAGGGACACTATATTAAAAGTGTAACATTACTGAGACATGTTATATATAGACATATACTACTACTAGGTTTATAAAAAAGGTGAACAACACCCCCTCTTTCTATGGTCTATGCTTATGTCAAATTCTAACTACTGGATGAAACTGAAACTTCAGTCATCAACTTCATTTGTGCTATTCTGCACAAACAGAAAAAATAATATTAAGGTCTTAATTCTACCCACGCTAAGTAAAAACACAGTGGCATATTTAAACTAACAAGTTTTCACTAAATAATAAGCAAAAAGGAAGCCAGAACTCTTCTGTTAAGTCTCTCATACCATCAAATTAATATTCCTAAAAGAATAATTCTAGGGCTGCCGGAGTGCCTCAGTCGTTAAGTGTCTGCCTCAGGTTATTATCCCAGGGTCCTGGGATCAAGCCCGGCATTGGGGTCCCTGCTCGGCAGAAAGCCGCCTTCTCCCTCTCCCATTCCTTCTGCTTCTGTTCCCTCTCTCACTGTCTCTCTCTCTCTCTCTCTCTGTGTCAAATAAATAAATAAAATGTTTAAAAAATAAAAAATTTAAAAAATAGTAATTCTATATATTCTCTTGCACAAAATATTTAAAAGCTTCCAGTTATCCACTGAATTATACCCGAAACTCTTAAAGCCCTGCAATAAACAGCCCCCAAGTTAGCTATCTAAACTTGTTTCAGTGACTTGTTAACCAAACATAATTCTTTCTAACCAAACCCCTCCTTCCACCTCCTGTATTATCAGAATGCTCACATCCAATAAATTCACCATATGCAGCCTTACTTTTCTTTTTAAAACACACTCATCCTTATTTTTCTAATCTCTATTTCCAGTTATCTAAGCTCAGAGAACTAAGTAACTTATTCAAAGTCATATAGCTAGTTAATGCCAAAGCTAGAAAATTATAATTTAACTATCACTATAATCAGATAGATATTTATTTCCTTATTACCCTCAGTAAAATGACTAGAATCACTACACTTTTGACAGTATAAAAGATGAATACCCTTCATAAAACCACTTTTTCCAAATGAACTATTCCTTATTATTGGTCCTAATGCTAGTTTCACTTCCTTACTCAAGTTTAAATTTAGACTGTTTCAGGGTATATACTTTGAATACTAATTATTTCCATCACACAAGGTCTGATTCCAAAATTAAAGTTCACTGAAGAGATTTTAAGTAAGCCACTTTTTAAAAAAGTAAAAGTGGCATGTCAGTTTTGAACTTACTACTTGTCCAATTTAAAATAGGCTATTATGATCTTACTAACATTCACACACTCTTATATTGAATATTTTTCTTGACATGTTCATTTCAAAACCTGCTCATCAACCAAAAGTAACTGGTCAATAAAAACCATAACTAATTTATAAAAGACAGGAAATAAACTGCATTTTAAAAATCATATAATTTCTGCTATGAGAGTAATTCCATCAGATTAACCTAACATAAATAACCACAAAACAGGGCAAAATACTGAAGCAACTATCTTGGGACACTGGACAACAGGAAGTGCAGGCCGTGATTCCTGAGAAGTAGGAAGCATACCAGATGATGCCCTGGCTTTCTGCTTAAAAGCTCTTTGTCACAGTACATGGAAAAGGAGGCCAAGAAGCACTCTTGTTGAGTTGAAGAAGCCGCTGACTTGTCTGGAATTTGTGGGGCAAGGTAACATAAAAAAGGAAACTTCATAGAAAAGGAGCTCCAGAAATCTGGATAGAGGGTCTTTTGAAATCCTTGGCTCAACTATGCCTCACATATATGGCACAAGACTTACAGAGGCCAAGCAGAGAATCTATGATAGAGTTTTGGAGAACAGATATTTTGGAGGTCAGATTCTACACTGGAAGACCTGACCAGAAGTTTTTGACAAACCAGAGTGGAGAGATCTTGTTGAACACCCCAAGTATAAAAATGAGACCCCAGAAAAGGCATCCTTTAAAGGAAGACTACTTTAACCTTAAAGGTTACCTAGTCTAGGTTACTTGGTCTAGATTTGGACCAAAAGTCAGCAAAATATGGCTTGTGGGCTAAAATTATATTGAAAGACAGCCTAGTTCATTTGTGTGATGTATTGTCTATGGCTACTGTGGCATGACTTGAGTAAGGGCAAACTTGAGTAGTTACAAAAGAACCTGTAGGACCACAAGCCTAAAATATTAATTGTTTCACTCTTAAAAAAAAAAAAAAAAAGGCCAACTGTGGACCCTCTGGACCCTCCTTTTAAAATCATGACATGAAAGATCAAGATGATTTGCTAGGGAATTAAGTGACTTCCAGAACAACACTAACAACACATCCATGACAACCAGTATAGAATAAAATATTACTGAACATGAAAAGACACAAGAAAATAGGACTATAAATAAGAAAAAACAGCTAATATAAACAAAGAAGTAATGTAAACATTTTATTAGCAAACATTAAAATAAAAATTAAAATAGCCCTCAAGTATATACAGCAAAAGATGGGCATAATGAGCGAACAGAGAATCTTAGTAGAGAAACACAGACTAGAAGAGAAAACCAACTAAACATTCTATGACAGAAAACTATATTAAGTGAAAGAAAAATTCACTAGATGGGCTTAAAAGCAGATTGGGTGGTAAAGAAAAGACCAGTAAGCCTAAAGAATGAGCAATTAGAAACTATCCAAACTGAAGCACAGCATGGGGAGAAAAGAAGTCTCAGCAACCTGTGAGACAATCAAGCAGTTAAATTATATATAATTGGAGTCCCCAAAATTGGCAACAATGACTGAAGCAGAAAAATAAATAAGTAAAGATATTATGGCCTAAAATTTGACAACTGTGATGGAAAATACCAGCTCAAGGGACCAAGAAAGCTCAAAGAATAAACACTGAGTAGAATAAACACAAATCCACAAAGAAGTAAACTGTCAAGATCAAATTGCTGAAAACCAAACACAGAGAAAATCTTAGAAACAAAGGAAACAGGCAGGGAAACAAGAAGAATGACCTAACCCATCACTAGAAACAATGGAATGCAAAAGATAATATCTTTATGTGACGAAAAATCTACCAACCTATCATTATATATAGTCAATTCTTATTATCCACTGATTGCCTATTTGCCCACTGCCTACTCACTAAATTGATATTCCCCAAATCAACACTTAACATTAGTGAATGTGTGCAGAGCAGTGAACCCAGCAAACGTTCCCAAGTGAGGTCAAACAAGGCAGCCCCATGCCTTCTTGCTTCAGCTCTCATACTGAAAACAGGTGTACTTTTTGCAGTTTATTTAGTGCCATATTTTTTCTTTTTGTGTGATTTTTTTGGTGACTTTGCTATTTAAATTGTTCTCTAAGAACAGTGCTTTAGTACTCTCTGGTGTTCTTGAACACAAGAAGGCCATGATGTGCCTTACAGAGAAAACACATGTTTTAGATAAGCTTCATCCAGGCATGAGTTAAGTAATACTGGTCATGAGTTCAATGTTAAAAAATCAACAATATACATTAAATATGCATCTTTAAATATAAACACACATAAAACGAAGTTATATATACATCATTAACAAAAATGGTATGACTAGTGGTTCACAGAAACCTAAGCCTGTATTTCTCTAGAAGCAATGATTCAGTATTTGCTAATTCAGTATCTTCGGTGGCTATTGAACTTAACTACCATGAGCAACAAGACTGACTATATTCATCAAAAATATGCTTCAAGGGGCACATGGGTGACTCAGTCAGTTAAATGTCTGCCTTCAGCTCAGATCATGATCCCAGGGTCCTGGGATTGAGCCCCGCATTGGGCTCCTTGCTTAGTGGGGAGTCTGCTTCTCCCTCTCCCTGCTGCTTCCCTGCTCATGTACTCTTTCTCTAATAAATAATAAAAGATGAAAACAAAAGCTAAAAGAAATTGTCACCAAGAGATCTGTACTACAATAAATGTTCAGTAAGTTCTTCAGACTGAACAAAAATGATACCAGGTAGATCAATGAAGATCCAACCTGGATCTTCAGAAACAAAGAACAAAAATGTTGAATTCTGAGTAAATACGAAATATTCTCATCTCATAATTTTTTTAAAGAAGTGGTAAATATGAGTAGATACATAGAATTATATATATATATTATATATATATATTGATTTTTGAATCTCAAATAATTATTGTATGCAATATAAGTGGAATAGGCTGGCATGCCTACTAGGTAATATATATTCAGTTTCCCTAAGCTCAAGGTTCCTCTCCTACAATACAGCACAGCAAGTTTAGTGTCACTCGACCCTCTCAGCATTGCCCCATAGGAAATGGGGCTTAGGACACCTGTATAAGAAAATGCTGAGGGCGCCTGGGTGGCTCTGTGGGTTAAGCCTCTGCCTTTGGCTCAGGTCATGATCTCAGGGTCCTGGGATCGAGTCCCGCATCGGGCTCTCTGCTTGGCAGGGAGCCCGCTTCCTCCTCTCTCCCTGCCTGCCTCTCTGCCTACTTGTGATCTCTGTCTGTCAAATAAATAAATAAAATCTTTAAAAAAGAAAAGAGAATGCTGATATGCCAGCTATTATCACTGCTATAAGTAATAAAGTCCTTTGTCCCTGACCCAGGCATCTGGGTCTTCTGTCAGCATTCAAGAAACTATGGCAAGCTATCCTGTTAGCTTGTTATGGGATAAACACTATGTTTCCAACCCTAAAATGCCATTTTCCACATTGCTCTCTAGACTGAATGCAATCCCAACCAAATTCCCAGCAGACATTTTCTAGACATGAACAAGCCGATTCTAAAATATGTATGTCAATATAATGGACCTAGAAAGAACAAAACTATTTTGGGGGAAAAAAAGCGAAATTTGGAGTAGGCATACTACTTGATTTTTAGACTACTGCAAAGCTATAGCAAATAGTATTGGTATAAGGATACCAAAAATATAGATCAACAGAACAAAATACATGTACAAACACAGACCTACTTATATGGCCACTGATTTTCAACAAAGGCACCAAAACAATAAAGCAAGACAAATTCTTCCCCAAAAAAAAAAAAAAAAAAAAAAAAAATCTCTGGGATAGCTGAATATCTGTATGAAAAAAATAAATTCTAAACACTTCCACAGACAAACTAATTCAAGATGTATCTAGATTTAAACATAAAAGCTAAAACTATAAAGCTTTTGAAAAAAACAGAATGTTTTCACAACCTTGGAGTAGGCAAAGATATCTTGGACAGCACACAGAAAGCACTAACCGTAAAAACTGATAAATTAAGAATTCTTCAGAATTAGAAAATCATACTCACTTTTATCAATAAAAGTAACAGGCGAGATACAGATTAGAATATATTCACAATGTATATATCTGACAGAAGACTTTTATCCAGAATATATTAAGAACTCCCTATGAGCAGTAAGAAAGACATACAAGACAATGTAACAACAGGCAAATTAAAATTACTTGGGACCCTTCACACAAGAAAACATACAGGTAGCCAATAGACATGTAAAAGTACTCTAATTCGGGGCACCTAGGTGGCTCAGTGGGTTAAAGCCTCTGCCTTGGGCTTGGGTCATGATCCCAGGGTCCTAGGATCAAGCCCCAAATGGGGCTCTCTGCTCAGCGGGGAGCTGCTTCCTCCTCTCTCTCTGCCTACCTGTGATCTCTGTCTGTTGAATAAATGAATAAAATCTTAAAAAAAAAAAAAAAAGTCCTCTAATTCATTAATGATTAGGGAGATCTAAATTAACACCACAATGAGAAAAAATTATGAATCCACCAGAACGGCTAACATGAGAAAGAATGATATCAAATGTTGGTGAGAATGTGAAACCACTACAACTCTCCTACTGTGAGTTGGATGGAAATAAATTGAGTTGATGGAAGTAAAGAACACTGGAGAACAGTTTGGTAATTTCTTATAAAGTTAGATATATACATAGCCCATGACTCAGCAATTCTAACCAGTTACTCTTACTCAATTCTATGCTCTTTACTAAGAGAAATGAAAACCAATAGCATTCTTTTGTTCATAGTAGCCAGAAGCTATAAATAATCCAAGTCCATCAACAAGTGACTAATTCAACTATGGTATAGTCTTATCATGGAATACTACTTAGCAATAAAACTGCTGATACCTGCAACATCATTGATAAATCTTAAAAACATACGGAAAGCAAGTAATCAGACTTAAGAGTACACACCATATGATTCCATTCACATGGTGCAATATAACAGGCAAAATTAATCTGCAGTGAAAGAAATCAGGACAATGTTGCTTGGGACTGGGGGTGCTGGAGGAAGGTCGGAACAAGAATTGAATTTAATTGACTGCCAGGCCCAAGGGATCTTTCTGGGATGATGTAAATGTTCTCTATCTTGACAGTCGTGTGGGTTAATGTGTGGATACACTTGTCAAAAATAAAACTGCTATAACTTAAGATCTATGTATTTTACTGTATATAGATTATATCTTAATGCAAACATTAAAATGAAAAAAAGTATATGAGCATTCTTCAACAAATAAATTTTGGAGAGATAATCCAAGCGAACAAGGAACAGTTAATGAGACATAAAACAAATCAATCCATTGTAATATGCAGACTTTTGAATTCTAATTTAAAAAAAAAAAAAACTGGTGAAAAAATAAAAACAAAAAAAGACCATTCACAACATATACACACTAACTGGTTATTTGATAACATTAATTTTTGTGAAATACATTGGGAAACCATCTGATTATTGGGTGTTCCAGTTATATTTGGCAAAAAGGAGTAGTTACAGAGGGTGTGGACCATGGGTTGATAGCTATTGGGGCTCAGTGACAGCTAAGTCAACTTTCATCCACTATTCTGTCTTTACACTTCAAATTTTCTACAACAAAAAGTATAAATAACTTTTTAAAATCTTTCCAAAAGAAACAAGGCAATGTAAACATACTAAAATTCTATCATATAGAAGCAATTTTAACCAGTTTTACCCACAACTCTTTTAGCAATTAAAATATGTATGTTTGATTCTATCAGTGCTAAACTTAACTGTAGCTCCTGATGAACATGTTCCATTAACAAAACTTTAGTTAAGAGGGTCAAAAGAAAATTTCGTGGAATAAAGGGCACCCAGAGGGCTCAGTCAGTCAAGCATTCTACTCCTGATGTCAGTCAGTCAGCTCAGGTCCTGATCTCCACATTGTTTGAGCCCTGCCTTGGACTCTGTGTTCAGCAGGGAGTCTGCTTGAGATTCTCCCTCTCCAGCTCTCTCTTTGTTTTTAACAAGTTGCTCTGCATAAAAATTAAAGTAACAGAACTTGATAGATTTTCATATTAAACGTTTCTATAATTTAACATTGATGTTGATTAGTTGAAACTGAGAAGTTTTAAAGGCTATTTATGAAAGGGATTTACATGGTTTAATTTCCTTAAAGAAAAAAAATTTTAAGGAAATTCCCTTCTTTTTTGAGATCAAAGACTGCAGTAGCTTTAAGAAATGTTTTTCAGGGTACCTATGTTGTACAGTTGGTTAAGCAGCTAACTCTTGGTTTTAGCACAGGTCAAGCTTTCATGATTCGTGGGAACTGACCCCTGCATCAGGCTCGATGTTCAGTGAGGAGTCTGCTTAAGTTTCTCTCTCCCTCTCTGCTCCCCCTCCAATGTTCTCTTTAAATAAATAAGTAAATCTTTTAAAAAAATGTTTTTCATGCTCTAGGTCAGGTTTACCTAGCACTGTCAAAACATTGAGATAAATAAGTCTAATAATGGCACCTTCCAATTACTCAAGTCACAAGTCAATCTGTAAAACTGGACAAAAAATATGCAGGCCAACCTAGAACCCAATTAAGATTTTTCTTTTTTCACAAAAGATGTTGTCAAGTAGGTTAAGTTTATGATCACCCCTACAGTACAATCACAAGACTCCTCTGGTTTTAAGACAGCAGAAAGTTCTTTACAACAAGGGTCTTATATTTTTCCCTTTATCTGCTACATGCAGATCTCATAAATTCTCTCTACTCATCTTTTTATAATGTAGTCTTTTTTTTAAAGATTTTATTTATTTGACAGACAAGTAGGCAGAGAGGCAGGCAGAGACAGAGAGAAGAGGAAGCAGACTCCCCACTGAGCAGAGAGCCTGATGCGGGGCTGGATCCCAGGACTCAAGCCAAGGCAGAGGCTTTAACCCATGGAGCCACCCAAGAGCCCCTCTACTCACCTTTTTGTCCCCATATCTAGCCCTAAGCCTGGCTTTAAAAGAAAAGAGAAAAAAAAAGGAGTATGCTGATTTTTTAACTAATCCTGAACTTCTAAGGGACCACCAAGATAACCAGACAACTGCTAAATCTGTTTAAACAACAAAACTTTAAGAGCCGCCTTCTCACAATTCCATCAGTGGGAAGAACAAGCTATTAAAGAAATCATGTTTCGTTTTGTTTTTAAAACTAGTGGGCCACTTAAGGATTCAAAGACTGCTAAAACAATAATCCAATATTTAGTAGCTACAGCTCTAACTACAAGAGTATAAAGAATGTTTCTTCCCTTCTCAAGTTGTGTTTTGTTTTTGTTTTTGTTTTTTGAGAAACCAAAAAGTGAGATGACTTCTTTTTACCAGTCTATATGCATGATCAACTGAAAAGAGGAGGCCAAATACCTATATAACCCAGAATTTCAACTGTTTCATGCTAAGTAGGCCCGAATACTTAACAATTGCCTTTTAAAGCCTATATTTCACATAATTATAAACTAATTTTTAAAAATACACATTAATAAAAACCAGGTTTGTAGAAAAAATATGTAATATCAATTAAAAAACATACATCAATTCTCCTCTAAATTAATGAATAAATTTAATATAACCACACTATAATTCTGATAGAGGGAGAGGGGGTTAAATAAACAAATTTTAAAGATAAAGTAGAAAACTACACATGCATATATAGCCAGAAAAAATAATTCTGGAAAATGCTATCAGCTAGTATTTCATTTGAAAGTTATAGCAATTAAAACAGTTTGGTCCTATATATGAAAAGACAAAGACATGGAATAGAAGAGGAAATATTTCACCCATTCTACAAGCATATGACAAAAGCGTCATTTAAAAGAGTAAAGACAATGATTCAACACAAATGACGTTTGGAAAAATGAGAAATCATGTTGAATAGTAAAATAGTATATCACTACTTTACTCCCTAAAATGAAATAAACTGCAGAGAATGAAAGAATTAAATGTTAAAATGAAATCATAAAAATCATAAAAGTACTAAGGGAAACATAGAAGCATCTTTTATAATCTTAGAAGTCTTCCTAAGAATTATACAAAACTCAATGACTTGTATGACTCAAAAGCATAAAAGAAAATGATAAATCTGACTACATAAAATTTCTGCATAAAAAAAATTCCAAAGATCAAAATACAAATAACCAATCATGAAAAAAGTTTTCAGGACACAACAAAAGGCTAATTTCCTTAAAATAGATGAAGTGTTCCTAAGTCTGTAAGAACAAAAACCTAACAGAAGAATAGTCAAAAGCTGTGATCAGAAAAAAACTTACTGCCACATAAGCCAAAAATATACTCTGAAATGTAAATTTTTTAAAAAAGAAAATTTCCTAAGCCATTTATTAGTCTTACCAATACACTGTAATGGTAAAGGCATAAGGAAAACGGTACTCTAAGCACAATAGTTGTGTGAATAGAGGCTCCAATAACTCTTTGTAATGCAATTTGGCATTATCAAAGTTTTAAACACAGATACCCTCTGAACCAGAATTTCTACTTGCATGAATTTATCCTACAACACATATAACAACACGTATTCCCAAAGAAATATATATATAAGTGTTAACAGCAACATTATTTATAACAAAAAGTTGAGAAACCACCCAATTAACCACCCATAAGATATTCATCAATGATTCACCCATATACCTGTACATGTAAATAAATAAATACTTTCATTCATAAGAATTCATGAGAGAAAATACTGTAATTCTAGGGCTATAGAGAATTTGAAGGTCAGTTTTCATCTATAATATCATATTCATTCAACAAATCTCTTGAGTGCCTACACCACATCTAAGGCACTGTGTTCAGCAATAAAGATATGTCACATCGACCTTTTCCTCAATGGAAAAAAGGAACATAGCCCCTTACCCAAAGGAGCATACCATCTGGCAGAGAACAGAAATGAGTAAACATACCATTACCATATATGGTATGATATATACAATGAGATAAGAATAGAATGTTATGAGAATACATGAGCAAAGCAACTTAAAAATAATCACCATTCCAAAAACAAAACAACAGCTTAAACATAAAATGATTAACTCCTCCTTTAGAGTTAAAAAGAATCATTAGCCACCAGTCTAAGAAGAAATTAGCATCAGTAAAGCTGGGTCCCACCTTTTTGCATGTCTATGTCCCATAGGAGCCAGCCACAAAAGTCACATTCACCCTTTTAAACACTGAAGAATTATGGTCTGCCCTTACAGTTTCCATTTCTGATGCTGTCACCCCCAAAGGGACCTTCTAGATTCTGTATTTAGAAAAGGAACAAAAAGTCTCAAAGAATGTACTGTAAGACTAGTGTATC
This sequence comes from Mustela nivalis, assembly GCF_964662115.1. Lineage (NCBI taxonomy): Eukaryota > Metazoa > Chordata > Mammalia > Carnivora > Mustelidae > Mustela > Mustela nivalis. The sequence continues at coordinate 66,016,459 of NC_139027.1, read as the reverse complement.
TACAACATTACTTCTACTTAATCAGAAGTTTCAGGAAAGAAGAAGTATCATCCACTGAGTAGGTACTTTTTCCTGGGCTAGCACAGTACCTTTAAATGTGCCATTTAATTTGGGGCCTTGCATCAGAAGTGTTTCAAATAAATTGCTTTTGGGTAGATTATGAAATAATTACACATAAAACAGAGCCAATTATTAGATAACAGATAATATGCTCCTTTTTAGAAAAATTTTTTTATAAAGATAAATCTTGGGACGCCTGGGTGGCTCAGTTTGTTAACATCTGCCTTCCACTCAGGTCATGATCCCAGGGTTCTTGGATTGAGTCCCGCCTGGCCTCCTCGCTCAGCAGGGAGCTTGCTTCTCCCTCTGCCTGCCACTCCCCCTGCTTATGTGCTCTAATAAATAAATAAAATCTTTTAAAAAAAAGATAGCAAATATTCCAAGTTTACAGGGATATAGTGCTAAAATAGCATGTTTTTAAATACTATTCCTTGTAATGAGGTATTTATCAGCAGTTCAATATGTACCCACCACTTCATTTTAAGAAGGTTTGAGGGAGCTTGCCAATTACTAAAAAGGGCTATAAATTTGAAACAGAGCATGGTAGGAAACAATCTAAAATGTAACTCAACGTATACATAAGGAGCATACCAGTTCCCAATTTTTATTCCCAGTCAGAAATTAGAAATGGCTTAAAAAAAATTATTCAGAATCTGTAAATTCATCAGTTCATTTCCTTGTTCCCAATTTCAAAGGAGGACAGGGAATGGATAGGGTATGAGATAGCTCCTTCTGTAGAAGCAACTGCTTCCTAGTAGAGTCACATCACTGTTTACTTGAATTTTATATTAAGAATTAGCACTTAAGATTTTAAACTATACGTCACTGAAAATCTTTTTACATTTCTACTAGGTGCTCTTATGCCACTGTATCTAATCATATAATTAATGACTTTTTAAAAGACTAATAATTTTTAATCCCAAGCCATAAGCTACACCTATGAGCAGCATTCAATTCTATACAAATTTCCATTTCAAATAACAAATTTGGACAGTCTCTGAAATTGATTTAGTAAGCACCAACATTCTTTTCTTTCTATTTACATCTTTGGCCCCCAAGTCCTATCAATTCTTCTTTCATAAAACCTTTTTTTAACCTATAAAATAGAGATTTGCAGCCAAAAAACCATGCTTCTTGTAGTTTCTTATATTCTTCCCTTCTATTCCATTTTCACTGACTGAAACAGTAGTGAACTAGTTCAGGCTCTACTCATCTCTTTCAGAACTACTGCAAAAGCTTTCTAAATAATTCCCTGTTCTTCTTTCCATCCTATCTTGAATACTGTCACCAATTCATTTTTTTTTCTAACACTGCTTTTATGATGCCATGCCTCAGTTCAATAATCTCCAATGGCCTCCCATGGAATAAAGCAGTAATTCAGGACATGGGTAAAAATAATGAAAGAACTTTACATTTTGGAAACAACACAAACATTTTTGTTTCATAATATAAATTACAGAAAGAGCAACTGTGGATGGCAGAGCATGGATTAAAAACAGGATTCTAAAACTCTTGTATCTTAATTTAGTAGTATTCAATATGCCTCAGAACCCAATCTACCACATTTTTAATCTTAACACTGGTTTAGAACATGATCAGAGACCAGCTCAACGTCATGTTAATGATGCTTGCATTTCCCTCAACACAATTTTTATCCAGAATTTTCCTCACGTTTCTTCAAAGCCCTTTAACCAACCACCTCTCAAAGTGAAGCCAAATGTTTTCTCCGTGAAAAATGGTCATCAGGTGAGAGGCTTCCATCTCACTTCATTACTGCATCACAGTGGGCATGCTCCAAGCACAACAGAAAACAGCAAAATTACTACTTTCCTAGGGATGGGAATCGGAGTTTATTCAAAAATAATGTAAACTACAATGTTAATGCCCAAGTGTCAGGAATCTGCCCAACTCAGTAAATATAACCCTCTTCCCATCGGGCTACTCTATGTTTTTAACCATGCCTTATATTCACTTCTCATCTTGTCTCTACTCTCATCAGTCCTCACAGGTCCTCCAAATCTTCAAAACCCTATTTTTGCTCCAAAATCACAATATAACTATTAAGGAGTATATTTCTAAACTAAAGAATATCTTTTTTTAAAAAAAAAAAAGTAGAACTCTTCACCTTGGCCTGTTAGAGACCCCAGATGGTCTACGTTTAGCCCACCTTCCCATCCTCACCTGACACCAGTGTCTTGCAAGTTTTTCTCACTAGTCTTCTTACTACACTTTCAAACACAAAAAGCTAATTCCTGCCTCAAGGCTTTTGTCTTCCTATGGGTTGCTTGGAAATTTTTATCTGCAGCTCAAACCTCACCTCCTCACAAAACCACTTCTCAATGCTACCCTACTTAAAAACAGCCCCCACTCCCCCACACCCATCATTTTCCATACCATCATCCTTTTTATTTTCCTCGTAACACTTATCACTATGCTTAGTTCCCTACTTATGTGCTTATCACCGTACCCCCCTCATGGGGAGCACATGTGTTTTGCTCATTCATTGCTATACCCTCATAGCCTAGAATAGAACCAACCCGCCCCTTTTATAGGTAATCAATCATCAGCTGAATGAATGAACAAACCGTTAAGAACCTAAGACTCACAGAAATGGTTTAACTATCCATGAATAATCGTGATATTCAGTGGTTTACTAAATGAGTAAAGTTTTGAAATAGCTATCACCAATGCAGAATTAGGGAACTATATAGATAAGAGTCGCAGAGTAGGCACTATTCCCTGTCCTTTTTCAAATTCAGTATTCCAAAAGTCAAAATTCCAAGAGAATGCGGTCATCTCCTAAAACCCTAATGTTCAAAGATCAGAACTCTTCTCTTTGTTCCCATGCTGGTATACAAGATGACAAATCAGTATGCCATTGTTCATCATTAGATTTCCCACTTGCAAATTTCTTATTACTCTTTATTCTTCCACCTCCCCTTAGTTTCTTAAACGTGTTTTTTAATTCAGAAAAAGCAAAGATTGAGTTACTCCATATCTTCTAATATCTTAAGGGCAATGATTAGTGTTTTGAGTATGGGGTATTTCATCTGGGGTATGTCATTATCAAGATGTTATTCAGAAACATCACCATTGGCTTATTTCCCTGTTGTGGAGAAATGAACTGAAATATATTCTGTGATCTCAGATTGGTTTTCTTCTAGAAAATGAACCATTTCTAAAATCCTACAAGGCAATGAAGATTTCTCAACAAGCAGTTAACACTACCAGATTCTCATCCTTTTATAAAGAAAGGTCCTACTGCTTGCTGGGGAGACCCTTTCTGCCCCCAAAGTGACAAGATACATGCTAGTAAGTTGATAACTTGTCTAGTAAGATTCTCCATCTCTAACCAACTTGATTTTTTTCTCTTCCAAAAGAAACAATTTCCCAAAATGAAAAGGGTAATAAAACAATGTCCCTTTAAATATATATATATATATATATATGAATTCAGAATGAAAAGATTTGTTAATGTTTATAACTATGCAGATTTGTCCCTGTAGACCTAAACCACAGAACTTCTAAGAAACAGTATTTCTAACCACTACATGAAAATACCTTTCTCAAAACATTTCATTAAGTCTGGTGGCAAATCTGCCACAAATTCAACTGACCTATCAGCGGTAAAAACGCCACAGGTTTCCCTTCTTTAAGAATGTCAACCATTTTGCTTTTTTGTCTCTCCGATCCAATTATAATGCATCAAGAGCCTAAACCACCTGACAGCAATTCCTCTCACTCAGCAGCTGAGACCCTGGTAGAACTGCGCCCCCTCGGACTACCGATGCTCAGATCCCGCTTCCTTGGCTCGTTTCTGCCGGGGAGTCGCCACATCACAGCGTGGATAAACTGGGCGGTGGCAGGACTTTGCCAGAACTCTCGCCTTCCCGATTCTCCACGCGCCACACCACTGGAGGCGCTCTCCCTTCACTAGAGTTGGGTCAGTGTGGATGTTTTCCACTGGGCCAGCTCCCCACCAGCGCCAAGAGTCGAAAGGGAGGGGAATGAGGCGCTGGGGGGCCACCCAAGCCAGGGAGAAGGGGGGGGGGCAGGGCTCAATGCTGGCAAACAGACTAGCAGCACAACTACGCCTCTTTCCTAGGAGCAACCCAGACTGGTAGACAAAAGATGAAGGGCGCCAAGGCCTTTCCATCCTCACCCAGGAACCTAACCAGCCCAATGTATCCGCAACCCTAGTTCATAGATACAGACCCAGCTCCTATTAGGGGTGGGTGCCTAACTTCCGGGACGCTGCAGAACAGGGACCAGAGGGAAGAAGCCCGGAGCAGGCGAGGTGCACGTGTTCCCCGAAACCGAGACAGACAATAAAGAACAAGCCCGGGTTTCCTTGTCCGCCCCACCCTGCTCCTGACGGCTCCTACCAGGGGGGGCGCCTTCGCCCGGAGGTCCACGGACAAAGCCCCTCGGGGCGGAGAGGAGGGCTCCGCCCGTGGCATCTCGGGGTGCACACAAAAGACGGAGGGGAGCGAGGGGCTGCGCGAGGCGGGACGGCATGGCACTTACCCACTGAGCCTGAAGAGCCTCTGCGCTTGGGCGCGGCCGGGGTGGAGGGGGGTGCGGCGGGGGCCGGGGCGGGTGGGGTCCACGCGGGCTCGGCCTGAGGACTCACGCTGGCCGGGGGAGGAGGGGGAGGCCGGGCCGGAGGCTCATCGTCCTCGGGGAGCTTGGAGGGCAAGGCTGCGGCAGCTGAGGGCAGGGAAGGCGCGGGCACCGCAGGAGACACAGGGCTCGAGTCCCAAGACGGCGGCCGCTCCGGGGCGGCGGGGGGCGCGGCCGGCAGTGGCCCCCGGGGCGCCGGGGGCACGAAGTCACTGCCGAAGTCCAGCAGGGGCGCGCCAGCGACGGGGGCGGTGGGCACCGGGGCTGCCGACAGCCCGGTGGCGGGCTTCCTCTCCAGCACCTCTAGCTCCTCCAAGTCCTCGTCTTCTTCCTCCTCGTCTTCCTCCTCCTCGTCTTCCTCCTCGTCCTCGGGCTCCCTCACGAACTGGTACTTGAAGGGGGGCTGAGGCCGGGGCGGGCTGTCCGAGGACGAGGAGACCAGAGGCGACTGGTCCATGTCTTCCATGGCTGGCGGGTTGGAGATGATGCTGCAGCTGCTGTCTCCACGGGACGCTTCTCCTCAGAGCCGCGGGCGGTTGTGGGGGTTGGGGAGGACTGAAGGGGCAGGGCCGAAAGAGCCCAGAGACCTGCAGTGGCGAAGGCTCCCGGAACAATGAGACTGCTCCTCCTGCCTCTGCGCCCGCGATGCGCCACCCGCCCCGTCCCCAGTTGCCGCCACCGCCCAGACGAGCGAAGGAGAGAGGCCAGAGGATTCTCCGCCCACTTTGGCTTGACTTACCCTCCCTGGCAGGGAGAGGCAGGGACTGGCGCGGGAGGAGGGAGCCAATCGCCTACGGGATAGAAACGATGGGCAACCAGCCAGTCCAATGGAAAGAAAAAGAGAGAAAGGTGGGTGGAGCCTTTTGTACTTCCTCTCTCCTACCGGCTGCGGTGCGTTCGATGGGAGGGGTTTGGACCTGGGAACCCCACCCTTCCCCTTGGATAGACGCGGGGTGGGCTGGGGTCTCGGCTTTGCTCAGAGCAGGAGGTCGGTCTGCAGTTCCAGTGCCGCGTAGACTTGCGGCAGGACGGGCTGCCTACCCGGAAAGATTGACGGTTCCTCGCCCACACCTCCGGAAGGGCGTTATCCTGGGGGACTAGGAGTGGTAACTTTCCACCCAGGAAAGAGAAAAACCCAGAGTAGAGAAAGGTAGTGTGAAGTAGGCCCTAGGACTTAAGTATACGCTAAGTATTAAAAGATTTTGAAATAAAAAGATTACATATTTTTTCAAATTTAAATTATCAGATCAACTCATCACTACTACTTTCACCACCTTAAAGAAAAAAATATATATATATATTTATATATAGGGAGCTGGGGGGTGGTTTTGGTGAAGCTTTAAGGTCGTTCTCCGTCCAAACTGCAGACCCTGGATGAGGTAGGCAAAACAGCTGGGCATGGACAGTCTGGAGGACTGGGGCCATTTCAAAGTCACCTCATTCAGAAGGGTTTGGGGCTCTGCCTGCTGCTGGACTCCTCTACATGGTAGAAAGATGAGTCACCCAAACAGAAAGAGAGAGGAGGGAAGTGGAAACAAAACGATGCCTTGGAAGGCAAATTTGATTCACATTACATTTCAGTCACCTAAGGCTCATGAGTCAACATTTCAGATGATTCAGGCCTTCTGAGAGTCAGGAAGGCCAGTTCTCATTTGTTTGATATGCTGGAATGAGTTTCCACTTTTTCCAAAACTGGAAAGGAAGTTTAAAGGAAAGTGGTCGCAGAACATACAAGTATCAGCATGCAAAGGTTTAGAGAGCCCCTTTAATGTTTCTGGTATACCTTACAAAAATATGCACTGTGTTCCTATTCCAGAGGCCCTGGAGACAGGATAACCTGCTTTCAGACTGCTCACAGTCTACGACTGTGCTGTCCAATATCTTAGTCACAGGCCACTTGTGGCTATTTAGCACTTTAAGTGTGACTAGACTGAAATGTATTTAAAATGCATACTACAGGAGGGCCTGGGTGGCTCAGTCAGTAAAGCATCCCACTCAGTTTCAGCTCAGGTCCTGATGTCCAGGATGGGATCCAGGCCTGGGTGAGGCTCTTGGCTCAGTGGGGAGTCTGCTAGAGATTCTCTCTCACCCTCTCCCTCCATCCTTCCCCCCAAAATAAATCAATCAATCTTAAAAAAAAAAAATGCACATTAGATTTTGAGTGTTAGTACAGAAAAACTAAAACATCTCAATTTTTATATGGTTATATTTTGTAACCGATATTGTCAATATATTGGAATAAGTATAAATTATTTTTACTTTTTTTCTTTTTAAATGAGGCTCTAGAATATTTTAAATACACATATGATCATATCATATTTCTATTGGACACTGCTGGTCTAAATGATTAAGAAATTTTGATTGCCATGGGGAATCATTGGTTATTTAAGCAAATTCTTAGCTCAAACTAATTAATATTACTCTAGGCTTAATTTAGGTATTAAAAAAGAAAGGTGGTTGGGGAAGGAAGGAGGAGAGTTGAATAGGTAAAACAGAGAGAAAAGGAGATTTTTAGGGCAGCGAAACTATTCTGTATGATACTATAATGGTGGATACATAACATTATTCATTGGCAAAAACCCATAGAACTACACATCACAGAGTAAACCCTAATATAAACTGTGGACATTAGTTAATGTAAATAACATATCAATACTGATTCATCGCTTGCAGCAAATGTACACCAATGCAAGATGTTAGTAATAGGGAAAACTGGTTGGAGAGGAGACATGGGAGTGTATGAGAACTCTTTATACTTTCTGTTCAATCTTTCTGTAAAAATTAAAACTTCTCCAAGAAACAAAATTGATTCATTCTTAGAAAAGTGACAGATAGAAGATTTCCTGGGAACATTACCTGACCAGGTTAATTATCAACAATCCAGGGATGCCAGAGTGGCTCAGTCAGTTAAGCACCTGCCTTTACCTCAGGGCATGATCCCAGGATGCTGGGATCAAGTCCTGCCTCAGACTCCTTGCTTAGCGGGGAGCCTGCTTCTCCCTCTGCCTGCCACGTCCCTGGTTTGTGCTCTTTGTCAAATAAATTAATGAAATCTTTAAAAAAATTATCAATATGTTCAGGACCTGGCATATCCATTCCACAAAGATAAATTTGTTTTATTTCTACAAAATGGCTATGAGGTGCTTTGAGTTTGTGTTATTTTTGAAGAGTAGGAAGAGAGAAATATTAATGTGGAATTTTGAGATGAAAGTTTAATGCCAAACTAAAAATTTTAAACAAAACAATGATAACTAAAATAGTAATGTTTCAAGTATTTGTCAAAATAGTCATGTTTCAAGTATTTGTCAAAAATTATCAAAAATAGGGATGCCTGTGTGGCTCAGTTGGTTGGACGACTGCCTTCGGCTCCTGGAGTCCCAGAATAGAGTCCCGCATCGGGCTCCCAGCTCCACGGGGAGTCTGCTTCTCCCTCTGACCTTCTCCTCGCTCATGCTCTCTCTCACTGCCTCTCTCTCAATAAATAAATAAAAATCTTTTAAAAAAATTATCAAAAATATATATGATTTTCAACTGCATACACATACAAAAATATACTAGCAAATTTTATAGTACATGCTTTAAAAAAAAAAAAAGATTTTATTTGACAGAGAGAGATCACAAGTAGGCAGAGAGGCAGGCAGAGAGAGAAAGGTGAGCAGGTGCCACACTGAGCAAAGTGCCTGATTGAGCAGAAAGCCTGACATGGGGCTCGATCCCAGGACCCTGGGATCATGACCTGAGCCAAAGGCAGAGGCTTAACCCACTGAGCCACCCAGGTGCCCCTATAGTACATGCTTTTATACCATAAGTAACAATTTAGCTATCAGTAGTTCAGTCTTCCCCATACTGCTTTTCCCACTATGTTCTGATGCTCCTCAGTGGAATAATTTTACAGTTTTCACATACATAATTTGTAAATTGCTTATATGAGATCTCTGCATTCATACATTTGTGAGCCTGCTATCACTAAAATAGTCTCAAAGGAAAATATTTAATTTATTAAAAGTGTCATAGAAGGGGGTGCCTGAGTGGCTCAGTCAGTTAAGTGACCGATTCTTGACTTCAGCTCCGGCCATGATCTCATGGTCATGGGATTGAGCCCCATTTCAGGCTCCACACTTAGCACAGAGTCAGCTAGAGATTCTCTGCCTCTTCCTCTGCCCCTCCCCTCATGCCCATGTATGCGCCCACACTGTCTAAAATAAATAAATAAATAAATACAATCTTTTGTAAAAAGGATCATAAAAGGGTAAAGAAAAGTGGTAGATTTGTCAGTATGTGATGGATGAATTAAGAGTAAAGAATTTACTCAGTGTTCACAGAATGATCAACAAAGCATAAAGAAAGGAGAATGTTGCTGATACACCAGAATTAAACATAGTTAGTTACACATGACTGTAACTACATATAAATATCACTCTCACTAACAAGAAAATCCTAATGGGCATTTGAAATGCTTAAAGGAAGATATAAATTCTTTTTTTTTTTTTTTAGATTTTATTTATTTATTCCACAGACGGAGATCACAAGTAGGCAGAGAGGCAGGCAGAGAGAGAGAGAGGAGGAAGCAGGCTCCCCGCTGAGCAGAGAGGCTGATGCAGGGATCCATCCCAAGACCCTGAGATCATGACCTGAGCCGAATCAGGAAGATATAAATTCTTGATCATAATAATAATTAGAAAAAGAATTACTCAATGAATTATTTTTTAAATTATCTTACCAGAAGTAGATTAAAGTTTCCAGATACCACAAGTTAGTAATTATTTTCTTAGAACACTTCCAGAGATCCATTCAACTTGTTGGGATTATAGAATCTCAGAGTTGGAAGGACTCTGGGAGCTTGGGTGGACCGAGAATTCATTCATTACAAGAATTCCCTGGAAGGTTTTTTTAAAGCTGGTCGTCTGTGGTTGATTAAAAACAGCCAGAGAGGGTGCCTGGGTGACTCGGTGGGTTAAAGCCTCTGCCTTCAGCTCAGGTCATGATCTCAGGCTCCTGGGATCAAGCCTTGCATTGGGCTCTCTGATCAGCGGGGAGCCTGCTTCCCTCTCCCCCTCTGCCTGCATCTCTGCCTACTTGTGATCTCCCTCTCTCTGTTAAATAAATAAAATAAAATCTAAAACAAAACAAAACAGCCAGAGACTTTGCAACAACTCCCATCCAGAGGTAGGGTCAATTTTCCCCCCTCTTCTGAGTTGGCTTTATGACTTTCTTGACCAATAGAACGACCTGGAAGTGAGTTGCAAGCCTAACCAGCAGAGGCATTGCTGTTCCCATTCTCACTCTCTTGGAACACTGAGGCTGAAGATGAGATACACACCGGGAGAGAGACTTAGCTATCCCAACCAAAGAGCTGAGGTCCCGGAAATGTGAGAACATTTCAGATTCTGCAGCCAAGCCACAGAGTCATGAAAAATAATAAATCATTGTTGTTTTAAACTGTTACTTTGGGGGATGGTTCATTACACAGCATAAGCTAATTTAAGCATCATGTATTTTGTGCTTTATTCATTTGTACATGAAATATTTATTGGGTATTTACTCTGCACCAAGTACTCTGGAATACAGCACTGAACAAATCAGCATAAATGTGCTTGAACCTTTTCTGTAAAGGAAGACTCACTACTTAAGGAAATATCCCATTCTAGAATTCTATCTTTTTGCAGAAAGATGAATTAATCCCTAATCTGGCATACACTGAACAGTTAATTGTCCTTGTATCATGTTTGCCTCCCTGAATTAAAAGGCATAGCATGGCTATACTCTTATCTACGTATTACAGGATGTGGACTCCGGATTGGGTTTAGTAACCACAGGAGAAAGATGAGAGGTAGATTCCTGACAAATCTATTTCAAAAGCTGCATAACTCTTTTGTGTACTGAAAATGGCTTGCTAATATTCAAGAGCACCACTGAATTACACTCAACCTCTCTATTTAAGAAAAAAAAAAAAACAAACAAACAAACCTGAAACATCATGTTGGCACTCCTAAGGGAAAAACTAACAACTTGCTATGTCATTGTCCCTACCATTTTGCATGAAATGCAGCTTATGGTTCTGATTAACATCTTTACTTCTACTAAGTTCATTCTGTAATAAGAATGGAAATAGAAATATTATTAGATCAACATCTTCAGCCATGCTAGTTAAGCATTGAAAATTAGTGTTGGACTTAAAATCAAGTTTTTTAAGTTCCAAAGAGAAGTCACATAATAGGCAAGTGGAAGTCATAATTAAAATTGAACCTAGCCTTTCTCCTTTAACCTTCTTGTGTCCTCTGCATTAACACTGCATTTCCTTGGGCTAAGTTCAGTGTGCACCATTTCTCTGGTGAAATTTATTGTGATCTAACAGAGAAACTATTTTTGTTTCAGAAGAAAATTAATTTTGATCTAGAAGCATAAATCCAAGCAGAGAAATTCCTAAACCATCTTAGACAAATAAAACTCTAGACTCATGAAAAAAAGCACTACAGAAAAGAGTTCCTAAATTTATTAGAGTTATAAATAACTCATTCCAGCATCTCACCTATTCTTCCTAATACCTAAAGACTGAAGTATAATTTCTGCTGTTTTATCTTCATGGAAATAGAAACCAGGTAGTCACTATCTTTACAATAAGCAATACTCATTTACTCAAATAAAATCTATTGACCTTCTAGGTCCTGGTGATATAGAATAAATAAAACACACTTATTAACATCAAGGAACATATAGTCCAGATTACATAAGAATATTTAGTTTATATATATATATATATTTATATATATATACACACACATATATATATTAGAACTACATACATTGTATATACATATATATATAGAATATATAGAACTACATACATATATAGAACTACATACATTGTCATATATATGTAGTATTATTCATTTAAATATACATAAATATATTCATATATGTGTATTTATATGTGTGTGAATATACAGAATATATTAATTAACTCATACTGTAAATGTGTAATATAATATATACTCATAATTAATACAGCATAATTCATACTATATATCTCTATATCTATATCTATATCTATATATATATTAGAGAGAGACACACACAAACATAGACATATTCCAGCAGGATTTGGGGAAGGCTTCATAGAAAGAAATTAATCTTGTAAGGTAGAGAAAGAAGGAAAGCCATCTAGTGAAAGGGGTAACAGCACCTACAGAGGCAGGAAGGGCTGCAACTCCAGCACAGATTCAAGGCATAGAGAGATATCTGGTATGGCTAGAGAGGTAAAAAGTGACTGAAGATAAAACCAGAAAAAAATAAACTAAATACAGACTGTAAACGGTCTTGAATGTCATGCTAAGGAGTGAAGGCATTATTCTCTAAGTAAAGAGATATTAAAAGTCTTGAAGCAAAATGGTGGGCAATGGGTGCCTGGGTGGCTCAGTTGGTTAAGCCTCTGACTCTCCGTTTCAGCTCAGGTCATGATCCTGTAGTCATGAGATCAAGTCCCAAATTGGGCTCCATACCAAGTCTGCTTCAGACTCTCTCTCTCTCTCTCTCCCTTCCCCTCTGTCCCTTCCTCCAGCCACTCTCACACATACTCTCTTTCATAAATAAATAAATAAATAAATAGCTCCTAAAGAATGGTGGGATGACCTGATTGCTAATTTACAAAAATAACACTGACAGAGGATGTGTTGAGGATGCTAGAGTAAGGAAACAATATTTAAGATGCAATTACAAAATTACAGATAATCTTTGCCCAATAACTTGGTTATTGCTACTGTGGCTTAAGTGAAACATAACTACTACTTATAATTTGGACAAAAATTGATGAATCCATGAACCAATAGCTTGAGAAATAGGAGAAGATAAATTTGAAAAACCACTGAAGAAGCTGAACTCATAGAATTTGATGACTAATAGGATGGAGGGGCCAATGGAAAAGAAGGGGAAAAAAGGCTGAAATAAGCCTTGTGCTTAGGTGGAAAGGTAAATTGGCACTACCACTGTGAATGCAAAGGAATCAGGAGAGGAAGCCCAGAACTGGTGAGTAATGCTGGGGAGAATATGATGACCTTAGTTTTCAGATACTACAGTGAACTTGACTTGCCTGTACTACTTGGAATAGAAACAATCAGGAAACAACTGCAAAGCTAGGGCCAGGGCTTAGGATGGAGGTCTAGTCTTGAGACCAGGTACCTAAACTTGTAAGTTAAGTTTCTTGGGTAAAGGTTTGGAGGAAAACTGTGGGGTGGCTGTGGTGGAGGAGGGTGATGCATACTGTCTGCTACCCTTGGAGAAAAAGGCCTAGAAAGGAGTCAGGAGAAACACCAACCTGAAATACCACTGGACGTACTTAACAATGGTATTTCCACTCAACTTTTACTTTTCCCAAGCAAAACAAATCAAAAGAAAAAGACACACTTTTGCTTTTCTTCATAGGTCTATTTCTTTAGTTTTTAGTATCATTTTATCTTCTTCACCCACCTTAAATATTAAACTTAGAACTCAAAATAGTATTCCAGTAAGTACTCAATATTATTATATTTAGCACCAAGTAATCTATATAATATGGACCACACCAATAATTTAAACTGCAGATAATCTTTAAACTCTCATTAAGCAGGTAGCTCCAGCTTCTTAGCCAAAAAACAAAGAGTAGAATTGCCTGGAGTACTTTTGCCTCTATGTGTAATGAACCACTCTCTAATGTAGATGCTGAAGAGAAGGCAATGGCTGGAAAAAAAAGCAATAAGAGATTAAGTAAGCGCCATTAAATTTTTAAAAAATAGACAATAAATGATTCTTTTATATACCACTTGTATTTATGAGGTATCGGATTTTTTAAAAATTGACAGATATATATTGCTCATTATCTAACTTGTTTTCTACTTTCCAGAAAACTCAGGAATACATTCATCCCTGGAAATGCCATAGTAGAGTGCCTTGCCTGTGTCCTTTTGGAAACTCACTTTCCTTTTATTGCTACAAACTCTCTGTGATCTGGCATTTCCATTTTATCCTAGTATTATTTATTGTCCTGGGTGGAAATTTTTCCTGTCAGGCAGTAGCAGAAATAGTAAGTAGTAGTAGAAATGTAAGTCATTTGTAAATAAGGTACCAAGAATAATCAAAAACACAGAGACAGGAAGTAGAACAGTGGTTATCAGGGGCCAGAGGGAGGGGAAATGGAGAGTTAGTGTTTAATGAGTAGACAGTTCCAGTAGGGATAATGAGAAAGTCCAGGAGATGGATGGTGGTGGTAGTTGTACAACAATGTGAATGTACTTAATGTACTGAATTGTGCACTTAAAAATGGTTAAAATGGTAAATTTTATGTCATGTATATTTTACCACACTAAACATTTTTAATTGTAATTTTTGAAAAATTAGTAGAAGTTTTGGAAGATGAACCTGATAAACCTCCCAGGAAATAGAAAAAAGAAAAAAAAATGTATCAGCAACAAGCAAGTAGAAATTATACTTTTTTTCATTAAAAAAGACAGTATCATTTCCAACAGCATCAGAAAACATGCAATATTTGAGGACGGATTAAATAAAATATGCCCACTACCATTACACTGCAAATATTGCTGAGAGAAATTTAAAGAACTAGAAGGACTTCAACTTGATTTCAAGATTTATGATAAAGCTACAATGATTAAGACAGTGTGGTACCTGCATAGAAGTAGACAAATAGATCAGTGGAACAGAAAGAAAGTCCAGAAATAGACCTACAGTATATAGCTAATTAATTTTTGACAAAAGTACCAACATATTCCAATGGGGAAAAGACAGTCTTTTCAATAAATGGTGCTAGAACAAATGGACATCCATATGCAATAAAACCCCAAATCACTCAGTAAAAAGAATCTTGATTCTAATCTTACACTATATGCAAAATATTAACTCAAAATGACTCATGGGCTGAAGTAGAACAGCTATAAGCTATAAAACTATAATTTTTTTTAAAGAATTTATTTATTTGGCAGGGAGAGAGAGATCACAAGTAGGCAGAGAGGCAGGCAGAGAGAGAGAGGGGAAAGCAGGCTCCCTGCCAAGCAGAGAGCCCAATGCAGGCTCGATCCCAGAACCCTGAAATCATGACCTGAGCCAAAGGCAGAGGCTAAACCCACTGAGCCACCCAGGCGCCCCTAAAATTTCTCTAAGCAAACATGGAATAAAATCTTGCCAAGGGTATTCAATAAGTGCTTTTTTTTGCAAATATGAAATTGTATAGTCAATTTAGAAAATCATTTGGCAATTTCTTATGAAGTGAAACATACCTAATCACATGCCCCTGAAATTCCATACTTAGGTATCTATCCAGAAGACATGAAAATTGGAAATGACCTATATGTCTGTCAACTGGTGAATGGACCAACAATTTTTGGCTTTGGAATACTACCCTGCAATAAAAAGAAACTCCAACAGATTATGTTAAGTGAACGAAACAAGACACAAAGGCTCGTATACTATGTGTTTCTGTGTATGTGACATTTTAAGATAGGCAAAACTCCCAGGGGAAGAGGGAAGAGAAAGGGAATGACTACAGAGGGGATGAGGGAACTCTTTAGAGTGATAGTGGTGAAGGCTATAGAACTACATACATTGTCAAAACTCATTGAACCATAGAATTAAAATGAGTGAACTTTACTGGATAAAAATTTTATCTCAATAAAGATGTATTTTTTTGAAAAGACAAAGAGACATAACACAGAAGACAAAAGATAAGAAAGTTAGGTGATCAATTTGGAATGCCTATGAATCACTAACAAGAAATCCACAAAGAAAACAGAAAAAAACACGAAGTTTCCTATTAATCTAATTTGTCCTCTAGAAAGGTGAGCTTGCAGTATGGTGTTTCATGCTCCATGACAGAGCATGACTTAAGTTTAAATTTTAATTTAACCTTATAAATATGTGCAGATTTTTTGAAGGGCAAGAAATGTTTTAAGACTATTTCTTAAACAGTTTTCCTTCTCTAAATCACCCTTTTTGCTATGAAATTGATAGTGCTATAAATACAAGTCTACCTTAAGTTGTAATTTAGATCTTAGAATCAGGCTTGGTTGCTATATTCAGATGACATATGCTATGCAACTTTTTTTGAGGTCTATTTTTTTTCTCTTGTTTTCCCCCACCAAAACTGAGTTTATTTAAACTAAAAGCAAAAACAAAAACAAAAATGGTTCACCCATTTCTCCCACTGTTTACCCCCCACATCTGGCAGGTACCAATCTGTTCCCTGTTATCTACGAGCTTGGGTTTTGTTTTTAGGTTCATACATAAGTGAACTCATATGGTATCTATCTTTCTCTATATGACTTACTTCACTTAGCATAATACCTGGTAGGTTCACCCATATTCTACAAATGGTGTGATCTCATCCTTTTTTATGTCTGAGTAATATTCCACTAAACATTTATTTATGTATATATAACATGCATATATATAACATACATATACATACACACTACACATTTTCTTTATCCATTCATCTATTCTATATAACCATCAGTCTGCTTCCATATCTTGGCTATTGTAAATAATCTTACACTAAACATAGAAGCATATAAATCTTTCTAATTATTGTTTTCTTTGGATAAATACCCTGTAGTAGAATTATTAGATCAGATGGTATTTCTATTTTTAATTTTTTTAGGAACCTCCATATTGTTTTCCACAGTGGCTGTACCAATTTGCATTCCTACCAATTTTCCTTTTTCTCCACATCCTGCCAATATTTGTTATTTCTTATCTTTTTGATAGTAGACATTCTGACTAGTTTGAGATGAGAGCTCATTGTGGTTTTGGCTAGCATTTTCCTAATGATTAATGATATTGAACATCTTTTCATTTGCCTGTTGGTCTTTCATATGTGTTCTTTAGGAAAAATACCTCTTCAGATCTTCTGCACATTTTTAATTCAGATTATATTTTCCTATTGAGTTGCATGAGTTTTTTAATATATATTTCAGTTATTAGCCCCTTATCTGATATGATTTGCAAATATTTTCTCCCATCGGGTAGATTGTCTTTTCATTTTCTTGATGGCTTCCATTGCTATACAGAGCTTTATAGTATAATGTAGTTTGCAATTATTTACTTTGCTTCTGTTGCTTTTGCTTTTGTGTCAGATTTAGAAAAAAAAAAAAACATTGCTAAGACCTATGTCAAGGAGCTACAACCTGTGTTTCTTCTAGGAGTTTTATGGTTTCAGGTCTTACATACAAGCTGTTAATCCATTTCAAGTTAAATTTTATGTATGCTGTAAAATAGTAGTCCGGTTTCATTCTTTTGCATGTGGCTGTCCAGTTTTTCTAACACCATCTATTGAAGAAACTGTCCTTTCTCTCATTGTATCTTCTTGTCTCCTTTGTCATAAATGAATTGATCATATATGTGTGAGTTTAGTTCTAGTGTCTCTCTTCTGTTCTCTTTATCTATGGGTCTGTTTTTATGCCAATACCATACTTCTTTAGTTACTATTGCTTTGTAACATCGTTTAAAAATAAAAGAATGTGATGCTCAAAGAGACCCACACCAAAACATATAATTAAAATGTCAAAAATTAAAAACAAGGAGAGAATATTAAAAGCAGCAAGAGAAAAACAACTTCTGCCATATAAGGGAAACTCCATACAATTAATCAGCAAGTTTTTCAGCAGAAATTTTGCAGACTGGAAGAAAGTGACACAATATATTTAAAGTTCTTAAAGAAAAACTTCCAGTCAAGAATATAAACTACCACTGGAAAGGTAAATATATAGTAAAGGTAGTGGTTCGATTACTTATGAAGCTAGTATAAAGGTTAAAAGACAAAATTGTAAAAATGACTGTGATTACAATAATACATTAAGGAATACACAATATAAAAAGACATAGAATAGGACATCAAAACAGGAAACCCGGGGGTAAGGGAGAGAGTAAAAGTTTCGAGCTTTAGAATGGGATCAAACTCAAGTTGTTATCAACTTAAAATTGACTGTTACAGATATAAGTTGTTCTATGTAAGCATCATGGTAAACACAAAGCAAAAATCTATTGTAAATGCACAAACAATAAAGAGAAAGGAATATAAGCACACCATGAAAGAAAATCAAATCACAATAGAAGACAGCAAAGGCAGAGGAAAGGAACAGAGAAGAACTACAAAAACAGCCAGAAAACAATTAACAGAATGACAATAAGCACATACCTATTAATAATTACTTTAAATTTGAATGGACTAAATTCTCTAATTGAAAGACAGAGTGATTGAATGGATTTAAAAAAACAAAAACAAAAACCAAGTGCCATCTATATGCTCAGTACAAGACACTACTTCAAATGTAAGGACACATACAGAGACTGAAAGTGAAGGGATGGAAAAATATTCCATATATATAGAAACCAAAAGAAAGAGTATTACATAATGATAAAGGGGCCAATCCAACAATAGGATATAACAATTGTAAATATTTATATACCCAACATGCGGTACCTAGATATATAAAGCAAATGTTAATAGAGATAAATAAATAAACAAACTTTATTAACATACTTATAGGGAGAAATAGCCATACAATAATAATAGAGAATTTTAGTACCCCACTTACGTCAATGGATACATACCCAAGATAGAACCCAATAAAGAATTATCAGCCTCAAATGCTAAGTTAGATGAGATGGACTTAGATATTTGCAGAACATCCCATCCCAAAGCAACAAAATACACAATCTTCTCAAGTGCACAAAGAACATCTTCCCAGACTGACCATATGTTAGTCCACAAAACAAGTCTTAATAAATTTAAGAGAATTGAAATCATATTTTTAAAACATTTTATTTATTTATTTATTTGACAGCCAGAGATCACAAGTAGACAGAGAGAACAGGCAGAGAGGGAGGAGGAAGCAGGCTTCCTGCTGAGCAGAGAGCCCAATATGGGGCTCGAAATATGGGGCTCAATCCCAGGACCCTGGAATCATGACCTGAGCCAAAGGCAGAGGCTTTAACCCACTGAGCCACCCGGGTGGCCTGAGAATTGAAATCATATTAAGCATCTTTTCTGACCACAGTGGTATGAAACTAGAAATTAATTAAACAAAGAAAGCCACAAAATTCATAAATATGTGAAGATTAAATAACATGCTACTGAACAACCAATGAATTAAAAAGGAAATTTAAAAAAATACTTGGAGATAAATGAAAACAGAAATGTAACAAAACTCACAGGATGCAGCAAAAGCATTTCTACAAGGAAAGTTAATAACAATAAATGTCTACCTCAAGAAAAAAGGTCTTAACCCATCTTTATACTTCAAGGAATTAGAAAAAGAAGAACAAATGAAGCTCCAAGTTCGTGGGAGAAAATATGAAGTTTATAGCAGAAATAAGTTACTAAAAAGACAGTAGAAAAGATCAATGAAATGAAGAACTAGTTATTTTAAGAGAGAAACGAAATCAATAGCCCTTTAGTCAGTCACACACACACAAAAAAGGACTCAGATGAACAGAATCAGAGATGAAAGAGGAGGTGTTACAACTGATGCCACAGAACTACAAAGGATCATTAAAGACTACTATGACAATTATGTATCAACAAATTAGACCACCTAGAAGAAACAGATAAATTCCTGAAAACACAACTTACCAAGAGTAAATAATGATGAAATAGAAAATCCAAACAGAATAATTACTATTAAGGAGATTGAATCAGTAATCAAAAACCTCCCAACAAACAAAACTCCAAAACCAGATGGTTTCACAGGTCAATACTATCAAACATTCAAAGAAATACTAATAGCAATCCTTTTCAAACTCTTCCAAAAATAGAAAAGGAGGGAAATCTTCCAAACTCCTTTTACCAGGGCAGAATTACCTGGATACCTAAAGCAAACAAGGATGCCACAAGAAAAGAAAATTACAGGCCAATATCCCAGATGAACATAGACACAAAACCCTCAACAAAATATGAGCAGAATGAAGTCAGCAATACATGAAAAGGATCATATACCATGAACAAATAGGATCTATTCCAAGGATGCAAGGATGGTTTAACACAAAATTAAGGATGAAAGTTATATGATCATCTCAACAGAAACAAAAAAAAAGCATCTGATAAAATTCAACACCTACTTATGATAAAACTCAACAAAGTAGATATAGAGAGAACATACCTCAAGATGATAAAGAATAAAATATATTACTCAGCCCTAAAAAGAATGAGATCTTACCATTTGTGACAACTTGAATGGACTTAGAGGGTATTATGCTAAGTAAAATAAGTCAGATAGAGAAAGAAAAGTACCATATGATTTCATGTGGAATCTAGAAAACAAAACAAATAAACAAACCAACAAACAAAAGCAGAAACAGACCCATAAATACAGAGAACAAACTAATGGTTGCCACAGAGGAGGGGAGAGGGGAATGGACAAAATAGATGAAGGGGAGTGGGAAGTATAGTCTTCCAGTTATGGAATGAATAAGTCGTAGGGATGAAAAGTACAACATAGGCAATATAGTCTATGGCACTGTAATAGCATTGTATGGTGACCATGTAGCTACACTTGTGGTATACAATGTATACAGTTGTTGAATCACTATGTAATCCACCTGAACCTAATATAACATTGATTGTCAACTATATTGCAATAAAAACTACACTGCAATAAAAAAGTGTACTATTCAGTATCAGCCATTCTTCACCTTTTGTACAAATTCTGAATAAGATACGAAAGAAAAGACAACGTGATTCAATAGAGCACAATTTTAGATCTAGTTCTGCCATGTTTCAACAAAGTGACCTTCAGGAACTTCTGGGCCTCACTATTTCCACTGTAAATCAGGAAGTTAACTAGGTGACTGCCCTCTAGCTCTGATCTACCTCTAGATTTTTAAAAAAGATTTTATTTATTTATTTGACACACACACAGAGACATCACAAGTAGGCAGAGAGGGAGGGGGAAGCAGGTTCCCTGCTGAGTAGAGAGCCTGATACGGGGACCCTGAGATCATGACCTGAGGTGAAGGCAGAGGCTTAACCCACTGCGTCACCCAGGTGCCCCTACCATCTAGATTTTGTTGTTACTGTTGTTTATCGTTAACTTTTCATTTCTCTTTCAAACCAACACAAATATTGGGATGAGCGGCTCAGAAAGATCTATTTTACAGAAGGACATTTTCAACAATCCTCTAAACTAAGCTGGCAGGCTTATGACAGCATTCAGAAAACTTTATAAATGTAACAAGATCTTTTAGAGCCTTTTTTGAAAGAAGACAGTTTCCTTTTATACATTTCGAAGTAAGAAAATAAAGAGAAAGAGGAGAGTTATACAGTGTGTTTAACTTAGATGAGCTTCTGTTCTCAAACTGTATCTTCCTTACTTCTAGAAGCAAATATGAAATTATGTAGAAAGCTGAATAGACTTGGAAATATACTCAAGAAAACCATAGTAATGTCAGGGATTTAGCCAAATTTCTTAATCAAAAATACAAAAAAATATTGCCTGCAGAACTTTTATTAAAGGAAAAGATGGGGGCGCCTGGGTGACTCAGTCGTTAAGTGGCTGCCCTTGGCTCATATCATGATACTAAGGTCTTAGGATCGAACCCCGCATCGGGCTCCCTGCTCCACAGGAAGTCTGCTTCTCTCACTCCCACTACTGCTTGTGTTCCCTCTCTCGCTGTGTCTCTCTCTGTCAAATAAACAAATAAACGAACAAATAATTTCCATAAATAATCCCACTAGATACAGCACACCTAGTTGATGTGCAATATTTTATTCCTGCAGGTTTTAACAGTATATTATTTCATTTAATAAAAATGTTAAAGTTACACTTTTAGTTTTTATTTTCTTGAAGTTGATTTTTAAATGAATATGC
This sequence comes from Mustela nivalis, assembly GCF_964662115.1. Taxonomy (NCBI): domain Eukaryota; kingdom Metazoa; phylum Chordata; class Mammalia; order Carnivora; family Mustelidae; genus Mustela; species Mustela nivalis. The sequence goes on along the minus strand of NC_139027.1, from coordinate 65,994,929 downwards.
AAACATTCCTTAAAAACAAACATTGGCTCTCTTAGCAAGCAATTAAGTGTTGTTATGAGTTGAACCATATCTCCCCCTCAAAAAAATATATTGAAGTCCTCACCCCCAGCACCTCAGAATGATCTTATTTGGAAACAGGATCCTTACAGATATGGTTGGTTAAGATGAAGTCATACTGCAGCAGGGTGGGCTTAATCCAATATGACTAGTGTCCTTCTAAGATGAATAGAAGACAAAAACCACAGGAAAAAGGCCTTGTGAAGTCAGAGGCAGAAATTACCACAGTGCTGCCACAAGCCACAGAACAATGGGGCTGCCAAAAGCTGAAAGAGGCAAGAGTGGCTCCTAGAAGATTTGGAGGGACTATGGCCCTGTCAACACCTTGATTTCCCACATTTGGCCTCCCAAAGTGTGAGTGTGACAGAATAAATTAAAACCATCTAGTTTGTGGTACCTTGTTATGGCAGACATAGGAAACTAATCCAAATATATAGACAATGTTACACATGTGCACACACACACACACACACACACACACAGAAAGAGAACCCTCATTTTAACCAAATCACTGGATTTCTAAAAATCTAATATAATAATGACATTTGGGGCTGTGAACTTGAGTAACTAATTATAGTGATGCATGATGCCTTAAAACATTTACATAATATCTTTAGGACACGGCATTTTCAAATATTTTGTACTGTAGGGGAACTAAGTGAAAAGAAAAAAAACACAAATGTTTACAAGGGAGAAATAACACAGTATCTTTGGGAGAGCCAAGGCAGCCTACTCAAAGGATACAAACTCAAAGGAAAACAGCTACAAGAGAACTGTTTCTTTTTTATTTCTTTTTTTTTTTTAAGAGAAGTATTTCTAAATGGGAATCTGAGTTACAACATTTGTTATTACTAGACCATGTGAGTCTATAAATATATAAATATGTAAATTTATATATAAATATATAAAATAAATATATACATAAGAATTTAAATTTCTATAAAATTTATTTATTATATTGTATTATAAATTATATTAATTATTTATATTATATTTATATAAATATATGAATTTATAAATTTATATATTCATATATAAATATATAAATAAGAATTTGACAGCAATAATAATTTTATGATGAAAATTAAGTGTAAATTTTTGACAAGACAACTTGAAATATGAAAACAATGAGCAAGGTTGTGATAGATACACAATTTTTTTTCATGTCCATTGATACTAGATTTAGTATCTCTATGTGATTTAAATTTTTGGAGAAAAATTGAAAACTCTATTGAAAGACATTGTAGAGACTAAAAAGATGTAAAGATATATAAGACTCAGTATCATAAAGGAGGTGATTAGTCCCAAATTGATTAGTATGGTCAAGAGAACTCAAACTCCCAAGACTTTTACATGAAATTGGACAAGGTGTTTATAAAATTTACATATAATTACGTATAATTAATTGACAATAGCAAAAACTCCCTCAACCCCTTTCCCCTACCTGGCTCTGTGAAACCACAGCCCAGTTAAATTCACATCTGCTTTCTCTAATTTTTCCACCATCTAGCTGAACATAGCTAGAGAAAAACATACAACTATGTCAACCAGTGTGAATTCAGATTCATTGTTACTGATTTCAAGTGTACCCTAATGCTGTCAATTCAATTCAATTCAATCACTTTTAAGAGTCAACACTATGTGTGTGACTTCATTGGAAATGTTCTTGAGAACATTTTTAGAGTGTCATGAGCACTTCTGGGTCTTAACTTGTATATTAAGATTCAAGCATGGCATTCCTGCCTGTTATCTTTACAGAGTCATACTGATTCTTTGAAGCATTACAGACAGTTTTATAATCATTCTCCATATTTATATCAAAACCTCTCCAAAGCAATAATCCACTTGTTCTGTTGCTTTGTCAAGTCTCATCCTAGCTTAGTTATCAACTTGCTATCAACTTAGTTATCAACTTTCATCTCTTTTACCACTTCCAACAGAGCTCCGCTGTTATATTAAGCATGGATAACCACCATTTAGGAAGACAGCATTCAAATGAGCAATACTATTACCCATAATAAAAAATTGGAAGAGAAAATATTATATTAACTTGGAGCTATAATGCTCTTAAAGAATTTTTTGTTCATAGCTAGTTTCCAAATCTAAAGCTTATGAGAAACGTGGCATTTACCAAAGGTAAGCCTCAAGAAACAGCTGGAGAAGCTAATGACAACAGGCCCACCAGGCCAGTTCAGAAGCACTTAGCTCTGCAGGTTCACAAATGAGCTCACAAATCAGCCCATCTGTCAATCCTGTTAAGTATATTTTTAAAACATGTTCAATGATTTGGTAATCACTATCTTGAATATAGCCTTCACTATAATATAGTGAGGTTAGGTTAAAAATCAAAGGTTCTAGGGGTGACTGGGTGGCTCAGTTGTTAAACATCTGCATTTGGCTCAGGTCATGATCCCAGGGTCCTGGGATCAAGAGCCAAATCAGGCTCCCTGCTCAACGGAAAGCCTGCTTCTCCCTCTCCCATTCCCCCTGCTTGTGTTCCCTCTCTTGCTGTGTCTCTCTCTATCAAATAAATAAAATCTTTAAAAAAAAAAATCAATGTTTCTAGAGTCAAACTTGCTTAGGTTGACATTTAGACAATACCACTTACTAGGTTTGCAATTTTGCACAATTATCATCTCTGTGCCTTATTCTTCATGTGTATAATGAGGATTGTAATTGGGGTCACTTCATGGGTGGTTTCAAGAATTAGTTGAATAATCACAAAATACTTTTAAGAGTGGCTGGCACACAAAAGTACACCCTACAGGTTAGTTTTTACTCGTAAACATCATTAAGGATAGGTTTTTCTATGATGGCAGAGAAGTAGGAAACCTTAGTTTTGTCTGGTTCCAGGAAATCAGCTAGATAGCTATCAAATCATTCTGAACATCTGTGAACTCAACTGGAGAGCTAAGAAAGAAATCACTGTAATTCTACAAATAGAAAAGTGACTACTTTCTGCAAGAATGACAACACAGAAAAACTCACCTCAGAAAAGAGAACAAGAGGTAGTACTGACTGCCAGGGACTTAATCAGTATGGATATAAGTAAGATGTTGGGCCCAGAGTTCATAATAATGATTACAAAGATACTAGCTGGGGTTGAAAAAAGCAAAGAAGACACTAGAGAATCCCTTTCTGGAGAAATCAAAGAACTAAAATCTAATCGAGTTTTTTTTTAAAAAAGGTTTTAATGAGATGCAATAAAAAATAATGGAGGCTCTAACTGCTAGGATAAATGAGGCAGAAGAAAGAATTAGTGATATAAAACACCAAATGATGGAGAATAAGGAAGCTGAGAGAAAGAGAGATAAACAACTGCTGGACCATGAGGGGAGAATTTGAGAGATAAGAGATACCATAAAGCAAAACAATATTAGAATTGGGATCCCAGAAGTAGAGGTAAGAGAAAGGAGCAAATTATAGCAGAAAACTTCCTTAATCCGGGGAAAGAAACAGGCATCAAAATCCAGGTGGAAAAGAGAAGCCCCTCTTTAAAAATCAATAAAAATAGGTCAACACCCCAATATATAGTACTAAAACTTACAGATCTCATAAACAGAGAAAATCCTAAAAGCAGTTCAGGACAAGAGGTCCTTAACCTAAAGAGGTAGAAACATAAGGCTGGCAGCAGACCTAACCGCAGAGACCTGGCAGGCCAGAAAGTACTGGCATGATATATTCAGGGTGCTAAATGAGAAAAATATGCAGCCAAGAATACTTTATCCAGCGAGGATGTCATTCAAAATAGGAGTGATAAATAGAACTAACAGGACAAATGGAAACTAAAAGAATTTGTAATCACCAAACCAGCCCTCCAAGAAATAACTGAAAGGGATCCTCTAAGCAAAGAGAGAGCTCAAAGGTAACATAGACCAGAAAGGAACAGAGACAGTATCGAGTAACAGTGACTTTACAGGTAATACAATGACACTAAATCCATATCTTTCAATAGTTGCTCTGAGTGTAAAGAAGCTAAATAAATACCCCAATCAAGAAACACAGGATATCAGATTGGATAAAAAAGCAAGATCCATCCATATGCTGTTGGCAAAGACACTTACAGATTGAAAGTGAGGGGAAGGAAAAACATTTACCATGCTAATGGACATCAAAAGAAAGCTGGGGGTAATAATCCTTATATCAGACAAATTAGACTTTAAATCAAAGACTGTAGTAAGAGATAAGGAAGGACACTATACCATAATTAAAGGGTCTATCCAACAAGAAGATCTAACAATTGTAAATATTTATGCCACTAATACGGGAGCACCCAATTACATAAACTAATTAATAACAAAACTAAAGAAACATGTCAATAATAATACAATAATAGTAGGGGACTTTCATACTCTACTCACTATAATGGACAGATCATCTAAGCAGAAGATCAACAAGGAAACAAGGGCCTTGAATGATACATGGGACCAGATGGACTTCACAGATATATTCAGAGCATTCCACCCTAAAGCAACAGAATACACATTCTTCTCAAGTGCACATGGAATATTCTCCAGAATAGATCACATACTGGGTCACAAATCAGGTCTCAACTGACCAAAAGACTGGGATCATTCCTTGCATATTTTCAGCCTACAATGCTTTAAAACTTGAACTCAAAAACAAGAGGAAATTTGGAAAAAATTCAAATACATGGAAGTTAAAGAGCATCCTACTAAAGAATGAATTGGTCAACCAGGAAACTAAAGAAGAATTTTAAAAATTCACAGAAACAAATGAAAATGAAAACAACTGTTCAAAACCTTTGGGACGCAGCAAAGGCAGTCCTAAGAGGGAAATATCTGACAACATAAGCCTTCCTCAAGAAATAAGAAAGGTCTCTCTTAACCTTACACTTACAGGAGCTGGAGAAAAAACAGCAAATAAAGCCTAAGTCCAGCAGGAGAAGAGAATTCATAAAGATTAGAGTAGATGCTAATGAAATAGAAACCAAAAGAACAATAGAACAGATCTACAAAACTAGAAGCTTGTTCTTTGAAAGAATTAAAAAGATCGATAATCCCCTGGCTAGACTTATCAAAAAGAAAAGAAAAATCATGAGTGAAAGAAGACAGATCACAACCAACACCAAAGAAATACAAACAATTATAAGAACGTATTATGATCAACTATATCCCAACAAATTAGGCCACCTGGAAGAAATGGATGCATTCCTAGAGATGTATAAACTACCAAAATGGAAATAGGAAGAAATAGAAAACCTGAACAGACCCATAACCAGCAAGGAAATTGAAGCAGTAATCAAAAATCTCCCAATAGGGATGCCTGCGTGGCTCAGTTGGTTAAGCATCTGCTGCAAAGTGGCAAGATATAAAACCAAAGCACAGAAATCAGTTGCATTTCTTACACTAACAATGAGAAAGAGAAAGTAAGGAGTTGATCCCATTTACAATCGCACCTAAGACCATACGATACTAGGAATAAACCTAACCAAAGAGGCAAAGAATCTACAATCAGAAAACTATAAAGTGCTCATGAAAGAAATTGAGGAAGACACAAAGAAATGGAAAAATGTTCAACACTCATGAATTGGAAGAACAAATGTTAAAATGTCTATGTTACCTAGAGCAATCTATACATTTAAAGCAATCCCTATCAAAAGACTATCGATTTTTTTCATAGAGCTGGAACAAATAATCCTAAAATTTGTATGGAACCAGAAAAGACCCTGAACTGCCAAAGGAATGTGGAAAAAGAAAACCAAAACTGGTGGCATCGCAATTCCAAACTTCAAGCTCTACTACAAAGCTGTAATCATCAAGACTGTATTATACTGGCACAAAAACAGACACATAGTGGGACAGAATAAGGAACTCAGAAATGAATCCTCAACTCTATGGTCAACTAATATTCCACAAAGCAGGAATGAATGTCCAGTGGAAAAAATACAGTCTCTTCAACAAAGGGTGCTGAGAAAATTGGACAACCACATGAGTTAGGAATCCATCAAAATCCTTGAAGAGAGGGGTGTCTGGGTGGCTCAGTGGGTTAAAGCTTCTGCCTTTGACTCAGGTCATGATCCCAGGAAGGATCAAACCCCACACTGGGCTTTCTGCTCAGTGGGGAGTCTGCTTCCCTTCCTCTCTTTCTGCCTGCCTCTCTGCCTATTCGTGATCTCTGTCAAATAAATAAAATCTTAAAAAAAAAATAAAAAAGGAGCTGATTTAGGGAAAAAAATCCTTGAGGAGAACACAGGTAGCAACCTCTTCAACCTTAGCCACAACAACTTCTTGCTAGACACATTTCAAAGGCAAGGGAAACAAAGGCAAGAATGAAATTTTGGGACATCATCAAGATAAAAGCTTTTTGCATAGCAGACGAAACAGTTGACAAAACCAAAAGACAACCAACAGAATGGGAGAAGATACTTCCAAATGACATATAACATAAAGGGCTAGTATCCAAAATCTATAAAGAATTTATCAAATTCAACACCCAAAGAACAAATAATCCCACCAAGAAATGGCAGAAGACATGAATAGACATTTCTGCAAAGAAGACATCCAAATGGCCAACAGATGCGTGAAAAAGTGCTCCACATCACTCAGTATCAGAGAAATACAAATCAAAACCACAATGAGATAACACCTCACACCAGTCAGAATGGCTAAAATTAGTAAGTCAAGAAATGACAGATGTTGGCGAGAGTACTAGGAAAGGGAAACCCTACTGCAGTGTTGGTGGGAATGCAAGCTGGTGCAGCCACTCTGGAAAACAGCATGGAGTTTCCTCAAAAAATTGAAAATAGAGCTACCCTATGACCCAGCAATTGCGCTACTGGGTATTTACCCTAAAAATATAAATGCAGTGATCCGAAGGGGCCCGTGCACCTGAATGTTTATAGCAGCAGCGTTCACAATAGCCAAACTATGGAAAGAACCTAGATGTCCATCGACAGATGAATGGATAAAGAAGATGCAGTACGTGTATACACACACACACACACACACACACACACACACACACACACACACACAGGAATACCTCTCAGCCATTAAAAATGAAATCTTGTCATTTGCAACAATGTGGAGGGAACTAGAGGGTACTATGGCCAGCGAAAGAAGTCAGTAAGAGAAAGAAAATTATCATATGATCTCACTTACATGTGGAACTTAAGAAACAAAACAGAGATCATAGGAGAAGGAAGGAAAAAATAAAAGAAGATGAAATCAGAGAGGGAGACGAACCATAAGAGACTCTTAACTCTAGGAAACAAACTGAGGGTTGCTAAAGCAGAGGGAGGTAGGGAGATGGGGTAACTGGTGATAGACATTAAGGAGGACACATGATGTCATGAGCACTGGGTATTACGTAAGACTGGTGAGTCCCTGACCTCTATCTCTGAAACTAATAATACGCCAATGTGAATTAACTGAACTTATTTATAAAAACATTACTGAGGATATTTCACACAGTAAAATAAGAGTTTTAGAAAGTACACGTTCTGGAGAGTTCTGAGAAGGTACTGCTGTTCTTAGATGGATGGGAGGATAGATGAAAGGATGAAAGGATGGACGGATGGACGGATGGACAGACGGATGGATACAAGGAAGGAAGAAAGGAAGAATTGCTATTATTTTTTCTGTGTGGAAAAATCTCACTAAAGAGGTAGTACCCTTTCGCTTTTTTCTTTCTTTTTTTTTTTTTTAAGATTTTATTTATTTATTTGACAGAGAGATCACAAGTGGGCAGAGAGGCAGGCAGAGAGAGAGAGGAGGAAGCAGGCTCCCTGCTGGGCAGAGAGCCCGATGCGGGACTCGATCCCAGGACCCTGAGATCATGACCTGAGCCGAAGGCAGCGGCTTAACCCACTGAGCCACCCAGGCGTCCCCCTTTCGCTTTTTTCAAATCACTTCTACTAACACTGTTCTCAACTCACGGATAAGGAAAGTATTGCTAAGATACAACATCCATGAAGTCCATCTGGTACCATCATGACATGTAAACACATTAGAGCCATATTCTTTGCATATTAAAATTAGATACTGTAACTTAGACAATACTTAACTTTTCTTAGCTCTGTTCACCCCCACCTTCTTCAAAACAGAGTTGTAAGGATCTGGTAGGAACCATGTATCACTCTGCTCTATTATTGCCAGTAATTAGGCAGTGTGCCTTGTTCCTGACTAGGTAATACCCAGGAGATAACCAGACATGGCAACATCAGCACCAGCTAGAGTGAGGACAGCAGAATGCAGCCAGTGTGAACTGGCCCAGGGAAACTTGAAAAAACTTTAAATAAAAATAGGATAAGTACTCCTCTATGTCCCAGGAGAGTATGCTACTCAAGAAATGCTGTGGCTCTCCTGCGTTATTTCCTGCCAGTAAGAAAAGAGATAATCAGCACAGGGGACCTATCTGGGCTGAAAGTGGCCTCAGGCCCATGAACATTAAAAGTCGATTTCCTATGGTCAGCAAGACCACTTCAGCAGGCACATCAGGGGATATCCGCCTGGCCCTAGACAAGGCTGGATCCTGGGCCTCCATGTTTGTACTGTGTCCCACCTCTCCGGCTGATCAAGCAAGGATGCACATATGCCTCTTGTCAGGCCAAACGGGGCCTCAGTCTCTGCCTGTCTGCCTGTCTGTCTGTGTCTCCAAATTTGTACTGAGAGATAAGAAGCTGGGTTGCTCACTTGAACAGAGTATACTCAGGAGCAGAGGGACAGCTGTGTTTGGACTTAATGCATGCTGAAGTCAGTCTGCAGAGAGAATGAGAGAAAGAGAGAGAAAGAACCCAGTGGGCACAGTCAGTAAGACAAAAATAAGCTGCTGGTGTTCTTAATGGATTCCAAGTCTTCGTTCCAATCTTTTTTGAAATCTAGCTGCACTTTCGACCTTCCTTGAGATATGCTATTCTTTAAAAAAATTTCCTTTTTGCTTATACGGGTTCAAGATAAATTTCTGCTACTTGCATCCAAAAGAGCCTTGACTAATGAAGCTATAGATAATTATCTAGGGTATTAAAATCTTTTTGTTGGGACACCTGGGTGGCTCAGTAGGTTAAGTTTCTACTTTTGGCTCAGGTTGTGATCCCAGGGTCCTGGGACTGAGTCCTGCCTTGGGCTCCTGCTTCTCCCTCTGCCTACCTTTCCCCCCCTGCTCTCTCACTCTCTCTGACAAACGAATAAACAAAATCTTTAAAAAGTAATAAAAATTAAATCTCTGGGGTGCCTAGGTGGCTCACTCGGTTGCTTAAGCATCTGCATTTGGCTCAGGTCATGTTCTCAAGGTCCTGGGATTGAGTCCAGCATTGGGCTCCCGGCTCAGCAGGGAGTCTGCCTATCCCTCTCCCTATGCCCCTCCCCACTGCTTGGGCATGTGCACATGCGCTCTCTCTCTCTCAAATAAATAAATAAAACCCTTAAAAATAAAGTCATAAATAATAAATATATAACTAAAATCTTTTTGTTGATGGTCCCCTATAAAAGGCAGGTGGGGGGGGCGCCTGGGTGGCTCAGTGGGTTAAAGCTTCTGCCTTCGGCTCAGGTCATGATCTCAGGGTCCTGGGATCAAGCCCCACATCGGGCTCTCTGCTCAGCAGGGAACCTGCTTCCCCCCTCTCTCTGTCTGCCTGCCTTTCTGCCTACTTGTGATCTCTGTCAAATAAATAAATAAAATCTTTAAAAAAAAAAAAAAGGCAGGTGGGGGTGAGATTTCTCCAGTTAACCTTTCTCTGTAGTTTTGACCTTCAAATTATATAATTGCATTACCTATTCAAAAAAATACTTAATTCAAAAATTATTGTTGAAATAAGTTCTGCATTTAGTGCTGTATGGTTTTCGCCATCAAAATTCAGGACACCTGGGGCACCTGGGTGACTCAGTGGGTTAAGCTGCTGCCTTCGGCTCAAGTCATGATCTCAGGGTCCTGGGATCGAGTCCCGAATCGGGCTCTCTGCTCAGCGGGGAGCCTTCCTCCCTCTCTCACTCTCTGCCTGCCTCTCTGCCTACTTGTGATCTCTCTCTGTCAAATAAATAAATAAAATCTTTTTTTTTTTTTTTAAGATTTTATTTAGAGCCTGATGCGGGGCTTGATGCGGGCCTCGATGCGGGGCTTGATGCAGGGCTTGATGCGGGGCTTGATGACCCTGCGATCATGACCTGAGCCGAAGGCAGAGGCTTTAACCCACTGAGCCACCCAGGCGCCCCTAAATAAATAAAATCTTGAAAAAAAAAATTCAGGACACCTCATGCTAATGCAGTGTAAAACAATAAGTCAGAATTTTAAAACTCAGTTCCGGGCCTGTTAGAAGTTTTACAATGGTGGATCAGAGGATATGCAATAAGATATATATTTCCTATGTTTAGATAAGAGGCTTAAACTAAAAATGAGACCTGGTATCCAAAGAGAAGCTCAACCTTAATGGATCTCTCTGTGACCATGAAAACTCCTGACCTAGAGAAAACACACAAGCGTAAAACATGCAGTTCCCAAGGGTTCATGCACGCTTTGAGGCCCACCCATGGATGCCAGAAAGGACAACTTAATGGGTGGTGAATTTCCAGACTGGAAAGGACTAAATAATCACACAGAAGTACTAAATACTGTAGCACGCGGCGCAGAGAAAGAATATTAACAAGTCAGGTATAGAAGAGACCAGGGATCTGAATGATTTGAGGGGATTTTTGGAGGAGCTGAGAAATTATCTCAGTCTCAAACTATTAGCAGGATTTGGGGACACAGAGGACATGAAAAATAGAGCATGGGCATAGTATAGAAAAGAACAAAGCACAAGTGGAAACCATAACGGCACAGGTCTAGATGGAGCAGGAGTTTGTGTTGTATATGGACAGCACCTAGTGCACAGTTTGGGATTTGGGTACCCAATTAATAATAATAATTGTTGTTGTTATATGAGTAGAATGCAAGATAAGGTTATATAGGTAAGTGGAGACCATATTTTAGAAGATAGTGAAGTCTGAGCACTTAAAGACTTTTCAAGACATTGCATGGTTTTAAGCAGGAAAAGAATTTGATTCAGTCCAACTGTTTGGAACACATAAAGAATGACTTGGAGAAAAAGGAGGAAGAATAGGTAGTAAGAGTATTTCATTGAGCTTTATAGGACTCAAGGTAACTAGTGTTTAAAAAAGGGCAGCAGAGGGGCCCCTGTGTGGCTCTGTCGGTTAAGCATCTGCCTTCAGCTCAGGTCATGATCCCAGGATTTTGAGATCGAGTCCCACCTTGGGCTCCTTGCTCACCCAGGAGCCTGCTTCTCCCTCTCCTTCTCCCCTTGCCCCTCCCTCCACTTGTGCTTGTGTGTTCACGCTCTCTCTGTGTTAAATAAATAAATAAACTCTTTTAAAAAATTAAACAAGGGTGGTAGAGTAGAAATAAGAGATATATTGGAGGGACTTTAAAAAATGGAGAGGACTAAAGAACCATATATTAGGATATATAGGGGAAAAAAGAGAGGGAATAGTCAGAGAAAATATTTTAAATGTATTGTATTATTATCATTTATTTATTAAATGTTACTGAGTTAACCTATTTATAGATTCCCAGGTGCTGCCCTGTTGGAATGTTTGTTCTGGGTAAAAGATACAAACATTCTCAAGGAAGACACCCATAGCTCACAGTAAATGAAGCTGAGCGGCGACGTAGGAGGGAATCAGATTTCTCCTCAGCCACGAACAGCTTTCAACTGAACGCGTAGGTGGTGATAATGTTAAATGTACCACACAAAATCACAGATTCTTTTTCACTCATAAGGCATCTCTATGATATATGTGCCAGCAACCAGCCACTTGCAGCCTTGCCTATGCTTTTCACAGCTTCTGCTCTGGAGATGAAATTTTAAATGAACTTCTCGTAGTAAGATCCAAAACATTCTCGTACTGTGTTAAGCACGATTCATGGTAGTTGGAGGTTTTCCTTCCCTCTTGCAGATCACAGTGGGTCTGTTGCTACTGCTAGAGCTCAGCACCAAGAAGGAAAGTAAAGTGCTGCTTCTTGTTGCTAAGAAAAATGGCAGGGTGGCTGGGGTTCAGAAGGACAGAAATGAAAGTCTTAGAAATCATCCCTACAGTCAAGGTGTAAGAGATTCAGTCAGTCACAGGATAGCTCAGTGAGTTGTCCTTGGCACACTGTAGAGTTAAAAAGGCAATAGTGGCTGAAGTTGTGGTTTTCAGAAGGTAATCACTGGCCCAAGATGTCAGAAAACATGGCGCCCATATCAGATTTAGCTCTCCCTATGGAGATGACCTTGAACAAATCAATTACTCTTTTTTTGAAACCCAGCCTGCAGCAAGCTATCATTTTGAGAATAACTGAAATGCTGTTGTCAAAGCTGTCTGTAAATGTAAACTGGCGCAGAAAAATCTTAACGCTGGGATTTTTACTTTTGTTTTACCAGTGTTGATCGTGACTCCCAAGCATAAGATCTAAGAGTTGGGCTTCGTTGGTTTTCTTTTTCTGTTTAAAAAAAAATACTTAATATATATAGTAATAACTTTATCATTGTTCTTTTTTTCTTAAGTTTTCTTTTTTTATTACTATATTCAACTAGCCAGCATATAGTACATCATTAATTTTTGATGTAATGTTCAACAATTCATTAAAAATTTTATCATTGTTCAACTAACGATGCAGGGAAAGGGAAAAATGTCCTGGAATGTCATTGGCTAATTGGAAGGAGCTGTAGTCAGCAGATGGATATCTTGCTATCTTACCAGATTAGTAGTAGGGGAAAGAAAGAAGGTGGGAGTTAGGAAGAGGAAAAAAACAGTTTTTTGAATTTCTAACAATCTCCTAAAAAACACATAGAATTTAGTTTTTTATTTGTGGTTAGTTTTCATTACAAAAATCCAGTTCAATGTCCAGGACTCCAAAAGGAATGGGAATGGGGCAATAAACTTAATAATAGTATCCTGATAACTATTATTTTATCATTTTAATATTTTCTACTTTTTTGAAGTTTCATATCTTTTCTTATCATTTTAGTTACCATTAAACTACATGTTTGCTACATTTTAGTTGTATCTATTTTTCAAATACATCGATCCCTTAAGTGGTGTCTGTTGAATTTTCATGTCAGCTGAAGTCATAAGTAATTTCAGCATTCTTTTCCCATCCCCACCTATTCCCTCATTTAACAAATATATATGCAGTGCTTACTCCATGCTGGGCACAGTATTAGGCACTAATTACGGAATGGGAAGCAACAGAGACACGGGCCCTGCTCATATGCAGCTTTCAGCCCAGTGGCAGAATAAGCCCAAGACTTTTTGTTGGCCCCCAATATCCATCATCTCCTTCTTCATTAGAAAAAGACTCCCAATTTGTTATGCTGAAGAATTTTAATAGCTTATCATTCTTCCTCTAAATTTTAGTATGCATCTTAAAAAAATAACATTTTCCTACATAGCCAAAATAACATAATCATAGCTGACATTAAGAATCCCTTAATAATTCCATTTTTTTTTTTAAGATTTATTTATGTGTTTGAGAGAGAGAGAGCTGGGGGGCGGGCGAGGAAGAGGGACAGAGAGTCTCAAGCAGACTCCACGCTAAGCACGCCCATTGTAGGGCTCAATCTCATGATCTTGAGATCATGACCCAAGCTGAAATCAAGAGCAGGGCACTTAAACAACTGTACCACCCAGATGACCCTAGTTCCTTTTTAAAATTGAGATATAATTAACATACAGTATTATGTTAGTTTCAGGTACACAATATAGCCATCCAATAATTCTATACATTGTGTAGAATTATTGTATACATTGTATACATTGTCTTATTGTATCTTAGAAAACACCCATTTTGACATTTTCCCAGTTGTCCACAAAATATCTTTCATAGCTAGCTAGTCCAAACCAGAATCCAGTTGAGGATCACACACCATTTCTGGTTATGTCCCCTCAGTCTCTTTAAAATAAATCAGTCCTTATATTCATGAGACTGAAATGTTAAAGAAACAGACAGAAACAACTGTCTTATAAAACATCCCAATTTCCCAATCTGTGTGATTTCTTCCTCAAGGTATCAATTACTTTCTTCTTCCTTGTAATTCCTGTAAACCTGGAAGTTATGACAAAAGGCCCAATTTACATAAACTCCACACCTAGCATGAAGCCCAAAGCCGGACACGAACTCACCACCTTGAGCTGAGATTAAGAGTCAGTCATTTAACTGACTGAGCCACCCAGGCACTACTAGACTCAACCATTTTTGGCAAGATAACACCACAGGTGGTACTGTGTACCTCATATCACATCAGGAAACAGTATATTTGATCACTGGATTAAGGTGAGGACAGACAACTTCTCTACTATAAAGCTACTTAATCCACTGAGCGAACCTGATAGTTTTAACACAAACTGATAATCTGTGCTCAAGCAATAAGTTCATTAAGGAACTCACCATTTTTAACTATGTATTTAGCCTCTTCCACCTTGAATAAAGACCACATTTACCTCCCAGATTCCTGCTGGATGGAAGCATAATGGCTGGAGCATGAGCAACCATTTTGGACTGTGAGGTGGAAGGTGTGCTGAATTTGGCAGAACAGTTAGAGACAATGAACCTAGATCTCTTACGATGATGGAGCTATCAAACTAAACTCAATCTACCTACCTCTAAACTTTGGTATAACGAACTACTGTCATTTCCAGCTACTGTATTTTGGCTTTCAGCAATTAACCAAAATCCTAACTGATACAATAAAGAAGATAATAAACAAGAAAACAAGTGTATATTTGCAATTTTGGTAAATGCTGTTTAAAAAAAAAATAGAACAGAGGGATAGAAAACAGTGGGCTACTTAGGTCAGGTGATGAGGAAAGGCCACTCCAAGGAGGTTACATCTCAGTTAAGAGTGGAATGCTGAGAAAGAGCTAACTGTGTGAGGTTGTAGGGAATATCCTAAACAGAGGAAACAAGGGGCACAAAGTGATGAGGTGGAAATGCTTGCTTGGCATGTTAAGGAATTAATAGGAGGCAATGTGGCTAGATCTTAATGATACAAGACACGGTTGGAGAGGAGAGCAGATGCCACATCATGCTGGATTAGTGAGTCATGGTAAGAGCCGGTCACTGCGGGAATTTTTTTCAAGGGTAATATTAAGAGTGGTAAGCAGGATAACATGGATAAATGTTCTTAAAAATGATTCTGACTGCCTGTGGAGAACAAATGGGGATAAAAAGTGAAAGCCCTGCTACTAGAAAGCAGGCCATTGTGGCAGTCGGGGCAAGAGAAGATGGGCTGCTGTGGTGGCAATGGGGACGCAGAGCGAAGATGAGTGAGAGATGGATTAGAGGGAGAAAGGGTGGAGCTTGCCCTTGGATGGGAAGAGAGAGGAATCAAAGATAAAGCGGGGAGATTCCGGCTTCAGCAACTGGGTAGGTGAGTGTGCCTTTTTCGAGGATGAAGGAGATTGGTCGAAGAAGGGGAGGCAAGTGGGGAGCGGGAAGTAGCACCGCAGGGGCAGTGGGCGTTAGGGTTCCATTTTCCACATGCCAAGTTCAAGATGTTGAAGCAGGAGTGTCCAGTGGGCAATTTGAAATACACGTTCACAGCAACAGAGTAATATGTGGCTTCTAGTGTTTTAAAAAATTCCACATCCACAAATTGCCACTGTTGACACTTTTAAAAACAGAACAAAACAACTTGGTCTCTCAGTACTTAATCAAAAGAAAGAAACCACATGAATGAATCTATTTCTGGTAATATTAACTTAATAATGGTTTCAGGCAATGAATAAACAAAACCATGTTTATGTTTGGAAACGTGATAATGTCAGAACATTCTAAATGGTAACATGTTCTTTTGGTTGGGGTTTGTTTAGAAATTAAACCAAAAAATAATTTGCTAATTACTTTTGGGTGGTATTTTGGTAAAATGATGTGACAGAGTACCTTCAAACTGTATCCATATTACTTATGACATGCTACATGAAATATTAATGTTTGATTTAGAAGATCTGAATTAGGTAAAATATTAATTAAAGATAAACAATTAATTAGAACTTTCAAATGGTAAGAAAACACATGGGAGCAAAATATATTTTTTAAAAGAAACTTCCAGAGTCATCTCGGGTGTAGATCATCAATGGCACTCTTTCAACAATCATTAATATTAAAAAAAAAAAATAGAAAAATTTTTATTTTTATTTTTTAAAAGATTTTATTCATTTATTTGGGGGACAGAGAGAATGTGTGTTTGTGCAAACAAGACAGAGAGCATGATAAGGGGGAGGGGCAGAAGGAGAGAGAAAAGGAAGCTCCATACTGAGCAGAGAGCCCTATATGGGGCTTGATGCCAGAACCCTGGGACCATGACCTGAGCTGAAGGCAGATGCTTAACCAACTGAGCCACCTAGGCACCCTCAAATTAGATTACTATTACAGATAAACACCTTTAGTTTTTCCATTTGGAGTGCATGTATTATACTTCTTGGGTTTTTAAAAAGTGCACTCAAAATAAACCAGTAAGCATATGACAGAAAGAATGCAAATGAAATCACAAAGATAAGTTTAACCAGTATATTACTGATTGATATCTTTAGCCTGAAAAAGCCACTGGTCCTACTCTTACAGAATATCTTCTTTATCTAGCATTCTACTGGCAGAACTTCTTCATACCAGAACCCACCATCATACATCCAGTGCATACAGTGTTTACTAAAACATTTATTTTTATTTATACCACATTCTTTATATTTCTGCAGCTAAAAGTTTTTCTTAAATATCACTCATAAAAAAAAAAATCCCTCATGATTTCTGTATTTCACCCATCTGCCTTCTACCACTATTTGCTAGTATGATGGGTGTGTTGTACTTCCTCTATAAAGCATTGCCTTTACAGACATTTTCAGACATTTAAACCAAAATGAAATCAGGTAAGACTATACCAAAGAAAATGAATGGATTTGTCCACCAAAAGACATGTAAAGAACCTTCATTAAAGCTTTATTCATCTCTAAAACTTCAAAAATAAAAAAATCTGGGTGCCTGGGTGGCTCAGCTAGTTAATTGACTGCCTTCAGCTTGGGTTGTGATCCCAGGGTACTGGGATCGAGTCCCACATCGGTCTTCCCCTGCTCTGTGGGGAGCCTGCTTCTCCCATCCCCTGCCACTTCCCCTGCTTGTGCTGTATCTCTCTGTCAAATAAATAAATAAATCCTTTTAAAAAATAAAAAATCTAATATCCATCAACAGTAGAATGGATAAATTACACAGTGGAACACTATACAGCAAGTAAAAAGAACAAACTACTATTACACACATTATGGATCAATCTCAGAGAGCTGTTGCTGAGCAAAAGAAACCAGGTACGCAGATACAGTAATACAGTATAATTCCGTTTCTATGAAGTTTAAGAAAAAACAAAACTAATCTATGTATTAAAAAAGAACTCCTCAACCTCAACACTCAAAAATCTAGATAATCACTTCAAAAAATGGGCAGAAGACACAAACAGACACTTCTCCAAAGAAGACATGCAAATGGCTAACAGATACATGGAAAAATGTTCATCATCATTAGCCATCAAGGAGATTCAAACCAAAACCACATTGAGATACCACCTTTACACCAGTTAGAATAGCCAAAATCAACAAGACAGTAAACAACAAGTGTTGGAGAGGATGTGGAGAAAGAGGAACCTTCTTACACTGTTGGTGGGAAGGCAAGTTGGTGCAGCCACTTTGGAAAACAGTGCGAAGATTCCTTAAGAAATTAAAAATAGAGCTACACTATGACCCTGCAATTGCATTAATGGGTATTTACCCCAAACATACAGATGTAGTGAAAAGAGGGCCATCTGTACCCCAATGTTCATAGCAGCAATGGCCACAATCACCCAGCTGGAAAGAGCCAAGATGCCCTTCAACAGACAAAGGAATAAAGAAGATATGGTCCATATATACAATGGAGTATTATGCCTCCATCAGAAAGGATGAATACCCAACTTTTGTATCAACATGGACGGAACTGGAAGAGATTATGCTGAGTAAGATAAGTCAAGCAGAGAGAGTCAAGTATCATATGGTTTCACTTACTTGTGGAGCATAAGGAATAACATAGAGGACATGGGGAGATGGAGAAGAGAAGTGAATTGGGGGAAATCGGAGGGGGAGATGAACCATGAGAGACTGTGGACTCTGAGAAACAAATTGAGGGTTTTGGAGGAGAAGGGGGTGGGGGGGTTAGGTGAGCCCAGGGGTGGGTATTAAGGAGGGCACATATTGCATGGAGCACTGGGTGTGATACATAAACAATGAATCTTGGAACACTGAAAAAATAAAATTAAAACAAAACAAAATGAAAAACAAAAAATCAATTAAAAAACAAAAAAATGAACAGAACAATGGTTGCCAGCTTGGGATGGTGTTACTGGCTGGGAAGCAACCCAGCCAATATTTTGTTCTAGCTGATAGAATACAGTTCCACATACACATACATACACATGCATGCATATGTATACACACATGTAGAAAATAAGCTTTAAGATTAGTGCATTTTACTGTATGGATATGTACCTCAATAATTTATTTAACTCAGTAGTAAATTATAATACATCTTCCAATAGACCAATAGAACTTTAAAAAAGAAATAGAACTGTATGAATTGATTGGGATGATAACCAAACATAGCAAAAGAAAAGCAATTAGCCAAGTAGTTTGTTTAGAATGATCCCACTTGGGGGTGTCTGTGTCTGTTTGTGTTTTAATAAATGTATTTATGGTTGTATATTGCATGGACAATTTCTAGAAGGATAATTAGGAAATTGTTCATAACAGTTACCTTAGACTATTGGCATGTGGGGACTAAAGATTAGGGTTTGTACATAGAATTTTTTTCAATTTATATTTTTTATGGTTTTGATATCATTTCTAACCTAATTTAAAAGGTTTCTTTAATCTTTTCTGTGTTTAAAAATGGCCTTAGTTCAAGACATGGAATTATCACTTTTATAAGTCAAAAAATGAGAGAATATTGACAGTTTCATATAGTTCCATCTAATACAATGGACAGATACAAACTGTATAAAAACATTCATTGAGACATTACTAATCAGAATTTAAAATAATTTTCTTGTCAACATAAAGACTATAACTCAAAACCAATATGATTTGATTATATATTTGAGTTTAATATTTGTTACCCAAAAGTAACTTAATAACTCCTTGTCCATTGATTATAATTTGAACTGTTCACAAACCAATAATTTCTAGTAGTTTCTGAACCTACATATTAGTATTACAGAAATATGATGAAAATGGAAAATCTGGGGACAGATTCCAATTCTTTCACAGGCTATCTGATCTAGGATAAGCTTCTTGATTGCTCTGGACTTTAATTTTCTTTAGCATAGCATGGAGAAAAAAATGCCTGACCTATAAGATTACACAAAGGATTAACTTACTGATGCATGTAAAAACTGTTTGGGAAGTATAAAACACTATCCAAATGTAATCATTACTGTTTTAAATAAAGAAAGGAAATAGCCCATGCTTATTTTGAAGAGATCAAGTTTGTGTGACCTCTATATTACAATTTATATTCTTCTGGATGGGTGGTTCTCCCATCTTTGATCTCAGGATCTCTTCAGACACTCTGCAATGTGGATTTTGGTTATTAATATATACTGTAATATAAATTTAAACCAAAAATGTTTTAATATCTATTTTAAAATAATCTTAATATATTCATTCATGTTAACACAAATAACTTTTATGAGAAATAGCTATTTTTTCCAAACCAAAAACTAGACATCATTTTACATTTTTGCAAAATTTTTTTAAGTCTATCTTAATATAAGATAGTTGGATTTTCATATCTACTGCATTCTCTCTGTTGCAACATACTATTTTGGTTCAAGTATACGAAGAAAATTTGACCCTACACAGTAGGTAGTTTCAGATAATTATTGATAGAATTATTTGATACTATATCAAAACCAAGTTGAGGTAGTTCCTTAAAAGTTATTTACTTTTACATCTGAAACCCATGAACTTGGTTCATTGCTTTTTTTGTCAACAAAAAGTTCTCATCAATGAATTTTCCCTCTGCAACATTAAAATCCCCTGGTTGTTCCTGTACTTTGAATGTACTTCTTTCCCCCATCCATAATCAGGTATCGTTATTTGTTGGCTATACTGAAAATATGAGTACATAGCCTTATTTAGGTCTTCCTAACACATTTCCTTATATAATGCTAAAAAATCACGTTAATTGTTATCACTACTTAACTCATCAGAAAGGTCTTTTAGTAGTGGGAAACTGTCACACTCACTGTGATAGATCCAAGTCTACCAAAATTCTGAGTTTTACTTAAAAACTCAAATTTTAACTTTAGAAAACACTATAGTAAGTTTTTCCCCTTCACGTGCGAGGTGCCTGGGTGGCTCAGCTCAGTCAGTTAAGCGCCCAACTCCTGGTTTCAGCTCCAGTCAAGAACTCAGGGTGGTGAGATGGAGCCCTGGGCCTTCCGCGCTCAGCAGGGAGTCTGCAGGACATCCGGCTTCTCTTTGTCCCTCTGCCCCTCCCCCCTTCTCCAGCACATGAGTGCACGTAGGCTCTCTCTCTCTCTCTCTCTCTCTCAAATAAGTAAATCTTTAAAAATGATAGGCTCACTTTATTTGCTTTCTGAAAACTTCTGCCAAACACCCAAGTTTAATAAATAGTTTGTATTTCATGAGTCAATCAGAGAAAGACAACTATCATACGATCTCCCTGATACAAGGAAGTGGAGAGGCAACATGGGGGGTTTGGGGGGTATGGAAGGAAAAAATGAAACAAGATGGGATCCGGAGGGAGACAAACCATAAGAGACCCTTAGTGTCACAAAACAAACTGAGGTTTGGAGGGGGAGGGGGATCGGGAGAGGGTGGTTGGGTGATGGACATTGGGGAGGGTATGTGCTATGGTGAGTGGTGAGTGCTGTGAAGTGTGTAAGCCTGACTATTCACAGACCTGTATCCCTGGGGCTAATAGTACATTATATGTTTATAAAAAAAAATATTTAAAAAAATAGTTTGTATTTCAGTGATTCTTTCAAGTAAACATGATGTTCCATAGAAACAACGTGGCTCATTCAGTTTGCACTCAAACAACTGCCCAGTGCTTTTCTTTAAGACAATCATTGCGCTCTCACACTTTGGTGTGCAGCCACAGTGCTTTACTGGT
Organism: Mustela nivalis; assembly: GCF_964662115.1. NCBI lineage: Eukaryota > Metazoa > Chordata > Mammalia > Carnivora > Mustelidae > Mustela > Mustela nivalis. The sequence continues at coordinate 65,973,719 of NC_139027.1, read as the reverse complement.
ACTTTCCACTCTGTCACCCAGATTACTAAAAATACAAATTTTCTAGGGTCAAGATTTAACAAAATATAATAATTTTTACTGCTTCAACAAGGACCTTCTTAGGTGATTTTTTTTTTTTTTTTTAATGTTCTGAGAGCATGGAGGCGAAGAAGACTATGACACCCAGGACACTCGAGAGCCACAGCCTAAGGTTTCATGGGCGCACCCGCAGTTCTCTTTACATGTGTGTCATCAGTGCACAACTAGTGCAGAGAGGGCACAGACAAAAGAAAAACAAATAGCGTCTTAATAGCATTAGGAAAAAAACATGGACTTTTAGACCCTCTGAAAGTATCTCAGGAGCATCCAGAGTCTGCTGCGGGGAGGGGCAGGGGGGAATAGGGGCCTCACTTTGACAACTGCTGAGCTAAGACTGCAGTCTAGTTGCGGACAGTGAATTCATCTTCCCTAGCTCACAGCCAACCCTAATGAGGCTGATTCTAAGAGTTATGGTCACTCTAGTCATGTTCAAGAAATCAGTTATTGAGGACATGTAATTACTTTTTTTTTAAAGATTTTATTTATTTGACAAACAGAGATCACCTGAGGCAGAGAGAGAGGAGGAAGTGGGCTCCCTGCTGAGCAGAGAGCCCAAGGCAGGGCTCAATCCCAGGATCCTGGGATCACGACCTGAGCCCACAGCAGAGACTTTAACCCACTGAGCCATACAGGCACCCCGAGGATATGTAGTTCTAATCTTATTCCTGAGATGCCAAGAATGTTTCTCATCCCTATCAGTATTCTTCTGGAAAATTAAAATTAATATTACTTGGCCCTCGGCACCTCCTTCCTCACAAAAAATCAGCAAGTCCCCATGATTTTAAGTGCTCCCCTTAATAAGTACATCCAATTTTGCCATTGTCTGAGAGCAAGCTGAAAATGGCGGCATGGCCAGAGACTACCTATGTACCCTGGGTGATTATTAAACAGACCGAGTTACAATACACAATGGAGTGTAGGGCATCATTGTTTATCCTCCTGCCAGGAGACGAGTAGAAGTGCGTTTTACTCTAGAAAAATTAGCCTATGGATGTTAATGCACTTGGGGCTTCTGCTTCCTCCATCCAATCATTCTTCCAAAAATAATAGTTTTTTAAGATAGGCCGTCCCTGTCCCTGAGAGAGGCCCAACCAATGCGCCTCCAGGGCCTGCGGCCCCACCCAGCAGCCCCTCTCCCCTGGACCCAGGCCTGCTTAGAGAGCCAAATAAAGGGGCCCCGAGCAGAGCAGAACCATGTCAGCGTGCTGGCAAAGAGGGTAAGGTTGCAGGAAGACACAGGAAAAGGATGAATTAAGATCTCCCACCGAGATAGGGAGGATGACCACCAGGGAGCAAGGACCAAGAGAAGGGATGAAGAATGAAGAGGAAACACCAAATATGGGGTAGAAAGAATACCTGAGCAAACACTCTTTAATTTAAAAGTTTTGGGGTTTTGTTTTTTTTTTTTTTTTTTGAGATTTTGTTTATTTATTTGACAGAGAGAGAGCACAAGCAGGGGGAGCAGTAGATAGACAGAGAGGTAGAAGCAGGTACCTGGCTGAGCAGGGAGCCATATGCAGGGCTCGATCCCAGGACCCCAGAATCATAACCCCAGCTGAAGGCGGACACCTAGCCGACTGAGCTACCCAAGCGCCCCTAATTTAAAAGATTTGCCAGTTAGTTTATGTAATGCCGATGGCAGCGACTATACATGTGACCAATCGAGAGTGTGGCAACTATCATTAACCAAGGTAGAGAGACACACAGAGAGGGGTTCCTCGAGTCTTTTCACTAGTGACGTTACAAACCAGGTAATTCTTTGTTATGGGGCCTATCCTGTGCTCTGTATAGTATTTAGCAGGATCCCTAGCTGCTACCCATGGGATGCCAATAATGCTCCCTTCCAGCTGGGACAACCAAGAATATCTCCCGACATTGCAAGGACAATGAGGTGAAGAAGCAAGATTGCCCCTGCTGAAAGACCACTGGTCCAGATGTATTATCATCTCAGCATATAAAAGTCTTCATTCCTTTCAAAGACAAGCAGCTGCTCTGATTTTTTTTTTTTTTTTTTTAATGTGACTTTAAATCTCTAAGCTCAGGCTGAGCTCTTGGGAAGAGTTTCAAATTCTGCCTTAGCTTCTACAGTAATAATGGAGTGGTTACTGGGGGGCTCCCACTTGTGACCTACAGGATAAATTGTCTCGCCGAGAGTCAGTTACCCTGGGTCCTACTACGGCTTACAATTGCCTCCCTGGGCCTCGCTTTCATCCCTTCTCAAAGGGGTATGATAACACCTCACCTACCTTCTGACAGGTAATTAGAAGGCCACAATAAAGGGAGATGTCAATGTGTTTTGAAAAGTTAGGAGAAAATATAATCAGACATAATTAACTTCAAAACGGAAACACATTAACCACTGACTTAAAGTGTTTGATGCCCTTTCCCACTTTTTAACTCCTCATGATTTGCCTGGCCAGCACAGGAGTGAGACCCCTTTGCCACCAAAACACAAGTTCCTTACTCGCTACTCTAGTGCAGAGAACAAACGAAAAGTTACTGCAGACAGTCACTGACTTGCGACACTTTGTCTGCAGATCAGCTTTTCCTAGCAAACAGTAGCCCAAACCCTTCACTAAAGTCCCAGGACTAGTGCCCAGGCTGTGGTTGTAACAAAAAAAAAAAAAAAAAAAAAAACAACCCTGAAACAAAAAAGCACCCCCAGCATCTTTCAAGAGATTCTGTGGATTTCTTAGTGAAGGCAGGGAAAAAAATTCTAAAATCCAGAAATAGTTTAGGAGAGATGACTCCGAATAACTCTGTGACACAGAGGTGTTGCAGTGACCGAGTTAGCTTGAGAATTTCAGGAAGAGCAGAAAGGAAAGCTGGGATATTGCTAAGATAAACTGCTTTTACTTGAGAACTTTCCAGAATACAAGAAAGCAGCAATGTTCACCCTCTTCCTCTTCCTCCCCCTTTCTGCTTTTTTCCTTTGCTTTTTTCCCCCTCTTTCTTTCTAATTATAAATAAAACTGAGTAAACAACATCAATAAGTTGTTACAGGTACATATATATTTCCTTAGATGCTGTGGAGTTTTTGGATGAGAAGCACATTTTTAAAGATTTCTTTTAAAAAATATTTCAATTTTGGTAAGTTTTTTGAGGATCCCTTCTCTTCAGTTATCATGGTGCCATCTTGCTGTTTTAGATATATCCGTACCACTTTGCACTTGAGCACATGCCTAATGATACTTGATACACATTCTAATTTTGAAATTAGGAATGCTTACATGATCTTCACATTTGGAAAATCCCTAAATATAAAGATCACAATTATAATCATGCTTTTTCTTTTTCAGGATGACTATTTGTGCTTTATACTTCTTTAAATGTGCCATATTTATTTCAAATAATTCAAAGAAAAATTATTCAAGTGTTCTTTCTGTAACTCTACCTAACCCCCACCCCAAACAAGCGTGGCCAGTTGCTAGGCTTCCTCAGTCTGTCATCTTCTTTAATTGCCTCTTCTAATTTCTATCCCCCATATAATTATTTATTTCTGAAATTTTATGAGGCAATTCTATCAAGAAGCTAGGCTGGATTTTACATGCTTTAAAATTAATTATAAACCAAAGTTTTACTGTATGTACCATACAACCAAAACAAGACCATTCTAACGCCATCTTTTCCAGAGAAACCATTTTTTTAAATGGAGTTTATTGCCACATGAGCTTTTTCTTTCGAGCCAGGGAAAACCTTTAGGTCTCATTATGTATTTCTTTCCATAAATATCTAAGAGCCAAGAGCATTAACTCCATATTCCAATGTGCATCTTGTCACATGAAACTATTTACAGTAGTGTCTACAAATAGCTTTATAGAAAATGTAAATATGCAACAGCATAACATTTGGTTGTGACTATTATAAGAAACTATAGCAGTAACTCAGTTTTCTTGTGTTGTCCATAGGCTGAGAGCAGAAGGAAAAAGGAGGCTTTGGCAGCAAGTTGGTGCACTGAAGGGAACGGCTGAAGACTGCTCCAGTCTCTTCAGGGAAGAATTCTCAGAAGGACAACAGAATGCTAACACGTGACATTTGTATGAAGCTCCATCACTATGGCAATATGCAAAAATACCAGGGACTCTCTTAGGTGCCACTTGGAAATACAATCTCCAGAATTCCCATTTGTCTCAGAATGCTCACATCAATGGCTTCAGAGGGTCACTGGCTGTTTCAATACACCGAAAATTATCATCTACCAGCCTGACTCACAAGTGCTGAGAACCGCAAAGAACAATTTTCTTCACCTACAAGCAGAGAGACTGATAAACGTGTCTGGTTCACTCACTGGTAAGTGACAGCGTCGGGACCTGAGCCTCAGTGTCTGACGTGAGATGTCATGCACCAGCCACATTACCACACCCCTGAGGGCCCCCCAACTCAGTCACAGCACAGGTTAGGCCAAAGGCAATTCACGTGCTTACTCGATTGATGAAATTAGGTGGCAACCAGCGAGGACAAGCTATCCTTCGCCTCAGTTTCAAGCCCTACCTCTCAGGCGCTCACACTCTCATACATGATATGCTTCCAGAACTCACCTGCTTTTCAGGTTGTTGGCAGCAGTTAGTGACCCTCCAGCCAGCCTGTAGATGAACAGCACCAAATAAGGAAACAGCAATGTAGACATATATTTGCCCTTTATTTCTCAAGTGGAATAAAGTCGTTTTAGAAATGATATTCCAGGGCGCCTGGGTGGCTCAGTGGTTAAGCCGCTGCCTTCGGCTCAGGTCATGATCTCAGGGTCCTGGGATCGAGTCCCACATCGGGCTCTCTGCTCAGCAGGGAGCCTGCTTCCTCCTCTCTCTCTGCCTGCCTCTCTGCCTACTTGTGATTTCTCTCTGTCAAATAAATAAATAAAATCTTTAAAAAAAAAAAAAAAAAAAGAAATGATATTCCAGTTCTTCCATGTTACAGAGGTGAGGAAGCAGTAACCAAAAAAAAATAATCAATTTTCCATTACTAAATATGTGTGTGCTTTGTAGAAGATTTTAGCCTGTCTTCCTGCCTTCATCTCTTCCTTTAACAAATATTGGAAACTTCCTCAAAAATACTTGCAAGATACCATTTTGAGAGTTATGGGCGTACAAAGGGGGCATTAAAAAAAAGAAGAAGAAGAAGAAGAAGAACTTTCCTTTCCAAAGTTTTACCATCCAGTAGGGACACTATTTGTAAATAGAGGGAAGCGGGTGAGTACTTTAAAAGGCAATACATGCAAGGTGTTGTGGAAATTTAAAGGAGGGGGAAATTACTTCCAGTGAGAAAGATTCAGGGAGAGAGTGAAATTTAAGGCTACTGAAAGAGAGGTAAAATTTGAATAATGGGAAGAGAGGGAGGGAATTTTAGATTGAGAGATTAGAATGATGATAGAAGTGGAACCATCCAGGGCAGGTACTGGGAAAGAGAGACTGATTTCCACCTGAGCATGGGGATAAAATGGAAAATAAAGTAAAAAAGATCAACTGCAGCCAGTAGACCTGGTAAGATGTCACAGATCAGGATGGTCCCAGCAAGAGGTGAGGGAGTCTGTGTTCAGTAGCGTTGTGGAGGTGGGCGTGGGGAACGCAGAGAAGGTTCTGGGCACAAAAACTCTGTGGAGAGAATCGACGTTTGGCAGCTGATTGACCTATCAGGCAAAGAAGAAGAAAAGAGCCAAAAAGGTGGTCAAGGCTGCAAATCTCAGTGCTTATGAAGATGATGGGGAAACCCAAACCAATTTTGTCCTGTATGGAAGCAGGAAGTTAACACCAATGCTGGCAAGAAATGGATTGTGTCTGGGTGGTTGACTTATCATGAAGGAACGAGCAGTATGTTTTCTTCCGGCTCTTGGGAGGATAGACAGGGCTTGGTGTCCTGCAGGACTAGCCTGCCTTGCCCCAGAGGAGAGATAAGCAACCTTTGTTCTTTCAAATCTATCTACTGAGTCTGTCAGGTAACCCAGATGAGTAAGGAGCCTGGGGATCAAAACAGTTTGTGGTCCGGTGGGAACCTTGGCAGTGCTGACAGACTTTCTGATCTTTCGATGCAATGTTTTGGTCTTAGAAAGGAAAACAATTTATTTTGGAAGGGAGGGACATTATACTTCTTCTTCTATATTCGGATCTCTCAAAAGGGGCCCTGGCTTTATCTTTTTCTCAGCTACTACACACGAGAAAATGAACCCCAAACTCGTTCTCTGTCTACTTGAAATGGCATATAGGTAACACAGCCCTGTGTAAGCATACAAACAACATGTTGAATGTTAACATTTCTGATTATTGTACTAATTATGAACCCAGAGAGTTTAGTTGTTTCATCCCAGTGAAGAAAACCCCCCCTTGCCTTTGTGCTAATCAAGATTGCTAATTCAGTTTATCAAGTATGGGGGAAAGGAGACCTCAACACACTTAAATTCTGCCTTTTCCTCGTGCTGATTTTAAATACGACAGCTGTTTTATTCTATAGTAGATGAGTAGTTTACTTGGTAAAAGACTGAGTATCATTCTTTGGCATGATCCCTAAGCATAAATGTATGCAAATTTATATCTATTATGATTGTATCTGTAATCTCTGAAACTATGAAGATTATTTCTCGTTGGCGCTACCATTTCCTGGTTTAGTGTTCAGGCCGACAGAGATGCATATATTGTTAATACAAGAACCAAGATGTGTTACTTGCCTGGTACCTTGGTCTCCACTGGCTTTCCATAAAAACAGTAGTATAATAATCCCCTCTGTAACTGTTTTCTACACTCTCAGAAGTTATATCACGATTTATATGTTACTAGAGATACATTTATTCCCCCAAAGTCAAGGACTCAGGAAGAGCCACATTAGGAGCATCTACCAAAAACCAAACCACCGCACCTCCAAATAAGGTCCTAAAATAGTCAGTCCCCTGGCGGGCTGCCTTAGCAAGCCCAGTCTTGGTGACTAGCTCCATTTCACCCACTCCTGGCCAGGTGTCTGTTCCCCTCACCATGGGACAGAACTGCTTTACTGCCAGCAGGACTCAAAGCCAAACCCCCAGTTACGACAACGGTCATGCTTTATGGCAGATGAGGTCCGCTTTCATGCATAAATGCACTCCTGTTGGCATAATGACCACTTAAATTGATACAATCCTTTTAGGAGATCAATCTGTAACATGTTGCAAGAGCCTTGCCTGTCTCTGTCCTTTGACCCAGTAATTGCACTTACTGGCAAAACTCAGTAAAGAAGTCAATGGTTCAGCCAATACCTACTGTACTGAGCTCTACATATCATAAACCGGGTTAGATGTTGAAAATAATAAAATCATGGCTTGCCCTTGGGGACTTCGCAGTTGACAGGAAATGTGTTTTTATCATTTACTGAATCCCTACCATGTGCCAGTTACTCTACTTGGCATTTTTATATTTTCCTCAATCATTATAACCTGTAAAGTAAGGTAGTACCACCCCACCCACGTCTCACACTAATGTGGTCCAGTAACTTCCCTAAGTCATACAGCTAAGTAGCATTTCTGAAATTCAAACCCAGGTCTAAAGGGTTCCAAATTTTGTGCTTTACCCACTACACTTTAGCATTATAATTTTAAAGCAACAGTAACAACAATTAACATATCAATAACCACCAAAGGTAAACAAAGAGACAAGTAAATAAATTAGTATCAATAGGATGGATATTTAGCTATTAAAGGCGATGTCCCTGACAGTGTGTCACAACACAGAAAAATGCTTGCATGTGAACATAATAACAAAAGCAGGATGTGAAATCTCTATGTGCAGAATGATCTAAAGTATGTTTAAAACAGATGCGCGTGCGTGCACACACGCACACACACGGAGGAAGGAAAAATACCAGTTGTGGTTTTTTTAAATAAGCATAACCTATAAAGCAGCTCCCCCAAGCCTGCAGGATTCGTTTTTTTTTTTTTTTTTTTTTTTTAAAGGGAACTGGATCTTCTCTTTTCTAACAGCCATACAAAATTTCCTCCTCTTCCTCTCCTCTTCCCTTTACCTAAGCTAGGATTTGGGTTCTTCACAGAGATAGAATCAGTAGGAACTACAGAGAGAGATACAGACTGACAGTCAGGAGATGGCTCATGCAGTTGAGGGGGCTGGCGAGTCTGAAATCTGCAGGGATAGGGGCAGGCTGGAGACCCAGGGAAGAGTGGACGCTGCTGTCTTGAGCCAAAGGCAGTCTACAGGCAGGATTTCTTTCTTAGATGGGATCTTATTATTTCCTCTTAAGGCTTTTGACTGATTAGATCATGTCCACTCACAGGAAGGGTAATCTGCTTTACTCAAAGTCTACTGATTTAAATGTTAATCGCATCTTAAAAAAAAAAAAAAAAAGGCATCCCGGCAACATCTAAACAGAGTGGACGGGACAACTAGGCACCAGCATCAACCAAGTTGACACAGAAAGCTATGTGTCACGAAATCCTTCTCCAACCTACACAGAAAAAAGGGAATTTGTATCAGAGCTTGTCCTAACTCATTCCATCCTTTGATGCATATTAGTAAAGGCCCAGGCCCCTAGCAATAGACATTGAGACAAGAATATTATCATCTTGCTATACATTTGTTGGATCACAATTAATTGAATTTGTGGCTCCTTAAGGTTTACAAAATAAGTTCATGGGTGCATCTTGTGCAATCTTCACAACAATCCATTCTTGTAGTTCTCATATGGCCAAAATAAAGGCCATAAAATTCCTTTTATTTCCTTTAAAGATTTTATTTATTTATTTGAGAGTGAAAGTGAGCAGGGGGAGGGTAGAGGGAGACAGAAGGAGAATCTCAAATGGACTCGCCATTGAGCATAGAGCTCAATGCGGGGCTCCATCTCACAACCCTGAGATCATGACCTGAACCAAAACCAAGTCAGATGCTTAACTGGATGAGGTGCTCCAAAGCCAGAGAATTTTCATGACATGTCCAAGATTATAGAGTTAAAAGACAACAGATCCAAGAAAAGTCAGGTCTTCTGAAATCAAGCCCCTCGTATCAAACATGTATCATGGACAGAAGTGCCACAGGTCCTCAAGGATAGCAGTTATTTTAATTTAATTCAATTTCCCAATTAATCTACATTGAAAACACATAAAGATGATGGTGCCTGGCTTATTGCCCCAGAGAATAAAGCTGTGTAACAAGTTCTGGAATGAATCACTGTCCACAAGTAAATGCTGGGTTGGTTTATTTTTTTTAACTTTGACCGAAGTACAGGATGCTCTCCTCAGATTAGACATTTGCAACACAATACACTTTCACAAAATGAATACCCCCATGTCACCGCTACCAAGAGCAAGATATGTAACCTGACTAGCATCTCAGAAGCCTCTTGGAGACATCTTCCCAGCCAACATAAAGGTTACGGCCATCCAGAAGTCTATTGCCACCCACCAATTGTGCCTGGTTTTCCACTTTCCATAAATGGAATTCTATTGTATGTGCCTTTTTGCATCCAGCCTCCTCTGTTCTACAACAGATCTGGGAGATTAATCCACTCCTTTGTTCAGCTGTGTCGCTGGTGTGCAGCATCTGATTGTATCAAAAGGGATACCATTTGTATATCCACTCACCCAGGTAACATTCTGGGTTGTTTCCATCTCGGGGATACTGCAAACAGGGTTGCTATGAATGTGCTTATACCTGGGTCTCAGTCCATCTCCATGTGTATTTTGGTTGGTAAACACCTCGAAGCAGAATCTCTGGGTCACATATCTGCAGAAATTCAATTTTACTGAAAAGTGCCAAAGATCTACCCCAGTGATTGTAGTGATGTACACACCACTGATGAGATTTCCAGCATTTCCACACACCGTTAGCAACTGTTATCTTTTCAGCATTATGGATATGTTTTTAGGACATATGGAGCTCTCCAAAACCATATATACATAGGTTTGCATTTTTTTAAACGTCATTTAAGTGTATCATGCTGAAACTAGTCTACGATTTGTTTTTGAGATTTATTTCTATTTGTACATAGACTCCAACTTAGTCCTTTTATGCTGTATAACACCCCCACTCTTCAAATCTGAATCTGGCTGATGCCCATTTAGGTTGTGTCCATTTTTTTAGAATTAAAAACAATGATGCAAAGACTGTTGTTCCTATATCTCTGCACCCATGTGTGAGGATTTCTATAGAAGGCAATGCTGCATGCTAGTATGTACAGAGTTTCAATTATCCTAGATATGGCCAAAATTGCTTTCCAAATTGGTTATACCACCTCCTACTGCTACAAGCAGACTCCAAGAGTATCCTTTGCTCTGGATTCTTGCCAATAATTTGTATTGTTGGGATTTTTAAAGTGTTCATCAAGCAGCTGGGAGTGTAAAATTCTTCACTCTCTGAACTTTTCCAAATAATTTATAAATATACACGCCTGCATTTGCAAGGAGGAAGACAACTTCATTCCCCTTCTCTCCTCCTACAGAGCCATGGTTCTAGAATGTTAGAGGTTTTCACAGAAGTGGCTCTCTCAAGCGCCCTTCATGTTTGAAGCTTCTGTCTCCCAGCCAGGAGGCGCCCGATGGAGGTGGAGACAGGACTCTAGGCGCAGCCCCTAGAATATTCAGTGAGTATTCCAGGACAGAGGGAAGGAAGGGAAAGTGGGAAGGACGATTTTCCCTGCTTGGCCGGCATGAAGTCTGTCTATTTAAAAACACAAACCACACGTGCATTCTTTTGGATGAGCTGTTAGTGATTTGACAATATTCTGTAAATAGTTTTTGACTTGGACTAACTCCTGTCCTATCAAAACCCTTTGTTTATATATTATTTTCTCCCATGTTCTCTCAGGCGAACTATATACAGAACACCATCAGAGCAGGGCACTCCCTGGAGCTAATAATCAGTAGTCCATGATACGGGGTTGAGCAGGAAGGACAAACAAGGACTCGAAGTTAGAAGGTACCTTAGAACCCATCGAATGCAAACACTTCATTTTACAGACAAGGAAATAGGAAGACTTTCCATGTTTACAGATGACGTAGGAAGCAGGACGTACACTTGCCAGGGCCCCACAGGGAAGCCAGATCGGATCTTCCCACAACAGCGTCTTGGCTCCATCAAATAAGCTCTAGTTCATGACCATAATCCAGAACTTCTAACCACCCCCCTCACTCCCTGCAACCACTGTGTAGTCCTTCATGGCAGGGTCCTCGACATGGGGTCTATGGATCAATTTTAGTGGCCCTGACAAGCTGTGTTCCTGTATTGACATTTTTCTTAGGTGAGGGTCCATACCTTTCTTCAAAACGCCTGGGAGGCAAAGTAGGTTAAAAATGACTACTTGGTGGGCGGCGGGGGGGGGGGGGGGGTTGACTCAGTCGTTGAGCATCTGCCTTTGGCTCAGGTCATGATCCCAGGGTCCTGGGACTGAGCCCCACATTGGGCTCTCTGCTTGGCAGGAAGCCTGCTTCTCCCTCTCCCCACTCCCCCTGCTTGTGTTCCCTCTCGCGCTGTGTCTCTGTTAAATAAATAAGATAAAATCTTAAAATAAAAAATGACTACTAGATTCGGTGAAAGTGAGAAAGAAGAAAATCTCCTGAAAGCAGAGGAACAGAGACAGAGACAGAGGGAGGAACAAGAAAAAGGAGACCGCTGAAAAGATAGAGATAGACAACAGCAGGACCAATCAGCGAAGGAGCCTCACTAGGCAACACCGTTCTAACGGGAAGCTATAAAACCTCATCTGGCGTCCCATCCTGCCACCAGACGGTAGCACAAGAACAAGGTGATCTTTAGGGTTCTTTTATCTCAGGATACTACAAAGAAAACAAAAGGGTTTAGAAAACCTGAGCACTTTGCACTTTATCTATCATTAAGTATCCATATGAATACTAAAACCCGGTAATGGAGAAGTACACTATGGCAATACCCACCCCTTTCAGGACAGCACTGTGAAGACCCACACTCTGGAGAGAGAGGAGGGCCCCTGTGACTGAAGTCACAGAACCTGGAGTGTGACTTTTCTGCTTTTCCAGTTCTTTCTGGTCACATCCCATGTTGATAAAACCAGTCACATAGCTTCATTAGTGGACGTATCAATCGTATATGTCTCCGCAGCTACATGTGTTTAAAATTCAGTGTTGTGGGGCACCTGGGTGGCTCAGTCATTAAGCATCTACCTTTGGCTCAGGTCTTGATCCCAGGGTTCTGCGATCGAGCCCCTTGCCGGGCTCCCACTTAGTGGGAAGCCTGCTACTCCCTCTCCCACCCACCCCACCCCCGCTTGTGTTCCCTCTCTCGCTTTCTCTTTGTCAAATAAATAAATAAAATCTTAAAAAATAAATAAATAAATGAAATTCAGTGTTGAAACAACAGAGACATTCCCCCTCCAACAAAGGGTTACTTTTTGTAAATCGCTAATGTTTTGCAAAGAGAGATTTGCTTAATGAAAGTCTTTTTTGTTTCTGAGTTCTCCCAGGTTTTTTCTCAGTATAGTCTGATTTGAATATACAAAAATGGATCTGGAGCTGCTGCCTTGGGTGAGGGGGTGAATGGGGCATGGGTGGTTAGTTCCTCCTCCTTGAAAAGTCCATGAGTTGGGGATGTGAGGTGTAATTGGCTGATAGAAGTATCCTGGGGGGGGGGAGGGAAAGAAAGAAAAGGGGCACCCAGGCTCCTCAGTTGGTTAAGTGTCTGCCTTCAGCTCAGTTCATGATTCTAGGTTCCTAGAATAAAGTCCCGCATTGGACTCCCTGCTCAGCAGGGAGTCCTCTGCCTCTCTCCCCATGCTCGTGCACTCTCTTTCTCTCTCAAATAAATAAATAAAATCTTTGAAAAAAAAAACAAAAAGAAAGAAATATTCCGAAATATGCCTCACATACAGCAAAACAAGACATTTTGAAAGCAGGGAAGACTAGTACTCCATTTAATAGTACTTGTATTATTAAAAAAATATTGTTCATGTTATTATAGTATTACCCCATGCTCTCCCCAAACATGCACACTCATCTCTATCTCCAGCAAATCTTTAATGTAGCTTCCTACACCCTCCACAGCTTGACTGAATATGAAAATCAAAGAAGCAGCCGAATTCCTTCTGTGAGGGAAGGGTGTTCCCGGGGAAGAAGAGACAGTCCATAAACTGTACTGATTCAAAAGAAACAGAAACCGGAGCCAGAAGAGATAAGGAATGAACCCCCTCTTCCTTCCTGTCTACCAAGTTGGTTCCCTCAAATCATCATGAGGCCTTTTGAGTTCTGTGAAATGTGGGGAAGGACTTTGAGCCCATTCTAAGGGGCAAGGAGGTTGCAGCTAATGATTCCCAAGAAGCCTTCTCCAGCCCTGACCTTGGAATCAATTGCCTCAATTTCTCCTCTTAGATGTCTAAAGGATAACTCAAAATTAAAACCAAACCAAACCTGATTCCATCTCCAGACTCGCTCTTCCCTTCATCTTCCTCCTCTTAGTGGCCAGCCCTGCACCCACGCACCTGCTCAAGCCCTGGACCACAAAGCATCCTGGAATTCTCTTTCTCCCATCCCCCACAGCAGCCAGCCCCACCAGCCCCACCTCCAAGACTTAGCCCAAGTCTGGACATTTTGTTTTTTTTTTTTTTTAAGTTTTTTTTTTTTTTTTAAATTTATTTGTCAGAGAGAGAGCGAGCGAGAGTGAGCACAGGCAGACAGAGTGGAAGGCAGAGTCAGAGGGAGAAGCAGGCTCCCCGCGGAGCAAGGAGCCCGATGCGGGACTCGATCCCAGGACGCTGGGATCATGACCTGAGCCGAAGGCAGCTGCTTAACCAACTGAGCCACCCAGGCGTCCCAAGTCTGGACATTTTGAAAGAGGACTTCTACTACCTCCCTTCTGACCTGAAATTTTCTAATGAGTAAGTTCTTTCCAGCTTGCCTCTTAACTCTGACAAAAGACCCTGTGGGCAAAGCACCCCCAAGAAATAAGGACCCGCCGAGCCAGCAAGCCCCCACCCATGACTGATCCCAAGAAAACGATAGACTGACATTTACTGCCCACCTGCGGCACCCAGTGGCCTCTGTCCCACATTTTCCTTATATAAACTTGGAAGTATTTTAATGAAGTTGGAGACGGTTTCCAAGACGCTTGTCTCCACTGTCTTCCCAGTGCTGCTTACTGCTTCCCTGCTCCCACCTAAGTATCAGCCACCATTCCTCAACAGAACTAGTACAAGAACCTCCTTACTAGTCACCCTGTCTCACTCTGGTCCCAGTGCCCTTTTTTCTACACAGCATAGCGGACAGACAATGTGTGTGTGTCCGAGTCAGACCGGCTGATCACTTACCCTTTACGATCATTCACAGCCTCCCACAGTGATTCAAATTCTCCTCCCCACCACCTCCATGGTCTCTGAGGTCCCAAGTGACCTGGCCCTGCTTACCTCCCTGACCTCATTTTCTTCTACATTCCCTGCATTCAGGGGCATCATGAACACTGGCCCCTTTCTATACACACACACACACACACACACACACACACACACACACACGATGCCCCTTCATGTTTCAGAGCCTTGGTACTTGTTACTCTTCTACCTAGAGTGCTTTCCCCCTAAATTTCTGCCAAGCTGCCACACTCCTCAAACTTCTGCCCCCCAGCCACTCTCTAGCCTTTACTTTGTTTTACTCCTAATAACTCTTATTTGTGGTTGGATTCACAGTTTTCATCTTTCTCTCCATTAGAATGGGAGCTCCGTGAAGGGAGAGACTCCTACCTGCCGCTCCTAGCACAGTCTGTGGCACAGAACAGTGCTCCACAGAACCCGTGGAATGGACGCAGCTGAAGGGCACTGGTTTCCTGCTCCTTCTCTCTCCCAAAGGCCACCCCGAACTGCAGCATCGAGTTCAAGCCTCAGGCACCTGAGTTTGGGCACTCGACAGTTCCACCTAAGTCAGTTAAACTGGACCGCCCACACCTGTAGGGGCCGGCAGGCTCCCCTGGGGAAGGCAGAGACCACAGTAGAGCCTGCAGAGATTCTGCGTAGTCACACAAGATGGAAGTTTCACTTTTTCCAAGGATCCACTTCTGTCCCTTCTCGAAATCTCTCTGAAATGTTCCACTCTTGCTTTTCTTTTCTCTTCAGACCTTTCCCCAAAGGCTAAAACCTTTCTGTGTGACCTTTAGTCACGAGCCACAAGTAGTGAGCACAAAATTTACTTTTTCAGTTATCAATTCAGTGTTGCTCACTGGGTCCGATAACTGACCTAAATAAGTGTGCATGTGTATGTGTGTGTGTCTGTGTGTGCGCGCACACATGCGCATGTCTAAACAGCAGAGGACGAGGGCCTTGCCTTTCTCTGGTTGACTGAAACCAGGCTCTGACAGTCTGAGATGCATTTCACGAGCCTGCAAGTTGCTGTAACAGCTCTTGTAGTAAAGGAATGTTGCACGTTTCTTTTTTTTAAATAAACAGAATTTGTATTTGTTTTTAGTAAATACCTGCAAATACTTAGTTCGGGGTGCCTGGGTGGCTCAGTCAGTTAGGTGTCTGACTTGGGCTCAGGGGGTCATCTCGGGGTCCTGGGATCCAGGGCTGGGGCCAGACCTGCACTCAGGAGGGAGTCTGCTTGGGATTCTCTCCCTCTCCCTCTGCCCCCATCACCCATGCCCCTGCTCACATGCTCTCTGAAATCAATAAATAAGATCTTTAAAAAAATACTTAGTTCAGATTCTGTAGTTGAAGTGCTCAGAAATACAACTGAAACATCATTAAACTCAAAATGGTCAAAATAGGTGTCCATGTCTGTTGTTTTATTTACATGTGAATGTGTACTTCTACATGTGTTTGTACTTATAACCACACACAAATAAATGTTGAATGAATTAAGCAACAACCTCCCTACACCCCAAGAGAGTGTCATTCTCCTGTCATGCCAGAAAGATTCTTAGTGTGTTTGAGGGAGGTCCTGGCTCTCAAAACCCCCGAGTGACCCCCCAACATAGCATAGAGGGGCCATTTCTTCAGGAACAAGCCCCCCAGTCATGTCCTCCCAGGATCTGGAGGAGGCAGGACACCCACAGCCCTCCTCCCACCAGACCAGGCAGATCAGGAGAGAGTCAAAGACAAAGAAGGGAAGGAGGGAAAGAAACACTGGTAAGAGGAACAGGGTGAAAGGGTAAATGGGGCCAATTCTTCCCTCCCCAGATGCCAGACAGAGAAAGACAGAAGACAGTCTGAAGGGGCCCTTCAACTAACTCCTCTGTAAAATTTGCCAAGGAAAAAATCAATTTCATTTAGATATGAGTCTGTGGTCTTTATGGTTTGCTTCATCTAAGGAGAAAAAGAAATGGGGAAGCAATTAAAATGGGAAGAAATTCTTGCTTTTCATTTTTTTTTTTTTCAGGAATATGAGAGGGACATGGAAAAACCATAAGAGTCCATTCTCCTGAGATCCACAATCCTACCCTGACACACCTGGGTAGCCGAGGAAAAGGAGCCACAATGGATGGGGTTATAATCTCTCTCTCTCTCTCTCTCTCTCTCTGCCACGTAAGGACACAGCAAGATGAAAGTCATCTGCAAGTCAGGAAGAACGCTTTCATTATGAACCATGTCAACAGCACCTTGATCTCAGACCTCCCAGCCTTCAGAATGGTGAGAAATAAATGTCTGCTGTTTAAACCGTCCAGTTTATGGCATTTTGTTATAGCAACCTGAGCTAACAAAGACAGTGTTTTCCCTGAATTCACCCAACAGAGATGTCCTGAGCCTGCCTAGATACCGTTTCCGGTCTGTGGAATAAAGCACGGATAAAGCAGATGAGTTCTGCCTTCATGACGGACTTGGATTCTGATGGGAAGGTTAGTCACAGACAACGGGCAAGTAAACAAACATATAAATTAAAAAAAAATTTTTTTTAAGATTTTATTTTTATTTATTTGACAGACAGAGATCACAAGTAGGCAGAGAGGCAGACAGAGAGAGAGAGGGAAGCAGGCTCCCCGCAGAGCAGAGAGCCTGATGCAGGGCTTGATACCAGGACCCTGGGATCACGACCTGAGCTGAAGGCAGAGGCTTCAACCCACTGAGCCACCCAGGTGCCCCACGATCATGCAGCTTTTAGACCATGATGAGAGGCATGAAGAAAACACCACAGGGCATGCAATGTGGAGTGAGGGGAGGGGCTACTTTAGATCCAGTAGTCCGGGAAGACTTTCTGGGGAGGGAACACTTGAGCTGAATGATTGAGAAGACCCAACTAAGAGATAACCTAGTGGAGTAACACTCCAGGCACAGGGACCATGGTGTTAGTTTAAGACCTGACAGTTATCTTTGAGTTGGGGCAGGCAGGAAATGAATAGACCAATGAGTATAGATACCAGTGAGTATTGGTATCCAGAACTGGAAGTAAGAGATACATAGCAAGGACATTCAAATAAGAAGCTTCAGACTTTGATTACCAATGAAATAATGATGGCGTCAGAATGGCTGCCTCTGCATTTCCCCCGTCACTGTCATTCACGTAACATGAGACATCCATATGACCTCACGATGCTAATCACAGCTTCCTGGTCCATTTTATTAGACAGTGGGATATATCTGCTACAATTAACAGACCAATGTTGGTACATTAACTGAAGTCAGCACTTCACTCAGATTTCTAACGTCTTTTTGTGTTTCTGTTCTACAGTCCCACCCAGGGTACCACATTGAACTTAGTTATGTCTTCTCAGGCTCCTCATGGCTGTAATTCCTTGTTTTTGATGACCTTGGCAGTTTTGAGGACTACTAGTCGGGTATTTTGTAGAATGTCTCTCAACTGGGAATTGTCTTGATGTTTTTCACACCATGAGACTGCGGCTATGGGTTACTGGGAAAAAGACCAGAGTGTTCAAGGGCCATTTTTAGCATACTGTGTCATAGCATACTATTAGCATGACTTATCACTACTGATGCAGACCTGGACTCTTTGGCTGGGTTCCAAGTTATTTTTTGATTCTTTGCTCTCTCGTGCCTAACACCCTGCCAGTCACCAGGCCTCTCCCAACGATACCAGGGTCTCTCCCCAACCCAAGTCATTGGTATCAACCCAAAGGTTGATACCCACTTCGTTCTCAGCATTAAGTACCATACTCTCAGAGCTGTCTTCCTAAAATAAAACTCTTATCATTCCTATCCTTACTCTAGTCAAATAACCCCGCTTAGGGGAAAAAAAAAAAAAAAACTCCATTTTTTAGTTGGAAGATAAAATCTGAGTCTTCGAGCATGACACGTAGGCCTTTTTCTCAACCTGATGTGCAGCGACTTTCCCTCTCTGTCTCCTATCCAAGCTCCACACTATTGCTCCTTGAATCAGGCCCCAGCTCATTCCCTCACGCAGGCTTCCACTCTATGGCCGTCTGCATTTTTCGAGTCCCTTTCTAGAAACGGCTTACAAAGTTCTCCTTACAGTCAAGGAGTGTGGTGAATTTGAGTGACCAGCATGGTGAACAGGCAGTTTCAGGGCACAGAAGCAGATGCTCCAAACTAACTAGGCCATGTGCAAACTGCATGAGCCTTCGTGGTGGCTCTGGGGCTTGGTGGAGGGGGAGGGGAGGGTTTACCCAAGGGACATGATATCAGACCAAAGACATGAAGAAACAAAAAGCTCAGCAAGTGAACAAGAGGTGGAGACAAGGTCTAGATGGCGGGTACATCACTCATAGAATAAGTCATGACCATGAAGCAATTTAATATGGAAGTATGTGCAGAATGTGAATATGAGCTAGAATGTGACAAAACAAGCTAAGGAACTTGGATTTTAACCCACAGGACTGTGAGTCTGAAAATAATTTAGTGAGTCCTTGACTATCATTACTTTATTTTTTATTATTTTTTTAAGTTTTTATATATTTGAGAAAGAGAGAGAGAGAGATCACAAGTAGGCAGAGAGGCAGGCAGAGAGAGAGGAGGAAGCAGGCTCCCTGCTTAGCAGAGATGCGGGGCTCGATCCCAGGACCCTGAGATCATGACCTCAGCCGAAGGCAGAAGCTTTAATCCACTGAGTCACCCAGACGCTCCTATCATAACTTTAAAGTGAAATAGAACAGAGGAGAAAAAGTTGGTTTGTGGACATTTCATTTGTTTCTGCATATGTAAATATGTGTCTGTCCTGCTTTGCAATGTAAACTGTATTTCATACTGGAAATCACCTTTATATAAGTGCTTTAAAACACTGCTCTATGGGTGTGGCTGGTTGCTTCAGTCAATAGAGCATGCAACTCTTGATCTAAGGAACATGAGTTCAAGCCCCACATCGAGCATGGAACTTTAAAAAAAATAAATTTTTAAAAAAGCAGTGCTATAGGGCGGTCTTACAAGGATTTGTAGCAGGGATGTGTGTTCCAACAGCATTTTTCAAAATTCCCTGAGGATCATGCTAGTTCAGGGCCCTAACCTAGACTCACAGAATCAGAATATCCAAGGGAAGCCTGGAAATCTGCATTTTCATGAGCACTCTATGTGCGTCTTATGAGGAAAACTTGGGAACACTGATAAACTGACAGCAGAATAGAAAACCGATTGGAGCAGGAAGAAACTGGAGATGGAAGACCATTGCTATTGTCTGAGATAGGGCAAGGCTTGGCTCTGTTCCCCAAGGCAACAGCCATGGGGAACAGAGAAGGTGGTGGCTGCTGGGGACCTATAGAAGGTGGGCTGTCAGATGTGGAGGTGAGGGACATGTGGGCACCTAGGTCTCCAAGGTCTGTATCTTGGATGCCTGCATAGATACTGACTACAGGAGAAAGAGGCTAAGTTTCAGGGGGAAATAATGCATAGGGTTTGGGGACATGTTGAATTTACAGTGAAATCTGTAACAAAGCAAAGGCATTTGGACATGCAGTACTGGAGCTCCCAGTAGGGGCCGAGGATGAAGACAGCAATTTCTGAGTCACTAGCATATAGGTTAGCACATGAAAAGTAAGATTCCCAAGGGGGTTGGGGGGTTGGTCCAAAGAGCCAAGGAGGGCAGGTGGAGGGCCTGTAGCACTCACCGCTCCTACTAATCTCTTCTGCCTCCCTTATTTTCCCCTAGGAGAGAACCCTTCACCCAATCCCTTTCTCTGCCCAACACAATCTCAACCTCTCCAACTCTCACCACTCCAGGTAGAACTAACCCCAGCACTGAGCTACAGTATCCCCTTGCATGCTCTGTCATATCTACACCCGTTTCTGATTAAGGTTACTGGTGTCCTGTTTTCCTTCTTTTCCCCACCATGAGAGGCAGAAATATTTCTGGATTCCCTTCATCTAGCACAGAGTAGAACCCTAACAAATGTTGGTGACATTGTGGTGAAGATTTAAAGGTAATTCAACAATTTGGACTTAAAATTCTAACATTTAAATGGTAAATGAATCTCTTCAAACAATAGCTACCAAACTATTTTAAATTGTTGCTGACGATATTTCGTGACACAGTACCATCTGGTTTTTATCTTCCTATTTCTAGCTCAAGGATCTCACGTTTTAATTTAACAACAGCTGCTCGAATTAATCTCTTTATTCCATTGCATAGCCCAGGAAAGGCACACATTCAAGTCATGAGCGTAAAGTTCATTTTGTTTTAATATGGAAAATATTTAGGACTAAATCACTCAGGTATTCTTTGACCAGAAATAGTGTGTACGTTGTGTAGCCCCAAAATTAGTTGTTGCATTTAAAAACAACATTTTATTTAAAATTTTCAAACATATACAATGGTAGGAAGAACATTAATAAACTTATATGTATTCATTACCTACTTCAATAATTATCAACTCACAGCCTATTGCTTCACCTCTACCCCCAACTTCACTGCATCTTATCTAGAATTAAATCCCAGAGGGAGCATACTATGTCATCAGTAAAAGAGAAGACCTAAAAAAAAAAAATCTAATATATAAACATATATATGTACATATACATATATATAATTATACTTCAAAATATTAACAATAGTTCTTTAACATTATCAGATATTCAGTCATTGATCAAGTTATTAATTCTTTATAGTCTGAAAAAAAATTAAGATCTAAATAATGCCCACACATTGCCATTGGTTGATATGCCCTTTGAGTCTCTTTCATTAATCTATAGGTTTTTCTTTTCCTCTTTTTTTCTTGTAAATTATTTATTGAAGAAATCAGGTCCTTTGTCCTGTAGAGTTTCTCCCAGTCTGGTTTTTTGCTGTTTGTATTCCCATGGTAGAGTGTAACACGTGCCTCTGTCTTCTCTGTACTTTCTGAAATTGGTAGTGGGAATGAGCAGCTTGATGAGATTTGGATTTTTAGGCAGGACTTCTTCATGGGACTTGGTGTGTTCTTCCTTCCTCCGTGAAAAGGTAAATATTGTTTGGCTATCTCTTTCTTATGTTAGAAACAATCAGTGATGTTCAAGGTCTAGACACATTAATTCTTAGGGAGTTGCAGAAAAGTGCTATTCTAATTTCATCACTGCTTTGTCATTTAGGAGCTGGAATATTTCTATAAGGAGGAGCTTCACCTCGTGCATTATTCAGTTACCCAGGGATATAAGTGAGATCAAAAGCTATGAAAAAATAATAGAATTTATATATCAGTTTTCAAATCAATAATTAATTGCCTCCCAGTTATCTTCTAGATGGGACCAATTTTTTGAGCATCATTATGAACTCATAGACTTAAACATATTTAATGTTTCAACTTATTGCCATTTATTATCCTCTTAATGTACAAATTGGCCAGTGGGAACCTCGTTGGGTTGGCTCTTTGGTTCATTTGAAACAACTCTAGTACACTTTGACAGCTTCCTCAACTATCTATGTGACAAGATGCTTCGAGTTTCTCTTGTTCAATTGCTGCCCCAAACCTCAATCAGCATGGCTCCTTTCCATGGGAGATGGTATTGCAAGACCCTGTCAGGGTTCTGGGGGAGCTCACTGCACCTCAGGTGATCTGATCTTGACTTTGAAGTTTTAAATTTCTCGGACATAGCAGTGGCTAGCGGTGTAGACTCCAGAGGTAGACTGCCTGGGTCTGAATCACAGTTCTATCCTTATTAGGTATGTGACACTGGGCCAGTCTATCAACCTCTCCATGCTTCAGCTTCTTCAATTATAAAAGGAGAATAATAACCCTTACCTAAATTTGTAAGATCCTGGTGAGATTTAAATGAGGAAATTCATGTAAATGCCTAGAATAGAGCCTGATGTGGAGGGTTAAGTAAAATTGACTATTAATATTCTTATTACTAATTTCTTGCAGCCTTGTCACTGTTGCCTGCTCACACTGTGGGTGATCTGGGATGTCATGCATCCTTACATTTTATTCATATCTAATGACACAATGATTTATTTTTAAAAAGTTATTCTAAAGTCCCATCTGCAGCATTCGTCCCACTAACGTGCAGCTCTAAATGATGCAACACTCACACACATTAGAACATTTCCTATAAAGGAGTCCAAATTCAACAAAGCTAATAGCATTCATGGAGTCACCAAGCACCAGCATACTTCCTGCTTTTTATACTCTTTGGAAAGGGGTAAACTAGCACAAGGCCAGCTGGGAGTGGCCTAACCATGGAGTCAAGTTCTTACTTTGCATTACCACGTCACTTTTGTCTGGTCTTCCCTGGTTGAGCACAGGGAGCTCTTAGAAGTGTCATTCCCCAAAGGCCTCCAGCTCCCTTTTTAATCAAACTGGTGGAGCTTCAGGACATATTGCAGATCTTGTAAATCTTAATACTGGTTCTGTCTGGCAGCTCATCTCTATCAAATCTTGATACATTTAGCCATTTGCAATACAACTCCTCTTTCAGGTTTGAGATGGTAAAGATTTTATGGCTGGGGCTACTGACTGGTCAAAATAAAGACAGTGAAAGGGAAGCAGAAGCCCAGGGGATTGTCTCCTTGCTGATTCATTAGATCCCAACAAAGCCTCTAGGAACCTCTCTAAACCTGAAACCCTTCAGAGCTGTAATATGAACAGTCTCTAAAGTGGTTATGCCATGAACTCCTTAAAACAAAGACATTATTTGCAATTTTAGACACTTGCATCATTGACATATGATTACATTATAATTGCATCAGCTGGCCCAAGTTGTCTATGGAGCTCTGGCCAGAAATTCCTAGGATGCACCAAGCTCTATCATTGCTTAAACATTTACTCACTTGTTTTAAATTTTTTTTTTTCTATTTTCATGTCTCATGGCACTCTCAGTATTTTTTAAGTGGCATTTTCCATGAAGATGACACTGAAGGAACTTTAAAGATACTAACTGTAAAAAAAAAAAAAATAATATGTAACATATATTTGTCAACTGGGAAGTGGGTATAGACATTAGATTCATATAATGAATCTTTAGTGGATCTTTAGGTATTGATACTTAAATGTATCTTCAGGTATTGAAAGAACAGAAACAAGTTTTGGACATACTCGAAACAGTATATATAGTAGGATCATATTTCAGTAAACATGTTGGTATACACCCAGAAAAAAAATCTGAGTGGGTACCTCATGGCCCAGTAGGTTAACCAACTGCCTTCTGCTCAGGTTGTGATCAGGGTCCTGGGACTGAGTCCTGTATTGGGCTCCCTGCTCTGTGGAGAGTCTGCTTCTCCCTTTGCCCCTTCCCCCTGCTCCTGTGCTCTCTCTCTGTCTCTCAAATAAACAAATACAGTCTTTAAAAAAAAAGAAAAAAAAAACTGAAGATAGCCTAAGCTATTAATAGGGGCTATTTGGGGGGCACCTGGGGAGCACAGCTAATTAAGCCACCACTCTTAATTTCAGCTCAGGTTATGATCTCAGGAAAGAGTCTGCTTGAGAGTCTTTCCCTCTGCCCCTCCCCCTTACTCACATTCTCTCTCTCTCAAGTAAATAAATAAATAAACTTTTTCTTAAAAAATAAGAGCTATTTTCAGAGATGAAATTATAATTTATTTTTCTATATATTTCTATACTCCTTGGGATCTCTTATGAAAATATTCTTTATTCAATCAGAAAAAAAATATTTTTTTTGAAAATCAATGTTAGGATGTATTCAAAACCACAAAAGAATCTATTATTAATAACATTAGTGAGATTTGTCATGGTAGCTTCTCAGTTGAGAGGTATAATATTATTAAGCTTCTGTGAAAATAGTACTTATTATCACTATAATAACTGATGTAGTTAAAAAAAAAAGAAGTGTAACTAGCCTTCGTTGAATCCAAAACAATTTAGTACTGGTTTTTTGTTTGTTTGTTTGTTTGTTTGGGGACTTGTGTGTGTGTGTGTGTGTGTATGTGTTTTTAACGTTTACCAGTTTATTAAAGGATGTGATAAATATGAATCAATAACAAGATGAAGAGTTACACAGAATGAGGCCAGGGAAAAGAGTCACCACTCTCCCCATATCTCCAAACGACAACATTGCAACCAGCTACTCTGAGCCCTAAACTGAGCCAAGGCCCCCACAAAGGAAGCAGTTCCCCCTCTACTGTAGCAACAATGCCACAGGGAACAGAGGCTGACATCATCTTCAAGCAAACACTCATTTTACTAAAAGTCAACAAAGATGTATAGGTTACACTTTACAAAAATAGTATCTATTTAGATCTCTCGATTCCCCCCATCCAATCCAACAAAAGGGAGTTCTGAGGGAGCTAAGAGGACAAAATGCCCCTTCCAGACACTGCAGCAGCTCTGTGCAGTCCCAGGCCACTGGTCCAGGGCACAGGAGGTGAGTTTAGCGGAAGCCCCTCCCACAGCCAGCATGGAGCACCTGGAGCTTGTCCAGAGCCCTCACGCCCCCCCCCCCCAGGGGAGGGCCCTGCCAGGACCATGAACACGATGATGCACAGCCTGAGCCCTGGCTGGACACACAGACGGGTCCAATCTCAGGAGGGACAGACTGGTACCCATGGTAGTTGCAGTCAGCCTCATCCAGGGTCAGCATCAATAACAGCCTGGGCTCTGGTTCCAGCTCCTCCTCTAGGCAGCCCTTTGGAGGCCAGGACTTGAAAGGAAACAGTGAGGCTGGCCACCAGTGCCCCCTGCAGAAGGCCAATGAGGACATCGCTCCAGTGGTGCTTGTGGTCAGACCCAAGAGGGTAGCCAACATAGAGTGCAAAGGCCAGCAGGAAGAACTGCACCATGGGCCGCAGATGTCGTGCCCATTTCCAGGAGAGCTGTGCATGCATGTAGAACTCCAGGAACATCATGCAGTACAACCCAAAAGAATATCTGGAGTAGACAGTCTGGACTCGGTTAGCAGGGCTTCCCCTGCACATGTTTTCCACCTGCACTTAGAGGGAGGAATTGATGAGACTCAAGTCAGGGTCACACACCACCAGGAAGCTGAGCCGCAGATGGCTGGTGTACTTGGCCCTGGTCGGCCAGCAACTGACTCACTGCAGCCCCAAAGGAAACACCCTAACACCTTGTAGACAGCACCTATATCACTGTTAAGTCAGAGCAGGGACAGAGATGGTCTTTGTACATCAGGTAGACCTCCCTGGCCGCAACAAGGATACGGCCATGAGCCCACAGATGATGGTGTTGGGACAGTGGGGCACCAGATAGAGTCATCTTTGCATTAGAACCATGCTTTTGTGGTGGATTCACAAGAGTCAGGATGGCAGAGAGGCTCCACTCAGAGAAATGCTGTCAGGAAGATGGCAGAGGAAGAAGATCCTAAGCTACCTTCTCCTATGTCCACACCAAGGCTATAATCTGATAAAGAACAACTTGCTTTGAGAAGAAACCTGGAGAACAGCATTTCCATAGCTGAAGATAAAAAGACAAAGCTACACTGAGAAGAACGGGGTGGGGGGCAGAGACTCAACATCCCTAGTATGATTACCCACAACCCAGAGGGCTATCCCAGGGGTGGAGGTCCTCACCCATCTCACTTACTCCAAGATCCAGCACAGAGGTGGGGGTTTAGAAGCCCCTGGCCCATATGTGAAGACTGATTAATTATAGAGCATGCACCAGAGGGGCAGGGATGTGTAGAAACTTTCAGAGGGAATGGAAGCACAGATGGGCACCATTTTTCTTACCTTCCTTCAGCCTAGCTAGCCAGACACTGGTGGGCACCAATTCTAACATTCTCCATCCACCCCGTAGCACCACTTGCCCTGTCCTGGCATTCTCCTGTGGACCCATCCTGCCCAACATGCATACCCCACAGGTGTCCCTCCATGGAGGCTCCCATCTTGCCACACCCTACAAGAAGCCTCAGCCAGGACCAGCACCCCCTCAAAAGTGATACCGTCACAGGGAGGAAGAGCAATAGTAATGACCTGGCCTCATAGGTCAGGGGCTAACCCACCCACCATCGTGCCTGCATCAGCCACAACTGGGCCTCTAAGCCATCCAGGCCAGGGCCAATCCTACCCACCAGTGTGCCCACCACAACAGGAGGACTCATGCAACCCACACAAGAGACACTTCCCTGAGTGCTTCATTCTGGCTGGAAAGGGTACGGAATTGGGCTTCTGGGCCCCACCAGACTCCTATGTAAGGCCACTACCTTCAAGACCAGGAAACCGAACTAATCCATCTGATTCATAGAAATAAACACAAACATAAAGAAACAGAAGAATCTATTCCAAATGAAAAAATAAGACAAAACCTCCGGGGGGGGGGGAGCTAAATGAAACCAAGATAAGCAATCTACCCAATAGAGAGTTCAAAATAATGGTCATAAAGATGTTCACTGAACTTGAGAGAAGAGTAGATGAATTCAGGGGGATATTCAACGAAGACATAGAAATATTAAAAAGAACCAATCAGAACTGAAGAATACAATAATTGAAATTAGAGGATGCAGAAGACATGTCAGTGATCTGAAAGACAATAGTAGAAATCATTCAAGCTAAACAGCACAAAAAGAAAAGAATTTTTTTAAATGAGGGTAAGTTAAGGGACCCCTGGCACAACATCAAGTGTACTACCATTCACATTGTAGGAGTCCCAGAAGGAGAAGAGAGAGACAGAAGGAGGCAGAAAACTTATTTGAAGAAATAATAGCTGAAAACTTTCCTAACCTGGGGAAGGAAACAGATATCTAGGTCCTGAAAGCACAGAGGCCCACACAAGGTGAACCCAAAGAGGTCCACACCCAAGACACATAATTAAAATATCAAAAGTTAAAGCTAAAGAGAGAATCTTAAAAGCAATAAGAAAAATTTAACTGATTACATGCTAAAAATACCCATAAAACTATCAGCTGATTTTCAGCAGGAATTTTGCAGACCAGAAGAGAGTAGCATGATATATTCAAAGTGCTGAAAGCGAAAAACCCACAACCAAGAAAATTCAGCAAGTTTCTCATTCAGAATTGAAGAGATAAAGAGTTTCCCAGACAAATAAAAGTTAAAGAACCAGCCTTATCAAAAATGCTAAAGTGACTTCTTTAAGCAGAAAAGAAAAGATCATAACTGGAAGAAAGAAAATTATAAAAGGAAAAAATCCCCTGGTAAGAGCAAACATATAGTGAGGGCTATAGATCAATCACTTATAAAGCTAATATGAAGGTTAAGAAACAAACAAAAGTAGTAAAATCACTATATCTACAATAATTAGTTAAGGATACACAAAATAAAATGATGTAAAATATGATATCATATACATAAAATGTGGTGATGGGGTATAAAAATGTAGTGCTTTCAAAATGCCTTTGAACTCACATGGCCATTGGCATAAATAGACTACTGTATAATAGGATGTTATATGTGAACCTCATGGTAACCAAAAAGCAAAAACCTATAATATATGCAGATAGAATAAAGAGAAATGAATCCAAGCATAGCATTAAAGAAAGTCATCAAATCACCAGGGAAGGGAGCAAGAGAAGAAAGGAACACAGAAGACCCACGAAAACAACCAGAAAATTAACAAAATGGCAATCAGTTCATACCTATTGATAATTACTTTACATATAAATGGACTAAATGTTCCAATCCAAAGACATAGGGTGACTGAAAGGATAAAAAAAAAAAAAAAAAAGCAAAAAACAAAAACAAGACCCATCTATCTGCTGCCTATAAGAAACTCATTAAAGACCTACAGACAATTGATTAAGCATCCAACTCTTGATCTCAACTCAGATCCTGATTGCAGGGTCATCAGTTCAAGCCCTGCACTGGGCTCCACACTGGACATGGAACCTACTTAAAAAAAAAAAAAAAAAGACCTAGAGACGTATACAGAATAAAGATATTCCATGCAAATGGCAATGAACAACAAAAAATTGAGGGGGTAGAGGACCTGAATAGGCATTTTCCAAAGGAGACATACAGGTGGCCAAAGACACATCAAAAAGATGCTCAACATCAATAATCATTAGGGAAATGCAAATCAAAACCACAGTAGGATATTACCTCATACCAATGAAAATGGCTAGTGTTAAAGAGACAGGAAATAACAAGTGGAGGTGAGTATGTGGAGAAAATGGAACACTTATACACTGTTGTTGGGAATAAAAATTGGTACAGCCATTATGGAAAACAGTATGGAGGTTCCTCAAAAAATTAAGAATAGAAATACCATATGTTCCATCAGTTTTACTTCTGGGTATTTACCAAAAGAAAATGGAAACACCAACTTGAAAGAATATATGCACCTCTATATTTATTGCAGCATGATTTACAATAGCCAAGATACGGAAGCTACCTAAGTCTCCATCAAGAGAAAATGGATAAAGACAATGTGGTACATATATACAATGGAATATTGCCTGGCCATGAAAATGAATGAGATTTTTGTCATTTGTGACAATATGGATGGAGCCAGAGGGTATTACACTAAGTGAAATAAGTTGGAGAAATACAAATACCATATGATTACACTTACATATGGAACCTAGAAAACAAAACAAAAACAAACTCATAAATACAGAGAACAAACTAGTGTTTGCCAGGGGGTGGTGGGATGGGTAGAATATAGGGCATTAAGAGGTACAACCTTACAGTTATAAAATAAATTAGTCATGGGGATGTAAAGTGCAGCACAGGGAATGGTTAATAATGTTGCAGTAACATTTTATGATGATGGGCACGTCCTCCGCAACGCTCTCAGGGTGTCCCACTTGGGAGAGAGCTCACATGCCTCTCAATTCCTAACTGCCCTTCGTGCCCTTCTGCCCTCCTGCCCTTCGTGCCCCATGGTTCTTCTTTCTTTCTCAAAGCATAATTATCTGTGCAGTCTCCTCTATTGTACCACACTGTAAGCTCCTTGAAAGCTGGCACTGAGTTTTATTCATCTTTGTATTGCCCAAAGCCCTCATCCAGGGCCTCATACATTTGTGGAAAGAAAGAGTAAGTGGAGGCAGCTCTAGGCCCTACCCCCATGCCTCTGTTCCCTCTCCCAGAGGGAGGGCAGATCAAACCTCCCAGAGATGAAGGGACTGCCTGCCCTGTGCATCTGGGGGATTTGCAGTAGCCACCGCTCCAAGGCAGCTTTTATTTAAACACGGCTGGTATTTATAGAACGAGGTCATGTACTCCAGACTGAACAGATACTGAAGTAGAGAGAGATGTCAGTCAGGCTCTGAGCAGATAAAGGGTACTCTGGGCATGCAGAGACCTTATACCCATGAGCATCAGGAATGTCCATGCCACTCCCTGGACAAACACAGATCCCAAGGCAAGATCCCTCCCCCGACCAATTACAATCACAAAACCAGAGATTGCAAGATACTCTTGGAGTGAGTCAACAAAGGCTACGATGGGGTGCACCCGATTCTGGACAACTCCACTATTTAGCAGCCTTGGTTTTAACTATAAATCACACTTTACTTACCATGTTAAATTAAGTTACACATGTGTGTATGCATATATATATATATATATATATATATATATATAGTTTTAGGGAAGTGTGAGTAAGAATTTTAAAATATTGGTCTATATTCTCCAAATTCTAAGCTGGTGAGCACCTAGTAACTTGAATGCCTATTTCCTGCCATGGTGGAGAGGAAGCAGGGTGGAGGATGAGCTTAGAATTCTACTGGGGTGTGTGTGTGTGTGTGTGTGCGCACCCATGCACGTGTGTGTATGTGTGTGTACATGAATTATATATTGAGAACCAAAATGTATTAGAGACAGAGAGTCCCTTGGTAGCCATGGGTAGGCAGGGTCGTTGTTGTTGTTACTCTTTTGTTTTGACTGTACTTTGAGTAGAAGAGTCAAGGAGAGCAGCTCTCGGGGAGGGATTGCGGAAGCAATCCTAATAAAAGTCGACCCTTGGGCCTTGTCTCTACTCTTACCTAGCTCTCCTCTCTTATTACTCTGGCCCTAAAAAGAAATAAATAGCGGACCAACTTCCATAGTGAAGACTGTAGAAAATACTAAGAATAGAGGGTCTGCAGGAACCGTTAGATTCCTCAGAGAATAGAATAGCTCCAGGAGCTCCGTGCTAAACATGTTTCCAAGAAAATGGCAAAGACAAGGTCAAGACCAGAAGGTTTTTCAAGCCCGTGGTATTTTCTAGTGACAATAGGCTCTGCTCCAACTACCATTTCTGAATTATGAGAAATGAAGTTGCATAAAATCTACTGAATGAACTCTTCTTTTTAAATTCACCCACTTAGGAAATGTTTCAGCCACAGTTCTTAAAAAGATCAATAAACTACAACATCCTAGAATCTTGAAATTTTTTAAAAAAAGAAAAGAAAAAACAACCCAGCCATCTACAAGAGTGCTGACTTCCTTCTAAAAGGCAGTAAATGTCCAAAATCACAAGCCATAATGCCAAGGCCAGCAAGCAGATGCCGGCCTAAGAGAAAGTCCCTGAAGAGCCTGGGCCCTTTGGTGACAAATACAACTTTGGGAACTGTCATCGCTGATAGTAACTTGCTCAGGGTGACACACACGCAGCTTCTACTGCCCTGATGGCTTCCAGGACTGCACCTTCCTCACAGATCCCCCGTGCTACAGAAGATCTGACACCTGTGCCCTCATGGACCCTGAAGAGTAAATGCCTAACTCGTCTTAGATAAAAATGTCTGTTCCTGGAATTTCTGCCCTCTGACATGTTTTATGACAGTTATTCACCAACTATGCTGAAGAAAAACCCTCTAAAAAAGGAAGAGCCTGAGCAGGGTGGGGATTTCGCTAGAGCAAGGGGGTGTTACTGTGCAGTCCTCATGCCAGGGGTCCATCAAGGGAAAAGAGTGCACGGCAAGTGACTCAGAGCAGGTATGGCTCAGGCACCCAGCCAGGCACAGGGTCTTCCAGCAGAGTCAGTATCTTCTAAATATGGGAAAACGAGAATTAGTCAAGGGAAGAGGAGACTGAAGGAACACCCTAATAAAACCCTCGACCTGGGGAAGGGTATTATTTATTCCTGGGGCAGGGTTGACCATTTGCCTCTTTGCTGAGGAGTGAGACATTCAGCTTACACTCAAACGCAGTAAGAGAAAACTATGGGTAAAGAAGGAATGCTAAATAGTGGAACAAATTATTTTAAAAAATAAAATCTGGAATCTCCATTTCAGAGGTTCTCTCTTATCAATAGAAAGTACCATTGTGGGAGTGCCTGGCTGGCTCAGTCCACTGAGCCTGTGACTATTGATCTCGGGGCTGTGAGTTCAAGCCTCACTTTGGAGGTAGAGATTACTTTAAAAAAATAAAATATTTGGGGCACCTGGGTGGCTCAGTGGGTTAAGCCTTTGTCTTTGGCTAAGGTCATGATCTCAGGGTCCTGGGATCGAGCCCTGTATTGGGCTCTCTGCTTGGCAAGGAGCCTGCTTCCCTCCACCTCTCTCTGCCTACTTGTGAACTCTGTCTGTCAAATAAATTTTTCTAAAAATCTTTAAAAAATAAAATATTTAAAAAGGAAAGAAAAAATGAATGATTGCAGCTATAAATTAAGCAGGCTAGGCCAGATGACTCCTTAGAATCCCTTCCAGCCTCCCATTTTGTTAGGACAGACTTTTACCCAAGGTTACAATAATGTCAAAAGAAGCAGAACACCATGCATACCTTGTGACATATCAGAGCCAATAAAGGCTCGAAAAAATTCTTGCTGATGAAGAAAACAAATGTTCCCAAACAGCATTTCCTGATTACCAATAATGCAGACCAATGTCAATCCATTTTAAGGACATATACATCCATTTAGATCTTTATTCACCTCATTCTTTAAATAAATACCAAATTGTGTCCACAATAAAATCAACAGCCAAACTCAAATCAGGAAAAATACAGATTTTTTTTTAAAGTGCATTTCCTTTCTTTTCACTTGCCTGTCTGCATACGTTGGGAAATTTGCTAGTTGCAAAGTTGCTTTTTATTTTCCAATAATTTCTGAGAGAATATTGAAATATTTGCATGTAAGAAGCTACTTCACTTTAACCCTACTCTTTCTGGATTGTACAACAGAAAGTAAGTACAGAGATAATGACGAAGCATTTTTTAGCAACATCCTCATACCCTAGACTCAAACAGACAGTGGAAGTAATATATATATCCATGGCAACTATGGAAGACAATTCTCGTGGCATAGTCCTGATTGCGGGTCACTTCCTCTTGTGACACCTCACTCAATCTCAGGCAGAAATGAATGCTTTCCACTCTTGTTCCCAACATTTCACTTCGAGAGTGTCTGCAGGGAGGGGGCGGGGGAAGACTGTCCCCCTCCCCCCATCTAGTAGCTCTCCCTTCCCAGCCACCTCCCACCTTCTGCTGGGTGTCAAAGATTCCCCTCAAGGACATATGGGGGAGGGGAGGTGTCTGGGGCTGTCTATGAGGTGGGAGTCCCCATTGGATAACTTGGGTGGGGCTCAAAAAAATTAAAGCCCAACCTAGGGCCAGGTGGGTGGTGTTTAAGAAACGTTAACCCCCATTCCACCCTTCTTTTTTCCAGACACATTAAACAGAAACAGGCACTAAAATACCCTTGGAAAATATTCTGTACACCATGGCCATTCATCTGAACGATGGCTGCCTGCCTTTTGTCCTGGTGACTGGCCCCGACCCTGCAGTATGACTCAGCGTGAAGTCTGGCTTTGCAGACAGGCTCAGCTCTAAAAACTGCTTTAGCACCACCGGAGGCAGCGGATTGCAACAGGCCTCTGGGGACCTGATGACAATCAAAAGAAAGTGAACACTGGAGCTGGACCTTCTAGTTTAGTGTTACTGAAATCAAGGCACAGGGTACCGGGCCTTGTAAAGAGCTCGAAGGTGCCCCAGGTGAGCTTGCTTAGCACTACCCCAGGTCCCCCCTTACCAGCCTCCTGTTGGGCTGTGACGACGATGTCAGCGATGATGATGAATACTATTACTAATAAAAGCAGTACTGACCGAACATTTATTATTGACTAAATGATTGACACAGGTTGCCTCGTTTACCAACCCCCACAGCACTCCCGGAAGGTAGTGCAGATGAAGAAACTCAGACCCATGAGCCTCACGTCACCCGGTGATTAAGCAG
Organism: Mustela nivalis; assembly: GCF_964662115.1. NCBI lineage: Eukaryota > Metazoa > Chordata > Mammalia > Carnivora > Mustelidae > Mustela > Mustela nivalis. The sequence continues at coordinate 65,940,336 of NC_139027.1, read as the reverse complement.
GACTTGAGCCCAGAGCTGCAGGGCTAGGAGTCCAGACCCCTACCCACTTCAACACCGCTGGCTTTAGAAAAGCTGCACTAGCCACACCAGTGTGGTTCTAAACCTAAGCGTGCAGGGGAAGAGACAGAAGCCCCCCAGTTGACCTCTGAGCTTTTTCTAGAGTAGCATGTCCCTAGGGGGGCAACGTGGAGCCAGGCTGCCGCAGCGGTGTCTCACCAGCCCGCAGAGGCTCTTTCGGAACCTGACCCTGCAGTTCACTGCATCCACATGGCCTCTGGCTCCGGGCCCAGCCTTGCAGCTTGTGCTGTCCTGTGGAAAAAGATCTCTGGATGGAGAAACCCTGGAGTTGCAGGGCTAGGCCTGCATTTCTATAACAGAGTAAATATGGGTTGAAGGAGCAAGGATAATTATAACCGATAATCCCCACCTCTCATTTCACCATGAATCAAAGTTCTCCTCTGCCAGAGAAGTCATCAGAGCTGCTCATAACTCTGGCTTCTTTGTTTGATTTCTTCTGCCAATACTCAACGGCAGTTTGTGGAGCAATAAAATAGCTCAAAGCCGAAAAGGGAAAGTGGGAAGAGTCTGGCACCTATCAAGATGGGGAAATTGGTTTCTGGAGAACAAGCTGTAGAATGAAAACCTGCAGTCAGGGTAATGGGGGCACGTGCCCAGGAGCTCAGTGGATGGTCCATGGACAGTAGACCTGGCCGCACCATGATTCCAGGACCTGGGTGAAACCGCAGGACTGGCCTGGGGAGGAGGAAGACGGTGATCTGACAGGGAGAGACAGGCTCAGTCCTGCGCTGTCATTAGAGAAATAAAAGGGCTCACCAGCAAGAGAGCTCCCTGCTGCTTCTAGGAGGAGGGGAAACAGCTTGGGCCAAGTCTAGAACGGGGGAAAGTATATTCTCTTCCCTGTCAGGAAAGCATCGCTTACTCCCAGAAGAGGACCCCTCAGAGCTCCACCACCATGGTTTCTAAAATCTGGCGACACTGTGGAACTGAACTCAAGCCCCATCAGTAGTACTCACTGGCAACAGACTCGAACCTCAGGTGAGGTTATGGTGACCTTCCTGCTCATTAGCATCCCTGACTACTCAGGTCTCCCTGGGGAAGCTTCCATCGGTCTGCCTACAGTGGGGAGAGGAGACACAGTGGAAGTGGCAGCTGCTCTGTGGGGACAAGGTGCCACAGAGGCCTTTACTGCACCTGGACAGTATTAGGGGTTTCTGTTCAACAGGAGACTTCTCAGCCCAACCTGTAGGACCCAGGAGCCCCAGCATAGGTAAACTGACTCTTCGGCCTGGTTTCCTCACCCAGACTGCCCCGAGCCACTCCCCACAAGAGTTGGAGGAGCACTTACTACCCTTGTAGGCATGGGAGTATCAGAAGGGAAGCCTCCAGTCCAAGGGGGGTGGGGACCGTGACTGGCCAGCCTGGGATCAGATGGCCAAGGAGCCTCCTGCCTAAGTCTGATGACAAATGCAGGAACTTTTCTACCCCAGGGAATGTTCTTGGCCATTCCTTCCTGGCCAAAACCAGAAAATCAAGTACTTCTGATTCTGGGCCAGCAAAGCCAGCCTGTAAAAGAAACAGGTCTACACTCAGCCTCCAGGCCCTTGAAATGGCCGGCCTCACAAACCAGCTCAGGGAAACTATATTTAAAAGGTGATTTGATTTTTTTTTGTTCTTGTTCAAAGTTTTCTTTTTCTTTTAAAAGGCTATATATACAGCTTATAAGAAAATGTAGATAGACTTTCTTCCAGTCTGCAGTTTGGAATTCCGTGTCTTTACATTGATCTATGTAAGACGGGCACAGTTAGAACATTTTGTGATGTCACTTCTTCATCTGGGACGTGGTTCATTTTGTGATGATGCTGGTTTGTTCTCCCCCTCCTTCTGTGAATCAGTCTGCGGCTCCACACTGCAGTCTGAGACATGAATCAGCATGAGTGGAAAAACTCACTTCTCTAAGCAGTGGCTAGAGCTGGAAGGGGGCAAGGAGGCTCCAAAGTCCAGGTCATGACTGGTTAAGGAGACTTCCAGAGAAGCATAGGAAGTCAGCATACCCATTCATGCTGCCTTGAAAAGTAGCCCTACTACCTTCTCCTCTGAAGCTTCTCTGGCTGCAGAGACTCTGGGGTGGTGACAGTGAGAGGACTAAGAGTCCCCAGGTACCCTCCCCTCTCAATCCCAGGGGACATAAGAGGGTGCATTACCTGACAAGTAGCTTAGAAGACAGCTTCAAAAACTGAGGTACTTATCCCCTGTTACTACTGTTCATGCCACACCAACACATACACCTGGGCTTGTGAGTCTCGTGAACTAGAGATACAGAAGCCAGGCTGGGAGAGAAGATTACAAATCCCTCCCCCCACTCAATCCACCAAATTATATTCTTGCCATATGGGTTAAACTGTGTGTATTAATTTTCTACAGCTTCTGTAACAAATTATCACAAACCTAAGAGGCTTAACACAACATAAATCTATTATCCTATCGCTCTGTAGGTCAGAAGTCTGACATGGATCTCAAGGTATCAGCAGGCCTGCATTTCTTTCTGGAAGCTCTAGAGGACAATCTATTGACTTCTAGAGGTGCCCACATTCCTTGACTCATGGCCCTCTTCCTTCATCTTCAAAGCCAGCTGTGGCCAGCGGAGTTTTTCCCACGGCATCTCTCTGAAATGGACTCTCCTACCTCCCTCTTCCCTTAGAATAACCCTGGCGAGCCTCCCTAAATCAACAGATTCCAGGGGTTGGGACATGGACATTTTGAGGGGCTGTAATCCTGCTTACCATCCTGTAGAAGGCCTTTAGAAATGTAAGAATACAATGTCCTTATCACAAAACTGTAGGAAAAGAAGAGAGGTGTTCACCCCCATCTAAAGCTGCCAGGGTTACTGTCCAGAAAACACAGTCTGTTCTCAAGAGCCCCTCAGTATCTTCCTCCAGGGCACTGAGTCTTTGTCATCAACAGAAGGAAAACATTCTGTCAAGCTCTTCCCTTTCTATGTGCTGCTGCCTCTTTTACACATGTGGGCAGAGGAAACTGTTCACAGTTAGAGTCCCTAATATGTCACGGCCAAATAACTGCCATTTCCTTCAAGTCGTCCTTTCTAGACCATTTTCCAAGCCTTGAACTGTTCTGACCGCTCCCCACTACAGAATCCCGATTCAGTGAGGCACGACGCCCAAGAGCAAGCTGGTGCTTCAGAAAGTGACAGCCAAGACCCTCTGGTATGCACTGAGCAGGACCGTTGTTGTCACCAGCTTCTGTTGTGAAGGACAAATGAAAAAGAGCATTGTATGACAAGCAGAGAGAACAATCCTCAAATTCCAAAGCCAGTCTCATGTGCTGTCCCAGACTGATCTGGGATGGGCAGCTGGGAGGACCCTGGCTGTGCTGAAAGGCACGTGAGAGGCGAGACACAAATTATGAGAGAAACGCACCGACAGTACCAAAGCCTAGACATAAAACGATGATTAAAAAAAATATGGAACAGTTACCGAGCCATATACAGAGTGGTTTAAAGCAAAGATCTGGCGGTAGGCTGCTCTTATCCCACACTAGCCATGGGGTCCCAAAGCAGGTTTCTTAACCTCTCTGTGCCAAAGTTTCCTCATCTGAAAGTGAGGCTAACAACAGAACCAATAGGGTTACAGAACCTGCGCATTGAAAGCAGTCACTGGGGGTGCCTGGTGGCTCAGTCATTAAGTGTCTGCCTCCAACTCAGGTCACGATCCCAGGGTTCTGGCATCGGGTTCTGCTCCGCAGGGAGCCAGCTTCCCCTGTCTGTGCGCTCTTGCTCTTATAAATAAATAAGATCTAGAAAGAAAGAAAGAAAGAATTAATTCACTGTTAGCTGCAATTATTATTAGCCAGATGCTATGTTAAGCATTTTTCAACCATTTCTTAATTAATCACCAAGATAGAAAAAGAAAAAAAAAAAAAAGATAGCACCCTGAGGTATGTACTATTATTATAATCTCCACTTTTAAGATAAAAAATGAGCTTCAAGTCACACAGTTGGTAAGTAGCAGAGCCAGGACCAGAACCCAGTTTGGTCTGACTCAGAAGGCTCTGCTCTTAACCTCAGTGGCAAACAAGAGTCAGGGGCAGAGGAGGAGGAAAGATGGTCAGTAACTCTGCCTGAGATGTGTGTCTCTTCTACACTTTCTGTCACGTGCCTGATGCACAGTTGCTGTCTGTGTGCTAGATCAGAAAACCTGAGTGAAACTACCATTCAGGCAAACATGCGTTGCCTTGAAACAGTCCTAGGTTGTCCCCTACCTGATCCAATAGCACATGCTGGTTGAATATTGGCTTTTGAGGTCCCTGGGAGTTCCAAGTCTGTGCATTTCTTTTCATGAGATGCCACCTCCCGACCATCTCCTTGGCCTCATCCCTGCCATGGAGAACACAGTTAGAATTTGGCAGCAATAATTCCCAGTCCCCATTCAGCAACATCCTGGGGAATCAATGGTTAGCTCAGGAGCACCATGAAATTCTTATTAACCAAATGAATTTTAATTTGCTGTAATTCTAAAGGAAAATTACTTTCTGTGCTTCTCTGGGTGTCACTATGGATCCAAAAACAATGAGAGGACACTGCAGCTACACGAAGGACAAGAATTATTGTATTGAAAGCTTAATGAAATCTTGCAGACAAAAAGTTGAGCAAAAGAAACCAGACACCAAGGAGCGTGTCCTCTGTGATTCCATTTAGATAAAGGTCAAAAACAGGCAAGACTACCTTCTGCTATTTAGGGATGTATTTTTAGATTGTAAAAATATAAAAGAGAAAAAGGTAGTGATGACCACAAAAGCCACGAGAGTGGTTCCCTTTGGGCAGAAAATGGCATTGGAATTCCTTTGGGAAATGGGCTTCTAGAATTCTGGCAAGGTTCTACTTCTTGACCTGGGTGGCAATAAGACAGGCGTACTTTTATTATCATTCATTTCATTTTCTAGGGTTCCCTTCATATAATTCATCTCCGTACTTTTCTGTGTGCTGTATTTCACAATGACAAAGGTCAGGTTTGCTTTGGTTTCACTGATGAAATTTGCAGCAACCCCATTTGGGAAGACATTTTAAAAAACCATAGGAACTAAGTAACTTTTAATTGAACAGAAAAGCCCTTGAGATATCATCAAGCTCAGTGATGTTTAAACTTCTGCATGCATAACAGTCATTAGAGAACATAACAAAACAGAGATTCCTGGACCTCACCCTCCAAAGATTGGGATTCAGTAGGAGCAGAGTCTGGGCCCCAAGATCCTGAATCCCTTACAAGCTCTCGGATGATGATGATACTACCAAAGCTGGAATAGCACTGATCTTGTCTGCTCCCAAAGTTCTGCCCCATCCTTTAAAAGACACACAAGGAGACAATCCACATAACACAGGGTATAAGATATGGTCCTCTGCCTGTTTGTGAATGCAGATCTATCTAGCTTCTCATCTTGACACATCACTGATTCTAAGTACTTTTTGTAAAGATTCATTTATTTATTTGAGAGAGACAGAGAGAGATAGAAAGCATGAGGCAGGGGGAAACAGAGGGACAGAATCTCAAGCAGACTCCCCACTGAGCATGGAGCCCAGTTCCGGGCTGGATCTCAAAATCCAGAGATTATGACCTGAGCCAAAATCAAGAGTTGGAAGCCTAACCAACTGAGCCACTCAGGCACTTCCCTAATTAAGTGTCTTAATCCTCCTTGCCCCCCAAATGCACCCACACACAAACACACATACTCACACTTCCAACATGATCGATTATCTGTGTCATTTTGAACTTCTACAAAACCAGGAGTTAGTGTCATGGTTTCTGAAGTCATGCAACCAGCCATCCTTGCAGAGGTAAAAGGTTAGGTTCTAGCTCACAGGATGCTGAAAAGACAGTGCTCTTTATGCAGACGAAGGCACAACCATTTTGTTATTCCCTGTTTTTCTGACTGCTATCAGCCTTCAGCCCTCAAATGTGGATCACTGCCAATTTATGGGGAAGAAAACAGCCTGACTTCTCCCTGCCTAAATTCTGCATTATATTTCCTTATGCTGCACAAAATGCAAAACAGAAGCTAAAATTAGAAGCTGAGGTGTTAGTGAGGTTGATATGTGTAGGGAGAAGGCCACGAGGAGATGTCACAGAGAAGGATACAGAGAGCTCCCTGGGGCCCTATCTTTCCCTGTCACAGGCAGCAGCGCAGAAAAGAAACAAGGGGGAAAGAAGGCGAAGGCGGCCCCATTACAATACCTGCGCTCCCTAAGAGGGCCATGACCTACTTTTTGACATATTGTTTCCTTCTTTATCAAAATATATTCTTAGTGAATCATAGTCAAGTTTTCCGCAGTTTTCCAATAAAAAGTTTCCGTGTCCACACTGGAGGCTACCATCTGTGTCTCTGTGCATAGTAGTAGCAACATACCCAGCCTACCAGGCTGATGGTGGACCTGAGGAATTCCTTAAAGGCAGGGAAGCTGCAGTTTCCAATGACTCCATCTGAAAAGCTGTGAGCAAAGCCTTGAGTCTATTTAAGAACAGAGAGCTGGTGCCTGAGAGCCCGCTGGCTCCATTCCTCAGCTGAGGTGCACAGACTTGCTGGATGGGGGTATAAAAGCCCTAAGGCGGAAGCAAATATAATAGTGCCCTGGATTCATAGGGCACTTTTTTTCTTCATGCAATCTCGGGCCTTCCTGGTTACAGGGTAAGGCCACACTCTCTGGGCAGAGTGACCCACCCCACTCAAAACTCACTGAGCAGTAGTAAAAAACTCTGTATTACAGGGAGCCGAAAATCGGAAAGGAGTGAGTAGTTCCCCTGGGATCTCCCAGGGTGGCCTGGCTCCCAGGCAGGTGGAATGTCACTAGGACCCAGGGCCTGTGGTTTCAGCGGCTGCTTCTTCCTCCCGAGCCTCACTGGGCTGCTGAGAAAATGAGACAGACCTCTGGATACCCCCTAATTATGCAGGGGCATGGGGTTCAGGCCACTGGCTGGCCAGAGTCCCATCTGCCCTTTTCTTAGCTCCTGGTGAGGCACACAGTGGTGGGACTGTGGGAACCAGTAGGTTCTGGGGGGTGGGCTGCAGGGGTGCTGCCTGTGGTGAGGAACAAGGGGAGTAGGGGCGGCTCCTCTGCCCCTCCCCCAGCCCCTGCAGAAGGGCAGAGCTGCACCACCCAGCTCCTAGAGTCAGAGGGCAGGGTGGTGCAGCAGCTAAGGAAAGGTTCCTAGAGGACCACCCTCCCTGCCCCTCTTACTCTGGCTCCCCATCACTTCTGCCAGCTGGTCCCCCATCCCCCGGCCCGCACGGGCCACTGTGCCACAGCTCAGCTTGCCCCTTCCACTTCCACGGCTCAGCGCAAGGGGACAAGCAGCAGAGCAAATTCGAAAACTGGGACCTAAACAGGTTGACTTGGAGGTGGTTCAATAAATGTCCGAATGGGTTTTCTGTGCTTCTGTGCTCCTCTGACTCCTGTTCTAAAACCAGGGAAAAACGTCTGAGTGACGCGCTGGAGCTCTGGCTAAGAATATGGTGTTATTATTAGAGCAACTGGGAGGGAGTCATGCCTCCTTCGGGCAGGGCTCACTGGGCCGAGTGGGAGGCGACTGTCAACAGCTGCTGGGAGGGAGGCTTGTTTATTGTCAGCAGCCAGGCGCAGAGATTCAGACAGGCTTGGTCCCCAGCTCACACCCCCGCAATTGCAGGCAACTGCAGATACCGCATCCAACTGCAGAGGTCCGCGGGGTCTCCACTCCGGGAGGACTCCGGGGCCCCCAGGACAGCTGGGGAAATTCCAACCAACCAAAAACTCCCAATAGCAAACTGCAGTATTCAAGCGCCTAAACCCAAGAATCCGGACCCAGCTGCGAATCCCACACTAGGGCTCTGTGTGAGTACTCTTTGTTCAGCACCAAATACTCATGGTGCACCCACTGCCACAGAGGCATGGGACTGGGTACAGCAGTGAGGGCGACCGGCCCAATCCCTGCCGCCATGGAGCAGACTGAAGAGACCATGTGCAGCTAAACTGGTCATTATATGACGAGTGTTATGATATAGTCGAAAGAACCAAGAGCATAATAATAGAGGAAATCTAAACTGAACACAGCAATCGCCTTGACAGGGACACTGTCACTAAGAGATACAGTAAAGTTTAGACCTATTGGGGTCTTGAGGGAGGTCAGCCTACACCCCTCCCTTCTTTTTCTCTTTCTTCAGCTAATTAAACTTTTAGCTAATATCTACCCATCTGGTGTGTGTTCTTTTTCATTACCAACCTCTTGAACACAAAGCTCTGGGAATAAATAATAATAATCACAGAGCACCAACCAAAGAACCCAGAATTCTCTGGGAAGCATGACAGATCCCTTTATCCGCTGAGGTCATCGCTGTCAACGTGCTCTTCTCCTCCGCCATCATTCTTACTCTTCCTCCTGACAGCAACCATCACCAGAAGCCCCTCCCCCAAGAGGGCCCAGCCCTTTGGGGCATCATGGAAGCAGCCTCCTGTCAATGAAGAACAGGCTGAAGTGGATGCCCTCAACCCCAAAAACAGAAAAAGTGAGGTGATGAGAAGTTTCATGGACTTCCTGAGCCCTGTAACCAGGGCAAACCTTTTAAAATGGAAGTCAGGGGGCACCTGGGTGGCTCAGTTATTAAGTGTCTCCCCTCTCAGGTCAGGATCCCAGGGGCCTGGGAAGTCCCTCTTGGGACCTGCTCAGCGGGAAGCCTGCTTCTCCCTCTCCCGCTCCTCCTGCTTGCGTTCCCTCTCTCGCTATGTCTTTCTTTGTCAAATAAATAAATAAAATCTTTTTTAAAAAAATAAAATAAAATGTAAGTCAGATGATGTCCCCTTCTCTTCAAAAGCCCGCACTGTTCCCCAGCTCAGACTAAAAGCCAAAATTCTGACAATGACCCACAAAGCCTTACATGATTGAGCTCCTCATTTCTTGTCTGACTTCCTCTCCTGGCTCATTCTGCTTCAGTCGTGTGTCTCCTTGCTGGCTTTCTTGAACATGCCAAGCACACTCCATCCTCACGGCCTTTCATACTCTCTTCCTGGAACTTTCTTCCCCATATATCCACATCCTCACTGTCTCACTTCCTTTGAGTCTCTGCTCAAATGTCACATTGCCAGCCTGTAAGTGACACCTTCCTTAGCCACCCTATTTATGATAGCAATAGTCCCTCCACAATCCCTGTCCTCCTTATCCATTTTATTTTCCTTCATAATTGTATCACTATCTGACATACAGTCTACTTTCTTTGCTGTTGCCTCTACTAGAATATTTGCTTCTTGAGAACAAAGTTTTTTTCTGTTGTTTTTTTTTTTTTCCTTTTTCTCACCAGTTTCCAATGCATAGAACAGTGCCTGGAACATAGTACAACCTCAATAAATAGTCAATGAATAATTAAATTATAAATTAATTGGGAAAGGAAGAACATAAAAAAATGGTTTGGGGGGTACCTGAGTGGCTCAGATATTGGGCGTCTGCCTTCAGCTCAAGTCATGATCCCAGGCTCCTGGGATTGAGCCCCGCATCAGGCTCCCTGCTCAGCGGGAAGCCTGCTTCTCCTTCTCCCACTCCCTCTGCTTGTGTTCCCTCTCTCGCTGCATCTCTCTGTCAAATAAATAAATACTCTTTTTAAAAAATGGTGTTGGGATTTTTGGTGTTCAGATAGAAAATAAATTCAATTCCTACTTCACATTACACACCAAAGCAAATTCTAGATGGACTAAATATCTAGATAGAAAAAGTGAAACCTTAAAACTTTTCTTTTTTATTTTAATTTTTAATTTTTTAATTTTTTTTTCTTAGCTAGAGAGTGTGCACCTATGCACACAAGCAATTGGTGGGGGGAAATCTCAAACAGGCTCCACGCCCAGCACAGAGCCCAGTGTGGGGCTCAATCTTATGACCCTGAGAGCATGACTCCAGCCAAAATCAAGAGTCAGACGTTTAACCAACCAAGCCCCCCAGGCACCCCAAAAATCTTTTAAATGACATAGAAGTCTATATGATTTCAAGATAGAGAAAAAATTCTTAGAAAGTGAAAAGCACATGGGAAAAGATGCATTTGACTAGAACAAAAATTAAAGCTTCTATACATTGTTTATGCTTTTATACCATAAACAGCAGAAAGCAAAACAAAGAAAATAAATGAAGAAGAAGAAGAGGTTTGTAACATACAAAACTCCCCAAAGTTTAGAATTCAAAAAAAAGAATTCCTACAAAAATAAAAAGGTAAATTCCAATAGAAAGAAGGTTCAATGAAACAGAAAGGCAATTCACGAAAGAAGAAATTTGAATGGCTAATAAATTTAGGAAAATTTGCCCAACCATACAAGAAAATAGAGACTTTAATAAAAGCGATGAGCCGCTTAAGCCCATTAGATTCACAAGAACTGAAAATCTGATAAAATTAAAAGTAGATGAAAATTTAGAAAGAAAAAAAAACCCAAGACCTCTTATTTACCACTAGTGGGGGGGGGGTCTAAATTTGTATAGCAATGGTAGAGGGGAATTTACCAGCGAATCTCCAAATGCACCCACCATTCAACTCAGCAGTTCCATGTGTTCTGGAGAAACTGTTGCACACAGGCATAGGACATGTGTGAGCATATTCGTAGCACTTCTGTTCCTAACAGTGGCACAGTGGAAGCAACCTCAACATCCATCAGTGGGCAATGGATTGTTACAAAGGAATACGCATAGTATTCCACAGGGCTCAGCAAACTTGTTCTGGGCCAGATAGTATATGTTTGGCTTTGGTCAATCACCTAAGTCTGTATAGTAGGTTCTGGGTTTTTTTTGTTTTTTTTTTTTTTCTTTTTTAACAACCTTTTCAAATGCAAAGCCATTCTTAGCCATATTTACTCACAGGATAGATATGCTCACAGCCCTAGTTTGGCAACTGCTGCTGTAATGGCAATTAAAATTAGCGAATTAGGTATATATACACCAACTTGAGTTAAGTCTTAAAGACAAAAGTGAGTGACAGAAATAAATTCAAGAAAATTCAAGAAGATGTACTTTTTAGGTACATCTTCAATTCTTTACAAGATATAAATACATGCATGTAGTAAATCTGTAAAAATGTGTCTGTTGGAGCACCTGGGTCGCTCAGTCTGTCAAGCATCTGCCTTCAAGTCAGGTCATGATCCCTGGAGTCCTACAGGGACCCTGCTTAGCAGAGTCTGCTTCTCCCTCTTCCTCTGCCCATCCCCCACACTCATGCATGTTCTCATTCTCAAATAAATAAAATCTTTCCAAAAATAAAAAATAAAAATGTGTATGTTAAGGTTATATGTAAGTTTACAATAGAAGTTGTTTCTAGGGGAGGAAAATGGAAAACAGGATCTGAGTGGGGCACCAGGAGAACTTGAACTTTATCAGCAATATTTCTTTTATATAAAATAATCTTATGCAAATATGACAAAATGTAAATACCTATTCAAAGTACTGGGTGCATGAATGCTTATCATATCTTTCCCTGTACTTTCCTATAGTCAACATATTTTCCTGAAATACATCCAGAAAAACAAACAAAAAGATTGCTAGTGTGTATGTCGAAATTTTAAGTGATTATTTCTGCTACATGACATTTCTTATTTTTACTTATCTGGATTTTCTAAATAGACTCCTGTCTCTAAAGATTAGAATTGATTTCATAATGCAAAAATAAAGTTCAGGAGTGCCTGGGTGGCTCAGACAGCTCAGGTCATGATCCCAGGTCCTGGGATAGAGCCCCACATCGGGCTCCTTGCTCACGGGAAGCCTGCTTCTCCTTCTCCCTCTGCTCCTCCTCTCTCTCTCTTTCTCTTTCCAATGAATAAATAAAATCTTAGACAAAACAAAATAAAAACAAAAAACTTTTCAAGCACCAGCTTAACTACAGAGCTCATCCAATGTTTGGTTGGAATCCTGGATAAAGAGAACACTCCCATTTCCATCTTCAGAGAACTCGTGTGTTCCCCTGAAGAAAGCACCTGCATCAGGGCAAAACAAGACCAACTCCCCTTGCCTGGATGTAAGAGCAGTTCTGCTTCTCTGTCTCCTGTTTCTCCATCCAGGGAGCATTCTTCTCCTTGGTGGGGACAGCTGAGGCCATTGCCCAGAGCTCTCTAGCACCAAGGGAGGAGGGCTATGATGACAGTGAAATGTCAGTGGTCACCCCATTGCGCTCAGCTGACCCGTCACTGGCTGAGGTCACAAGACTGGGGGCAGAGGTGGGGGAAGTAAGTAGCACGAGGTGCTGAGTAATGGCTTCCTCTCTACCCTGGGAAAAATAAGCCCTTGGAGCTGTTGATCCAGATGGTGGACCTCCTTTACAACTCAGGGTGCACTGGGTTTTCCTTTGTAGACCACAGTCCTGACTTTTAGGAGTCCCTTGGCTTGGAGTGCTCTCTGGCTTGCAGCACAACGACCCCGCTGCCTCCCCACCGAGGTTTACACACAAGCCCCAGTGAATTGAGGCTGACCCCGTGGGTGTTCACTCTGTGCCTTTCCAGAGCCCAACTCCCAGGTTCGGTTTAAATGCTCTGTGGCCACTATCGCCAAGTTCCAGATGACATTATGTTTGAATGTGTGTTTTGCAAGCCAAGTGCTGAGTACACAGAGCAGATATGAGCAGAGGAGCCGAGCTGACAGCAGTGAGCATGCTCGTGCCTTCAGGGGATGCGACAGAGCCGGGGCAGCCAGGCCCAGCTCTGAGACAGACTAGTGACAGTGGCTGGGACAACAGTGGGAGGCAGATGTGCCTGTCCTTCCTTCCCCGAGCCCAGCCCTGCAGTATCTGCACTAATGCTAACTCTGCAGTCCCAGCACTGGGGCTGCCTGAGCACCGAACTGCCTGTCCTGCGGCAGCAAACTGTCAGTTAGCTACTACAGAAGGAAACTGTGTGCATGGACCTTGCAACCAAACCTATCTGAGAGTTATTTGAATTCTTTAATGAATTTAAGAACTCTAATTTTGAAAACTCTCACATCACCACAAAGCAAATATCCACAGGCTGTGAAATAGAAAGTAAATTTACAGATCATTTCTTTCAACAGAAAGGATATTATTCTCATACAAAGCTTGAGATATATCAATTATTAATAAGAAAGGCAATTTAGAATTGATTTTTCTTATAATGGAAAATAAAGCCAAAAAATGCATAAATAAGCATGTTTAATTATACTCTAATTATGAGGCTGCTTTCAATTTCTTGTACAACCTCTATAAGTTACAGGAAATGCCAGGGGAAGCATTAAATGCCATTGCATAAATGTATACTTAAAATTAAACTCAGACGGACGTGAAGCTCATCATCAGCTCTAGATGTACTAAAATTTCTATTTTGAAATAATTTTTACCAGAAATTTACCCCAATGTTGTCCCAGCCTCTAAAATATACCTCACATTTCCAGTAACTGTTGTACCAACAGAAAGATCCTTCTCAAAATTAACAGTTATCAAACATTATTTGAGATCTTGCATTTGCCAAGAATGACTAATATAATTTTGAATTATATCTGTTGAAAACGAAGTTGCTGAAAGGATAATTTCTGATGCCCTAATAAATGAATTTGCAAAAACAAATAAACAAACAACAACAACAACAAAAAAAAAAAACTCAGAAAAATCTTAGGATTAAGATACCATGTTAATAAAATATTTCTGGTAATATATAATATTATACCATACCAAAAACATTATTCTGTTTGCATTTGTAAATTTACCCTGTTATTCATGTAATAGCTTCATGTCTGTTAGGCTTATAAGTAACAAGAGCTTTTTAAAAGAAAAAGTTTTATATTTTAAAACTTTAAATGGCACTGCATTCCTGCTTTTTGAACTGGGACCCTGAATTTTTATTTTGCATGGAGCCCTGCAAACAAGGTAGCCAGCCCCCCGTGGTTGGTTTTCCAGAGCTGATCGAGCCACTGCCACCCTTTGTGAAGAAGGCTGGGCATCTCTCTGTTAGGCAGCTGGTCTTGGGAAATAAACTGGTCCATTCAGAGATGAACTGGGGATCTTGTGTCCTCATACACTGGCCAACCCCAGTCCTCCCCTCTGTCCACCACAGTGGAACTACCAGCCCCCACCCACACATGTACTCTGTTGTGAGTTACAGCTGAGAGCATCACTCCAACCTCCCTCTCCTTAATAGGTGTCTTTTCCTTTTCTGAGGGACATCTGCACTCCTCTGGGGACATGGCATGGAGAAAACTGAAATCCTGTTGAGGGAACTCAGCATAAGAGAGATTACATTTTTGTTACTGAAACACCCACAACCACTTTCTCAACCTTTCCCTCTGAATACTATTTGGCCATTCCTGGTCAGGTATCCAGAAGGGGCCACTTCGCCAATCCTGGCCAAAGCCTTGGCGAGGGATAAAAGCCCTGTAGGACTGAAGGCTAAATGGAAAGAAAAGAAAAGTCAACCTTCCCGTGAGGAGCTTGGGGCAGAAGCTGTGCCCGCTGATGCTCCACTGTCCTCCGCTGAACAAGGCAGGACATGGATTTTGCCCACAAAGGGCTCTCCTTTGGACAGTTTCATTTCACACAAAACACATTTGGCAACTTTCATAAAAACACAACCACATATGGCATTGTGCTCAAGCCACCCAAACTCTAGACCTTTCTCTAATTTCCACTGCCGTACAACTTGACCATGTCCTGCCTTTTCCCATTTCCTGCTTCCATGGGCATACATCACAAGCTCCCTGAGGACAGAGACCTTATCTTCCTCATGGGTTACCTAGACCCCAAGTGTAAAGATGATACTGTAGTTCTTTGAACACAGTACAACCCACTTTCCCACTCATTAACTTGTTAGTCCTCACAGCACATCCCTCCAAGCCAAGATAATACCCATTTTACAGAGAAGGAGATCAAGTTCTCAAGAAGTTTACCAGTTTGCCCACATTCCCACAGTTGCTCAAGGTCAAGGCTAGGACTCAGTCACAGATTGGGCTGATTCTGTAGGACCACAACTTTGTGGAGTCGGCGTCTTTAAACGGGCACATATCACTCTTTTTGCACACCCTCAGTGTGGTGCATTATAATGACTAATATTCCATGAGACCTTGTGATGCTAGATGTCTCCATGTTTAGCATCAGAACCACAACCCATTGACTGTGTTTTCTATTACACGGCAGCACCTGTTGAGAGTACCACCTGCATGGTTCTGGGACTGCTGAGCATGTCAAGGACTTTGGGCACAAGGGGTAGAGCTCTCTCAAACTCACATCTTCAAGCTGGCCTCTCACTTTCCACACCCTTCAGAGGTAGAGTGGGCAGCAACATGACTTTCTAAAGGCACCCTGCCTAGACTTGCTTCCTGGCAGTAGCGACTATCCCTGCAAGCCATGGCTTCCGTTTGTTGCCCCCATAGATGAGGAGAATGTGGAGGTTTAGGGCTCTAGAGCATAGCCCCCAACATGGGCTTCATTAAGTGTCTGAGGCCCAGCAGATTCGGGCCTACAGGACAGTCCCAACTCATTGCAAATTTAACAAATGGATTTTATATGTTTATAATCATGGGGTAGAGAAAACCTACTTAAGGTACAAAAACACAGAAGCCATGAGGAAGAAAAATGACTAAAAGCCTGGGCAGCATATGAATTCAAAATTTAGAATGATAAAATGTATCAGAAAGTGAAAAGAAAATGGTATTAAAATCTCTGCAACAGGTATAACAAAGGATTAACACTCAGGATGAAACCGCTTAAGAGCATGAAGTTGAACAAAAAATCAAAATGGCTGCACTAATGCTTCTTTGAGGCTGTATCACCCTCAATTGGAACCCAGGACCTACCATCCTCAAGACATGATGAAGGAGGCTGACAATGTCTGTCAAAACCAACTAGATCCTACATTTCCCTATAAACCCCCTGTCCCTTCCTCTGGGAGGGAGGAGCTCACAGTTTTTGAAGGCCCCAGACTGCTGTCGACTCTCTTGCCTGACAAAGGAATAAACTATCTTTCTTCTTTATATTAAAACTCGGCTCTTACATTACATATTTTGGCTCCAGAGCACAAAGGTCGATTTATGGCAAGTACCAACAATGGTACAATAAGAAAAAGGAAGGTGAACGATTTAATTAAAAAGATGTAAAAAATATCTGAAAGAAATATAAATGGCAGGGGTGCCTGTGTGGCTGTTAAGTCAGTTAAGTCAGTTAAGCGTCTGCCTTCAGCTTGGATCATGATCGGGGCACCTGGGTGGCTCAGACGGTTAAGCTTGGGTCATGATCCCAGTGCTTTAGGATCCAGCCCCACTTCAGGCTCCCTGCTCAGGGGAACCTGCTTCTCCCTCTCCCTCTCCCTCTGCCCCACCACCCAGCTCACTCACTCACACTATCTCTCAATAAAATATATAGAGTTACATATAAACGGCAAACAGCAAAGGTAAATATGCCAAATCTCACTGTCAACAGAAATGCAATTAAGATACTAAAATATGATTGTTTTTTCATCCAATTGGCAACCATTAAAAAGACTAATAATACCCAGTGTTGGACCTTTAGCTAGACTTACCAAGGAAAAAAAAGAGTGAAGCCTCAAATAAATAAAATTTTATATGAAAGGAGACATTACAACTGACACCACAGAAATGTGAAAGATCCTAAGAGGGTCCCATGATCAATTATAAGCCAACAAATTGGACAACCTAAAAGAAAAGGATAAATTCCTAGAAACACACAACCTACCAAGACTTAATAATGAAAAATTAGAAAATATGAACAGACCAATGACAAGTAGAGAGATTAAATCAGTAATCAAAAACTCCCAACAAAGAAAAACCTATGGCCAGCTAACTCCACTGGGGAATTCTACCAAACATTCAAAGAAGAATTAATGCCAATCCTTCTCAAATTCTTTCAAACAATTGATCTGAATAGACTTCCAAAGAAGGTATACAAACGGCCAAAAGGTACATAAAAATGTACTCAACATCACTCATCATCAGGGAAACACAAATCAAAACTATAATGAGATATCTCCTGACACCTGTTAGAATGGCTATTAGCAAAAAGACAAGTCATAAAACAAATATTCTATGGTCTCCCGTGTATATGGAATCTAAAAAGCCAAACGCACAGAAACAGAGTAGACTGGTGGTTGCCAGGGCCTATGGGATGGGGGACAATGAGGAGATGTTGATTGAAGGATATGAACTTCCAGTTATAAGAGGAATAGGTTCTGGAGATCTAACCTTCAGCATGGCAACTATAGTTAGCAATACCGCATTATGTATTTGAAAGCTGCTAAGAGAGTAGATCTTAAATATTCTCACCTTAACAATAACCACCACCAAAAAAAATAGTAATTATATAAAGTGATAGATCTGGTAGCTAACTTTATGGTAGCAATCACTTTACAATAGAGATACATATCGTACCATTACATCATACACCTGAAACTTAGAAAACATCATATGCCAATGAGATCCCAATAAGGCTGGAAGGAAAGAGGAAAAAGGAACACCCAGTATTGGAAGTTAGGAGAGCAAGGAGGTTGCATCAAATTTTAAAATGTCTGTGCTATTTGACCCAACATTCTACTCCCAACAGCTAGCCTAGAGAAGCACCAGAACTTGTGAATGAAGAATCATGTAAAAAACATGAATTACAACACTGTTTGTATAAGCTTAACATTGGAAACAAACTTAAATGTCCTCTAGTAAAAGCATGGCTTAGTAACACATGGGGGGGGGGGGTCATTGCTCAGTTATGCTGAGCACCTAAATGGAAAGATTCCTAAGACTTGAAATTTAAAAAAAAAAAAAAAAAAAGATGAATTGTTCAACAGCATGCATAGAGTAATCTATTTATTTTTTGAACATGAACACCCACAAAACCACATGTTTCTATATATACCTATACATGTAAATGGATAGAAATACACCCCAAAATGGCACATCCTAACTTGACAATGACTGTTCTCTCTGGGTAGCAAAGTGGGCTTGGGGATGTGGCAGTGGAGAGAATTGTGCAAGGACTATTCTGTGAATCGACATTATTACAAGAAGTATGTATTCACATATTACATGTACAATTTTAAAATGAGAAGAAAAAGGGACTTACCATAGCCTCAGGGCTGTTCAAGGGCAGATCTATAAAATCCATTAGGTCTGCCTTCCCTGCAGGGGGGGACACAGATAGCCTGGTTAGGGCATGGGGCGAGGGGGCAGGGTAGAGAAAGGGAGCCACCACCTGCCCAGGGTCAGGCTCCCACCCAGATGCCAGTACATATCCTTCCTGACATTCTCCCTAGCCAGGACCTTTCCTAGAAGCCTTCCCTCCGTTTCCTGATTTGACTCCACTGTATTTACTTGTTTAAGTAAGGCCATCCTCCCCTCTGCTTTTGTGTTCCCTCAATTACAATTGTTATAATACTTGGAAAGTAATGCAGCAATTACACAGCCTACCAGGACTCCTAATAAATTCTAGGAATTGACAGATGCCCTTCTACTTTCCACTCATGCACAGGTCAAGTGCCCTGGGAAATCACTTCTGAGGCTCTGAGCTCTGCATGCAGGAGAAGAGCTGAGGGAAGCCCTTACCGGCCAGAGCTCTTAGGAATACCAGCTCTGGGGAGTGAAGACAGGACCACGCAGAGGAAGAAGGGGGGCCAGGTGGCAGTTACAACAAAGGTCTTGGCAGATCCCAGAAGGAGTTCTGGAGCTGAAGGGCCATTTGGAGTTATTCCAAAATAAGGAACGGGGACTGGACATTTGCACCTCCACCTGGACCCGTCATTGGGTGTGGGCTGATCTGGGAAGGGAGTGTCACTTTGGCCGAAGCCACTTGTTTCAGCTGAGGGCGGGTCCCCAGGCGACTGCTGGGGAATGAGCATCTCAGCCCTGGAGGGGAATCTGGGAAATTCACCATGTGCAGAGGAGTCTGGAGCTAAGTGACCATTCATCTCTGAGGGGGCAGGAAATGAGGCAAGGTGACACATTTTTGTCTCCATTTTATAGGTGTAGAAACCCCTGGTATGTTTTCTGTGATATCTTGGAAGTCGGTCAACAATGCAAGCATGGAACAGGGTGCCCAGTCTGAAGGGGGAAACCATCTAAATTATTGCAGCAGAGGAGTGCGGGGGATGGTTTGAACAGAAACACGGAGCCATGCTTTGAGTTTAACCCACTGAGCCACCCAGGAGCCCCCGCCATGCTTTGAGCTTAAATGCCCTGGTAATTATTTCATTTCCGTTTCCATATCTAGAAAGAATTTAACTTACAGTAAATCAAGTCCATTGCTTGAAAAGTAAAGAGAGGAGAAGAGAAACACCACATTTAGGGTGCTAACATCCCAGCTCTGTAATTGAGTCCAGGGGCTCTCTCCCATTCTTGTCCTGTCAGTCTGTTGGGTTTAGACGCTTGTGCATGAAAGTCCTTCTGGAGGGGCGCCTGGGTGGCTCAGTGGGTTAAAGCCTCTGCTTTCGGCTCAGGTCATGATCCCAGAGTCCTGGGATCGAGCCCTGCATCGGGCTCTCTGCTCAGCAGGGAGCCTGCTTCCTCCTCTCTCTCTGCCTGCCTCTCTGCCTACTTGTGATCTGTCAAATAAATAAATAAAATCTTTAAAAAAAAGTCCTTCTGGAGAGGGTCATAGACTTCCATCAGCCTGAAAAGCTAAGCTCAGTAAGGACACACGGTTACCAACACAGAGACATTTATTCTGATGCTACTCCTGTTCACAAAGGAAACAGTCGCTCTTTCTCCCACAAACTCTAAAGAAACCTGTATAGTCTGGTTTAGACCTTCTGCTTATATCTGGCAGTTCTAGATCCCTGGCGGGCAGGGTGGGGGGGATAATAAAAGGCGCTGATCCCTTCAGAGATGTCAGGCTGCAAAAATAGAGGAAGAATTCAGGACATCATGATCTGGAAATCTTTGGTTGGTCAAACTCTTACCATAAGGCCCCGCCTATGCATTGTTTTCTTGAAACCTCAACACTCCGAGGCACGTGCTAATATTATCTGTTTTACAAGTACTAATAATTTTGTTTTACAGATGAGGAAATGGAAGCTCAGAGAGGGAAAGTAAGTTGCCTGAGGTCACAGTGGTACAGGTAACACAGAAAGTTTTCAGTCCAGGTCTGGTTGATAACAGAGCCACTAAGAGGGCAGGTGGCTTAGACTCAAGGTTAGCCAGGGCAGATAAAAATAAGAGCAACAATGGAGAGGTATTAAGAGGATAATAACATAATTTTTCTGAACAGCAGGTTGGAATAGAGATATCCAAGAGCCAGCCACACAAAAGTCCTGGGCCCCATGTTTACCTTCACCGTACAAACAAATATAATGCTATTTTAGTACATTTAAAGCATATAAATACTATTTATTATATTTATGAGTATTTACTCTGAGATATATATGTGTGTATATATATATGATGGCCATATGAGGTTTCATTATACTAGCTTTTGATTTTTGTGTGGTTCTGAAATTTTAAAGAAGAAGTTAAAAATAAATTTAAACATTAAAAGTGTACAAGTTGCTTTGTTACAATAAAACTAAATGTGTACACGAAAAAAAGTTAAAAATAAATATACTTGTCACTTGAGGGGTTCATTTCTCACACACACAGATACACACACTTTTTTCTTTTGTGTTCTTTTTCGTGCTTTCTCTTTCTCTGCTTTTTTTTTTTTACTTGCAAAAGTAATGGATTCTTTTTTTTTCTTTTTTAAAGATTTTATTCATTTGACAGACAAAGATCATAAGTAGGCAGAGAAGCAGGCAGAGAGAGGGGGAAGCAGGCTCCCCGCTGAGCAGAGAGCCTGATGCGGGGCTCGATCCCGGGACTGTGAGATCACGACCTGAGCCAAAGGCAGAGGCCCAACCCACTGAGCCACCCAGGCGCCCCAAAAGTAATGGATTCTTATAAAAATGTCAAATAATACCGAGAGCTATAAATCCACACTCCATTAATACAGGCGAAGACTGTGTCATGTGCATCCCTTATAACTTCTTCTGCAGGACACTGCCCGGCGCTGGTCCGGGCTCCACGGAACGCAGTTAGAATCACTGATCCACACAAGACTGGAAGGGACCGTTCAGATTGTCTCAATTCCTTTACTTTACGGATGGGGAAACTAAGACGCTGAGAAGAAGGGGTAACTCAGTCAGGGTCCCTGAGCCGGTTAGAAGCAGAAGAATCCTCAGGCAGCCTTTACTGGGTTACCATAGGGCTAGTGAAGCTGCCTGTTCTGCCCCCAGCACCTCCCATCCTCTCACCCCTTCTTAGCCCTCCTTGGCAGTCGCTGAGGGAATGGGGGGCAGATCCCAGCCTTGGTGAAGGCCTGCCAGAGGTCCAGGGCTGCTCGGCACCAGGACATTCCCAAGCTGCCAGACGCAGCCCCCAGACTCACTCCATCTCTCAGAGGCCAGCGTGCATCCCTACTTTCCACCCCACACCAACCCCTGCACGCTGTCAGTGAGGTAGAGTGCACTTCCTGGTGCAAAAGGGAAAGTAAAAAGGAATTCTCTGAGAACAAATAGATATGCAAGGAGAATGCTACCTTTCAAGCTTCAACCTAAGAGGAAAGAGAGGGTCAGACAGAAGGTGGGGATTCATGCCAAGTTCTAGGTTTAGAATGGAGACTCTTCAGAGCCACTCTCGGATCCACAGCTCAAGAGAGCCCAAGCCTTTCAAGACTACAGAAGGCGACTCTGGAGGTGGCTCAAAACATTCAGATACAGATTTCAGGAATGGTTTGCTCACAGTTTGCCCATTCTCACGTGAAAGCCACTTCAGATCAGGGGAGGAGATTTCACGGGAGGGTCTAGATCTCTGCTGTCCGACAGGGCAGCTCCCGGTCATGTGCAGAGCCGAGCACTTGAAACAGCAGCTCCAGGGATACCTGGGTGGCTCAGTCATTAAGCATCTGCCTTTGGCTTAGATTGTGATCCCAGGGTCCTGGGATCAAGCCCCCTGTTAGGCTCCCTACTCAGCGAGAAGCCTGCTTCTCCCTCTCCCATTATCCTTGCTTGTGTGCCTCTCTCGCTGTGTCTCTGTCAAATAAATAAATAAAATCTTTTTAAAAAGAAAGAAAGAAAGAAAGAAAGAAAGAAAGAAAGAAAGAAATAAATAAATAGTGGCTCCAGAGTGAGGTGTGCTATAGTGTAAAATGCACACCGGATTTAAAAAACCATACAAAGGGGCGCCTGGTGGGTTAAACCTTCTGCCTTCAGCTCAGGTCATGATCTCAGGGTCCTGGGATCGAGCCCCATATCGGGCTCTCTGATCAGCGGGGAGCCTGCTTCCCTTCCTCTCTGCCTGCTTGTGATCTCTGTCAAATAAATAAATAAAATCTTTTTTTAAAAAAAAACATACAAAAGTAAGAAGGTAAAAAAATCTATTAATAATTTTTGCATTGATTAGATGTCAAAATGATATTATTTTAGATATATGAGATTAAAATATATTAAAATTATTGTGGATTTTCTTACTTTACTGAAGTATAATTAACAGACAATAAGCTGCCCATACTTAAAGAATTACAATTTGAGAAGTTTTGGCATCATACACCGTGAAATCATCCTTAAAGTCAGTATCATGAACAGGCCCAGCACCCCCAAGAAGTTGTCATGCCCTTTGCCTGTCCCCTATCCTGAGATAAT
The DNA here is from genome assembly GCF_964662115.1 of Mustela nivalis. NCBI lineage: Eukaryota > Metazoa > Chordata > Mammalia > Carnivora > Mustelidae > Mustela > Mustela nivalis. Next base: position 65,917,706 of record NC_139027.1, on the reverse strand, counting down.
CACTGGTCTGCATTCTGTCACTATAGAAGTATGCATTTTCTAGATTTTTATGTGAGTAGAATCACAGAGTAAGCATAATTTTCTTCCTGCTTATGCTCAGCCTAATTATTGTGAGATTCATTCATGTTGTTTCATGTATCAGAAAACCGTTCCTTTTTATTACCAAGTAGCATTCCATCTATGACCATACCCCAGTTTTTTATCCGTCGCCTGTTGACAAACACTGGGGTTGTTTCCATTTGGGGGCTATCACAGAACAAGCAGCCATGGGCATTTACCCATTTAGCTTTTACCTTTTTTTTTTTAATGTGGCAACTAGATATATTAAAATATGTTCCCACTGTATGTCTATTGAACAGTACACACCTAGATTCTCTGCTAGGCCCTCCACTTTCCCTGCTCAAATTGGCTGCCTACTTAACTGAGTTTAATTCAACCAACTGGGCAGGTGCAGGGTGGGGAACTGCTGTCGCAGAGGTGAAGGGCCCCAGAAGACAGGGACACTGGGTACATATTCCCTCTGTGACCCTCAGACTGGCCTTTTCCTGGGACTGCCTCAAGGCACTGGCCATGTAGAGGGAAAAGAGGCAGATGCATAAACCGTCATCTCAAATCCAACATGAGAAGTTAGAGAGACATGTATAAAGTCTCCAGTGACAAAAGGAGGAAGCACTTACGTGTCTGTCTGGGGAACCCAGGGAGGTTTTCCCAGGAGATGATATTTGAACCAGGTCTTAGAGAGAGTAGAATTTACTAAGCAGAGTCAGGGGAGGGCTTTCTGAGCACGGGAGAAAGCTCAGGAATTCCCCATGGCAAGGCAGATTCTAGGAACTGGGGCGTGTGAGCAGAGAGGATGGTGGGGGATGGGGGTGGAGGGAGAAGAGGCCAGAATGAAGCACCTGCTACACCATGATGAGGGGCTGATGCTTGTCCTCCAGGCACAGACACTTCAGACCCAGGAAAAAGAACCAGGCCAGACTGTACTGTGGAAGAACACTTGTGGGAAGAAAACAGGAGTGATGAGTACTTGGATGATGCCACTGGGAATGGACAACAGGGACACACTTATGTTCTGGAGAGTTCCGTAGCAGATTGCACTGGGATTGCCAACAGGATATAAGGCACGCAGAAGAGCCAACTCCAGGGTCCCTTATGGCTGGTGCTCCTGGGTGGTCGCCATCTTTTTTTTCCTCAATTGTGGTGACTGTCTCCCCACAGGTGTCCCTCTCATTCTGCCAAGACCACCCAGATCACTGTTGGCCAGAAAGACTTAAACTCCCTCTCTCCTGCCAACTCAGTTTCCCCTGTGGCTTTCCACCACCTAAAGAATGAAATCTCACTTCCCTTATATGGCTACAAAACCCTGGGCAAGCTGGGCCCACCCACTGGCCAGTATTACCCCGTCCTGCTACCCTTGAGCACTCAGCAGTTCTTCCCTTCTCTGCCTCCCTGCACCCCTGCCCAGTGCGCGTGCACCCGCGCGCGCACACACACGATACAACAGCACACTGATTCTCTCCTCCTGTGTTTCCTTCAGGTACAGCCTGAGGCTCCTTCTCCAGAAGCTTCCACTGAGGGCTCCAGACCCAGGAGCTCGCCCCCTGTGCCTCAGTGCACACTGTGCATTGCCCTCCTGTAACCTCCTTTGCACCCACTAAGCTATCACGTCTTTAGGACAACACCCTCATCTTTCCTTTTTGAAACTAGAGTACTGGAGATAGAGATTCTAGAGTAAACTGACATAAACAGGAACTGCCTGAGGATTAGGAATTAGGAATGCTGAGATCAGGAGAGTGTGTGGAGGGATGAGGGCAGAGCCCCGAGGGCTATGCTCTGGATGTGCACCAGGATTTCTGACCCAACACAGTGTGGAAAGAGGGCCAGAGGTGAGCTCTCCAGTCAGGGTTGTTACTCTATTCTCTACTCTGATGAGTCCTGGGGAAGATTTATTTTACCAAAGAGGGGAGGGGTAGAGTGGGGGAAGCTGTATGAAAATAAGAAAAAATAGCCAAAGTTTCCTGCCCTTAAAATATTATTAAGATGAAGAAGACAGAATAAACATGCATATAAAGGACATCAAAACATTGGAAGTCTGATGTTTGGGCCAATATTGTTAAAGGAGCAACAGATAAATGTGACTTACAGGGCAAATCTGCATGGAATTAGCTAAGTATTTGCTGAGATCTTACAATACACTCAGCACTGTCCTCAAGCTCTCAAAGAGAGGGTCAACCCAAGTCAACTGGTCTTGTCTTCAGGTGCAAACACTCATATTGTGGAAGCAAGGTGAATACCCATGAAGACATCTGGGGATAAAAGCATCACCGGTTGGGGAGGACACGTTGATAAACACAAGGATATGGAGAAAGGGGTTCCCAACTTTACTGGGCAAGTGATATCCCCAGGGATCTCATTCACATGCCGATTCTGGTTCAGCAGCTCTGGGGTAGAGCTCAGGATGCATTTCTCACATGTTCTGAGAGAAGGCCAAGGCTTTTGGTCTGGGGCCCATTTTGAGCAGAAAGGACCCTAGAGAGGGAGCGAGCCATGTGAGCTGGGAAGCTCCCTCAACAAGGAAGTCTGGGACTGATGGCAGGGTGGTCTGGACGAGGCAGGAGGGTCTTTTCAGGTGGGGCTAGCCTCACCCATGACCTGAGCAGAGTGCAGCTCACAGGTGGGAGAACCACGGGCTCAGGAGGTGGACACTAGAACTGACCAGTCCCATCCGTCAGCGGCGACAACTGAAAGGGAATAAGTTATGTATAGTCTTAAATGCTACACCGAGGAGTTGCAGTTTACTTAAAAAGGGAATAGTGAGCAGCGGTGATTCTCGAATCGCATTTTGTGTCTATGTTCAGGAAAAGTAGGAGAAGAGGAAGAACTATGTCCCCATGCAGAAGATAAGGAGAACTGGAGGACAGTTTCTCTCACAGTTACTCTAAGAGATTCCGGTTGGCTGCTTGACGCCATGCCTCCATCCCTCACCGCCACCCAGACCTCGCTCCCGGAGTCCTGGGCTCTAGAAGCCTTTCAGCAGGAGAGCAAGGTCTCAGATGATCCAGCTCCAGGAGAAAGAACCTTTCTTCTGCAGTTCCGTGGAGTCTTTCTTTCTCTCCATGGATGTATAAACAATTCGACAGCACATGATAAAAGTGAGGGGAGGGGGGACCCACATTCATCTCCTCGGGGCAAATGATAAGCTGGCAGGTCTTGCTCTATGGAGGAGATAAAAGCTCCAAACACGGTTGAATGACTCTTGGGATCCGAGCCTGGTACGGATGCAAATTAAAATAAAAACTATATAAACAGCAGCACAATCACTCCATTCAGGGCGCCTTCATTAGCAGCCGGCGCTCTAGCGCCCCTGCCCACAAAGACAGTTTCCCTTTCTTCTCCCTGCTCACTAGTTTCCAAGCTGCTCAACAAAAGGAAGCTGAGGACAAAAGCAGTTCTAATTGAGGGGGCTCTGGGGAGAGGGTCATTGGAGAGATTTATTTTATGTGTGCAGATCCAAAAGCAAATGCAATGTGTCAGACCCGCTGAGGCCAGGTCCCCTGCTGGGGAGTCTGAAGGGGCCAAGTTCCTTCTCTCAGAGCTCATCACAGCATGGTAACAACCCAACATTCCCATCGACCAGCCCAGGCCTTCCCATGTCTGATAGAGCCAACTGCCCCAAGTGCTGCCTTGTGGAGGGGGACCTCATTCGACGAGCAGGCCCGCGACGCAACAACTCGCTACCTTAGCAGCCTCTACTCTTTACTGTAGAGGACAGAGCTAATTCATTGTATCCCCATGAAGTATCATTGTGCTGGGCAGTCACTGGGGTGAGGAGACACAGTTTTACCAGTATCCATCTACTACTGAACATTCAGGCTTCAGGAAGGAGGCGCTGTTCACAAACCACAGGTTTCTCCCATTGTCTTCCCATTTGACCAGCATTCCCAATCTCCTACTCCACTCCTGGAACCTCTTCAAGGGACCAAGCCCCCCAGCTTTCCCCTCACCCTACACGCCCCGCTCTCCAGCCACTCCTCATGTTCATCTCCCACCCTGCGTTCCTCCCCAAACCTGAAATCCCCTACTATTTCCCCGCTATCCGTGAAAACCCTCTTAGCCTTACGAACCTCACGTTTTATCATTTCAAAATAGGGTAGGGGCGCCTGGGTGGCTCCGTCGGTTAAGCGGCCAACTCTTGGCTTCTGCTCAGGTCATGATCTCAGCGTCATGAGATCGAGCCCCACATTGTGCTCCACGCTCAACACACAGTCTACTTGAGGTCCTCTCTCCTTCTGCCCCTCCTGCTCCTGCTCTCTCTACCCCTCTCTCTAAAATGAATAAAATAAATTTAAAAAAATAAAACAGGGTAATAATCCTCGCTCTACCATTCTCATGGGCTGTTGGAAGGCACATATGAACTGAAGGACGTGAGAGCAACTCAAAGTGGCATACATGTATTAACAGAAACATCTTCATTGAGGCTACACCACCGAACCCTTTAGTGACTGCCAAGAAGCTCTGTACCGTTAAATGAGACAACTGGAGGAGGAGGGATTCCAGCCAATAGGACAAATGAAGATTCTTGCACATTAACACCAAATGAACTTCCAGTATTTTTAAATCATAGAAACCAAAACAGCTAAAGTGAACCATCTCTTGCCTTGGCTGGTTCTGGTTCCCCAGAGCATCTTGCCCGCACAAGTCTGGTCCTCACGCTCTGCTTCCCCCAGTTTATGCTTCTGGCCACACTGCTGGCATCAGACACAAAGGCTGGTGCCTGACAGAGGGAAGGAACAAAGAGAGCAGTGAGGGTGGGAAGGTTGTTTTTCTTTAATTTTGAAGATTGCTTTATTTTGTCCTAAGATTCCATTATTTAGAAGATGGCACTATTCTTTTCCAGCTTATATCCTTATTTAGGAACGGAGACAGGAAACAAATAGGAAAGAGCAGACTGCCCTTTCCACCCCTCCCGTCAGCTAGGTGGTCACTAAGCTCTATGGTTATTTTCTCATTTTTCTCATATGTGTGTCCTCTCATTTTTCCAGCTGATAAGGAGAAAAGAGGCATTATCTGCCTCAGACAGCCCCTGGCTCTAGAGGAGGAGAACCCCAGGGCTGGTGGTTAATAGCACATGACCCAGCACTGTTTTCCCAGACACTTACAAGCCCTGGCGGCATCAGCCTAGACAATGTCATTGGAAACATAACAATACAGGTTTGAAATGCTCAGGTCTTATGTCTTTTCCAAACCACACTCACATCACCACTTGCATTAGTTTCCTAGGCATTTGGGGGCATCTGGGTGGCTCAGTCCATCAAGCATCCAACTCTTGATTTCAGCTCAGGTCATGATCTCAGGGTTGTGAGACTGAACCTGCTCACATCAGGCTCACATGCTGGGGCTGGAACTTGCTTTGGATTCTCTCTCTGCATCTCTCTCTCTCTCCAAAAACAAAGAAACAAGACAAAACAAAAAAACAAACAACAACAAACAAAATTATTTGTTCATGCACACTTGGGGAGGCCAGAAGTCCAAAATCAAGGTGTAGGCAGGGTTGGTTTCTTCTGGAAGCTCTGACAGAGAATCTATTCCATGCCTTCACTAGAGGTGAACTTTGTCATTCTACGGCTTATGGCTATATCACTATAATTCCCACCCCCAACTACACAACCTTCTCCTTTGTGTCTGTGTGTCCTCTCCTCTTCTTTTAAGGACACTTGCCATTGGACCTAGGGCCCATTCCAAGTCCAGGATGATCCCATCTCAAATTCCTTATATTACATCTGCAGAGAACTTTCTTCTAAATAAGGTCACTTTTGCATGTTCCAAGGGTTAGGACTTGAACATATCTTTTTTTTGGTGGAGGGCACTATTCAACCACTATACTCCCCAAACAAAGGGGAAGGGAGAAGAGAAGGAAACCACACTGAGTTCCTATTCAAACCTGTTTAAGAATTCATGGGACAAGGTAGGGACTGGATTATTCAGCCAAATTATGGTAGCAAAGGCCAAGGTAACTGAATGAAACTTCAGCATGGCTATGGTAGAGAGGAAGGAGCAGCAGCCTGGGATCTGCCCTCCACCGAGACCCGCTGAGGTCACTGGGTAGCTGGAATGACAAAGTCACGGGAAAGAGCCAGGTCATCAATCTCTCTCCCCTCGCATCCACGCCCTTCCTCTCACCTCATTTAATCTTGCTGGGTAACCTATGGATAACCCAGAGCTTTGTATCCTCCTGGGGGTGAGCAAGGCAGCAGCCTGCCTGCCCAGCACTTTGCCGCCTGTCTTGTGGAGGTCAGCCAGCCTTGTCCACCCTGGGACTGCTCAAAAACTTGCACTTTCCTGACTGGTTTGTGAACACAGGATTCAGCATTTATGTTTCTTCTCCTGCAGTTAATATTTACAAAAGGAAAAGCCTTCCAAAACTTAGCTAACAAAATTCAATTTAAGGATCAGAAAAAGGCACACCACATACAAAGTTTCTAAAAGTTTCTTTCTCCAAGAAAGGAAAAGAAGAAAATATTGAATGAATTACCAAGTTTCAAAAGAACCATTTCTTGAGTTATTAGTGTGGCCTTCCTCCAAGAAATGCCTGCCAATTGCGTCAACAGAAGTTGTGTCAGTGAGAGTTACCAAGAAAACTTCTGAGGCCTGAGACAGTAGGGCTTTGGCCAACACCATGCCTATAAAATAAGTCTTATTTTTCAGGCCTGGAGTCCATGAACTCTTCCCTACAGTGTTAGGATGACAAAGTCTAGCAAATATTGCCTGAAAAAATTCTGTGGATGAGAGGTTGAGCTTTAGTAGGTATTTGTTGAGTGTGTACCTTGTGTTGGTCCCTTTGCTAGATGCTAGAGGTATAGCCTTGGACAGCAATTCCAACACGGCCCTGCCTTCACAGAGAGGGAGGAAGGGAGATATTAAATTATCACACGAGTAATGTGACAAAGCCAGAGTATGGGGTGTCATGGAGGCATACATCAGGACAATCCACACACCTAAGAGAGGGTTTAAATGAAAACACAGGTCATAAGTACTTTGTCCCCAGTGATAATGAAAGTCCAGTGGGTCTGCTCTAAAAGTTTTATACACAGTCTCACTATACAATAGTGGATGGAGTTTCCTGCCCCTCTAGGAGCTGCAACAATTTGAAATAAATCTTCACACACGTTTTGGAGCTGTATGCCCAGTGAGCCCCAAGAGGATCCTAGAGCCCCTCAGAGTAGGAAGGAGATGTTTCTGGAAAGATAAATGCAACAGAAGCAGGTCCCCAGGGCTGAAATCAGAAAATAAGGCTCTAATCACCTCCCAGTTGGTAGAACAGCTAATATCAAAAAAGAAAGAATAAATGTTTGCAAGGATATGGGGAAGTTGAAGTTCTTGTGCATTGAATGTAAAATGCTATAGCTGCTATGGAGAATGGTATGGAAATTCCTCAAAAAACTGAAAATGGCACTACCGTATGATCCAGCAATCCCACTTCTAGTTATCCAAAAGCGTTGATGTCAGGATATAGAAGAGGTAATTGTACCCCCATGTTCACAGCAGTATTATTCACAATAGCCAAGTGGTGGAAACAATCCAAATGCTCAACTGTTTATCAGTAGATGACAAGATCAAGCAATTGTGGTATATACATACAGTGGAGTATTTTTCATCTTAAAAAAAAAAGAGAGAGAGAGAGAGAAGGAAATCATGCCACATGCAACAATATGGGTAAACCCGAGGATATGAAGCCAAGCGAAATAAACCAGACCCAGAAATGCAAATATTGCACAATTCTCCTTATAGGAGGTACCTAAAATAGCCAAACTCATAGACACAGAGAGTAGAATGGTGGTTGCCAAGGGCTGAGAGGTGATAAAACAGGTAGTCACTGTTTGCTGGATATAAAATTTCAGTAATGTAAGTTGAGTAAGTTCTAGAGATCTGCTATACAGCACTGTGACAATAGTTAACGATTCTGCATATAATGCCATTTGTTAGCATAGTAGATCTCATGTTAAGTATTATTACCACAAGAAAGAAATAGATAAGTCAAGGAAAGACAAGGAAAAGAAAAGAGAAAATATTAGACCTGGGCTTGACCAACAACCACCAATGGGTCAAAGCCAGCCTGCTGCCTGTTTTTGTAAAAATGTAAAGTTTTACTGCCATACACATTCATATGCATTGTCTATGGCTGCTTTTACCCTACAATGACAGAGCTGAGTAGTTGTGATGGAGGCTATATGACCCACAAAGCTGAAATCCCTGACTACCCTACACAAGGGTGTCCGCTGTGCATCATCTTGGTATTCTCCACATTTTTTCCTTGATACTTTCCTACTTCAAAACTTGAAATGTGTCCTACTGCCAATGGTCTTTCACTCAATCATGGGCTGGGCTTAACCTTGTTTGCCACAATCCTAATCCACATGATCCAAGGTTATTATGCTCAATAAGGAAGTCACCAGACATGTGGCTATTTAGATATAAAGAAATTACATGTGGTCCTTGACAAAAAGAGTCTTGCAGCCTTTGCCTGAGATTCCTCAGCACTCTCCTCACCACACCAGAATGTCTCAAACACTTTTACCTGGGCTGCTTTAGAGGACAGGGAGCCAAAACCCAGCAAAAAGTTCCTGTACTAAGAACATCAGAGGGCACTCATAAGCACCTACTGTGAGCCAGGCTCTGCTTTGAAAATATCATCGCATTTAGCCCGCATATCAACTTTAGGCATCACATCACATCCTCATATCAGGAATGATCCCCATCTTATACATGAGAAAGCAAAGGCTCAGAGATGTGGGAACTTCGATTGGCCTTTCTGTGTACTTTAATCACTGCATTCAACTTCCATACTGTCTGCTGCTTAAACATTTCTATACAATTACCAGGAAGAAAGTCTATCACTTTGGATAAAGAGATGCTCAGCAGGCACTATGCTACATGAATTCAGTCCAGATGACCTATGAGAGCCTGATGCCACTGTGCTGGTTCCTTGGACAGCCAGTTACCATTGGGTTCCTTTTGAATTTTTATAGTTGTGTGCTGTAGTAAGGGTGAAGGGAGGAGGGGGGCGCTATTCAGAGTGAAGTTTGCCTTCTCATAAGACCATGGAAGACCTAGTTGTTCCCTGCCAATTTATTACCACACCAGCAATCACCTTGTAAACATTCATGCTCCTCGTCCAAAGGAGAAAACCAAGATATTGTGAGATGGTTCTGGAAATCACATCAACAAAGGACAGTTACAAGACCAGGGGATGCTTAGTTCAGAGAAGAGAAACTCTGATGGAAGCATATTGGCCGTGCATTCTGTTTTCAGGAAGCTCTGCCCTATCAAGAAGGGCAGCCTTCTGTGTGTTCTGTCAGAGTTGAGATTGAAGACAAATAGTTGGAAGTAAAATGGTAGCAGATTTTTGCTCAAAAGTTGAAAGAATGTTCCAGCAACTGCAAAATCTAACAAAGCAATGAGCTGTTGAGATGATGAGCCAATCCAGCTCTGAAGACTTCCAAGCATGAGCTAGATGACGTCTGTCAGGAATACTGTGGCATGGATTTTTGAAAAGTGAGAAAGGTTAGACTAGCTCAACTCCATGGCCTCTTCCAATTCAAAAAGCCCACAATCCTGTGAACAGAACCAGCCTAAGGACCACACTTCGGAAATGAGTGCTTTGAACCAAAGGTGCTCTGACTCCTTCCACATCCTAATTCTAACATCTCACTAAAAGCTAGTGTTTATTTTCAACCAAGCCCCAGTCACCTAAGGTCACAATCCAGGACTAGCCAATATTCATGGTTTACCTATAAGAAGAAGAAATTCTCCATTTGTCAAGCAAAACTGAAGGCTCTGGCATTGGAGGAGGCAGCCAGAGAGTGGATGATCAAAATAATATTAACTGATATTTACACTAAACTTTGCCATTTTCAGGGGACCTATGATCCAATTAATCTTCCCAACGGAGGCTGCAGAGGAAGCAAGAATATTAGTACCCATTGGTACTAAGTACAATAGTACCCATTGGTACTAAGAGGCTGCCTGGTTGTCCCACAAATGCACATGGCTACAGACCTGAGTGACATCTCCAAGATGGAATGGACCACGTTGGTAGATACCATTTTGATCAATGTCCTATGGAAATTAACTGAGAGTTGAGGACTGTTCGTCAAAATTTGTTTGTGTTTTTCATAATGAAAGTGGTCATCCTGGCACATAGAACATGGCAGAAGTGAATACATTGCCCAGAACATCACATGCTTACAGTACCTACTTTGTACAAGCCTACCAGTATTTTCCGGTGCTTGAATTATTAGAATGAGTTTCACATCCTGAGAATGCATTCAGCTTGGGAGGCTAGATATTGCAAGTGCTAATTATCAAGGCTCATGCCATTTAAGTATAGGCTGCCATTATTTTTCATTGCTCACATCAGTGCTACTGGATTTTATATCCTGTTTTCCCATCATGTCTGGACTGAATCATCCCCTCTTCTGTCACAACACTTGCCCTTGGAGGCTCCCAGAAGGAAAACAGTGTACAAATTTTAGTTAACCTACATGCTGATTAGAGGATGCTTGCAAATGGTCACCTGGAGAAGCCCTTCAGGGCTACTGGAGTTATTAGGGTGATCAGTAAGATGTAAGGGTAACTGGAGATCACTATCTCTGCTTCTAAAACTAAAACCTCCATCATCAGAAATGTGCCTGCCAGCATTTACACCAGGCAAAACTTTTGGGTGAAGAATTGGACAGACATACAGGGGAAGGTATGGGAGAGCATTCCAGGCAGAGGAGGCATCTGAACAAAGGCGGAAAGGCATGAAAATGAAGGGCCTCTTCTGCATAACCAGAGCACAGAGTGTGCACAGAGAAGTATGGGGAGGCTGAACAGGTGGCTTGGGCCAATGCTGTGAAGTCCTTCAGTGGCAAGCACTAGAGAACACTTACTGCTGGTGTCTAGTGCTGGTCAAATGTGCTGGTCAAAATCACTGGCAGGGCTTGTGGTGTCCCTTCCTGCAAAGTTGGATTCAGTGGGTCTGGGTGGGGTCCAAGAATTTAATGTCTAACAAGCATGCTGGTGGTGCTGAGGATGCTGGTCCAGGGACCACTCTTTGGGAACCACTGCTGTAGTCACTCAGCACTGTTTTGAGTAGGAAAAAGAGATTGTCAGAGCTATACATTTACTGTCTTGAACTGACCAGTTTGAAGAGCCCATAATTCTGTGATAAGATATGGAAGATAAGGAAAGAGAAAGACTTAGCTCAAGCAGTGGGTCTGTGTTCAGTAGTGAGATGTGATCATAACTTCTCATTTTTCACCCAGCTAGCGGTAAGGCACATGACGCATGTTCCCTACAGAAGAACAATGGAAGCTCAAGAGTTTTTTAAATTACCAGATAAATCATGCCACTTTCAAAACTCGAGAATGGAGTTTTTAAACACAGAACCCACTTTTTTTTTTTTTTTAAGATTTTGTTTATTTGACAGACAGAGATCACAAGCAGGCAGAGAAGCAGGGGAGAGAGAAGAGGAAGCAGGCTCCCTGCAGAGCAGAGAGCCTGATGCAGGGCTTGATCCCAGGACCCTGAGATCATGACAAGCCAAAAAGGCAGAGGCTTTAACCCACTGAGCCACCCAGGTAGCCCAGAACCCACATTTTCTTTTTTTTTTTTTTTTTCTTTCTTTTTTTTTTTTTTTTCAGAACCCACATTTTCTTTTTTTTTTTTTTTAAAGATTTTTTATTTATTTATTTGAGAGACAGAGATCACAAGTAGGCAGAGAGGCAGGCAGAGAGAGAGGAGGAAGCAGGCTCAGAGAGCCTGATGCGGGGCTCGATCCCAGGACCCCGGGATCATGACCTGAGCCGAAGGCAGAGGCTTTAACCCACTGAGCCACCCAGGCGCCCCAGAACCCACATTTTCTTAATGTTAGTTTTTCTAAAGGCATTTATTGTGTTGGTCATTAATGACCCCATTAGCTGACAGAAGGAATGTCACATAGCTTTTCTTCCTCCACTCCTGACTTCCTAGGTGTGAAGAGGGAATGAGAGACTGTGAGATTTAATCTGAAACAACTTCAGTTTCACTGCCATCACAGAAATGGCAACTAGGAAAACACTGGAAGGGTCCAAACCCCTGCCTTGTCCATAGGAAATCCTGACCTGGCCCAAACAGGAAAGCCAACATGCCATTCTTCTAAGCTGATCATTAAAAGAAAAAGAAAAAAAAGACTTTGACCAAGGTGGGCACGTGATTTAGGGCAGAGCAGGAGGAGGAGAGAAGGGGAAGGGAGTTTTTTGCTTGTTTTTTGTTTTTGTTTTTTTTTTTTTTTTACCAATAGCAGGGATGGAAGCAAGTTAGTCCTAAATCCTCTCCTATTGGCCTAGTTGATTTAAGAGAAAGCTATCACCATCCACATCAAAGCATTATTAATGATTAGAGATTAATGCATGGCTTTATGTTCTATTTTATACAGGGGCTTCTAGAGTCAAGTGTGTTAGTTCAGTGCAGCTAGAGAATATTGTATTTGAGGCCGCACTGCAGAAGAGCTACCACCCTGACCCAGAATTTGAAGGACCTGGATTCTTTTTCTGGTTCTACAACTCTGAATTCAATCAAGATCTTATCTTCTCTGGACCTCAGATTTCTCATGTAGGAGAGCAGCAAGGTTGTGCCTAGCAACCTGTCTAATCCTGCCATCACTGACCTTTGGGGATTCTGCACGTCATATGCATATGCATAACCCACTTTACAGAATCAGATTGTCCTGAGCAGTGGTCTTGGTACCAAACCCCCTTGGACATCTTATTTTACTATAACCCAGCTAAGTTTAATTCCCTGATTCCATTAGCATTTGCCTTTCTGCTGGCTAGAAAAGACCAGGGTGGAAAAGTTTCTGTATAAACAAGTAAGAAAGTGATCTAGGAAATGAATGATCTTATCTGGTCAGGATGAACGAAGAAGACTCAGTGCTCATCTTGTCATCAGCATTACTGAGAGCATTTATGCCACAGAAAGAAACAAACATCATCTATCAATTTAATTGACCTCCAAGAAGGTGTCAGCACTATTCTTCCCCTTCAGATTCACTAAGGTTGGCCAGTCCCATACTCAGCTCACACTCAGCACTTTCTCTCCTACCCCTCACCCAACTTTGTTTACTCCTCTTTACCACTTGTGTATGTGTCCATGTCTTCAGCGCCCCCCCCCCCGCCCCATCACAATGTGATCCTCTCTCAGGGCAAGAGCCACAGTTGGTTCTTCTTTACCTGAACTTTGTGTTCTGCATCCATCAAGTTTGGGGAAACAATTAAGGCACAACTATAATGCCTTTGAGTCCTGATTCTCCACCAGTATCATTCCTGGAAGTCCAAACTCCCCATAGAGTCCTCACCATTCCCAAACATGTCCCCTTGACTCCACTACCTAAGGGGTCCATATCCCCCTGTGGAACTCTTGACTGATACCACTGGTGCAGGACAAGTCCACAGAGCTCATTGCCACTAGCAGCAGGAGACCAGGGCCCTGCCCCATCAGACCCATTGCTCTCCAGGTGTCCTCTCTCTGTTTTTGCTCCTGCCTCTAATCACAGAAAGAGAAACTTCTTCCTTCACCAGTGTTAACAGCTCCCACCTCCCTAGGAAACCCTGTAATCAGGAATCATGTGCTCTACTGACTGAGCGGGCCAAGTGTCTCCCCTGCTTCCTTTATTTAAAAGATTGTCCAACAGGATGTTCCAACCTGGGGAGGTGAATCTTTGTTACAGTACTTCTATAGAGAGCCTATCACAGATGATTATAAAAGATAAATGTTTGGGGTGCCTGGGTGGTGCAGTTGGTTGAATGTCTGCCTTCAGCTTCAGGTCATGATCTCAGGGTCCTGGGATCGAGCCTCGACCCTCTCCCTCTGTCTCTCCTCTCCACTTGTGCTCTCTTTCTCAAATAAATAAATAAAATCTTAAAAAAAAAAATAGGTGAATATTTGACCAGCAGACATATGTACTAGAAAATTCACTCTCATCTTGGAAAATGCAAAGCCTGGCCCAGAAGTAATGGGCCATGGAGGTAGTTTATAGGGAAAAGTACATAGGAGGGGAGGTAAACAGACTCTCACCAAGGCAGTCCATGTTCATGTGGGCAGTAGACATGTTGGGAAAAGGTTGGAAGCCTGAGACGTCTGATGGCGGGAAAGGGCTCGCGAAGAAAATTGGAACAGTGAGGGTGAAAGAGGGAAATGATGATATGGCAAAATGTGGCTGGGAAAGAAGTAATTAAGGCAGGAAGATGTCTAGTATCTACTTCGTCCAGCCTGCAACTATCTCTCCAGAGAGGGCCAGGATGGAGAAGTGTCAGTATACACAAGAAAGGAGTATGGAACACTGTAGAATTAACAGTCCTACAAAGACAGGCAGAAATAAGATGCCGGGTCACCCAAGAATCATTTGTGGGAGTCTTAGTCTTATCTCTGTCTCCATCTGTCTCTCTGTCCTCCAAGTTCCAGAAGCTTTATGAGCCCTTACCATGCTCCACCCATGGGGATGCCACTGCCCCCTTTCCTAGAATGTACATTGTTCTCAATACACACGAAATGGTGAGGAGAGCTTTGAGCACAGGGTAGCCACTTAGTGACAGGACTGCAACCCCAAACCAAAAACCAGGAAGATGGCATAGACTTCCTACCAGCCCCTCAGAGGAGAGCACAAACTCTGCCATCCTAAAAACCCGCCAACACCGCATCTGAAATATCCCTCTGTCCCTTGAAAATTCTCACAGGGCTATTCAGATGAAAGGGTCAAGGAGGGGCCCTCACAAACCTACCCCAGTGGCTACACTCTGAGTGTCCCTTGTGGGACTGGGGCCACAGGGAGAGGAGACATGGTCCCCTACTTGTTGGAGCTCAAAGCACACAGTCTCTTGGGGCAGAAGGTCATTAATGAAGAAATCACATACGTGATGAAGGTTGCCAAAGCACCCTCACAAGTGCTCAGAAGTTGGATGGCCAGGCCTTTGCTTTGGCCTTGTGTTGGCATCCTCTGCCCATCCAAGCAGCAGAGTGGTACGTCAGGCAAAACAGGTTGATTTCCCACTGGAGTCCAAGGAAGAAAAGCTGAGGTTGCTCCACTAACTGTCAGTTACTTAGTAAAATAGAAATCAGAGCAGTGGCTTCTGGTAAAGGGAGGACAGGAAATAAAGGACACTGGTCTCATCACGTGTGATGATTCCACAGCCTATAATGTCCTCATATGGGCTGACGTGAATTTTCCCTAGGGGGTGGCTTTCGCTCCATGTCAGTGCCAGGAACACCCTGAAGAACTCTGACTTCCTGCACCTCCCCCCTTCCATAGCGGAGTCCCAAATTCTGGAATCAGCAAAGAGGGCCTCTGAGCCCTGGAGCTACAGGCACAAAACCCACGTGCTGCAGGTCTCCAGGAAAAAGAAGCCCTTTCCAAGTCCACAGCTGACTGAGAGAAATAAGGCTGTGGATGAGAAGCAGGAGAACACGGGGAAACAAGGAGGGACAAAACTGGAGAATGCCAAAGGTATGGCTACTTGGGGGACAAAGGGCCAACCCCCACTCAGCTGCTTTGAGGGGGTATAACCGAGCTACAGCAGTATTGTGTAATCCCTAATACTGACTGCCCCATGGCATTAAAATAACAATTACATTACCTTAATTATGTGATAGCAAAGGAACCAGGACTGTATTACAAAAGTTAAAAATCTTGAGTTTTGGGGCACCTGGGTGGCTGGTATTATTATGGTCCCAGAGTCCTGGGATGGAGCCCCACATTAGGCTCTCTGCTCAAGCAGGAAACCTGCTTCCCTTCCTCTCTCTCTCTCTGCCTCTCTGCCTACTTGTGATCTCTGTCAAATAAATAAATAAAATTTTTCTTTTTTTCAAAAAATCTTGAATTTTTTTTTACTTCAAGAGGTAAATTTTAGCTACTAGAAAAAATACATTGTTTGGAATCCAGCACTTTCTGAGAAGGCTACAGAAACACAGAGAAATAGCATGTTTCCATGTATAAGAACCGGCTCTAAACAGCTGGCTCACTGTGCATCCTTACATAAATAACTAAGCATCAACGGGAAGAAGAAAAAAATATCTTACGTATGTATACAGTATTGATGGGGATTACATAATTTGGACATGTCACAAGTATTCTGGAATGTTGTATCCAAAAACTCCTCTGAAGAGCTCGTAATGGGCCCCGGGAAATTCTGGGCCTGGCAATCCATCAGTACAACAAGCAGCTACACTCCAGGTATCAAAGGCTAGGATCCCCTAAATGGGTTAGTGGCAGCCTGGCCTCTGAAAGAATACTGATTACTTGGCAAGGACCTTTAGAGGACACGGAACCCTGGAATGATTGTGTCGGGGCACCATGTGCCAAAGCCAAATGCTTGCGCTTCAGTATGGCCAACCCTGTTCAGGAGCAGATGTTCCACAAGGCCTCCTGCCTGTGCTGAGAGCCATGGAAACTGTGTCGCAAGCTGCTGTCATTAAGCCAGGGATACCACTCCCAAGGCCGGCTTCCGCACATAGTTAAGACAGGTTTCAACTCATCAGCCACCACACCCGATGTCTGAAAGCCCACAAAAAGGATAAGCATGAAGACAATGAAATGAGCTAGGGCAAAGTTAACAGCTTCCAGGTAAGCCTGTGTTGCTGGAAAACTAGGCCTCCTCCAGGAGGAGGAACAGAGGCCCTCTCCCCCATGCCCAGGGAAACCACCTGCCTTTACACCTGGGCATGGATGGGGTCAGGTAGGAGATAGGGGCCTGGCTGCGTCCCTCAAGTTCAAGAGGTGGGAGGAACCTGGGCATGAGCTGAGGCTGCCCCAGGCCGATCCTTTCCTTCTCTGGATTCCATCATCCTCCACACAGCTGCAAACTATGAATGTACAGGCTTCTGTACAAAAAAGGCTGTGTTTGGTCTCAGATGGCATTGCAGCCAAAGGCCAAGAAAAGGAAGGAGGGTACCATGTTGTGTCCACCAGAACCAGCCTAAGCGCACATCGCTGGGGTGAGTGTTGGCACTGCCAGTGTTGTGATCAGTACCAAGCAGTCTGCAGTCACCTTTTCTGCCAGGAGCTGTTTCCTCTGGGCAGATTCCACTCTTTTGCCCTCAGAAATCTGAGAGGAGGGGCCAGGAGCCTGTGGGGCATAGTGGAAAGGGCATGGCTTCGGCACTGGGTGGGCCCGAGTTACAATCCTGGCTCTACTACTTATTAGTGGGTCCCTTCTGCCCTTCCCACTAGCCACTCTGAGCCTCAATTTCCCCAAGCATAAAGGGAGACTAATAATACCTCTCTTTCATATTTGTTTGAAGAATTCAAGATCATGTAATATCCTACAGAGAACTGACACAGAGGAGTTGCCTGGTAAATAACAGCTTTTATTATTAGTTACCGGTATTATCATATGGGACTCATTACTATGTGGGAATGATTACAAGGGGAGTAGGAAGAAATGAGATACTGGCACAAACAAGGAGATGGGCTTCACTTATCAAGAAAGGTGTTTCACACTACCATGTAGCTCTCCCATAGGAAATGTTCACTAGGCCAAAATCCTACTTCCCTCAAAAGTATTACGAGTACATAAATATTCCTTATTCTCTTTAAGTTTCCCACACCCCTGTGATCTGTGGCAGGCAAGTTTCATCCTGTTTTCGTGGGAAGGAGAAACTGAGGTACAAAAGATCGCCTAATTCTCTGAGTGAGTCACAGGCACCTCCCATAAGTAAACCCAGGGGCATCAGTCTCCGTTCTTTCTGGACCCAAGCTGTTCTAACAAATGATTCATATTGACAGATATCCCAATTTAAAAAAAAAAAAAAAGTCCTACAATAGAGATCACTATGTTTTTGGCAACCAGCAAGCTAAGCAGGGCAGGTGCTCTGACACCATCCTGTGTCAATCTCCCCTCTCTGGGCTGTGTCTGCTTCTCAAGAGAGGCAGCAGGAAGGAGCACAGCTAGACTGAACCCCACAACACACTCTTGCCCTATAGGGCCTTCTGGACTCAACCAACAGTGGCCCACACTGGCTCACAGGGGATGGTGTCTACTCCAGAGATCTACCTGCTCATATCTTGGCTCTCGTACCCCACCCGCCAGTTCTTGAAAATACAGCTTTTCACCCAGATGGCTAATTCCAATTAGGATCACGGAGCCTGGGCATACAGAGTGCCCCTCCTAGTGTAAAGGGACCAGCTTCTTCAGAAGTGACCCCCACTTTGCAGGACTCCACATTGGGTTTTGTCCCCTGCTTCTTTAGATTATTTTCCCATTTCCCTTCTGGCTCCTGCATACACACGTCTGTGCCGAGGTGTTTTCGTCTGAAACTTGGAAGGCTTACAAGGGATGCAGCTGAAGCTTGTGGCCAAATGGGGGTCAGAGGCCACAAGAGAAATCCTTTCTTACCATGTCCTTCCTATTACGTGGACAGCTCATGCATCCACTGGAAGAACTAGAGGCTGTAATTCTGGTTCATTTAGCTGGATAGTGTTCTGATCATGTGTATCTAAGAAGAGGCACTTGGTTTTGCCCCTAGCAGAGGGACTTGAACATAATAGGGACAAAAATGTCTGCTGAATGAATGAATGCTCTTTTTATTGGACCCATATGTGCTTGTTTCATACCTTGTACTTTTTAATTGTACCTTAAAGGATGATACACCAGCTTTTGTAAATGCCAATTCCAATTAAGTTCCTTTAGAGAAACCATTAGAATTTAGTTTTTTAATTTATATTAAGGTTTATATTTTTAATGTATGGATGTATGTTCAGGACAGGCTCAGATGAGCAAATGCCAGGACCAAAAATCATCGATCTCATCAGTCCTTTTTCTGGCTAAAATGATGCAGAGACCTGTTAAGTGTTACTCTATTTCAGGGACGATAGCCATTCTTCTGTGCACAGTGAGAGGAAATCAAAGCAGCTTCTTGTGACAGATTCAAAAAGCCAAAGAATTTAGCAACCTAGAAAGGCCTCTCTGGGCCTGAGAGACTGCTGCCACGGTCACCAAGACAATAGCAACATAACAAACACCACCAGCACCAGCCCCTGCTGGAGACAGTGCTTTCAAACACGGTTGTGCCTGACCCCAGGCTTTTCTTCTTTCCTCTTTTGCAGCCTAATTTTAGGGCAGCCATTTTTCTGAACGGCTCTGCATCACAGAACTGCTCCCTCTCCCTGCACATTCCTCATGCCAATCCTCTTTGTAAATGTTTGCTTTAGACGTAATCTGCAGCTTTACTAAGATTATGTCCTGAGCACACAGTTTTTAGTCATCCACATCTCTGTGCCGGGAGAGCAAACGCCTTCCCCTACCCTCAATTCTTGTTTCTGCTTTACTCCTTAGACTCACCCAGGCCTTTCTGTTCTGATGGGGGCACATCAGATGCAGAGCCCGACAGATTCCTGGAGGACAGAGATCACTCGTTACCCTTCCTTCCCATCTTCTAGGTGTCTCATGCATGGGAGACACTCAACAAATATTTTTAGCAAACCCGTCTTCTCATTGCTCCTTGCACTTATGAAGCACATTCCCATCTCTGGGCTCTTGCCGCAGCCCTGCCTCCTGCCAAGAATGCACTCCCTGCTCCTTTCCATTTATGCAAATCTTGACTCTCCCTCAGGACCAACACCAAGCCCTTGGAGATCTTACAGAACCCTGTTCTCTTGGCAATTAACATAGTAATTTTTTTTTTTAATTAGTTGGTTTCTAATCTTGTCTCCTCAATTGAACGAAAGTTCTGTATGCTCCATCCGAGCTGAGGCCATTTGCCAGAACCAAAACCAGTGGTCTGGCAGAGGTGAGAAAGGGGGCCTAGGACCGAGACTTTGCCTCAGGGTGGGGTCAGGGATCTTTCCAAATCAGAGCCTGGGATAACAAATGACAGACTCTCATGGGGAGGCAGAAGCTCTGTGAATGATTTAGACTCAAAGGCAGGAACAAAGGACAGACAGGTGCAGAAGCGGAGGTTAGGATGTGGTCAGTCCAGAATGATGCCCTTGGACAAGGCTCATTTGCCCTGACTCTTATGACAGCTTCAGTCCAGCTCCCACCCCTTCAGACAGATAGGTCGGCCCTTAAGGTAGCACTCCCCAACTCTGGCACTGATACTCCTGCATCGGAGCTGCTGAATCCCTTACCATAACACTTCACCTCTGCCCAGAACCTAGCACAGTGAGCGGTATATAAAAAAACAGGTTTTCCGGGAAGCCTGGGTGGCTGAGTTGGTTGGGCAGCTGCCTTCGGCTTGGGTCATGATTCCGGCGTCCTGGGATCGAGTCCCGCATTAGGCTCCTTGCTCGGCGGGGAGCCTGCTTCTCCCTCTGCCTGCCATTCTGTCTGCCTGTGCTTGCTCTCTCGCCCTCTCTCTCTCTCTCTGATTAAAAAAAAAAAAAAAAAAAGTTTGAAAAAGCAGGTTTTCCATTAGAAGGAAGGGAAGTCATGAGGGAAGAAGAGAGACAAGTAGATTGTTGGTCCATTCCTCTCTGCCGGTTCAGAAGGCCAAAGTGAGCCCCAGTAAACTGTGATCCCCCCCCACACCCACTTACACTCACCCACACACCCTGTTGTTTTGTTATGATGACCACATCGTTCATGATTTGGGGTTTTTACACATTTTTAAAAAACACCTCTATGCCCAATATGGGGCTTGAACTCACAACCCCAAGATCAAGAGCCTCGTGCTCTAATGACTGCGCCAGCCAGGAACCCCGATTTGGAGATTGCTTTAATCACTCTGGTATCACTTTGTATCTACTACTGAGAAACAGGCACTGGTTCCAGGCTCCAAGGTGAGCATGGTGGGTCTGGGCTCACAAGGGACTCTGAACAAGACTCTGCCTCCAGTTAAGCAAGGGCGGTTGGGACACCTCGGTGGGTTCCACCGCTCTGTCCTCATAGTTTCCCACAGTTATCTCTTGCCCCACTCCCATCCCAAACTCCAGAAGCCAACCACGCCAAGAGAGGAGTAGAGTTCCCCACTCCAGTGAGCTCTCCCTCCGCCTCTGCCTATTTAGAGGAAGTGGGTAGGTGAGCAGCTGCGCCCTGAGGATCCTTCCCATCAGCAGAGGTCCGTGTTTACGGCCCCGCCTGGGTCCTGGCCAAGTGCACCAAGAATGCGCTCAGCAAGAGTACCATCTCGACTTGAAAGGGCTCTGCCCTGTCTCCCTCTTTATTATAATTTTTCCGAGCAGAATTACACCCAGGGGAAGGGAAAGTTACTCTCACTCTGTTGTTCTTAACAGTGGCCTCTTCCTCTAATCACATGCAAAACTGGAAAACTAAGTGTATCAGGGGAATTCAGAGCTGTAAAAACAAAACAAGATTAAAAAACAAAACGCACACTCCTCCTCAACAAAAGAGTGAGAAATTCTGCTCCAGTAGGTGAAATCTGATTTCAGATCAATGAGTGTGGATGGAGGAAAAAAGCCCATGTGACCCCAGAGTGAATTAAAGCTGCCAAGCAAAATCCAAAGAGCAAAATGGAGGAGGCGTGTGTGTATTTTTCTGATCAATATGAAAGAGAGGCTATGGGAGAGAGAGGGGCTGGCCTGGTCAGACAGGCCTGGAAGCACTCTCTGGGACCAGGCAGACAGGCGGGCCTCCTCTCACCTTTCCAGGCCCTGGGCGTTATCTCTGAGCAAACAAAAGCTTGTCTCTTATCAGGCGGAGCACACACACAGTGTTGACCCAGCACTTGACCCACACAGAGGCTCCCCCTCTGGACCTAAACTACAACCCCATGGTTTGGCAGGACTGGGACTGTGCCATCCATTATACAGACGAGAAAACCAAGTCCAAAAGATTTGCTCCAGGTCTTCTAGTTAGAAAACTAATGTAACCAGAACTTGAATCTGGCTGTTCTAATGCCAAGCTTAGAGCACCCTGCTCTGGCCCCTGGGGCCTTGGGCCTCTGCAGGAAGGGAAGGAACTCAGTTGGGTAGTCAGTGAGGTCCCTTGGGCTTCTTTCATCCCTTTTAAACAGGAAGCGAGAGCACAGGCTCCTGTCCAGCCCCCAACCTGCCCTATTATTTCCATTAACCCCCAGGGCTCAACAGACTTTCAACAGCTACAAACTGGCCCTTGAACCAAAGGCAACCAGTCAGCCACACTCTTTCATGCCAAAGCCTTCTCTGGTCAAACAAATCTATAAAGAGAGATTTTGACCAAGGAGGCCCCACCCAGCTCAGCCAAAGAGAGATAATGGGTGGGTGACAAGGCTTCCTATTTTAGGAAATCTGTCAGTTCTCTATCAGCAGAGCCTGGGCCTTTGGCCAACGAGGCCCCCGGGAGAGGAAGAGTGAGGAGTCAGGGCAGCTGTTGTGAACTCGTGTCCCCACCAAGGCGGCTGGCGGGCGGGCAGTGGAGGGATTCAGCCCCTCTGAGCTCATGTTAGGGCACGGCCTCTGTGGCCTGGCTCCCTGCCCACCTCTGCAAGGCAAAGACTAGCTTCCCACAGCCTGGCCCCAGCCTCCGGCCCCGGGAAGGGGGGGTTAGGAGTCCACCCCACCCCCTACCAAGCGTCCACAGAACAGGCCCAAACCCGTCCTCCACTCCTACTTTCTCAGACAGGAAGAGGTGGCCCCTAAGGCAGTTGTGTGCCCCTAGGCAATTTCCTCTTCCCTAAAATAGTGACAGCAACACTTTCTTCATGGAATACTGTGGTGATTGAGTGAGAAAATGTGTGTGAAGCATCCAATACATGGTGGGCACGCAAGGAGAAGTCATTTTCCCCTTCCCCCTGAAGCAGTTCTGACTGTGGACCTCAGCCCCTTATAGGTCTTAGCGTGTGTCATGAATTACAACTTTTCCCAATCCCCAAAGACGTGACTCTCCACCCCAGTCCAGCTGTGCGTACCCCCCTCCTTCTGGCCTCTTATGGCCCGTAGTTCTGCTGTATATTTTACTCATCAAACACAGATAGCATTTGCTCTGTACCCAGCACTCTTCTATGGTCCTTACAGGTCTAAGCTTCCCTGGGGGAGGAGGACAAAGGGGAGATTCCCACAACATTTCGGGGGGAGGGATACCACCCCTGGGGGCAGGTCCCTTCCTTTACCCATCCCAACATCTGCCCATCGCTCTCGACAGCATGCATGAGGTATGAGTTCTGCTAACCCTTATTTCAATTTCTAAGTACAGTATCTTTCTTTTCATACGGTATTTTCAAGTTGCATTCCAGAGATTTCTGATGTCATTGCACTGTCGCCCCTTCCCAACCTACGTTCCAAGACTCAAGCAACCTCAAGAGCTGAAGCCAAACTGCTGTGCCTAGCCAATTAGGAGAGTGGACGGCCTCACTTCTCAAACCTTTTCAAACTCAACAGTAAGAAGGATGTCAGTGGCTGGCTGGGGGGCCCCGGCAGAGCTGGTGGGGGCAGCCAAAGGAGAGAGTGTCAGCAGCTTCCAGAGGATGAATCAAGACATTTCAGGTTCAAATCTCTGCCCAGGCCCTGGCCAGTGCAGCATAATGAAGTGTGGTTACAGGAAGTAACAGAACAATCAACACTGAACAGGCAGCTGGCACAGCACCTAGGGAAGCAGACGACCACTGGGTCCTCTCCTGCGAGGATCCAGGGGGTACAACCAGCTGCAACTCTGACAAGCAAACTTCCTAAATCAAACTAGTATCCTGGGTCTGAGTAGTAATAAAAGACAAACCACCAGAGCTCAGGGAAGGGTTTTAACAAAGTCCTAAAGCACCTGAGCAAAGAAAAGCTAAAAATAAGACAAATCCCCTGAAGGGCTGTCAACTGTCATCATCATAATGGCCCCTGGTACCTAATGACAGGAGCCAGGAGGCTGCGGCTGTGGGCCTCATCACCACCCTCGTCACCAAACAGTGGCTCCCCTTCCCCACCGGACCCAGCTCCTGCTCTGGCCTGCCTGCTGGTTGAGGAGGTAGATAAGGAGGCCAGATCTGCCTAGAGATCAGAAAGCAAGATGGAAGAGAGGCAGAAGCACAAGGTCCCAGCATACAAGACCTCCTACCAGGTACTGAAGACTCCTCTGATTGCACTGGGAAACAGGAGGTGGTGGGGTGGCCTGAGGCAAGGTTTTCGCTGCTGACTGCTCCCCTACTGGCACCCCCTTCCCTGGGATCCTGAAATTGGAGCACATTTTTAAAGTACCCAGAGACACCTAACTTCCCCAGACCCCCACACGTGCCTTTTCCTTTCTTATTTCAGCAAGGGCACCCTCTGTTGCTTATTTAGTGATACCTCAAAGATAATTTTCTTCTGGACAAGGGCTGGTTTTATCAGATAATCCAGGCATCTACTGCGTGTCCACCTACATGTCCTATTAAAAAATGAATGCGAGGGCGCTTCAGTAGCACAGTCACTTAAGCGACTGACTCTTGATTTTGGCTCAGGTCATGCATGATCTCAGGGTGGGGAGTTCGAGCCCTGCATCTGGCTCCTTGCTCAGAAGAAAGTCTGCTTCTCCCTCTGCCTGCTGCTCCCCTGCTTTTGCTCTCTCTCTCTCCCTGACAAAAAAAAAAAAAAAAAAAAAAACCTTAAAAAAAATGCTCTTTAAAAAATTCTCTCTCTCTTGGGGTGCCTGGGTGGCTCAGTGGGTTAAGCCGCTGCCTTCGGCTCAGGTCATGATCTCGGGGTCCTGGGATCAAGTCCCGCGTCGGGCTCTCTGCTCAGCGGGGAGCCTGCTTCCCTCTCTCTCTCTGCCTGCCTCTCCATCTACTTGTGATTTCTCTCTGTCAAATAAATAAATAAAATCTTTAAAAAAAAATAAAAATAAATAAATAAATAAAATTCTCTCTCTCTCTCTCTTTCCCTCTAAACCTCCCCCCACACTCTCCCTAAAATAAATCATTCTTTGGAAAATATATGAATGCTGTAGGAGGGTTGATTTATTAACTAAAGAAAGGAACCACAACAACAACAAAATTACACACCCAGAGACGACGGGTCTGGGACACGGGGGCAGTGTGTGGCTTGTCTTGGACCAGCTTAGGAGGGTTCCTCTTCAGGACAGGCAAGGAACCCTAAACTGCCCAGCCATGCAGGAGCCCCTCTATTCCCGTGCTTCTTGCTCTGAGGCACTGTCCTGAGAGGACCTCGCAGTATTTAGTAATCCACGTCAGGTATTTGTGTCTTTCTCCAGGCCGGGGCCTGGCCTCTACACTTCCAGCCATCACAGGTCCTGCTGCAAGTGAGAAGCCCAGTCGGACGCATGGGGCCTCATGGACAGTGCCCGGCCAGCGGAGGTACATCAGGCATACCTGCCTCTTCCCCTTTCCTCTGCCTCACAGGATGGGAAAGGGTTGTTTCCCTGTTGAGCCCACACCTGCTGAGCTGCTGGTGCCACATGACGTGAACTCCCTAGTGACAGCTCCCTGGTGGCGGCCCCTGTGGTTGCCATGGCACCCCCTTGGGGCCGCTCAGCTCCCCCCACCCCCATCCCACAGCCCTCCCCCCACCCCACTGCAGCCCTGGCCTGGAGCTCCATAGGCAAAAAGGCAGAACGTCAATAGGACGACATAATGAGCAGAGGCACTGAAATCTCATTTCAGCCAATATAGTCCTCATCGACCCCAACAAGCATTCGACTTGCTTTTATCGTCTCTGTCAACCCTAGAGAGCAGAAGTTAAAATAAAACCTTAAAGGGCAGGACTGGTGGATGAAGGATAGACAAAGAACCTTGTCCATCCATAAGGCAGGAAATAAGGCCCTGGCACAGGGCAAGGGCTCAATAAATGGCTGTTAAATTGTTACATGAAGAAGTGAATAAAAGCAACTCAACTGTGATTGAGGCTTCTTGAGGAATATTTTCTGAAAAGGCACGGTCGGCGTTAATAATTGGTACATTTGGGGTATCATTTTCTGCCTTCTTGAGCTTTCGATCTTTGCAATGAGAAAGAGCACTAGAGCTGGGCTGGGCCATCATTTCCATCTTGGAGCTGAGAAAACTAAGATGCAGAGTGGCGGCCTGACCAAGTGACTCAGCACATTGGTGGAGGCCGTGGGAGAGGGACCCCCGGCGGGGGCCTCCGACCCACCCCTCTCCCACCTCCTGTAACAGCTCTGCCACAGGCTCTCCTCCTCCTCCCCCTTCCCCGGGCATGGGACATCTGAGAGCGAACAGGGACTCAAGCAAGCACTGAAGTCCTGTCCAGGTCTCAGCTCCCCAGGGGCTAATGATGAAATATTTACTTGGTGATCAGACCTTGCCCTTCAGATCAAATGGCCGCTCCTGTCTGGATCACCTTACAATAAAGTAGACCCAGCATCAGCGTCTACTGCCTGCTGGCCCAAGTAGCTAAAGGGCCAAACATCTCCCCACCCTAACCCCTCGAGCAGGGAAGCAGAAGGACCAGGAGGAAAGTCTGAGCACCCCGCAGGCCCAACCACAACCCCTCCTGGGGACTGCCTGTCTTCTGGCCTTCCTGCTTCCCTTTCCTCCTCCAGGGAGACCACCAGGGAGCCGCCTTCCTCTTCTTTCCTCAGAACACGGCCTCTGCCCACAGCAATCCATAGGGTTCTCTGCCCTCAGGACTGCATGTGGCGGGGAAGACAACCTTCCTACCTTTGGGAACCATTCAGGATAAAATGCACGAATGTGGAGAAACTACAAAGGCTGAAAAATGGGGACAGACTTTGTACCGTCACTGTCCCAGTGACTTCCTTTCCAGTTGGTGTTTTAGAGCCCCTGCGGCCTTGAGCTCCATACGATGGCACACATTCGCACACTTCCCCTCAGCCTAGCCAGAACACGCCCTCCGGCATGAATGTGCGCTGTGCCCACTAGCCTCTGGTGTTTTCTCAAGAGCCCCTGGCTCAGACTTGCTTGAATGTCAAAGATTAAATGAGGTAACACATGAGAAGCTATATTAAGTGTTTTAAAATATATGTGCTAGGGCACCTGGGTGGCTCAGTGGGTTAAGCCACTGCCTTTGGCTCAGGTCATGATCTCAGGGTTCTGGGATCGAGTCCCGCATCAGGCTCTCTGAGAGCCTGCTTCCCTTCCTTTCTCTCTGCCTTCCTCTCTGCCTACTTGTGATCTCTGTCAAATAAATAAAATCTTTTTTTAAAAAAAATAAAATAAATGTGCTATATGATAATAAGGTTAGTTGAACGTGTCATTCTCCATTTCACTCACCCTCATGTGTTCTTGGTTCCAAGAGGCTGACCTCTGAGAAAGGCATCCTCTTGGGCTCCCTTGCTAGTGACTTCTGGTTTGGCCAATGGGAGGCATCCAGCAGGGAAAGCAGTTCCAGCATCAGAATTACCTTCTTCCCTTTGCCCTTTAGGCTCAGGGAGGTAATGGCTCCCAACTGATGGAACTCTCTGGGCACCTCCCATTTGTTCCCTTAACCCTGCCTGCATCTCTCTTCATCTCTTAATTACAGTCTTTTTTTTTTTTTTTCTTCTTTTTGAGCTACCTGGGATAAATTGTGTTTTCCTTTTGGGCCCCTGACTGACAAACTCAGAGACATCCATATCTGTGTCTGATCAGCTGAACGGGCCACCCCTGTGTTCCTTTATCTTTGGGAACAGAGAAACCACAGTGTCCACTGACGGTTAACTTGTCTTCAACACAGAGCTTCCAAATTCCAAGCAGAGCGACCTTGCCCTTCCTTCCTCCTCCCATCTTTCTAGCTGCACATTCTTATAAAGCAGCTCGGCGTGGGCTGCCAGCAGTCTGACATCAGGATGGAAGAATACAGAGGCCTCAGAGGTTCTGCATTTTCTGGAATCTAATGATTCTGCTGATCCTCTGATGTTTGGCAATAGCTATTTCAACGTCGAGATGCTTAAATCACTTCTTTGTTCTTTCTGCTGTGTAACTAGGGCACCACAAGGAATCTGGAGGAATTGCTGCTTGAGGTAGGTGTTTTGGGGGGTGGAGTGGGTTGTTTTTTCCCTTGTTCTGGAGGAGTTAAGTCCTGCACTTGGAAGAAGGTCAAATTTGGGCTTTTCTCCTGCAGTAGGTTGACAGCTGACCCTTCTTCAAATGGTTCTCCTTCTGTCCCTCTATCTCTAACATTACTTCCTCCTCTCCTTTCTGGGTGGCTGTCGACTTCAGGAAATAAGAGTCCTTCCTCCTTTTATATTTACCTCCAATTTCCAAGGAGCTGTGAGCTTTGCTGCCAAGTGCCATCCATTACACATTTTCTGAAGGCCTGCCAGGTGCCTGGTGAGACTTGGGACATGGGTGACGTTAGCGACAAACACAGGAGGTCTTGTCCTCCAGGACCTCACAGTCTACCAAGAAGGGAAGGCAAGAAAAAGCTCAGGGAATTAACAGAACACGTGGGAAGAGGGAGAACTTGGGGATAGGGACTCCCCCTGGGCTTTGCCTCCTGACCATGAGCGTTCTGGGGCAGGGATCAGGTTCCCAGCTAGCCTATTTTCCGCACCTCAGAGAACACGTGCTTCATCAATAAGTAACCACACCTGCGTTACTATGCAAATAAGCTCAGGTCTGCTCTGGAACAGCCAGGTTGACTTTACCACCAGGCTTTTCTCTCCAGCTTCCACCCTCTGTGCTATCTGGACTCTGGCATTCAATTATCATAGACTGTCATTACTGAAGGAGACAACAAGCCCGAAAAAAGGGCAGTCTGAAGGGTCTTTATCTGGTCTCCCTCAGCCTGAGTTCCTTCCGAAGGCCAGTGTTTACCTTGGCCCAATCACCTACAAAAAAAAAAAAAAAAAAAACACCCCGAGACAACCGCTATGAAAAGTAGCAGCAGCGAGAGCTAAATCCATTTAGATTAGGAAGAGGGAGGGAGGCCAGGAGAATGAACCCAGCCGGAAGCCGCAGTGAACTCCCTTGTGCATTTCACATGGGGTCTCCCAGAGCTTACCTCACAGCCGGGAGGCCAAGTACCGCTGCTGGGAAGTTTCTGATTTCAGTTCAGACCAATTTCCAAAATGTTGTGGGGATTCTAAACCGTCACTCCCCCCAAACACTTCAGACTAGGACGTAAGGAATCCTACATCTTGCGTTCATCCGGGAGAGGAGGTTCCAGGAGTCTATGTGAGTGAGACCAGAAGCAAAGACTAAAAAGGAAATCTGCCATCCCTTTTTGTTCCCATTTCCTTTTGTGAAACCCCTTCAAATCCAAAAGTCACCGAATGTTGAATGCCAGAGTAAGGAGAGATGGTGGGGGTCGTCCAGGCCAAAGGCCCCTCCTCAGTTTAGAGAGCTAATGGCGAACCCAGGCCGTGATCAAAGTCCCAGGAGCCAGGGGCTGAGCTGACCCCGGGCTCCAGGCCAGCGTTCTGCCTGCCTGCCGCTCGGCTGCCCTGGGAATTCCTGCACCAGGCACGGCCAGAGAGGGAATCATGGAGAAACTCTGAAGAGGAAGGAATCAGCTGATATTTTGTTAGCCATCCAGGCTGGCTGTCACGAGGCCCAAATTGGAAGCAGGTGAACCTGCCTGACGTGAGGTGAGGAAGAGGGAGGGAGGGAGGGAGGAAAAGAGTACATTTCAGAACAAACAGAATCTGTGGCTACACTTACTCCATGCTCTAGGGTAGCAAGGGTTGGCTTGGCATGAGGTAAGGAAAATGCGTCCCTGCAAAAGGGATAATGCTTCTTGTGTAAATAAAGCTCAAGACAAGTCTCAGATGGGAGCAGAAGACAGGGAAAGCTGCTTGCTGTGAACTCAGTGATCCTCCCCCCCCAGATTCCCTTTCCTGCATGAAAGATTTATTCCCCCACATGTGGAGTGCTCCTGGAAGACTCTGGGCTGGCCCTCTGGGAGTGCATGGGCAAAAGGAAGCTGCCCCACCCAAGGTCGTCCCCTCTTCCAGAGGTAGCCCCTATCCTGTGACCCATCCATAGGAGTACAGAGGCCAGGCCTTCCAGCCCCAAATGGGGACAGCTTCCCAGCTTTAGAGCTTTCCCTGTCAGCTGACTTCTCTGTTGGGGTTGCTTCAGGCCTTAACTCCTCCCCCTACCCTTCTGCCTCCTCTGTACCACCCCCCCCACCACCTCTGCTGCCCTTCCACAGAGTGGGTACCAAGAGCACATTCCCTCATGATCACGATCAGCCTGCACAGAGATCCCCTTCTCAGCCAGCTTCTGGGGAAACCCAAATGGCAGCACTGCTGATTAAGCAAATACATGGAGCCCCGCTGAAAGCTGAGTGAAAACCTCCATCCCTTGAAACTGGTCAAGTAACCCGTCCGTCCCTGTGAAAGAACGTTGCCCACATCCTGCTTTAGAGAATGAAGTCAGGCTCTGTCTAGGTCACAGTTTGCCACCTCACTGCCAACTACAACATGCATTTTGAGCCCTTCAGGAGCCATAGCGGTGAAACTAGAAGGGCCATGCCTTCCCTGGTAGGACCACGCCCTCTCTGAGCCAGTCAGCCAGAAACAAGTCTAGGCAATTCTTAAAGACCTTTCTTTTTTTTCTTTTTTAAGATTTTATTTATTTATTTGACAGACAGAGATCGCAAGTAGGCAGAGAGACAGGCAGAGAGAGAGGGGGAAGCAGGCTCCCCACCGAGCACAGAGCCCGATGTGGGGCTCCATCCCAGGACCCTGGGATCATGACCCGAGCCGAAGGCAGAGGCTTTAACCCACTGAGCCACCCAGGCGCCCCTTAAAGCCCTTTTAAAGAAGAATTCCCAAACCACCCCCAGGGCCAGCACCCCTTGGAAAGTTGAAAGCCCTTAACTAAGTGTCCTCCTAAAATAAAATTAAATTCCTCACACTCCGTGTTAATTTTTTTTTTCTGTTATCTTAGGCAGAGATAGAAAACATTTACAAGCTTCTCTGTTTAGGAACCCTTTATGATTCCTGGCCAATCTTTTCATCAAGGTAAATAATTCCGTTTCCACTAGTTTTTTTCCACAAACAATCCTGCTTTCAATCCTATCAACACCTCTGCGGCTTTCTGTGAAGGCCACAAAACACCCTCTTTCAAATCTTGGTTTCAAGGTTGGTCAGTTTCAGGGTCATGCCAGTTTCTCACCTATTAGCGTCCATGTGATCATCCTGTGTGAAATACAGCACTCCTGTACACAGTCACTATCCACAAGCCGGCAAGGGCCCTCTTCCTCGGTTCCCACTCTCCAAAGCAGGCATTCCCACAGCCTGGAGATCCTAGCAGGGCTTCTCACAGAAGAAGTAGGAAGGCATCAAGAGTTGGGAAGAAGGTTAAACCTGAGGCCACCTGGTTCCCAGGAACAGAGAAGCCACTGAGCCCCAGACAACAGGAGGGAAGAGGGACTACACAGAACTTAGCCAGAGGCAGACAGTTGGTGTTTGGGAGTAATAAGCTTCTGCCTATGTGAGAAATCTAAGCACATAAGTTACTTCTTTTTTGCCAAGAATCCTTGAGATATTTAGATTTCTGAGTTATGAAGTGAAAATGAAATCAGCCCTTTTTTATTAGTTTATTTCCCTGTGTGTACCTCAGGATGCTTTCCTGATCTGCCTGGTAAACAACAATTAACAAAGGACTACATTCACTTATCTTGCTATATCTTTGATCCTCTTTGCAGGAAAACCACTCAGTAATTATTGTGTTTTAACTGTGGATTGGTAGAGTTTCTATACTCATTAGGAAAACACACCAGTGATTTTCAACCATTTGTCAAGGCCTGTAGACATTTCTGCTGGTCAGGACTGGTTGCGGGGGAGCAGGGAACGCTACTGACACCTAGTGGATAGAGGCCAGAGGGCCACTAACCATCCTAGAGCAGGCGGAACTGCCAGCCTCACACAACAAAGAATTATTTGGTCCAAAATGTTGATAGTGCTGAAATTCTGAGATTGAGAAACACTGACTTACAAACAATTCCGTATCATCCTAAACGTACTCACTTCTTCATAAAGCTTCAGACATTGTTCTTTTTTTTTACCCCCAGACATTGTTCTTTCTCCTCTGTCCTGGAGAAATTACAAGCTGCTTGACCAACAAGCTCACAGGCTTTCCTTTCTTTTTTCTTTTTTCTTGTTTCTTGATGGAGTCATAGCTAAGGAACAAAAACAAGTAAAACCCCAATGGTAAAGTTAAAACAAGATTGATCTTGGCCCATGGACTCCCTTCAAAAGCTATGTGTTATGTGGGCATCCTTGAACAGGCAGGACAAGTCAGAAAATAACAAGGAATTCTAGCCAAGACCTATAAGATACCTAGGAATAAAACCAAAAAGGTAAAAGATCTGTACTCTGAAAATTATAAAGCACTGATGAAAGAAATTGAAAATGACACAAAGAAATGGAAAAACATTTCATGCTCATGGATTGGAAGAAAAAATATTGTTAAAATGTCTATTACCTAAACCAATCTACACATTTAATGCAATCCCTATCAAAATACCAACAGCAGTTTTCACACAACTAGAACAAGTAATCCTAAAATTTATATGGAACCACAAAGGACCCTGAAAAGCCAAAGCAACATTGAAAAAGAAAAGCAAAGCTGGAGGCATCACAACTCCAGACTTCAGAATTAGGATCAAAACAGTATGGTACTGGCACAAAAATGGACACATCAACAGATCAGGATAGAAAACCCAGAAATGAACCCCCAAATTATGATTAATTAATTTCAACAAAGCAGGAAAGAATGCCCAATGGATAAAAGGCAGTCTCTTCAACAAATGGTGTTGGGAAAACTGGATAGCAACACGCAGAAGAATGAAACTGCACCAATGTCTTACACCATACATAGAAATAAATTCAAAATGGATGAAAGAGGGGCGCCTGGGTGGCTCAGTGGGTTAAGCCACTGCCTTCGGCTTGGGTCATGATCTCAGGGTCCTGGGATCAAGTCCTGTATCAGGCTCTCTGCTCGGCGGGGAGCCTGCTTCCTCCTCTCTCTCTCTCTGTCTGCCTCTCTGCCTACTTGTGATGTCTCTCTGTCAAATAAATAAAAAATTAAAAAAAAAAATCAAAATGGATGAAAGACCTAACTGAGAAAGGAAACCATCAAGATCCTAGAGGAGAACACAGGCAGCAACCTCTCTGACATCAGCCATAGCAACTTCTTCCAAGATACGTCTCCTGAGGCAAGGGAAACAAGAGCAAAAGTCAACTATTGGGACTTCATCAAAATAAAAAGCTTCTGCACAGCAAAGGAAACTACAACTAAAAGACAACCTACAGAATGGGAGAAGATTTTTGCAAATGACATATCTGATAAAGGGTTAGTACCCAAAGTCTATAAAGAACTTATCAAATGCAACACCCGAAAAACAAATAATCCTGTTAAAAAATGGGCAGGGGGCACCTGGGTGGCTCAGAGGGTTAAAGCCTCTGCCTTCCGCTCAGGTCATGATTCCAGGGTCCTGGGATCAGGACCCACATTGGGCTTGAATTCTCAGAATTCTCTCTGCTCAGCAGGGAGCCTGCTTCCCTTCCTCTCTCTCTGCCTACTTGTGATCTCTGTCTGTCAAATAAAATCTTTTTTTTTTTTTTAATGGGCAGAAGACATAGACATTTTTCCAAAAAAGACATCTAGATGGCCAACAGACACATGAAAAGATACTCAAAATCACTCATTATCAGGGAGATGCAAATCAAAACTACAAGGAGATATCACCTCACACCTGTCAGAATGGCTAAAATCAAAAGCACAAGAAACAACAGGTGTGGTAAGGATATGGAAAAGCAGAACCCTCTTGTACTGCTGGTGGGAATTCAAACTGGTGCAGGCACTCTGGAAAATAGCATGGAGGTTCCTTAAAAAGTTAAAAATAAAACTACCCTATGATCCAGCAATTGCACTACTATTTGCCCACAAGATACAAAAATACTAATTTGAAGGGATGCATGTACCCCCACACTGATGTTTACAACAGCATTATCAACAAGAACCAAATTATGGGAAAAGCCCAAATACCCATTGACTGATGAATGGATAAAGAAGATGTGGTGTATATGCACAATGGAGTATTACTCAGCCATAAAAGGGAACGAAATCTTGCCATTTGCAGTAACATAAATGGAGCTAGAGACTATAATGGTAAGCAAAATGAGTCAGAGAAAGACAATATGATTTCACTCATATATGGAATTTGAGAAACAAAACAAATGAACGTGGGGGGGGGGTCAGAGAGGAAAACCGAGAAACACACTCTTAACTATAGAGAATGAACTGATGGTTACCAGAAGGCAGGTGTGTGGGGGATGAGTTAAATAAGTGGTGGTGAGCACTGGGTGTTGCATATAAGTAATAAATCACTATATTGTACACCCAAAAATGATACTACACTCTATGTTAACTAGAATTTAAATAAAAAATGAAAACTTAAATTTTAAAAAGCTTAAATAAAAACTTTATTTAAAAAAAAAGGAATTCTCAGAATTATTTCCTAAGTCAGGTTTTAATTCTGAGTTACAAAGAGATGCCTCTTGCTCTCAACTGTGTAATAATGTCATCTCCTACACTTTGAATCAAGGATTGAACGCAATGTAAGCAGAATAATCAGGTACCCTCTTCCACTAGTTTTGAAATCATTCCAGTGATTTTAAGAAAACAGACTTCCCACAATCTGGCTGTAAATTGATCTGCCTGGGCTATTTTTGTGTAGACATATCTTACTTTTGTGAAGAATAAACTGGATGAGTGTGTCAAAATTTTTGAAACTAAAATTATGATATAAGCAACAGCTTTGTAGCCAGCCTATGCTTTAATCTAAAGTAGCACAAACAGAAAGTCAGCCCAGTCAAGAATATAACAGTGTGGGATCACTGCATAACAGGCAGGATTCTATTACAATATGGCCTTTGAAATGTCTTGAAAAGAAATCCTATGTCTAGAAAACAAAGCCCCAACTCACCCCACCCATCCCACCATTATCCCTGCTTCAACTGAATGAATAGTTCAAAAAAAGAAAGTGCTAGAATTTTAAAACATTTTAATATAGAGTAACTATTTCTTCCTTAAAGGACAATCTTCCTAAGAATGGAAATCCTCCCCAAGAATGATTCTCAAGGAGGATTCTGGGAAGGGTGAGGAGCACCAGGAATCTATCTTTCCATCTAGACAACAATTGCTTTGGCAGAATCTCTCTGACAATCTAACTTTGAGGACTACAAGGCTACTGAAGGCTTGTAACTTCCAGAGGAAAGCTTGGACAGTAAACTGTGGTTAACTTGGCTCGATTTCAGCTGTCAGCACAGTAGCAGCTCCCCCTCCCACATCCACAGCCCCATAGCAGGCAGCTGTGCACCTGTTCCTGGAGCAGTGTTAACACAGATTGTAGGAGCCATGGTGGGTAAAAAAAGGACCCTGTCTTCCAAAGATAGGGTGTGTGTGCTTTGAACACGGATTGCTGCTTCTGATCTCAGAGATGCAAAGGGGAAATTGGCTGTTGCTGTTGCACCTCCCCCTTCCCCCCCATTGTTGCAAGCTTCTCCACCTTCCAGCTGAAGTGACTTCCAGGGGATTTAAAGGGCCAGTATTCTCTTTTTCCTTCCTTCCATTTTTCTCATTTTCCATTCTTGCGAACCAGCTGTGAAAGAGTAGAATATTCAAAAGTAACTCCATATACAGGGAAAATTAGAAAGTCATCATGCACACCCAGGGAAAGGTGCAGGGTCAGAAAAGACTTAGGAAGACCTTAAGTTTATGCCTCAGGCAGATCCTTTGCACAGAGACAGCCTGCATCAGTCAAAAACCCCAAAACAACAAACAAAAACTAGAAAACCCTAGGGAAGGGAGAGAACCTGATTTCCAGAGTTACCATATCAATAGATTCAAATGTCCAATTTTCATAAAAAAAAAAAAAAATCACAAAGCATATAAAGAAATAGCAAAGTGTGGCCCGTTCAAAGGACAAACAAATCAACAGAAATGCCCCTGCAAAAAGAACTGATAACAGATCTACTACACAAGGACTTTAAAATAACCATCTGAAAGATACTCAAATAACTAAAGACAGATGTGAAGAAAGTAAATGATGTCTGAACAAAATGAGAATAAATAAGGAGGTAGAAAAACCAAAAAGAAACCAGAAAGAAATTCTGGAACTGATAAGTGCAATAACCGAAATGAAAAATTCACTCTAGTGAATTCAGATTCCATCAGAAGAAAGAATCCACAAACTTGAAAATAAAACAATAGAAATTGAGTCTGAGGGACAGAAAGAAAAAAAAAAGTGAACAGAACCTAAGGGACCTGTGTAACATCACCAAGTGGACCAATGTATGCATCAGGGAAGTCCCAGAAGAAGAAGAGATACAGAAAGAAGCCAAGAGATTATTTGAAGAAATATTTGAAGAAATGGCTGAAAACTTCCCAAATGTGATGAAAGACACACAATAAACATCTAAGAAGATCAATGAACTCCAAACAAGATGAACTCAAAGAAACCCACACTGAAACATATGCTCAAACTTTCAAAAAACAAACAAACAAAACATAGAGTTTTGAAAGCCACAAGAGAAAAAAGACATCATACACAAGGGGTCTTCAATAAGATTATCAGCAAATTTTTCATCAGAAATTTTGGATGCCAGAGGCAGTGCTATTTAAAGTGCTAAAAGAAAACTGTGAACTAAGAAGCCTACATCTAGCAAAACTGTCCTTCAAGAATGAGGGAGAAATTAAGACCTTCCCAGATAAACGAAAGCTAAGGTAGTTCATTACTACCAAGCTATCTTGAAAAAAATGCTCAAGGGACTACTCTAGGGTAAAATAAAAGAACACTGTACAGTAACTCGAAGCCATATGACAAAATAAAGATCTCAATAAAGGTAAATACATAGGCAGTTAGAAGAGCTATTATTACTGTAAAAATAGTTTGTAACCCTACCTTTTGTTATCTGCATGACTTAAGAGAAAAATACATTTTTAAAAAATTATTAGTCTAAAAGCTAGTATTTTGTAACTTTAGTTATAACTATAATTTTGTTTCTACCTGCTTTAAGAGACTAACGCATTTATAAGAATTAATTTATGGTTTGGAGTACACGGTGTTCAAAGATGTAATTTTATGACATCAGCTACAAGGGGTGGAGTCAGAGCTGTTATAAGGAGCAGAGTTTTGTTTTTTTTACTTTAGTAAAATACACAAAACAAAATTTACCATCTTACCCATCTTTGAGCGTCCAGCTCAGTGGTATTAAATACATTCATAATGTGCTACCATTACCACCATCCATCCCCATAACTCTTTCATTCTGTAAAACTGAAACTCTGTACCCATTAAACGATAACCCCTCCCCTTAGTCCCTGGAAACTACCATCACTCTTTCTGTTTTTATGATTTTTTTTTCTTTTAATCTCTATACCCACCATGTAGCTCAAATTCACAATCCTGAGATCAAGAGTCACAAGCTCTACTGACTGAGCCAGCTGGGCGCCCCTTGTTTTTATGATTTTTGACTAATACTTCATATAAGTGGAATCCTATATACACTTACCTTTTTGTGACTATAAAGTTGTATTCAGGAACTGATCAATTTAAGTCTTCACCCAAGAGAAGCTGGGCAAAAATAAAATAGCATGCAGACTTTACAAGCAGAGTGTTTGCTCTCTGGACTGGTGAAGGCTTGCAATTCCAAACCTGTGATTTTTAACCCATAAATGCCTAGATCTTTAAGTAACTTGGCAGAGATCTTGATAATTCAGTCCCATTGGTGGGAGCTGCTTCCAAAATGTACCTTCTCACATTGATTCTGTGCTTTCAAACTGTGAGCATATGTGTGTGGTGAGGAAACGGGTGGGAGTTTGTTATTAGACATGCTCATCTGTGTATAACCAGGGAGTTCAAGGCTGACACGAATTTCTATTAAGCACAAATCCCCTAAGCCAGCCCTGCATGATCTGATCCAAGAAAATAAGCTAACAGGATATAAACCATGCAACTGTTTGTTCTTTAGATGAAAAAGGTAGATCCTCCTCAGTGGCTTTAACACATCGGTCCACGTGGGACATAGAGTATGCACTCAATGGAGGACTGAAAACATTTAACTGTAATTATTCCTGTAGGCAGTTTGAAAATACATGATAATGGCAGTCCCCCACGCCATAATGGAATTTCTGCTAAAAAGCTAGCTAAATAGAAACAAGGAACAATTTAGTAAAGTCTTCAAAATGTATCTTAATAACCTCTTTTTAAAAACTGTAATACTGTTTTTTTACCACCCTATGGCAATACAGTTGAGGAGGGATACTGACAGATTAAATTAGCATGTGAGAAAGAGGCATTAAAATTACTTAAATAGCATTTCTCTTTTCCTCCTTTTACACACAATTTGCCTCTGTGCTACTTGCCAAGTCCCATGACATTAGAAATTGAAATAGCCTCCATTCTAGACCAATAATACATATAATAGCTCCAACTTAGATTAAAGAACCCTGTCTTCTATTACCAGGGCATCAGTAAATTGGTCACTCAGCAGCAGCTTTTCCTGACTAAGAAAATATGGTGGCTCTCTACTTCCTTTATCTGCTCAAAAAGCTTTATTTAAAATT
The DNA here is from genome assembly GCF_964662115.1 of Mustela nivalis. Lineage (NCBI taxonomy): Eukaryota > Metazoa > Chordata > Mammalia > Carnivora > Mustelidae > Mustela > Mustela nivalis. Next base: position 65,879,300 of record NC_139027.1, on the reverse strand, counting down.
CATGGAAACAGTTGGGTGTCTGGGTGGCTCAGCTGATTAAGCATCTGACTCTTGATTTTGGCTTAGGTCATTGTTGGGTCTATAATCAAAGGAGCGAAACTGATGCAAAACGAAGGTCAAGCAAAGCTTTATTTCACGCCAAGCATCGGGAATCAAACCGACCGTTCAGGGCCATGCCTCTTACAGAGAGGACGACCTCTCTCTGCCTTACAGACTAGCTTTTAATAGCAAAGGCCATGTGGTTGGGCCTGGCCACGCACAAGTGGCCAATGAGATTGTAACACACAAGAGAAAGCAGCACAGTCATGCTAGGTCACACATTAGTGACCAATTGAATTACAATTTACCCTATAGTAGATATTTGAACTAGCCTATCACCTTGGTCAGAATTGGTACCCAAAGGGCACCCAAAGGGCGGGGCCCATACTCCTTGGTAGCTAGGGAGACAGTATGCACCCCCACTGATTGGATACCTCCACCTGGCCTGACCCACCCTTGTATTTGGGCTTTGTTACCTGGGACTGGTGTCCAGGACTTGTTTTTAGGTAAGTCCCCTGGGGTGGGGCGACAGGGACAGTTTAAGGTTTACTGTATAAACAACAAAGTCATTGTTTAACTGGATGGAATCACTCTGGCTAAATAGGCCCTTACAGTCATGATCTCAGGATTGTTAGATCTACCCCTATATGGGGCTCTGTGCACAGTGGGGAGTCTGCTTGAGATTCTCTCTCTCCCTTTCCCTTTCTCTCTCTTAAATAAGTAAATAAATATTTTTTTAAAAAATTTAATAAAATAAGATTTTAAAATAATAAAATTAATGGAAACAAGAAATCCAATTTGGCCTCCTGAATTTAGGAAAGTTTTCAAACTGGAGGCCTACAGGTCAAGTTTGATCTGTAGATGTGTTTTCTTCAGCCTACACAGTACTCTGACAATCAGGACTGCTCACATCAAATCAACATTTCCAGCTTCTGATGGGGTAACTCTGAGTCCATAACCCTGCATGACAAAAACTGCCTGGAATTTACTACAGTTGTCCCTTTTGAAAAGTCCCCAGAAACCGCCCCCCCCCCCCGATTGTCAAACAGCTCACTAAAGTTTTTAAAAGATATTATTTATTGGGGCGCCTGGGTGGCTCAGTGGGTTAAGCCGCTGCCTTCGGCTCAGGTCATGATCTCAGAGTCCTGGGATCGAGTCCCACATTGGGCTCTCTGCTCAGCAGGGTGCCTGCTTCCTCCTCTCTCTCTGCCTGCCTCTCTGCCTACTTGTGATCTCTCTCTGTCAAATAAATAAATAAAATCTTTAAAAAAAAAAAAAGATATTATTTATTTATTTGAGGGAAAGAGAGAGAATGAGCAGGGGGAACAGCAGAGGGAGAGGGAGAAGCAGACTCCCTACTGAGCAGGGAGTCTGATGTGGAACTTGGTCCCAGGACCCTGAGATCATGACCCAAGCTGAAGGCAGAGTCCTAGCCAACTGAGCCACCCAGCTGCCCCTAAACACCTCACTAATTCATAGTAGCACCAGCTTCTACAGATACTTTGACCTTCAGTTTGGAATTTTAAGAAAAGAACATCAAGAAGAGATTGACACAGATTCCAAGGCATGTAGGGTACCTGTAGATAACTGAGAATAAAAAAGAAATAAAAGGAAATTGCTACATAAGTAATAGTACCTTTATTCAGTATCTTTCAAGAATACAACAGATAAATACCAGCAAGGAAATCGACAACTTTATATGTTCAGTAGCGCTGCACTGCTTCAGCTTTGTTAAAATGCTGTTTTTTTTCCACCTGAAACTAATACTACACTGAATGCTAACTAACTGGAATTAAAAACTTGAAGAAGAAATGCTGTTTTTTTTTTTTTTTTTTTTTTTTTTTGGAGAAGGAATAAAAGAAATTTCCAAGAAATGGAGAAAGTTAAAAAAAAAAAAAAAACAATGAAGCCTATACTTTGATTTTCAACTTAACTTATGCTTTAAGAGTCTAACAGAATTGAAGGCAACTAAAAAGTAACATTTCATCTGTTGAGTTTAAAAAAGTGATTAAATATAATGGGTTATTTCTTAACTAACCAGGATTTCGAAAAGTCCTTAATGTTAAGTTTTCATTAGATTAAATTTTTGTTTCAGAAAAACCTCTAAAGTTTTCTGAATAGATGAAATTAATGGAAATTCACTGTGATAAATGGTAAACGGTAAGTACAAGTAAATCTTTCTGACTCTGGAAAAAAATATTTTCCTCTCTTTCCCTGATACAGTAAAAAGAACACCTAATCTGAAGTCAGAAATTTAGTTTATCATGACCTCTGCTATGTGATCTTCAGCATATCGCTTTGCCTTCCGGTCCCTTTTTTTCACCTATAAAAATAGGAATTATAATACCTATTTCACAAAATGGTTGTGGGGATTTGGGGGCACCTGGGTGCCTCAGTTGGTTAAGCTGCTGTCTTCTGCTCAGGTCATGATTCCAGGGTCCTGGGATCAAGCCCAGCATTGGGCTCCCTGCTCAGCAGAGAGCCTGCTTCTCTCTCTCCTTTTGCCTGCTGCTATGCTTATTTGTGCTATCTCTGTGTCAAATTTTTAAAATCTTAAAAAAAAAAAAACAAAAAAAACGGTTGTGGGGATTTTATTGAGAGTGTGTATCAAAATAGCTAGCACAGTGTCTAGGACACAGAAAGTGATTTAAAAATTTCTCTTCTTTTCAGGAGCCTGGGTGGCTCAGTTGGTTAAGCAGCTGCCTTTGGCTTGGGTCATGATCTCAGGGTCCTAGGATCGAGTCCTGCATTGGGCTTCCAGCTTGGTGGGAGTCTGTTTCTCCCTATCCCTGCCTGCTGCTCCCCCTGCTTGTACTCTCACTCTCTCTCTCTCTTTCTCTCTCTGTCAAATAAATAAAAACCTTAAAAAAAATTTTCTGTTATTTTCATACATGGGAGGCAAAGAGGTTCCCCATATAAAAATGAAAAAGCCATGGGGAATGAATAGGTAGAGCACAGAGAATTTTTAGGGCAGTGAAACTATTCTGATACGGTAATAGTAGATACTTGTCATTATAAATTTGTCCAAACCCACAGAATGTATAAGACCAAGAGTGCACCCTAATGTAAACTATGGACTTTGGGTGATAATGGTGTGTCAGTGTAGGTTCATCAAGTGTAAAAAAATGTATCACTCTAGTGGGGAATATTGAAAAGGGGAGAGTGTGTGCATATGTGGGAACAGGGGATATATGGGAAATGTCTGTACCTCCTATTCAATATTGCTGTGAAATTAAAACTGCTCAAAAAAATGAAATTATTTTTTAGAGCCATGGGTTTAGAAAAATGACTAATTTTGACTGTTTCTAACCCAATGCAAAATTTCCATTATAGGTATTTCATTATAGCTGTCAGAGGAAAATATTATAAATCAAACATTAATACAGTGCTGGCCTTGAAAATTATACCTACTATTATGGCCTAATATATACCTGTCAATATACAACCTAAAAAAACAAAGCAGGAATCCAACAAAAATGTACACATGTTCACGTACAAGACACATATAAGAATGTTCATAGAAGCACTATGTGCATTACCTCTGCACTGGAAACAACTTAAATGTCTCTCTCTGGTAGAACTGCTGTACTTATATAATGGAATACTAAATAGTGATGAAAATTAACAACTGCAAATAGACACAGCATGGACAAATCTCACAAAAATAATAAAGGGAAAAAGAAGGGAACACACATACAAAAAATGATTATGATTTCCTTTATCTATAATCCAAAATCAGGCAAAACTTATCTATGATATGACAAATCAGAGTAGTGGCTATCTTTGGGAGCAGAATAACAGTGACAGAATGGAGTTTCTAGGATTATAGGGGTATTCTGTTTCTTTACGTTGGAGTTTGTTACACAAATGTGTTCACTTTGTGAAAAATTACTGAACTCTACAGTTACAATGTGGGCATTTTCCAGAATGTCTTATTGGGTGTATGTTTATTTATGTTTATTTATTAGTAAAATTTATCAAAAAATACAGCAAATGTACAACATGAATATTAAATATGGAGGATACTAGGTCCAGCCTGGTATTTAGTTATGTAATTATTTATTGAAACTCACTTTGTACCCAGTCCTGTTTGATTTTGGTAATACAATGGTAAATGTTACAGGTTGAACTGTGTCCTCCCAAAATTCCCATGTTGCAGCCCTAGCCCCCCCCCCAGGACCTCTCATAATGTGACCTTATTTGCAGATAGTGTCTTTACAGAGGTAATCAAGTAAAATGAGGTCACTAGGGTGGGCTCTATACCAGTATGATATGTGTCCTTATAAGAAGAGGAAATTTGGACACAAACATTCATAAAGGAAAGATTATATTAGAGACAGAGAGAAGATGGCCACATATAAGTCAAGAAGAGGGGCAGAAGCCTAGAATAGATTCCTCCCTTACAATCCTTCTAAGGAACCAACCCTACCCAACACCTTGCTCTCAGACTTACAGCCTTCAGAACTGTGAGACAATACATTTCTGTTCGTTAAACCGCTTAGTTTGTGGTACTTTGTTTCAGCAGCCCAGAAAACTAGTACAGTAACCCTCCCCCATTTCCCACACGCTCAAAAGATATTGCCCTTGCCCTCAATTACACAACTAATGACATTATATTGGACATTATATCAAAAACTAAAGATATATGATATGTTGGCTAATTGAATACAAAAATTTTTTTAAAAGAACATTAAAAACAAAAACAAAAAAAGGTGCATGATATCTCAGTCTTCTTAAATTTATTGAGGCATGTTTTATGGCCTATGATGTGATATATTCTGGAGAATATTCCATGTGCACTTGACAAGAGTGTGTATTCTATTGTTTTGGTATGGAATATCCTGTATATGTTATGTGCATTTTGTCCAATACGTAATTCAAAGGCATTTTGTCCTTACTGATTTTCTGTCTGGATGATCTCTCCATTTTTGTAAGTGTGGTGTTGAAGTCCCCTATTATTATTGTATTAACATCGATTTCTCTTTATATCCAGTAATGAAATGTATGTAAAAAATTGTAGGTTAAAAAAAAGAAGAAAAAAGAAAAGTATTGTCCCTGACCACAACCATGATAGCAATAAAGAACGGCCTATAAAAGGGAAAATTAGCAGTAAACTAAGGAAGTCATGAAAGGCTTCCCTGAGGAAGTTTTAACTAAGCTAAGAATTGAAGTAAAAGAAATTATCAACTAGGTAAAAACAAAGGGATAAGCCTTTCAGGTAAAAGAAATAGCATATCTTAGGAGTGTCCAGGTGGCTAGTGGGCTAAGTACCTGACTCTTGATTTTAGCTCAGATCACCATCTCAGGGTCCTGGAATCAAGCCCAGTGTAGGGCTCCCAATTCTGTGAGGGGAATCTGCTCAAGATTCTCTCCTTCCCCCCTGCCCCTACATGCTTGCCTCCCTTAGGCAACAGGCCTGAACAAAGGAATGCAGAAAGGGCACAGAACAAGCCCCAGGCTGGATATAGACAGGACCCTCGGAGACCCACCTCAAAATATCCACAAGCCCTAGCTGAATATTGGGCTATTTACAACCAGGCACAATTACCAAAAAAGAGAAGATTCAATATGTCACTACACCTCCTCACCTTCCTGCTTTAAATACAGCCCCCACCCCCTGCCTCACTGCAGATCCCTCCACCATCCTGCCGCAGACTCCCTCACAATGTAGTCAGTAAACTTCCATCTCCTTTGTTGAGTGTGGGGTGAATCCTTTCACTGCCTGCTGCACCAGCTTCTACCTGATCATTACCCCACATTTGAGGGTCCCCATCCAATCAGGCGAGATACAACATGAGGAACAAAAAGAAAGCATTCATCTGGTTGGAAGAAGGTAAGGAGTACACTAGGAAAGAGGCTGGAGGGGCAGCTGAAATCCTGATCATGCAGGCCATGTTAAGGATTTTGGACTTTATCTCAAGAAGCAGTGAGACAGTTTCTGCAAAGAAGACATCCCAATGTCCAACAGACACATGAAAAAGTGCTCAACATTACTCAGCATCAGGGAAATAAAATCAAAACCACAGTGAGATACCACCTCACACCAGTCAGAACGGCTAAAATGAACAAATCAGGAAATGACAGATATTGGTGAAGATGAGGAAAAAGGGGAACCCTCCTACACTGTTGGTGAGAATGTAAGCTGCTGCAGCCACTCTGGAAAACAGCATGGGGGCACTTGGGTGGCTCAGTGGGTTAAAGCCTCTGCCTTCGGCTCAGGTCATGGTCCCGGGGTCCTGGGATCAAGCCCCGCATGGGCTCTCTGCTCAGCAGGGAGCCTGCTTCCTCCTCTCTCTCTCTGCCTGCCTCTTTGCCTACTTGTGATCTCTGCCTGTCAAATAAATAAATAATCTTAAAAAAAAAAAAAAACAGCATGGAGTTTCCTCAAAAAGTTGAAAATAGAACTACCCTACAACCCAGCAATCACACTACTGGGTATTTACCCTAAAGATACAAATGCAGTGATCTAAAGAAGCACTGGCACCCCAATGTTTATAGCAGCAATGTCCACAATAGCCAAACTATGGAAAGAATCTAGATGTCCATCAACAGATGAATGGATAAAGAAGATGTAATATATATATATATATAATATATATATGCATGCGCAATGGAATACTATGCAGCCATTAAAAACCATGAAATCTTGCCATTTGCGATAATGTGGATGGAACTAGAGGGTATTATGCTGAGCAAAATAAGTCAATCAGAGAAAGATAATCATATGATCTCTCTGTATGAGGAATTTGGGAGACAGGGTGGGAGGTCATGGGGGGTAGGGAGGGAAAAAATGAAACAAGATGGGACTGGGGAGGGAGATAAACCATAAGAGACTCTTAATCTCAGGAAACAAACTGAGGGTTGCTGGGGGGGGGCAGGGAGGAGGGATACAGTGGTTGGGTGATGGACATTGGGGGGGTATGTGTTATGGTAAGTGCTGTGAATTGTATAAGACTGATGATTCACAGACCTATACCCCTGAAACAAATAATGTATTATATATTAATAAAAAAAAAGCAGTGAGATCATTAAACACTTAGTACATCATAATATGACAAAATGTGAAGTACCCAACATACCTGTAATCATCCTTGCCAAAACAGCTGAACTTAATTCTAGTCAAGTCTTTAGATCTAACTTCCATTTATAGGAAATATGGAAACTAGAAGAACAAAGTAAGTAATACCATATGGACAAATACCAATCAGACAAAACTGGAACATGGAACAACCAGGTAACAACCAGCCAGTCTAACCAACCAATGGCAAGAAAAAAAAAAAAAAAGGGAGGGGAGGAGACGTAACTCTAGATGTAGAGACACAGCAACCTGAACAGAACACACAAACCTTACTTAGATCCTAATTGGTACAATTCAACTATGAAAAGGCATTTTTAAGCAAGTGGTGAAATTTTAATACAGACTGAATATTAGATGATACTAAGGAATTATAGTTAATTATTTTTTAAATGTATGCTGTGTCCTGGGGTGCCTAGGTGGCTCAGTCATTAAGCATCTATCTTCAGCTCAGGTTATGATCCCAGGGTCCTGGGATGGAACCCTGATTCAGTTCCCTGCTCAGCGGGAAGTCTTTCTCTACTGCCCATGCATGCTCTCTCCCTCTCTCTCAAATAAATAAGTAAAATCATTAAAAAATACAAAAGTAAAAAATAAATAAAAAGCAGGCTGTGTCTTTCCACTGACGATGTAATCTTGATAGCAGAGACCATCCACAAAATACGAGTTCAGTATGTGTCATTGATTCTATGCTCAATCTTGGGATGTCAAATGGAGGCAGAAGGTCAAAAAGTACTGGGGAGGGGTGCCTGGGTGGCTCAGTGGGTTAAAGCCTCTGCCTTTGGCTCGGGTCATGATCCCAGGGTCCTGGGATCAAGTCCCACATCAGGCTTTCTGCTCAGCAGGGAGCCTGCTTCCTCCTCTCTCTCTGCCTGCCTCTCTGCCTACTTGTAATCTCTGCCTGTCAAATAAACAAATAAATAATCTTAAAAAAAAAAAAAAAAAGTACGGGGGAATCATTTGTACCTTTGCAGAATTACAGGATTTTTGAGTTAAAAATGGCAAGAGGAATTATCTAGTCAAAATAAATTCATGAGGAAAAGGACACAAAGTCCGACTGTGGCAAAGTTATTCTAGAACGCAGGCTCCTAGGCCAAGAACTCATGTTCCACATCTCTCAGTGCATTCTGACCGCCTCCATGCCCATCCCATAGAGCTCACAGCTCAACGCCTTCTCCTTCCTCCATGTGACCTCATATTCTTGCTCTTCTTCCCAACTCCATCTCCAGACATTTAATTTATATTCATTTGACGAGTTTCACATTCCTTGGGAAAACTGCCAAAGGTAATGCTAACAGAGAAGGAATAATAATGAGGGGAGGAAAAACATTTTTTTTCTTTTTTTTTTTTTAAGATTTTATTTATTTATTTGACAGAGAGAGATGACAAGCAGGCAGAGAGGCAGACAGAGAGAGAGGAGGAAGCAGGCTCCCTGCTGAGCAGAGAGCCCGATGCGGGACTCGATCCCAGGACCCTGAGATCATGACCTGAGCCGAAGGCAGCGGCTTAACCCACTGAGCCACCCAGGCGCCCAAAACATTTTAAAACCAAAGCAAAATTAACAGTAACAACAACAGCTGCTTTTTAAAGCTTTTTCCACATTTATGTTCCTACTTCATCTTCCTGACTTTCATGGACATGTTATTTTCCTAAGTTCTGTCAATGGACACATAATAGCTTTCTATTGATCATAAAAGTCTCAAAGGAAAAAAAATGTTTTAAGCTGTTGACATTAAAATCAATGCTGCTAAAAATAAATAAAAATCTTAAAAGCTTTTTAAAAAGATTTTATTTATTTATTTGACAGAGAGAGAGAGATCACAAGTAGGCAGAGCAGCAGGCAGAGAGAGAGGGAAGCAGGCTCCCTGTTGAGCAGAGAGCCCGATGCAGGGCTTGATCCCAGGACCCTAAGATCATGACCTGAGCCAAAGGCAGAAGCTCAACCCACTGAGCCCCCCAGGTGCCCCTGAAATCTTAAAAGTTTAAAAAAAGAAAAAATACCAAGGCTGCTGACCTATCTTTTCTCTATCCCTTCTTTTTTTCTATGCTTTATCTTTTGTTTTCAAAGATCACAGCTAATGTCAAGGCCGGAAGTCAAAATATTATTAGTTATTATAAACCTCTTAGTAATACTTTGCTTTTTAAAATGTGTACATGAAATGTTCCATGCTCCTGGATTGGAAGAATAAATATTGTGAAAATGTCTATGCTACCTAAAACAATCTACACATTTAATGCAATTCCTATCAAAGTACCATCCATCTTTTTCAAAGAAATGGAACAAATAATTCTAAAATTTATATGGATATTGAAGGGATATTGAAAAAGAAAGCCAAAGTTGGTGGCATCACAATTCCGGACTTCAAGCTCTATTACAAAGCTGTCATCATCAAGAGAGCATGGTACTGGCACAAAAACAGACACATAGACCAATGGAACCGAATAGAGAGCCCAGAAATAGACCCTCAACTCTATGGTCCACTAATCTTTGACAAAGCAGGAAAGAATGTCCAATGGAAAAAAGACAGCCTCTTCAATAAATGGTGTTGGGAAAATTGGACAGCCACATGCAGAAAAATGAAATTGGACCATTTCCTTACACCACACACGAAAATAGACTCAAAATGGATGAAGGACCTCAGTGTGAGAAAGGAATCCACCAAAATCCTTAAGGAGAACACAGGCAGCAACCTCTTCGACCTCAGCCGCAGCAACATCTTCCTAGGAACATCGCCAAAGGCAAGGGAAGCAAGGGCAAAAATGAACTATTGGGATTTCATTAAGATCAAAAGCTTTTGCACAGCAAAGGAAATAGTTAACAAAATCAAAAGACAACTGACAGAATGGGAGAAGATATTTGCAAACGGCATATCAGATAAAGGCCTAGTGTCCAAAATCTATAAAGAACTTAGCAAACTCAACACCCAAAGAACAAATAATCCAATCAAGAAATGGACAGAAGACATGAACAGACATTTCTGCAAAGAAGACATCCAGATGGCCAACAGATACGTGAAAAAGGGCTCCATATCACTCGGCATCAGGGAAATACAAATCAAAACCACAATGAGAGATCACCTCACACCAGTCAGAATGGCTAAAATCAAGTCAGGAAATGACAGATGCTGGCGAGGATGCAGAGAAAGGGGAACCCTCCTACACTGTTGGTGGGAATGCAAGCTGGTGCAACCACTCTGGAAAACAGCATGGAGGTTCCTCAAAAAATTGAAAATATAACTGCCCTATGACCCAGCAATTGCACTACTGGGTATTTACCCTAAAGATACAAACGTAGTGATCCAAAGGGGCACGTGCACCCGAATGTTTATAGCAGCAATGTCCACAATAGCCAAACTATGGAAAGAACCTAGATGTCCATCAACAGATGAATGGATAAAGAAAATGTGGTATATATACACAATGGAATACTATGCAGCCATCAAAAGAAATGAAATCTTGCCATTTGCGACAACATGGATGGAACTAGAGCATATCATGTTTAGCGAAATAAGTCAAGCAGAGAAAGACAACTATCATATGATCTCCCTGATATGGGGAAGTGGTGATGCAACATGGGGGCTTAAGTGGGTAGGAGAAGAATCAATGAAACAAGATGGGATTGGGAGGGAGACAAACCATAAGTGACTCTTAATCTTACAAAACAAACTGAGGGTTGCTGGGGGGAGGGGGGTTGGGAGAAGGGGGGGTGGGGTTATGGACATTGGGGAGGGTATGTGCTTTGGTGAGTGCTGTGAAGTGTGTAAACCTGGCGATTCACAGACCTGTACCCCTGGGGATAAAAATATATGTTTATAAAAAATAAAAAATTTTACAAATAAATAACTAAATAAAAAATAAAATGTGTACATGTATTACTTTAAAAAATATTATGTTTTAGAAAATTGTAATTATGCATTACTCAGTCTGTGTTTAGCAATATGTGGAAAAACTGAAAACTCAGCTAGTACTCTTCAAGATTTAAAAGATAAACCAAGCAACCCTAATATAAGCGTGGACAGATAGTTCAACATAGGCAGTAAGTTATGTCAACATATCAAATACTCCACAGAAGGATAATTACACAAATACAAATGGATAGAAATGTGGGATTTAGTAAGTATAAGCCAAGTAGAGAGAGATGCATTTCTGGGACCTATTACTTACTTAAGTCATTTATCTTCAATGAATTTCTCCATTATGTTATATAGTTATATTACACACACATATTGCTAATCCTCGTGACAAACCTTTAAAGGAGGTATTACTGCCCATATTTTACAAAGAGGAAGAGGTAAGACCAGAATTTGAATACAAGACTGTCTGATTCCAAGTTCATATTCTGTCCACTATTGAGTACAAAATTGACTCTAAATTTAAATTTAGTAAGGGAAAATTTGACTTTTCATTCTGACTCCATCTAAAAGCAGCTCATTCTTACCATGTCCCATGATCAAGGCTGACAGCCAGCTGGTATGGCATAAGGGCTGAAAGCTGTTAGGATTAGTTGGGTCTCTGTTCTGTTTGACTGGGGAGGCCCACGACATACTGATCACTAAATATTTTGAGTATCCTACCTGTCCATGACACAGAATAATTCAGACACTTGAAATCATCCAAAACCACCTCTCATAACACATTTTCCATATCTACAGATATCCCAGAAATGATAAAATGCAAAATTGGCTTCATGTAAAATTTGGCTGGTCTCTCTAGGTAAGAATATGCTAAGACTCCCAACTTGTAGAGTAGAAGCCTAACATTTGCCATTTACATACACCAAAGCAAGGGGTACATCTTTAAATCAATAGCATAAAATTACTATACTGTAGGTTTTCACCAGTGAGTCCAACCTTGAAATTGTATCTTGCCTTTCTTGTTAAAAATCAATCTCAAAGCATTCATTATCTGGGAAATTAGTTGGACAGGATATTATTCACACCTTCCTCAGTTCTTGCTGTAAAAATAGATCCCCAGAAAGAACTATATCTAGACATTAGCTTATGCCCTTAGATAGAAGTGCCTAAACTGAGTTTTATACAAAGTTATACTCTTGGATTTTATCAAGATTCAATATCAGAAATGACCATATAGAAAAAAGAAAGCAACGGTATAAATGTTTCAAGGACAAATCATCACAACAAAAACAGCCCGATTTTTTTCTGAGAGCTTCATACTTTACATTTATTTTTAAGTTAGGTATGCCAAAATTATTTTGCCCAACCAATACACATAAAATGTTATATAAGCTCCCTCAGCTGGTTAAGACACAGAACTACCAAAAAACATGTTCCATTAAGTTGACTGTATCATCCTCTTCAGAAATTTCAGTTACTCCAGCCTGAGAGCGAAGAATGGACATGATGTCTTGAGATAACTGGTCAAAGCCATTCTGTAAACATATATTTGCTATTTCTTGCCAGTTTTCTAATGAGAAAAATTGATCATTTATCATAAGATGTTCGACTATACCTGAGGGAAAAAGATTATAATATTATAGTGGCACTTACTCTTACCTGAAAACCCACACTTAGCAATTCTTCAAAAATTTCAACTATTAAAGTGGCTATTAAAGTTGATCCCTATAAGTTTAAAGTGAAATGTTTCAGTTCAGGTTTAAGTAATCAAGTGTTAGGTTCTTCATCTTTTTCATTAACCTTTTCATGCCTCACTTCAACCCTCTACTACCTCTCACATTCCCACACTTCTATTCATATCCTTCTTGGTTGAAGGCTACAAGGAAGGGGTTTGAAAAAACGAAGAACGAGGGCTCAGCTTTATTTAGAGACTCTAAGGTACCGCTAGACACTATAATATAACTGGGGCCTACAGGTCTAGTTTTCAAGATCCTTCAAATTCTTTTTATAAAATTCCCTAGTAGTGCTGATCCAAGGGCTTGAAAATCTCTTTGGCAAATTCCTCCTATCTCTGGATAGAGAGACACCTCTTAATGATGGGGCTTCTATAACAAATATTTTTCTAAAGGAAATAAAAGAATGATTTTGTTTATTAAAGAAAACTAATGATATTACTTTTTTTTTAAGATTTTATTTATTTATTTGACAGAGAGAAATCACAAGTAGGCAGAGAAGCAGGCGGAGAGAGAGAGAGGAGGAAGCAGGCTCCCCGCTGAGCAGAGAGCCCGATGCGGGACTCGATCCCAGGACCCCGAGATCATGACCTGAGCCGAAGGCAGCGGCCTAACCACTGAGCAACCCAGGCGCCCAATGATATTACTTTTGAAAATCAGTTATGGTGACCCTCTTTGGAATATATTTATTTAGGGAACTCATTTCTTATCTATTACCTGCATTACTTATGAAGCCTAATGAAAGAGGATCTCTTTTTAAAATATTGTCGGGTGCCTGGGTGGCTCAGTGGGTTAAGCCGCTGCCTTCGGCTCAGGTCATGATCTCAGGGTCCTGGGATGGAGGCCTGCATCGGGCTCTCTGCTCAGCAGGGAGCCTGCTTCCTCCTCTCTCTCTGCCTGCCTCTCTGCCTGCTTGTGATCTATGTCAGATAAATAAATAAAATCTTTAAAAATAATAATAATAATAATAATAATAAAATATCGTCAGCACTATTATTTTATTTCTACCATGATTATTATTTTTCTGTCAAATAAAATATTTTATTTCATATCTGTAATGAAAATTTCAAAATTATCTTCCCAAATACATTTTCATGTAATTTGCTATTCATTCTTTTAACCCCATATAACAATTCAAAATCCAGCTATCTGCTCAAGTTCTTATATTAAATTAGAGAAAGCAAAGAAAAAAGTGAGACATAATTAGTTATTCTTGATCCCACTCCAGGGTTACATTCAGAGTAAACATAATATGGAAATGACATTTACATATGTATTTAGTTTAAGAATAAAAATATATAGTGTTTATGTCTAAAAATAGCATTTTAAATCATACAAAATTACTAAATATACACATTTGTTAATATATGTACAGCTTTTAGAGTAGTGTTAGCCAGTATGATTATTAAGATGTTCCCCTAAAGCTTCACAAAGATTCTCTCTTCATTGTAATTACCTCAAGAAATACATACTATTGTCAACAGACTATATTGACATGGTAATCTTTACATTTATAAACTCCTAAAGTCAATTCCTGCCGAGAAGGAACTCTTAGGAAAAATGGGTTAACTCAGACATAATGATCTTGAACCTTTCCCTAAACAACCACTACTTTCTCTTCTACGATAACATTTTACTATACTTACTTTTCCCACCTTTACTTATTTCTTGAAGTAGCTTAATGCCAACTTTTTTCAGATCCACAGAAAACAGATGAAGTATAGCAAGACCAAAAGATAAAGATGGTGGTTTCCCATTCCATTCTCTAGTCAGACACTGAATTAATTCGATGTGAGGACATAACTTTATTAACTGCATCAGGTCATCTGAAAGTAAAACACACAAAAAACTATGTCTCAACATCCTAGTATGATACATCAACTACGAACTGGGACCAGCTAATGTCTGTACCTGCCAAACAACACTTCTTTTTCCAATTCTTCCAAAGCCCTCAATGAACTCAACAGTACTCTCTCCAATTTAAAAAAAAAAAAATTATGCTCAGTATAGCAAAAATATGAAAGAAAACTTCTTATAACACAGACTACCAGAAAAACAAATTATCAAAGGGTAATTCTATTTTACCATAGGGTAGAATAGAAAAAATTAGATTGGCAATCAGGAAATCTGAGTTCTAATCACAGTTTCGCCAATTGCTTATTTTTTTGGATCTCAGTTTATGCACTTTAAAAGTGCTAGAATTGGTATCTCCAATTTCTAAGGTTCCATCTAATACTACATTATGTTTGTCTATACCCTGAGGCTGATATTTGTATCAGTTCCTAGTCAGTATAATTTGTTTCTTCCCGTGCCTTGCACAGAAAAAGGGTCTCAGTAATTTTTTTCCTAAAAATATCAAGTATTTAGAAACTCAAAAATGAAGACCTTAAGAAGGTATCAGCCAGTTCAAGTAGCTGGAGGCTGAGCCATATGAAGTTGCCTGTATTTGACCATTTTTTACTCCAAATTCATATGGTTTAATACACTAGCTAACTACTAAGTTCATCTAGTACTGCAATCATGATTTACATTTTTTTTTAAATTTTTTTTGAAGATTTTATTTATTTGAGAGAGAGACAGTGAGAGAGAGCATGAGTGAGGAGAAGGTCAGAGGGAGAAGCAGACTCCCCATGGAGCCAGGAGCCTGATGCGGGACTCGATCCCAGGACTCCGGGATCATGACCTAAGCTGAAGGCAGTTGTCCAACCAACTGAGCCACCCAGGCATCCCATGATTTACATTCTTAAATTTGTAAACTTTATGTTAATTTACTAAAGTTTTTCAAGTAAAAATACTCTTCTTGGGTCACAACAGAGGTAGTTTTCAGAATAATTTCTGAGAGCCTTACAAGAACTCCCATAAACATAATTTGCACTCTGACAGGCAATATAAGTGTTTATTTAACACAAATTTCTGTACTGGGAACTTAAATCTATTAAATCACTGCATTTAATATTCAATATAAGTGAGACATTATTCTCACATTGAAAGGGAAGAAACAGGTTTAGAGAAGTTAATTTTCTTTTTTTTCTTTTTTTTTTTTTTAAAGATTTTATTTATTCATTTGACAGAGAGAAATCACAAGTAGATGGAGAGGCAGGCAGAGAGAGAGAGAGGAAAGCAGGCTCCCTGCTGAGCAGAGAGTCCGATGCGGGACTCGATCCCAGGACCCTGAGATCATGACCTGAGCCGAAGGCAGCGGCTTAACCCACTGAGCCACCCAGGCGCCCCAGAGAAGTTAATTTTCCCAAAATTATACGCATGATATAAAGTAGAACAGTTCATCTGACCTCCCAGAGTCTATGACCTTTCAATCTCTAGTAATGCTCCTCCAAAATAATAAATACATGTATGTGTGTGCACTGTATTCATGTATGTATATTTACACATGCATGCACACACACACACACACACACACACACACACACACACAATACAGAGAAATACAGAGAGAAATGGTAAAAGAAGAAACAAGGAATAACAGAATATAATTCTGTATCAATAAAGTCAAAAAATTTTTTTTTAATTTCCATAGAGAAGAGGTAGAAGTTTATGATTTCGGTCACTCAAACTGGCCTCCACTAAGGTGAAGCTATTATATAGCACCCCTCTGCCTCCAACATTTCATAACTCACACATCTCACTCTGCTTCATTCAATCAGGTATTCAAATCCCTTTCTCCCTGAATTCATTAATTAACCAATATTTATTCAAATATGTGCAAGGTATGGTCTCTGACTAATTAGAAGGAATACAAATTCCAATCTCATGACCTTTCCCCTCTGCTTACCACATTTTGGAATCCATTTCATCATTCCTTGGTTTGACATATTATTAATCATTTTTTTAAAAGATTTTATTTATTTATTTGAGAGAGAGACAGTGAGAGAGAACATGAGTGAAAGGAAGGTCAGAGGCAACATGGAGCTGGGGGCCGGATGTGGGACTTGATCCTGGAACTCTGGGGTCATGACCTGAGCTGAAGGCAGTCGTCCAACCAACTGAGCCACCCAGGCGTCCCTATTAATCATTTTTTTTATCTCATGGATGTTCTGGGTTTTTTGGTTTTGTTTTGTTTTTTAAAGACTTTATTTATTTATTTGACAGAGATCACAAGTAGGCAGAGAGGCAGGCAGAGAGAGAGAGGAAGGCAAGCAGGCTCCCCACTGAGCAGAGATCCCAGGACCCTGGGATCATGACCCGAGCTGAAGGCAGAGGCTTTAACCCACTGAGCCACCCATGGATGGATGTTTTAATAAGATTATAAAGGCATACCAAGTATGATACCTGTTTAACTCACAAATATCTAGAGCAGTGGTTCTCAAAATATGGTCTAGTGTGTACAAAGTCAAAACTACTTTCATAAAAACACTAAGTTTGTTACTTGATTTTTTCATTCTCATTCTCTCACAAATATACATGAGACTACATGACACGTGATATTACAAAAGACTGAATATAGAAATGGATATGGGAAGCCAGCTATCTTCTATTAAACCAGACATTACAGAGATTTACAAAATGTGGAAAATGCAACTCCTTTTATGAAATTCTTTGGTTTGGGAAGTTATTTTTTATAAAAAAAAATTTTATTATGATAATATGTCATGGGCTTATTGTTATTTTAAATGAATAAAGAAATATTTTAAAATCTTCTGCTTTAATGTCTAACAGGATAAATATCAGTAGACATAACCCACGTAAGTAAAAGCTCTTTGGGATGTTCAGTGCTTTTTAGAAGTATAAAAGAGACCCAAGACCACAAAGTTTGAGAAGCTCACATTTAAAATAGGTATTTCCAATTTCCAGATATGTACATTCAATTGTTTAATGATAATGGGAAAGTGGACAAACAAATCATTTCAGGCTTTATTCTAAAAATTATTGGGGGTGGAAATAACTTTTAAAACAGATGCTCTTTTAGTAACACTTACGCTTTTGGAACAAATTTCTTAGAATTTTTCTGTTTTTGTTTGGCTTGGGTTTTTTAATTTGTAAATGTTTGACTGATAGTCTAAATCTAAGGGACAACATTTTTTTCTGAAGCCAGAAAGTATTAACAAATTGAATCTGACTCCCAAGACCAATATGATACCATGGAAAGCTGTGGTTGTTTCTCATTAAAAAGTAAAATAAGGAAAGTAATTTTCAAACATCGTTTGTTTGAAAGTTATTTTTTTCTCATTACTATTTTCATCTTTCATGTGCTAAAGAAATTCTGAGAATAAACATCAAGGTTCTAATTACATAAAAGTGTTATTACTTCATAAATTATTATAATATATATTTAATCATCTTAGATTGTAATGCACTACTAGAAGAACAGAACAATATGATAATGAGTCAGTCATGTTTCTATTCACTTATGCAAGGCAAATTTTGCAAGCAAAACAGAAACTTAACATTTCAGTCAATAAAAATTCTAAGAGTAATTAAACCTATGTCTAATTAAACCTCCATGTCTAAACTGACTAAAATAACCTATCATCTATGGAAAAATAAAACCTAAAACAGAAATTGAATCTGCATACTTAGATAATAAAAATAAAATATATAATTCATTCAACAAATATTGAGTACTATACCAGATTCTGTTCTGTTGTTGTTGTGTGTGTAGGCAAATTACTTACTTCTTTGAGCCTTAGCCTCTCTGGGGAAACAGAGTTTTTTTTAATCTATAAAATAGGGATAATAACAAAACATACTTTATTTTTTTTAAGTCTTTTTTTTTTAAGATTTTATTTCTTTATTTGTCAGAGAGAGAGAAATAGCACAAGCAGGCAGAATGGCAGGCAGAGGCAGAGAGAGAAGCAGGCTCCCCTCTTAGCAAGGAGCCTGATGCAGGACTCAGTCCCAGGACCCTGGGATCATGACCTGAGCTGAAGGCAGCTGCTTAACCAACTGAGCCACTCAGGCATCCCCCAAACCTACTTTATAGTTAACATAACGATTTAAGTAAGGTCATGCATGTAAAAAGCCAAATTATAGTATCAAGTGTAACAAATAAAGAAATTCCTAACTTTAAAAACTAGATCCTAAGGAAAATTCAATTTATTGTTTGAAATTGACCAGATTCAACAGCCATCAATGTTCTTCTTTCCTGGAAAAAATATGACCTAAAAGTGCTATGTTTTATTCAATTTGCAACTTCTTAGAATTGGGGTACAAAGCCTGAAAATCAGAATTGAGACACAGTCCTGGGATGTGGGAGATGTCAGGATGCCTGTACATTTAGATTTCTGATGAACTAAACTCGAAATAAAAGATCAACTCATTCAACTAAGGTTACCTTAAGGTTGACAATGATCTCAGATCATTCCCAATTACAAGCCAGGTGTTTCAAAATTTTGAAATGAACATTATTTTACTGTCTTCATTTCTAATGCTTATATCATAGTCCAGAACATTTATGTAACAAGTAAGTTCATCCATTTAAAAAAAAAATCCTTTAAGTAATATGGTCTAAAATACCTGCAAAATAAACTGTGTACTTCAGAGGGAGAGAAGCAGTAACACCCTGACATTCACTTTCTCCAAGGCTGCTAGGCTCTCTCACAGGACAGCCCCAGGCTCAGTCCCTGGTACCTTTGCCAGACACTTGAGGAAAACATCTCCTCAGCCATAACTGACCTTAAGGCAAAGACCACTCTGAGGGGGCTGGCCACAGCTAACCAGGACCCACCATGAGTACCACAGACAAACTTCGCTCTCTTGGCTCGCAGTTGCTTCTGTGCAAACCATGGCTCTCTTCCTTCTCTGGGGCTCAGTATCTCCACTTACATGGTGGGCCTAGCAGTGCCTACCTGACGGGACTGTTGTAGGGATTGGCTGGAAGGATGTGAGAACACCTCAGCCAGAGTCTGGCACAAAGTAGGTACTCAATAAAAGTTAGATAGGTTTTGCTAACAACAAACAGACAAATCTACTCATCAGTATATGTGAAACAGACTTTAAAATGTAAATCCAAAATATTGCCTACTACCACAGGTGATCTCACAATTAAAGTCTAGAATTCAAATGCATACAATTAAGTAGACTGGCACTCACCGTAAGTAAAGTCCTTGAATTGCTGTATGTATTCCATGGCCCCAGGAATCTGGCCCTGTTTACATATGCAAAGAAGAGCTTTCTTGTGCAGGCCACATTCACTGTAGATCATCTGAGCTAAAGCCAGGCACTTGGCTTTGTTATAAGTATCCTGTTCCCCATAATCACAAATCACATCCCCCAACTCTTCAGAAAACGTGAGCCTAGAGCAAGCAGATCAATAGGTAATACTTTAGAGAGTTCTTCATGAGTGAGTGGATGAAAATATCTGAATACAATACAGTAGAACTGGATTGTCCAGGGTCTGTAAGAATTCCAAGTTAATAGGCAATTGATATAGAAGAAATTAAACATACCTAAGATTTAACAACAACCAGAAAAAACTATCAGCATGTATTCTTTTGGGGGAAGACATTTTAGTGAAACCAAGCTCAAGTTTTTAAAAAATCTACAAACACAGTGAAAACTCTCCATAGAAGACTGACAGGAATTAAAATGACAAGGTAAAGAAAAATTCTCTTATAATTGAGGACCTCAATGTTTTCAGATGTTACCTAGATTCTAAACCCTGTAGAATGTAAGAACTCATTAAATATTAGTTAATAACAGCAACAACAAATTTTAGCTCAAAATTAGTGATAGATCTTGCAATGTTTGTAAGAAATGTGTGATTTAAATTGTTAAAGATATATACAAAACAACAGGGGGAATAAAAGGATATAAGATATCCCTACTAGGAGAGACTGAAGAAGTAGTTCTTTTCAGATGGTTCACTTGAATAGGTTTCAGTTGTCATCACATTTTTAAATTTTTTTAATTTTTTACTTGTCATCACCTTTTAATGCGCCATCTTCAAACAAAGTTGAAGTGAACCATCTGCACTAGCACACTGCACCTAGAAATGATCAGCAAAGGCCAAAACACATTTGGGTATGATTAAAGATATTACTTCTAATCACCAGTTATACAGAGATTTTATTTTAGTTATATCTTCAATAGCTACAGAATAACAGCAATCATATAATATTGGTGCCTGCATACATGTAACAAAATGCTAATAACATTAAAATGAAATCCTGAAACCCCTGCAAAATGTCTGTTTACTGAAAACTCAGGAAATAAAGCCTTCCATGTTTATCAGGGTGGCCAGAGAGAAGTAGGTCTAAAATCAAAAGGCAGCTTCTGAGTAGAAATCAATTATTTACTAAGTAAATACCTGACTTCTACATTTTAGTACCAAAATATAGGTTTTGGTAGCTACATCCCCGATGTTTCCTAAAGCTGAACTACTAATTATTTCAGTATTTTTAGTGACTGTATTCCCAGAGCAAGATGATAATATCAGTATTTTAGTTATTTCTTCTCTAAATATAGTTTTATTTATTTATTTATTTATTTATTTATTTATTTAAACGAAAGCTTTATTTGACAGACAGCGATCACAAGTAGGCAGAGAGAGAGGGAGGAAGCAGGTTCCCCTCCGAGCAGAGAGCCCGATGCGGGGCTCGATCTCAGAACCCTGGGATCATGACCCGAGCCAAAGGCAGAGGCTGTAACCCACTGAGCCACCGAGGTGCCCCTATAGTTTTATTTTTTTAAGAAGTCACCACCATTATGTTGTTCCACCTGAAAGAAGGCCAGAGCTGAGGACCGAGGCTGCTGTGTCTCCATTTGTCACTTTCCAAAAGGAAGATGAGGAAAGAAGAATATGATTAAAAAGAAAAATGATTGAAAGGGAGAAAATGGGTCAAGCCCCAAAAGAATGGAATTGACCCTGAAGGAAAAAAGGTGAAAGACAAACAGGGATTCTAGCCCTGGGAGAAAGGGATGTAATCAAGCACCCTGAACCTGGCCGGGAAATGAGCCGAGGAACCTCTGCCCACATATCCCCCACAATCACATCATCATACCTTCTTTCTGTTTCTCCAAAGCCCCCTTCTTGGTTCTCCCACCCCTACTTCCAATTCCAAGTAGACTGTTTTAGGGACTTCTGAAAGTGGATCTCCAGCCTGATTCTGGAGAATACAAATGACTAATAAGTAAAAGAAAATATGCTTAACTCCACTAGTAAACTAAGGCATATTTGACTATAAACCAGACTGTAGATTTTTTTTTTAAGATTTTATTTATTTATTTGAGAGAGAGACAGTGAGAGAGAACATGAGCGAGGAGAAGGTCGGAGGGAGAAGCAGACTCCCCATGGAGCTGGGAGCCCGATGTGGGACTCGATCCCAGGACTCCAGGATCATGACCCGAGCCGAAGGCAGTCGTCCAACCAACTGAGCCACCCAGGCGCCCCCAGACTGTAGATTTTTAAGCTAAAATAAAGGTAACATATAGGGCGCCTGGGTGGCTCAGTGGATTAAGCCGCTGCCTTCAGCTCAGGTCATGATCTCAGGGTCCTGGGATCGAGTCCCGCATCGGGCTCTCTGCTCAGCAGGGAGCCTGCTTCCCTCTCTCTCTCTCTCTCTGGCTGCCTCTCTGTCTACTTGTGATTTCTCTCTGTCAAATAAATAAATCTTTAAAAAAAAAAAAGGTAACATATAATCACTAAATCTATGCATGATATTTATTTACTGGGTTTTTTTGTAGGGTTCAGTTTGTAAAGTTAACCTGTCAGAGGATATTTTTCCACTTCTAGGAGCAGTGTCTGCAATTTAGAGACCTAAAGCCAGTACAGCATCATTTCTTAAGTTTAGGTTATGTGTCAAGTGCTCGGACTTTCCTCAGGTAAGAAAAATTAAGAGAGCCAAGCCTGGCTCTGTGTAGGGCTTCAAAGAAAGAACCACAGAACTTTTTAAGGTCGCCATATGGTGGAGGCCAGGTCATCAGAGTCAGAGACCAGAGATCAGAGGTTAAGAATAAAGAATGTGAATTAGCTTTAGTATCCTGTTAGAGCATCTCAGGATCCTTAAAAGTGGTGGTATTTTCCAAATTTATGCACTGAGTGAATTGTATAAGAATTTAAATTCTTACCACTACAGGAATAATCAGCCAAGAACCATCAGTATACCTAGGGAAATCAATCTTGTCTGAAATTTCTCTGCACTGATCACAGGTGATAACAAACACGCACTTTTTAATGGTATTCTCATGTCTGAGCCATCAACAGGCCTCCCTGATAAGTACATTTTGTGGATGGTGTGGAAGGTATGACCAGGTGGAACAAGAAAGAGGCAAAGCATGGAGGTAGGGTATATGTATGGAGAAGTTTCCTAAAGCAGAATTAACTATTATGTGAACAGGAAGTGAGGCTGTTTACGAGGTGTGGAAAAAAGATCCCCTGCACTGGTAAACAACAGTGCCACCAATCCAGTAAAGTCTGGGATTATCCAGCATCATGCAAGGGGAAATGGTGAATTTGGAATGGGCACAAGGAGGCAGTAGTACTTGCCATTTTTATGTCTGGGACATTTCTAAATCATGAATCTATTATTTAGGGAGTGTTTACATTAGTCCATCTATCCTCCTTATGATAGGTGAAAACTGTAACTATTCTATAATATGTATCCTATGTCCCTATGCATCCAGAGCCAAGGAAGCATAGCCCTTACACTGCAAAATAAGCAGGCCATGGCTACTAGACAGACGACAGGGAGGCCTTTCCTCATTCTGCATTCCAGCACTCACAGCCCAACCTATGTCCACACAGACTCAACAAGAACCGCTTGATCTTCATAAGCAGGCATACACTCTTTTAGTCCTCTCTGCTGGACCAGTGACTCTTCCCAGCTGACTGTTAACAGCTCACAGCTCTCTACTTTCCCAAAGAATTGCCCTCAGCTGACTGGAGCTACCCCGTCCAGAAAATTATAACCGCCAGTAGTTAAGAACAGATGACTGACTAAGAAAGCATAGAAAAGGCCAGTCCCATAATTCAAGAAGAAACAACTCTGGTATGGTTTAGGTTCTGTAGTGCTCTCCCTGTAATGCTATCTATTACTAGACTTTACCTGAGTTCACATCCTTGCTCGACAGTTTGCCCTTCTCCATCCCTTCTCTCTTCTTCCCTTACACTACTTCTCGATTTGTCTATCAGTGAATGACAAGCACTCGGATCTAATGATCATGTTCTCTTTAAGGGAAGTGGGAACCTGAGAGCCAAACATCTTCCTCTCTTCTCTGTTATGTAACAACAATCTTCCCTTCTCATGATAATCAAAGTCGATCATGCTCACAGAACCTCAAGCTGCAGGAATAGAAAACACAAACTCCCTGTGATGGTTAATTTTATGTGTCACCTTGACTGGCTCCTAGAGTGCCCAGATATTTAGTCAAATATTATTCTGTGAGTCAGTGAGGATGTATTTGAAAGAAAGTGATCAGTAGACTGAATAAAGCAGATTATTGTGAATGTGGATGGCTCTCATCCAATCAGTTGAAGGCCTGAATGGTACAAAAAGGCTGACCCTCTTTCAAATAAGACGGAACTCTTCCTGCTTGACTGCTTAACTGTGACATCAGTCTTTTCCAACCTTTGGACTAAAACAGAAACATTGGCTTTCCTTGAGTCTTGAGCAGCCTGAAACTTAACACCATTGGTAAGTGTTAAGGCCTCTCTTGGGTCTCTAGCTTGCTGACTGCAGATCTTGGGATTTACCAGCCTCCATAATCGCACAAGCCCATTTCTTCGTGTATATATATATAATTATATATATATATATTCTATTTATTCTGTTTCTCTGGAAAATTCTAATTAATACATTCTCCAACTGGGCACTGATAGCTGTGTAGAGCCACTCTTTTATCTCCCAGACCCAAGTATTCCACCTACTGGGGATACACCATATAATTTTCACTATTTTCAAGAGTGCATTTCTTCCTAAAGCATGTGACTCCATCTTCAAAGGATGGAGGGGAAAGCTGGCATCACCGAGACACAACCTGAACCATCCATGAACCAAGTTTGGGTTTTTTCTTCCTTGTCTGCTGGTCTTAGGTCACCCCATCCCAGCATGAGGCCATAGGTGTGAGCTGTGGAAGTACTGTCAGCCAGTTGGTGGTAGTTGACATGGGTTCTGGGCCATCTACTTCTGAAGTTAACCTGTATACTCTGGATCTGCTTGAGCATGATCCTGACTGTACCTAATTTTAGTTGGACTCTTTGAGTCCACCTGACCTCATGACTTGGTGAGCCTGTCAGAATCCAGTTCATGATGAGCAGCTCTCTAGTTCCAGTCATTGGTGTTCCCTGGGTAGACACTCCAACTTTAGCAGGACCCAGAAAAATAGAAGACTATTCTTTTTAATAGTATGTAGTAGCTTGTTACAGGTGGCAGATAATCTACTGGGATATCTCTGCATAGTCCCATGCCAAATGAAAACTGTTAGTGGGTATCAACAATTATAGTTTGATAAAGGCATGGCAACCATAGTCATCCTACCAGACAAGCCATCAAGACCAGCAGAAGTGTAAAAGTAAGAAGAATATAAAATGGACATAGGAGAAAGATAAGTAATAATTAATATGAATGAATCCCAAAATAACTATAAGTGAAAGAGCCAGACCAAGAAGAAAAAGTAATACATAATATTTAATTCCATTTTTATAAAATTCTAGAAAAATGAAACCTCATCTATTATGACAGAAAGTAGATCAGTGGTTACTTGGAGACAGAATGGGGATAGAATGAGATTGATTATCTCAGCTGTGGTGATGATTGCATGGGTATATACATATGTCAAAACTTATCAAACTGTATTCTACAAATATGTGCAGTTTATTATATGTCAATTACATCTCTACAATGCCATTTTACAAAAACTCATCAAATTGTACATTTGAAATATGTATCAAATATTGTATGCAAATTATGTATCAATAAAGTTGTAAAAAACAAATTACAACCCTAGGATCCATTATCATGACAGGAGCTATAGTATATCCCACTAACCCACCTGTTCTAAGATTCCCCCAGAATTATACCCACAAAGTCCTGGAGAAGTTGTGCCTAGATAGAGTGAAGATAAGGTAAGAAGAAGATACATAGGTGCTGTGCAAATGGCTGACTGTAATAAATGCTGTTTTAATGTCCTGCCCGGATCCTCCTTCCCCAGCTGCTCTGAGTATTGGCTGCCAGTGGCTTATAGGTCCCTCCTTTCTATAGCAAATTGCCCTTCGCTAGCATGAGCCACCATGCCTCAACCAGGCAGCTCATAGTTCTAACAGAGAGGTACAAAAGGCTGGCCCCTCTGCCTTGAGGGGGACAGCTTTGTGGTGTGGTTTATGCTCCAGAGCCTCTATAAATAAGACCAAGGTTAAAATTTGCCTGAGAACACATCCTTTCCTAGCTTCGCAAACACACACACACACACACACACACACATCTCTATTCTGCTTCACTCACTCCCTTAAACATGCTTTTTTGTTTTGTTTTGTTTTTTGAGAAGCCATCCCTCTATCAACAATGTACACTCAAATCCGTGTCTGAGGCTTTAGTACTAGGGAATCTAACCTAAGGGGGCTCTAGTACAAATCTGCCAATCTGTACTGAAACCTAATTCCAAGAAGTCATCTCCTATCTATTCTTACTGGTTTGTATGTTCTAAATGTTACTTTGGTCCACATCCATCCTGCTTCTAAGTTTTCTCTAGGTTTATTCTTTACTTGTACCCACAATCTGTCTGGATCCAGGTCCCTGCCTTATCCCTCTGAGTAGCATGACACTGATTTATCCTTTTCTATCCTTACTAATCAACTTCTATCCACCATAAAGTGGTCATGAATCATCTGTGAATTGCCATTACTCAACTCCTGATCTGGGCCCATTGTGAATAGGCCTCATCACTGCTTGAATGCTTAGTAAATCTTTTCTGACCAATTAATGCAGCAGTGACCTGAGATAAATATTCAAATAATGTACTAATAAAAAAAAAAACTATTGAAATCTTGAGAATAAACAACTTTAATAACAAACTATCAAAATTAAGTTAAAAACTTTACTTTGCTTACCTTTCCTGGGTGACCCAATTGATAACTAAATCTAAACGTTTTTCAGATAATCCACATTTGATTCCTTCCAGGGTTAGTTCTGCATTAATAGGACGTCTATATGCATGACTTGTACTAAAGATGGCCTCAAAAAATAAGAGTAATGGAAAAGGCTTGCCTCTAATCTTTCCAACAGCTATAGAGAGAAGAAAAGTTTTTGAGTTGAACACTTTAAGTAAATAACAGTTTGCTTTTTCTTCATATTATTTTCATCTTTTCACATCTTCAAAAAATTTCAATCTACAATTACATCCTTATAATTTTAGATTATATGCTTAAACATGTAAAATTACATGCTTATAACTTATAACTAATGCTTAGGATTAAACATTACATTTAATGACTAAGTATTACATGCTTTGTAAAAAGAGAGGCAGAGACTGGAGTGATGTGTCTACAAGCCAAAGAATGCCAAAAATTGTTGACAGCCACCTAGAAGCTAGGAGAGAAATATAGAATATAATCTCCCTCAGAACCTTCACATGGAAATTGTAAAAGCTGAAGGAATATACCACCAGCAGACCTGCACTATAAAAAATAATAAAGGTAGTCTTTCAGCCAGAAGGAAAATAATACCTGATGGAAATATGAATCTACATGAAATGAAAACCAGAAACGGTATACACAATGAATATAAGTATTTAGAAGCACATTATTTTTATATAGTACATCAAGTGGTAGAATATCACCTGAGGGTAGAATGTGATAAGTTAAAGATAGAAATTACAAACCCTAAAGCAACAACCAAAATAAGACAACAAGGAGTTACAGCTCATAATCAGCAAAGGAGAAAAATGGAATCATGAAAAATTTCAACTATTCCAAAAGAGGGCAGAAAAAGTAGGGGGGAGTGGTAACAAAGAAGAAAGAGAGAGGTAAGAAAGAGAGAGAACAAACAAAATGCAACCATGTCAACAATCACATTAAATGTAAGTGATCTAAACACTCCAACTGAAAGGCAGAGATTGTCAGAGTGTATAAAAAAGTAGGATGTCAAATAAATAAATAAATAAAATCTTCAACCAAAAAAACAAAAAAAAAAAAAAACAAAAACAAAAAAAACCCACAAAAACTGCAGAATCGCAGTATCTGTTTCTTAGAAGACACTGACTTTATTTATTTTTAATTTTAAGTTTTTATTTAAAGTCTAGTTAGTTAATATATATGGTAAAATTGGTTTCAGGTATAGAATTTAGTGATTAATCACTAACATATAATAACACCCAGTACTCATCACAACAAGCACCCTCCTTAAAACCCATCACCCATTTAGTCCATTTTCCTGGCCTATCCTCAGTTTATTCTCAATAGTTAAAAGTCTCTTATGGTTTGCTTCTTTTTTCTCCCCCTTTCCCCTATGTTCATCTGCTTTGCTTCTTAAATTCCACATGAGTGAAATAATGTGGTATTGGTCTTTCTATGACTGACTTATTTCACTTAACATAATACAATCTAGTTCCATCCATGTCGTTGCAAATGGCAAGATTTCACTCTTTTTGATGGCTGAGTAATATTCCATTGTATATATATGTATGTATATAGTAGATACACACACACACACACACACACACACACACAAACATATAGATAGATATAGATATTTTCTTTATCCAATGGACATTTGGCTCTTTCCATAGTTTGGCAATTGTTGCTATCAACATCAGGCATTAGTATGCATGTAGAAGACAATGACTTTAAATGCAAAGACACAAATAGATCCAAAGTAAGAATATGGGAAAAGACATACAATGCTAATACTAATCAAGAGAAAAATGGTATCATGCTCCTAATTTCAAACCTTACTACAAAGCTATAGTAATCAAAATTGTATGATACTGACATAGGACAGATATCTAGGGAAATATAATAGAATTAAGAGTCCAGAAATAAACTCTAAACATTTATAGTCAATTGATTTTGGACAAAGGGGACAAAACAATTCAATGGATAAAGAACAGTCTTTTCAACAAATGGTGCCAGGATAACTAGATATCTACAGGCAAAAGAATCAATTTGGATCACTATCTTACACCATACACAAAAATTAACTCAAAGTAGATCACAGACCTAAACATACAAAACTCTTAGAAGGAAATACAGGATCTTAAGTTAGGCAAAGACTTCTTAAATATAACATCAAAAGCACAGCTATAAAATAAAAGATGGGTAAATTAGTCTTCAACAAAATTAAAACTTGTGTGCTTCAAAAACCACCATCAAGGGGCACCTGGGTGGCTCAGTTAAGTGTCAAACTCTTGATCTTGGCTCAAGTCTTTATCTCATGGTCATGAGTTCAAGCCCTGCACTGGGCTCCATGCTGGACACAGAGCCTACTTAAAAACAAAACAAAACAAAACAACACCATCAAGAAAGTGAAAAGAGGGGAACCTGTCTAAGCCAGAAGAACATGTGACTCTTGATCTTGGAATTGTGAGTTTGAGCCTCTCCTTGAATGTACAGATTACTAAAAGAAGAAGAAGAAAAAAATACCCCACAGCTTGGAAGAAAATATTTGCACATCATCTGTCTGATACAAGATTTTTATCCAGGATATAAAAAGAACTCTCACAACTGAATAATAAAAACACAAATAACATAATTTTAAAATGGGCAAATAATAGACATTTCTCCAAAGATATACAAATGGCCAATAGGCACATGAGAAGATGCTCAACACTATTAGTCATTAGGGATTCATAAATCAAAGTCACAATGAGAGAACACTCACCTTGGTGAGCACTGAGTAATATACAGAATTTTTGATTTATTATATTATACACCTGAAATTAATATATAACACTGTAGGTTAACTATAGTGGAATTAATTTTTTTAAAAAATAATAAACAAATAAATCAATCCACAATGAGATTATTATCTCACATGGATTAGAAAGTCTACAACAAAAAGACAGACATTAACAAGGGCTGGTAAGGATGTGAGGAAATTGGAATCCTCATATATTGCTGGTGGGAATGAAAAATAGTAGAGTTTAGCAGCAGTTCCTCAAAGTGTTAACACAGAGTTACTATATAACCCAGCAATTCCACTCCTAGGTATCTACCCAAAAGAAATAAAAACATATGTCCACATAAAAACTTGTATACAAATGCCCATAGCTGCATTATTCATAATAGCCAAAAAGTAAAAACAACCCAAATTACTATCAACTGGCAAAAGGATGAATGAAATGCATTATGTATCCATACAATGGAACAGTCATGTTATAGCATGAATAAACCTCAAAAACATCATGCTAAGTGAAGGAAGCCAGTGACAAAAAAAAAAAAAAAACTTCATTGCACAATCCTATTTATATGAAAAGTCCAGAATAGGCAAATCTATATAGATAGCAAGTAGATTAGTGGTTACCTAGGGTTTAGAGAGGGAGAAGGGGGTAGAGAATGAGGAATTAATGGGTATAAGGTTTATCTTTGGAATGAAAGATGTTCTAAAATTAAGTTATGAAAATGGTTATATAGCTATGTAATTATAATAAATTAATTTTTTAATTGTAGAATTTTCCCCAGGAAGGTAATAAATTACATTAACAGGCTAAAAGACAACACCACATTTTCATCTCAATAAAAGCAGAAAAAGTATTTGACAAGTCTAACATTCACCCCTGATAAAATTCTCACCAATCACAGAGGGGAATTTCATCAACCTCATAAAGGGCATCTACGAAAAATCTACAGTTCATATCATTCTTAATGATCAAAAACAAAGCAATGATATCTGCTCTCATCACTTCTATTCAACACTATAATGGAAGATCTAGCCACTGAAATAAGGCAAGAAAAAGATACAATAGATATCCATATTGGAAAGTAGAAGGTGGAACTCTTTCTTAGCAGATGATGTAATTAGCTATGTAGAAATTCTAGGAATACACAATAAAAGTATTAGAATTAATAAACAAGTTTAAAGAGGCCACAGAATATAAGATTAATATATAATAATCAATTGTATTTCTATATACTACTAACAAACAATTTTGGAAATTGAAATAAAAAATTTTAATATAAATATAAAATATTTAAAAATAAAGCTGACAAAAGATGTACAAGACCTAAACACAGATTAAAAATCACTTCTCTTTGCTCTGTGTCCCTTATGAAACTATAAATGCTCTGTGGTAGAAACCTCTTATGTCATCATTCTTTAGGCTTTGGCTACTTTTATATACACCAATTTAAAACTCAGACTTATAAAAATTAACAGTTTAACACCCAAAGGTACAGTGTCATTAATCATGATGTATGACTACTTCTGCAGGGTAACATGAACTAAAAATCAGTTATCTAATTATAAATAATTGTTGGAATGGTTTTTTGACTTTGAGTCCACTGAATAAAAGCTACAAGATTATACTCTGTATTACATCCACTAGGATAGAATACCAAAAATTGTGCAAAAATATGAGACAGGCCATTTACACACAATTCACAAATGATCTCTATAAGTATGTAAATATGTATGTTCATATGCGTTATGTATATGACAACAAATTTTTCATGTTCAAATAAATGTAAAAGAACATTTTTCTGGGATGCCTGGGTGGCTCAGTTGGTTAAGCCGCTGCGTTGGGCTCAGGTCATGATCCCAGGGTCCTGGGATTGAGTCCCACATTAGGCTCCTTGCTCAGCAGGGAACCTGCTTCTCTCTCTGCCTCTGCCTACTTATATGTTTTTTCTCTCTCTCTCTGACACATACATAAGCAAAATACTAAATTTTTCAATGTAAAAAAAAAAAAAACCCTGAAAAATTAAAACTACAAAACACTGCTGAAAGAAATTTTTAAAGACCCAAATAAATGTAGATATACCATGTTTATGGGTTCATTGGACCAAATATCCAATGTTGTTCAATGTCTAATCCTGAACAGAATTTCTTATTGAAATTTACAATCTGATTCTAAAAATTTTAACAGAAATATGAAAGACTCAGAATAGCCAAATTAAACTTGATAAAGAAAAACAGAGTTTGAAGTCTAACACTCTGTTGACTTTATAATAAGTCAACACTTACTATAAAGCAACAATAATCAAGACAGTGTAGTATTAGCATCAAGATAAACAGATCAGAGAAAGAGAAGAGACCTAAAAATATAAGAACAACTTATTTTCAACAATGGCAATTATGTGGAGAAAGTCCTTTTAATAAACTATCATGGAACAATTGGATAGCTACCAGCAAAAAAATGCCTTAACTCATACCTCACACCACATATCAAAATTAACTCAAAATGAATCAGAGACTTAAAAGTAAACCTAAAACTATAAAATCCTTACCAAAAAGTCATAATCATAATCAATGGAGTCAAAATCAGCAGATTAGAAACAGATTTCTTATGTATAACACTAAAGTTACAATCCATAAAAGAAAAACAAGTTCACAAATTGGACTTCAACAAAATTTAAAACTTCTCCTAGATACTCAAAGAGAATGAACAGACAAGCCACAGACTGGGAGAAAATATTTTTAAATCATGTATCTGATAAAGGATTTTTATTCATACCATGGAATACTACTCAACAATAAAAAAGAATGAAATACTGATAGATGCAACACATATATGAATTTCAAAATAATGATCCTGAGTACAAGAAGTCAGTCAAAAAAGATTACATACTATGTAATTCCATTTAGGTAAAAGTCTAGGAAAAGCTAACTAATGTTAGCTTTAAAGTGACAGAAATTAGACTATGGTTGCCCCTGAGAGGAAGCTGTGGGAGAGAGGAAGATGGGAAGGGTGAGGAAGAGTCAGAGAGAAGGATCACTGAGGGCAAGGAGGGAACTTTTGGGTGACACAAATGCCAAAATTTATCAGATTGTGTACATACATACACTTTTTACATGTATGTCAACTTAAAACAACAAAGCTGTTTTAAAAGGAAGTAGAACAAATTTGACAAAATGTTAACATCTACTGAATCCCGATAGTAAGTACATGGCTGTTGTATGTCTCTCCACACTTATCTTTATGCTTTGAAATATTTCCTCATTTAATGTAGAAAACAAAATCAAATCCCTCAATGTGACAGCTAAAGAAACTGAGTAAATAGCAGGGATGGGGTAGAGCCTAGATCTTTAGTCTCCTACTTCCAATACTCTTTCCATTCTATCAGGAAAAAAAAGTACAATCTGCATACATACATAAGGTTCAGAGAAAAAGCTTACCCTTAAATTTATTCACTGTCCCAATGTTTTGAAGAATTCTTCTAGGACTGTTTGCTGCAAAACAAGCCGCCTTTTCATATTCACCAAGCGACATTAATTCACTGAACCTACAGACGTTCCATTTTGTTATGCATTATGATAGTACACACAAAAAAGAAAACTAATTAGAATTGTCTAAAACAGACTAAATACAGTAATATAGAAAAATCAAATCTAGATTCATTCATTCAGGAAGATGTTTTTTCACTCTTTCTTTAATATTCTGTCATTTTTTTGTATCCTCAGAATAAAACTCTCACCTGACAGAAGACTGAACCTTACCCTGTACTTTTTTCCTATAGTACTTATGACAAGACATAGAAAATGGAAATAACTTGAACTGAATTCACAATGAGCTTAGATTTTTTCTCACATATCGTCTGCAGATGAAAAGGGATATCAGGCGAAAGGAGGGCAATCTGCTTAGAGACTCAGCCTATGGGAAACAGTAATTGAAACACCAAGAACGTGGAGTTGAAGATCAAGAGGTGTCCTTGGTATTCAGAAGCCTATGTCACTCTGCCAGACATCAGACTCCTAATTAATAACAAGACTAACACAAGAAAAAAAAATAATAAGCCTCTACTCCTCTTACTAGGGCAGAATGTCTTCAAATCAGCCCTTACCCATAATTAATAAAACTATGGCAAACAGGATTTACAGTGTTACAAATGAATTTGACACCCTAGAGGAGAAAAACATCAAAATAATACTAATAAGCAAAATACATAAAACTTTTCATCTCGACAAGGCTTTTACTCTCATCTAAACCTGATAAACTTGGAGATGCAGACAGTGTAAGGAAATAGCACAGGCTTTGGTGCCACCCCAAAATGACCTTTGCCCCTTTTTGTACTATATCAGTAAGACAATCCACAATTAAAAAGTATTAAACATATGACTAGGAATATTACATATATTCTTTACATTTTGGACTCACAGCTATAAATTAACTCTTAAAGAACAGTCTTGGGTCTTTGTAAGCCTCTATCATACACTATATATAGTAACTTAAACATTAGGGAGAAATGAGAAAAAAATGACTGAATTAGGATAATCTGACTCAAGAAGACATTCTCTAAAACATTTCATAACATCAGGCTAATGGCTAGGAAATGCAAATATATTATATAAATAAAAGTTAAATATATATCCTCTGAAAAATCTTCTGGACTACCCATCTAATATTTTCCACACAAAAAATCTATTTTTTAAAATTCTAGTTTATTTTCCAATTTGTTTGCTAGACTAAAATTGTAAAAATACAAAATCTAGAGACTATAGCTCACCAAGATGCTAAACAAATGCTAAACATGTAATAAATATTAAATATTTACTTAATATTTAAATAAATATTAAATAAATGTGGTAACATTTTAACAAGGAAAATCAAAGCTTTTCAAATATTTGCCTTTCAATGTAGCAAAGCAAAATTTCAGCTCCTTTTGCCTTGCCTGGATCGTCTTCAAGCAGTTCTTCAACAATGCCTTCATCACCTATAATTACTAAAAAGCACCACAGAATATTTAAGATTATCAATCAGTAGAAAATAATAAATATATACATGTTTAATTAATAAACAACTTAATGCTATGGTTTCTAAAAGCACCAATCTCTTCCTAAACTGAGTGGCCTCCCTGTTTGTATCTCCAGTATTTTCAGGTACAGTTTTAGGTATACTCTCTTTGGCTTACCACATCTACTATTTATTTACCAATTATCTCTTAGCTGTTTAAGGAAGAAGCTCATAGGGTAATAGAGACAAAACAGAAATACTTTTTTTTTTTTAATTTCTTTAAACTCAGCCTAGGAAAATCCTCACTCTTTTGCTTTCTGGAGGGAAAAATGATGTTTTCCATTATTTGTGGTAATTAAAAAATATAGATAAATTACCAGGTAAACTTTTAGTTTTCTGAATATGCTCTACAAAGTCTTCAAATGAGCTGCTCATATCAGATTTTATCCAGGAAATAAATGCATTTGAAATAATCTGCAGTCTCTGATGACTACAAAGGTAAAAAAAAAAAAAAAAAAATCAATATACCGAACCTAAAATCAAATAGTGGAATAAAAGAATAAACACAAATAAAAGCTTCAAACTTAAAAAGTCTATAATCAATTTTCATACCGAAACTGTAGTTGTTTGTTCAGATTTTCAGCTAAATCTCTCCGTTTTAATGTCACAATCATTTCCTCATCTAACTCTGCCTTCCTCTGAATTGGTACGTATTTTTTCAACATAGCCTGTTTAATTTCAGCATATTTATCTTCAAGATGTTTCAGGTATTTAGTGAGAGCAACTAAATTGACAGATTCTTGGAGAGTCATGCCTACGGGAAAAAGGAAACAAGTCAAAAATGAAACCATGTTTAGGACTCTTGTGCTCAAATGACAAGTCTTAGCAAAACAGATCACAGTTTGCTATGTTAAGAAATAATTAATAAATGGTAGCATGAACTTATAACTTACTGAACATGAACAGAATTAGCACACAATTTTAAATGTGTAGTAGTTTTAAATATATCATCAATGAAGGCTGATTATCCAAAACCTGGCATCTTGAAAAGTTCTTTTTAAGCTTTTTATTTTTTATATTTGAGAGAGAGAGAGAGTTTGTGCACAAGCTGTGGAGGGGGAGAGGAAGAGAGAATCTTAAGCAGGCTCCATGCTCAGTGTGTAGTTCAATCCGAGGCTTGATCTCAAGACTCTGAGATCAGGACCAGAGATGAAATCAAAAGTCAAAGGCTGCCTGGGTGGCCAGTGGGTTAAGTATCCGCCTTCGGCTCAGGTCATGATCCCAGGGTCCTGGAATCGAGGCCCACGTTGGGCTTCCCACTCAGCAGGAAGCCTGCTTCTCCTTCTCCCTCTGCCGCTCCCTCTGCTTGTATTCTTTCTCTGTCTCTCTGTCAAATAAATAAGTAAAGTCTTGAACTCAAGAGTTGGACGCTTAACTGACTGAGCCACCCAGGCTCCCCTGCATCTTAAAAAGTTTTAATAACCTCACTGTCACACCTTTCCAACCTTTAAATACCACTGTTAGTCAATTCCACCAAAAGCTTCTGCCTAACAATTCAGGCTTTTTGTCCAAAGATTTCTAACCAACGATTCCATTAACCTACTACGGCAAACCCCAGGGTAATCTATTTATTCCCTCCAAAGCAAAGTCTATAAAACCTGCCAAGCCCTCAGTCCCCAATCCCTCATTGTCCGCTCCCCCCATATTATTCATAACAACCCATTCACAACACTTGAAATGATTCCCTTATGCAGACCAGTTGTTGTTGTTTTTTTTTTTCTATTTTAATTTTTTATTTTTTATAAACATATATTTTTATCCCCAGGGGTACAGGTCTGTGAATCACCAGGTTTACACACTTCACAGCACTCACCAAAGCACATACCCTCCCCAATGTCCATAATCCCACCCCCTTCTCCCAAACCCCCTCCCCCCAGCAACCCTCAGTTTGTTTTGTGAGATTAAGAGTCACTTTTGGTTTGTCTCCCTCCCAATCCCATCTTGTTTCATTTATTCTTCTCCTACCCACTTAAGCCTCCATGTTGCATCACCACTTCCTCATATCAGGGAGATCATATGATAGTTGTCTTTCTCTGCTTGACTTATTTCGCTAAGCATGTTGTTGGTTTTTAAAGGCATACATCAAAATTCTCTCCCAGAAACCTCCCTGGATTAATCCTACTCAGTTTTTAATCATTCCCTTACCCTGAATCCTCTCAGCATCTAATCAATTTGACTTATTCTCTACTTATTAATATGTACCTTATTTGTACTTTGACTGTCATAATTTTATATTTGAAAGTGAATCTAGTCCCTGCTTCCATCAAATGCAGGATGGTCGTCCAACCTGAAATCCTCTGGTATGTAGCAGTTCATTATTTTCAAGACAGAGCGTCTTCTAATGAAACCAAATCTGACTTCCTAAAATTTCCACTTACTGATTCTGCCTCTGCATAAACACTAGTTGAAATCCTTAAAAGTTTTGAATACAGTTAGCTATTCTCCAAGTCTCCCTTTTCTCCAAAATGAGTATCTGCAATTCTTCTATCCACGCATCGTACAAACTTCTCAACATCCTGAGGAATTCCAGGATATATTCCAATTTCTTAAAATGTGGCTTAGCTGAAGATAAAGAACCAGTGAATGCTGACATCAATGGGAATCAACAATATTCACTAGAACTTAATACAGTATAGGTTTTTCATATATTATAGCAAGGATTCTCAAACTTGAGAACCACATCAAGGCCTTGCTAAAACACTGCTGAGCTCCACTCCACTCCCCCACCCCAACTCCCACCCCTGGAGTTTCTGACACAGTAAGTCTGCTGCAGAGCCAGAATCTGCATTTCTAATAGGTTTGCAGATAACGTCGACATTGATGCAGGAACCAAACTCTAACAGTCCTTCCCTTATACTTTATATAATCCGGCCAGTCTGGAATTCTCTCTGTTTTTCAAGGTTGTTGAAGTTGTCTCATTCCTTTATATCCACCTGGAGTCCAGGCTAAAGTTGTTCGTGAAGTCTGGCTAAAGTCCTGGTACACTTGCAGAAACACACACTGCAGCACACGTAAACTGATTTGTATGATAGGTAATAACTGAAAACAGTTGGGATTTCAAACATTTTTAACAAAATACATACCTGGAATAGGTTTTGAAGGATCTTTGGAGAAAGTATGATATCTTACTTCTTTTGCCTCATATTCTGCCCTAAGTTGTTTCATTTTGTCTATTTGCAATTGAATCTTTGAGGAATTATTTTCAATAACCCTCATTCTGAAAAAACAGAAAGGCTTTCTTACATTTCTTTCAAATAGTTTAGTTATTTAATCATAAGATTTAAAGTAAAACAGATTAAATCATTACTTTATCTTGGCTAAGTATCATTTTGAACCATTATGGACTGAGGTGTTAAGTTTCTGAAACAATGTCCATTAAAAATTAACTAACCTCAAAAGTGAGGAACGGTTTTCTCTCAGAGCATCAATTAAAATCTTACACTACAATTCACAATCTTACTGGAAATGCGTACGTGTTAAACATAATAATCTGGCCATAAAGTACTACATGTATTCCCTATAGTTGAAAGTTACCTTTGTAATTAAAATTATTTTTGTAATTATACTAGCTTCCTGTAGCTGCTATAACAAATTGCCAAAAACTTATTGGTAGCTTAAAACAACAGAAATTTATTCTCCTACAGTTCCAGAGATCAGAAATCCACAACCAGTATCACTGGGACAAAATCAAAGGGTTATGCTTCCTCTCAGAAGCTCTAGGGAGGGGCGCCTAGGTGGCTCAGTGGGTTAAGGCAGTATCTATCTTCAGCTCAGGTCATGGTCCCAGGGTCATGGTCCCAGGGTCCTGGGATGGAGCCCTTGGGATACAGCCCCACTTCGGGCTCTCTGCTCAGCGAGGAGCCTACTTCCCCCTCTCTCTGCCTGCCTCTCTGTCTGCTTGTGATCTCTCTTTCTCTGTCAAATGAATAAATAAAATCTTTTTAAAAATTAAAAAAAAAACACTTGTGATTGTATTTAAAGCCCACCTGAATAATCCAGGATAATCTCCCCATCTCAAGATCCTTAAAATAGTACCATCTATAACGACCCTTTCTCCAAGTAAAGGAGCAATTCCAGGTTTCCAGAATTAGGACCCAATATCTTTGAGGCCATTATTCAGCCCTCGATAGTAATTTTGAGCCTAGAGCTGGAGGAAGGATAGCACCTCTTTGTGATAAAACTGTCTTATTCCAGACATGGGAATCTTAAAAACCAAGAGCTACCTCTTGATATAAATTTCTTTTAAGCATCATTTGAAGTTCACTGTCTAGTTTATCACTGATATGTTGGCCCTGGGAGGAAATAACAGATTAAAATAAATTCAGTATATAAATGTCAATTTCTGGCAAATTAAAAACAAGTTTGTCAGTAGAGAACTGTTGCCCACATCTGATTACAATACAGAGTTCCTGGTCCCTACAGATGGCTCAGAGTAAGAACCTGCAGTATTCATGAAAGAGGGACTGTGGAAATAAAATACCCTTTGCCTTTCAACCAAAAACCTTATGATTGCAGAAGAAGAGCATGTTAAAAGTAAACAGACTCTTGGGGCGCCTGGGTGGTTTGGTTGATTAAGTATCCAACTCTTGATCTCAGCTCAGGTCATATCTCATGGTCAAGGGATCGAGCCTGTATCAGGCTCTGTGATCAGAAGAGTCAGCTTGAGATTCATTCTCTCCCCACTCCCTACTCACATTCTCTCTATTGAAATAAATACATAAAATCTTAAAAAAAAAAAAAAGAATTGAAGGCAAGGACTCAGATACTTACACATGAATGTTCATAGAGGCACTATTCACAATAGCCACAGAGGTAGAAACAACCCAAGTATCCATAAATAGAAAAACAGATAAACAAAATGTGGTATATTCAAACAATGGAATATTATTGAAACTTAAAAAGGAATGAAATTCTGATATATGCTACAACACAGATGCGAAGGTAAGGAAGTTGTTGCTTCTTGCTGTAACTACCTTTAGGATCTCCTTATTTTTGACAATTTCACTATAAATCTAGTTGAGAATTTCTTACTATTTACAATGCTTAGGATTCTGGGGGGCTAAGAACCACTGTTTATAGTTACACTGACTAGGTAATATAACCAAGTAACAATCATCACCTTTTGGGCTACTTACTAATATACTTACTTTGCTTCAAGTTGGATTGTTCTTTTCCTGTGATACACCAATGCTGTGGGCTCTGCTGCCAAAGCTTTAAGTTTTCCATGAAGACAAAATGCAGCTCTTTGGCCTTCCTTCACTGTCTCAATAAAGCCATCATATTCTTTTTTGATTGAAGTAAGAATGGATTTGTATGCAGTGACATACTCTATTACCTGAAACATTATTTTTCTGCCTATGATACTGAATTTTTTTGGGAAGACAATGGAACAAAAGCCTTGCAAACAGCATTGTAGATTATTTCTTAAATGGAACATGATAAGCAGTTAGAAGTCTTAAATTTTAATACCCAGGGTATTAAGACAACTAATATTTACTCAATATGCAATTTGGAAATCATTACAATACTATAAGCTTAAATATTTTTGCTCTACTTAGTATGAACACATATATAATATGATGTCAGTTAAAACCAATATCAGGTCTAATTATCTCAATTATAGATCTTTGAAATATAATTGCCCATCATTCCTTACTATCTCTAAATTACGTCTCTGGCTTCATTCAGTCCTTAAAATCCTGGATTCCCTTCACCTCTCTGTTTTTCTAACCTATTGGCTCCTACTGGTTAATTAATACTCTCAATTCCCCAGTTGCATTTCTATTGCTAAGATGTCAAGTGCAACTATAGAAAACCTGCTACATATTCATAGTTTCCAATGGTGTGTATAAGTACAGATTATCTCCAGAAGGATAATAATAACAGAAACAGTGGGTACCTGCAGAGAACCAAAGAGGAAGCAGGGTTTGAGGTGAACAGGACCTAACTTTCCAATCTATATTCTTCTTTATTGGTTTTCTTTTCTTTTCTCTTCTTTTCTTTTTCTTTATTTTTCTTTCTTTTTTCTTCCTTCTTTCCTTCCTTTCTTTCCTTCCTTCCTTCACTCCTATCTTGTGTATGCATTATCCACACAAAAATAATTAATAAGCATTTCAATTAAAAAACAAAAACTTATAATTTATGGTTTCCAAACTCTGCATATGAGGATTTTAGAAGGGATCAATATGTATAGGGAATAGATATGATCAATCCATAATTTTCCCTGAAAGCTGAATATTATGCTGTCTACTCCAGCTACATCTCTAGTCTCTTTATCCCCCACAGGTTTTCTGTTAGCTAAACAATATCTAAAAAAAAATTATCTGTTCTGGAAGAGATCTGGTCTATCAAGAAATAGTACAAAGAGATCAGTGGTAAATATCAGTAGAGAATATGTGAATGGGAGATACTGATTGTCTTTTTGACATTATTACCCATCTACCCAAACCAGGAGGACGGCCACCCAGGAATCTTTAATGAAACAGAGGCTATTACTCTGTAGTCTTCCAAATTAAATACCCCACTGTTCCTGGCCATCTTCCACTTCACATGCCTCTAGGATATGCCACAACAATCCAATATAATTTGGGTACGTTAATGGAGAGAACAGACTTGTAATGACACCACAATCAGCTCCCATACTTGCTTGCTAGAAGACACAAATTTCAAAAGAACACTAATAGGAACTGTCAAGAATGCACAGGAAATGCATAAAAGGAAAGGAAACACACTGGCATGCTACAGGTAGAATCCAATTTTGCTTGACTCACAAAAATATTTAAAATGTAGGAAATTTCACCAAAAACTCAATTTCCATTTCTCCTGAAAACTGAAAACCTACCAACATGAATCCCCATTCCTAATGGCAGTAATCAGCTAGAACTTTAGACTGCATTGGTTCTTCATTTTGCCACAGCACTCATGACTCCTTATTCTCTTATAGCCAACCAACTTAACCCTGCCATATGAACTTCCTGGCTCTACATCATTCAAGTTTGAGGGTCAGGTTTTCATTAAACTTGAGACTTGGTAAGAGGGATCTGAGCGAGAAGAGGAAGAGTAGTCATTCCACCTCAGCTTCTATATATGGACACAGGCTACCTGTACATGCTACCAGAAACACAAAAAACAGCCATTTCCAGAGGATAGTTGCCTCCATAATTCACCCTCTTCTATAGATGCTCACTCTTCCTAGCTTTGGTCTTCCTTGCTTACTAAGTATTTGGCTCTTTCTATAACCTACCCTCAATTCTTACAGGAGTCTCAGGTCCTCCTTGCTTGACTTAGGTACCATGCACTTGCAAAATCCTCTATGTGTGATTCTAAGCAGAATTTGGGATTTGGTCTCTGATTCTAAGTACTCAGAGATGCAAGTTAATACTTTCATCATTGCCCAATTAGATCCTTCCAAGGTAAGGAAGATTGGAGAAGGCAGTCATTAATAGCTTTTTAACAATCAAATGTGCTGGAATAACATGAAAATGGAAAGATCAGAAACCCTTGGGTAGCTCAGTTGGTTAAGTGTCTGCCTTTGGCTCAGGTCATCATCCCAGGTTCTGGGACAGAGTCCCACATCAGGCTCCTTGCTCAGAAGGGAGCCTTCTTCTCCCTCTGCCTGCTGCTCCCCCTGCTTGTATTCTCACTCCCTGCCCTCCCCCCACCCATGCTCTTTCTCTGTCAAATAAATAAATAAACAAAATCCTTTTTTTAAAAAAGGAAAGACCAATTATATTGAGAAACTAGAAGAAAAGTTTCTCTTAAGTACCAAGTAATTTATATTTCAGACCCCTCTCAGTCCTGAAGAACAGGATTCTTTACAAGGCACAAATGTACAACTTATTATTGTACAATGGACAGATAGTCCACATGGAAGTCTTGGGAGATAGGGCGAAAAGGACTACAGATGTAAATATTATCTTTTATTTATTCCCATGTCTTTTTTCTAAGAATTATATTAACTAACACCACCTCCAAAATGACTTTACTAGAGCTATACTAATTTAAAGCAGACAGCTCTTCATGTAAAAAATCTTCCAACAAGTATCAGTATTTGGGCATGCCAAGATAAGCGTGTCACCATTATGATAACTTTCCTCTGCTGGTTTCAGGTAAGTAGAATCTTAGCATGATTCTTTTATTTATTTTTTTTCTTTTAAGATTTTATTTATTTATTTATTTGACAGAGATCACAAGAAGGCAGAGAGGCAGGCAGAGAGAGAGGGAGAAGCAGGCTCCCTGCTGAGCAGAAAGCCTGATGCGGAGCTCGATCCCAAGACCCCAGCATCACGACCTCAGCTGAAGGCAGAGGCTTTAACCCACTGAGCTACCCACGTGCCCCAGCATGATTCTTGATATTGATGCAACCACTCAAAACACTGCCTTTAAACAGTCATACGATATATTCCTTAATTACTCAAAAGCAGTATCACTGATCATAATGACATATAAAATGAGGCTAACCTGCCAATGTACCAATTCTAAAA
Organism: Mustela nivalis; assembly: GCF_964662115.1. Taxonomy (NCBI): domain Eukaryota; kingdom Metazoa; phylum Chordata; class Mammalia; order Carnivora; family Mustelidae; genus Mustela; species Mustela nivalis. The sequence continues at coordinate 65,836,282 of NC_139027.1, read as the reverse complement.
GATAGTGTTTTTAGATGACTTAAAAGAAAAGACTGTTTATTTTATACTCTTATGAATACTCATCAATTTTCTTAATTCCACTTAATTTCCAGTACAAATCACTACTTTGTGCTCATTTTTCCTTAGAGTGATGCACTATGTTTTTAATTAGAGGAGAAAAAAGATTCTTGTGTATACTGTTTAAAAATTAAACAAAAGGGGCGCCTGAGAGGCTCAGTAGGTTAAAGCCTCTGCCTTCAGCTAAGGTCATGATCCCAGGGTCCTGGGATAGAGCCCCACATCCAGCTCTCTGCTCAGCAGGGAGCCTGCTTCTCCCCCCAACTCTGCATGCCTCTCTGCCTATTTGTGATCTCTATCTGTCAAATAAATAAATAAAATCTTTAAAAAAAATTAAACAAAATACTGAGTTCCTATTTTGCCTGTGACTGTTTTACTCAGAAACCAATAGTCCACAGAATTCTTTTTTTTTTTTTTAAGATTTTATTTATTTATTTTACAGAGAGAGAGAGAGATCACTAGTAGGCAGAGAGGCAGGCAGAGAGAGAGGGGGAAGCAGACTCCCTGCTGAGGAGAGAGCCCAATGCGAGGCTCCATCCCAGGAGCCTGAGATCATGACTGGAGCCAAAAGCAGAGGCCCAACCCACTTAGCCACCCAGGCACCCCAAGTCTACAGAATTCTTAAGATAAATAATTATTTCTTTTGGGTAAAAAGGAAAGGATGCTGATTCCACTTATTCAACTGCCAGGGCATCTTCCAAGGAGGTTAAAAAATGGTAAAAAAAAAAAAAAAAACAAAACAAAAAACAAACAAACAAACAAACAAACAAAAAAACAAGGAACCAAAGGGGAAACTGCAATTGTTTGTAAGGAAAAATAAGTGTTTCTAAAATCTTAAAAAGCAAGATCAAATGTTATATAAAGCCACAACATTTTCTAAACTCCTCTATTTCCAGTGTTCGGTCCAGTCAAACCTCTTGCCTACTGGACCTATCAAGACCTCTAACTCACAAAGGGTTCCACCTTAATATGCTAGATCCAATCGAAGCCAAAACTTACAACAATTAGCAGGTTCCTGCTTGGCAACCCAATCCCTAACAAATCAGATATTTTTAGATAAAAGACCAAAAGGATGTTAGAAGGCACAACTAAGTTGTTGCTAAAAAACTGACAGCCTGTACTCAAGCTAAAACAATCAAAACACTCATTAAGTGTCTAGTGATAGAAATCCAGCACTGTATTTTCCCCATTCATCCCTTCCCAATACACTGGATGAACTTCTCAAAATTGACAAACGCCGTGTACTCAACAAGCAGTGAGTAGGAATATTAGTTGTCAAGACAGACCATTTCCACCCCATGAAAACTCCCTCATCCTATGAGCTTTGATACCTTATCAAAAACGTTTCGGTATATGATGTAATATTCATCAGCAGGTCCTTCCTTGTTACAGCCCACTCTTTCAGTTTCTGTGATTATGTATCTTTGCATACTTTCCAAAAATTCCTTGTCACTCCTACTAATGATAGGAGGGAGAACTGCATGTTTATTTATTTCTTGAATGGACATATGTCACAATCTGCACACTTGTTCACCAGAGAAGACTTAAGTCTTGACTTGCTTTTCCAAAAAAGCCAAACCTTTGGCAAGCCTGAAAGAAAAAAAGACCATCAATTGCTTTGAAGCTTAAAATAAATCAAGTCATTTCTAATAAGTTTATAAAAAATTATAATATAAATTTAATTATAATATAATTTAATTTATAAAAATTTAATTATAATATAAATAAAATTATAATAAATTAAAATATTTATCTCAGAGATAAATCTTTCAACCTATGAATTAAAAGATCTTAACTATTCTACTGTCAAGTGCTATACCTCTGGGATAGAAATACCAAACACCAGTCAATAAAGAGCTTTTTAGGAACCAAGCCTATCTGTCATGTGATTGGATGGTTTCTTATGTTTAATTCAATACTTTCTAACAGAAGGTTTACCACTTTGCTTGCTTCACATGAGAAGAGCAGTTTGGAAGCCTCCTAATGATATAAACAAGGTCAAATACTTCTCTACCCACGTGCTTACTTGGCCTAGGTAGTCATGATAGCTACAAACAACTCACGAATTTATTTTATTATAAACTTCATTAAAATTCTTATCTGTAAAATAAACATACTAACTAAAAAGTAAGAAGTCAGAACTTCCTCTAAAATCCATCCATCAATGATATCAAAGGTAAGAGTCCTCTTCCAGCACAGTTTCAAGCTGCTACATTCCATTGCTCTTTAAATAAAGAATCATTATCCAGTTGAATACAGAAGTTGATTCCTGAAAACTATTCACATTAACACCAAACAGAACCCATGGCTTACTGAAAAATATCTGGCAAGACAAAACATTTGAACTCTTCCCAACTCTCCTTTACCCATGAATATTCAGCTATAAAACTTGGAAAATAGGGAGCCTGGGTGGCTCAATGGGCTGAGCCTCTGCCTCTGGCTCAGGTCATGATCTCAGGGTCCTGGGATAGAGCCCCGCATTGCATGGGGCTCTCTGCTCAGCAAGGAGCCTGCTTCCTCCTCTCTCTCTGCCTGCCTCTCTGCCTACTTGTGATCTCTGTCAAATAAATAAATAAAATCTTTTTTTAAAAAATTTGGAAAATATCAACCAAAGAAAATTAATGAAAAACTAAAAATCATACAGAATCCTCCACCCAAACACAATGATTATTTAATATTTTGGTATATTTCTTTCCAGTTTTTATAATTACAAAAATTAGGATCACACTCTATATTCAGCTTTGTATCCTCATTTTTTTTGGAAGATTTTATTTATTTATTTGACAGACAGAGATCACAAGTAGGCAGAAACACAGGCAGAGAGAGAGAGGGGGAAGCAGGCTCGCCGTTGAGCAGAGAGCCTGATGCGGGGCTCAATCCCAGGACACTCGGATCATGACCCAAGCCAAAGGCAGAGGCTTAACCCACTGAGCACCCAGGCGCCCCATCCTCATTTTTTTTCACTCAATATTAAAAGCACTTTTCCACTTGTTGAATAGTTTTCAAAAAATGACTTCTAGGAACCTGGGTGGCTCAGTTGGTTAAGTGCCTGCCTTGGGCTCAAATCATGACCCCAGGTTACTGGGAGAAAAGTCTTTGCTTCAAGGGAACCTGCTTCTCCCTCTGCCTAATGCTCCCCCTGCTTGTGTGCGTGCTCTCTCTCTCTGACAAACAAATAAATAAAATATATTTTTTTTAAGATTTTATTTATTTATTTATTTATTTATTTGACAGACAGCAAGAGGGAACACAAGCAGGCTTCCCACTGAGCAGTGAGCCCAATGCAGGACTCTGGGATCATGACCTGAGCTGAAGGCAGATGCTTAAGGTCTAAGCCACCCAGGCACCGCTCAAATAAATAAAATCTTAAAAAAAAAAAAAAAGACTTCTAATAATTGCGTATTTGACTAGCACACCATACTTAACTTAATCATTCCCCCACTGTTGAACATTTCCACTATAATGCTGTGATGAGTAAATGTCTAGATCAATTTTACCATGTTTTAGTGATGCAATTGATATCTGGCTATTTAAAATAACATAGATGGCCTATAAATCCTGCCCACAGGTCATATGCAGGAGAAGGGAGACACCAAAATACTTACCAAAGTTTAAAAGACCAATTTACTTCATGCTGAAGAACTGGACAATGAAAAAACAGTTTGTAAATGAACATAGGTAGTTCCAATAAGGTAAAAACCCATAAATGGATCAACAGTTTTCCCAAGTGAGAAATCAATTTCCTTATTCACTCATTCAACTAATTTTTACTGTTTACTAACTGCCAGCATTATTTTATAGCTAGATTTTCAGTAATAAATAAGTTCTTGGCTCATTTGAGCTTACAATCTAGTAGGAGAAACAAACTATAAATAAACAATGTAATTTCAGATAGTAAAAGACAGTAGTGTAAGGAGGAAGGATTGGGCGTGACCACTGGAGAGTTAGTGGTTATATCGGAATACCAGTGGCCTCCTATTAACTTTAGGATAAAATCTAAGTTCCTTCACTTAGCCTATGTAGGCCTGTAGGAGCTGGGTAGTCCAAATCTTTCTCTCTGTCTAAATTTTTGTGCCCTTGCCATGAATTTGCTGAGAGTCCTGCATTGATTCTCTCCCATCTCTGTATTCTCTCTCTCCATCCTCAATACTCCCTGCCCCCACTGAGATAACACTCCTATTACCATCCTTACTCAGTTGGCTTTTACTCATTTTTCAGATCTCGGCTTATATAGCTCCAGGAAAGCTGCCCTGAATTCCTTTAAACTTGGTCAACTTCTACATTCTCCCATGGAACTGTGCATATCTTCTATCATGGTATTAGTACTCAGCCACTCTATAATAGTGTTCTGTTTATATTCTCTATTTCTCCCAGTAGGCGGAAACCAAAATGTTCTCTATCCCCATTATCCTTCCCTACCTATCTGCATTCCAGTGCACAGTACAGTTTCTAGCAGAAAATGTACTAAAAAATGCTTAATAATCAATAATCACTTAGCAATAATGTGGTCTGCTCAGAAGACATGACTTTGTGGTGCCTCAAACTACAACACAGCTAAAGCGACTGTTTCTCAGCATCTACAAAATGCCCGAGTCACATAAACCAACGCAGATGACCTTTCACTCACTCATTCATATTAGACACAAAGGGATACAGAGAAAACAAGTCACAAAGATTCCCAGTCAAGTCTATTGGACTAGTTAAATAACCCATTGCTACAGAGCAGAGAGGGTAGTGTGACAGAGGTGGGCACAATGGACTCCAAAAGCCAAGAGGGGCTAGTTTGTGGGAGAGGGCAGGGAAACATCAGGAAAAACATCTAATGGAACAACACCTAGGGCAATGCTTATGTTGTGTTGCATTTATTTATCCAATAAATTGGGGGAAGCATACCTACTGTGTCTGTCACTATTCTAGACACTAGAGATACAGCACCAAACAAAACAAAGTCCCTAACCTCCCAGAGGTTACATTCAAATGGAGAGACAGACAACATCCCCAAATACAGATGACACATGAGGCTAAGTTATATAAACAAATAAAGCAAGGAATGGGGACTAGAAAGAAGGTTGGAGGGTACTATTTTATACAAGGCATTATGCTGGGAGAGAAGAAAGCCCTCACTGATAAGGTGACATTTTAGGTTATTTTTTGTGTTTTGTTTTGTTTTAATTTATTTGACAGAGATCACAAGTAGGCAGAAACACAGGCAGAGAGAGGAGGATGCAGGCTTCCTGTGGAGCAGAGAGCCCGATGTGGGGCTCGATCCCAGGACCCTGGGACCATGACCTGAGCTGAAGGCAGAGGCTTTAACCCACTGAGCCACCCAGGCACCCCAAAGTGACAAGTAGTTTGAAGATTCCTGGGAGGAGTGCTTGATGCCGACAGATCAGTAAGTCCAAAGGCTCAAAGCAGAGAGCATCTCTGACAAACACCAAGAAGGCCAGTGGGGCCAGAAGAGGACAGAAAGGGACAAAGAAGGTAAGGGCAGAGAGGTAGCTGCCAGATCCTATAGGATATAAGGCCTTGAAGTCAGGACCACTACCAGTTCCACCATGGGGCATGTTTGCACAAGTTAGAAAAAGGTGTCCCTTTTACTAGGCAGAATTGGCAAGAGGAAAAATGGGCTGGAACATTGCCTTGTTGTTCCAGTGCTAGAGCAACAGCCTCACTTAAAGGAATTTATGTTTCACTCTCAGAGACATGGGAAGCCACTGGAGGGCTTTAGACAGAAGAGTGATAGCTGACATACATTCTTTTTTTTTTTTTTTTTAAGACTTTATTTATTTATTTGACAGACAGAGGTCACCAGTAATCAGGCAGGCAGAGAGGAGGAGGCAGGCTCCCCCCGGAACAGAGAGCCCGATGCAGGACTCTGGGATCATGACCTGAGAGGCTTTAACCCACTGAGCCACCCAGGCGCCCGTGACATACATTTTCAAAGAGTCTTTCTTGATGCTCTGTGAAGACAAGGGTCAAAGCTGAAAGAACTATTAGGAGGTTACTGCAATAATCTGGCCAAAAGATAATGGCAGCTTAGATCACAGCAGTAATAGCGGAGGTGGTGAGAAGTGTTCTGTATACCGAAAATAAAGCCAAGAAGAATTTTCTATGTATAAGAGAGTATGTGGATATGAGAGAGCAGTCAAGGATGACTATGAAGTTTTTGGCCTTAGCAATGAGAAGATAGGAATAGCCATTTGCAGAGATGGGAAGAGCAATTTCATGAGATCAGGACTTCGGGTTGTCTGAGAGGTATTGAGTAGTCAACTGGATATGTGAAGACAGAGTCTTAGTGAGTGGTCTGAGTGAGAGATAAGTTTATCAGTCATGTGCATATAGATGGTATTTAAAAGTATGAGATGGGGGGCGCCTGGGTGGCTCAGTGGATTAAGTCGCTGCCTTCGGCTCGGGTCATGATCTCAGAGTCCTGGGATCGAGTCCCGCATCGGGCTCTCTGCTTTCCTCTCTCTCTCTGCCTGCCTCTCCATCTACTTGTGATTTCTCTCTGTCAAATAAATAAATAAAATCTTTAAAAAAAAAAAAAGTATGAGATGGATGGGGCACCTGGGTGGCTCAGTCCATTAAGTGTCCAACTCTTTTTTTTTTTTTTTTTTAAGATTTTACTTATTTACTTGAGAGAGAGACAGTGAGAGAGAGCATGAGCGAGAAGGAGCTGGGAGCCTGATGCAGGACTCGATCCTGGGATTCCAGGATCATGACCTGAGCCGAAGGCAGTCGTCCAACCATCTGAGCCACCCAGGCGTCCCTCCAACTCTTGATCTCAGCTCAGGTCCTGGGGTCATGAATTCAAGCCCCACATTAGGTTCCATACTGGGCATGGAACCTACTTAAAATAAAAATTTTTAAAAAATAGAGTTATGAGGCAGAATGAAAATGAACTGGGAAATGTCAAAAAGCAGAGTTCTGATGAATTAGCCTTGGTGGGGGTTGAACTCCAAAGTTTAGAGGTCTGGTAGATCAAGAGAAAGCAGCAAAACAGCTTGGAAAATTTCCAGGAAAGTAGAAGTAAGAGAGGTATCCTGGAAGTCAGGTTAAAAAAAGAAAAAAAAGGGGCACCTGGGTGGCTCAGTGGTTTAAGCCACTGCCTTCGGCTCAGGTCATGATCTCAGGGTCCTGAGATCGAGTCCCACATCAGGCTCTCTGCTCGGCGGGGAGCCTGCTTCCCTCTCACTCTTTCTGCTTCCATCTCTGCCTACTTGTGATCTCTGTCAAATAAATAAATAAAATCTTTAAAAAAAAAAAAAGAAAAGAAAAAAAAAGTTTCAAAGAGGGAGAGAGTAAGCAACTGTGTGAAGTGCTGACAGATCAAATAAGATTAAATGACCAGTGAATTTAGCAATATGGTGGTGATCAGTGACCTACAAGAACTATTCCACTGGAATGGTAGGGACAAAAACCTAATTGAAGTAGGTTCAATCAGTGGAAGGGGAAAACTGGAGACAGTGGGTATAGACAACCTTTGAAGAAGTTTTGTTGTAAAGATGGAGACAAGTTGGCAGAATATGGGATGAACAAGTTTCCAGGAAAAAAAAATGGATTTTTCCTAAGTGCCAAAGCATAAGAGAGGTAAGCTAGGAACTTCAATTAGCTCAATCATTAAAGTGTAAAGTGAGTAACGGGTTTGACAGAATAGGCTTAAAGGGAGGCAGAGGCAGAACATCATACTAAATAATTTGGATTCTTATCCTGAAGGTGAAGTAGAATAACGATATAATCACCTTTACTTTTTAGAATATTCTGGGGGCAAAAATGAGACTGGGTTAGAAAAGGAGAAAGACCGAAGACAGGTGAGAAGTTAGAGAATTAATTCTTCCAGGAGAAAATTAAGGAGAGCCTGAATTTGGGGTTGGGGCTGCAAAGGAGAGGGCATACAGAGATAGAGAAGACATTGGGAGTGTACATTAGAAAAGATTCCTTGGTCTGTGCAGTGGAGAAAGGCCAGAGGAAGGTGTGACTTGCTTTTAATGGGCCAGCCTTCCTAGGAGAGAACCCTGCACATACTCTCAAATTCTTCCCCTTGGAAGATTTCCTTCACAACCACTCCCAATGTCCCGACTTGGAAATTCTACAACCAACTACTCATTCCGCAGGATTCTTTCCCATATGGCTTCATTTTAAAACCTGAAAACTCCGGACATTTTCAACATATTACCCTGTTTCACACTAAAGAGTCCTACACCAGGCCCAGAACCTTTCCCAGACTGGGACAGATTTGGGGGTTGAAGACGGGGAGGAGTTACAGTTGGAAAAAGATGAACCCAAGGGTTTGAATACTATCTTTGGCTGGAGCTGACCACAGGAATTCCCTTCCCACAGAGGCCAAAGCGACTGCGGGCACATCGCCGATCCCCCGCCCCTCACCGCTTGTGTCTGTGAGTGAACGATACCCTCCTTCCCCAACCCTTCGCCCGCTTCTTAACCTTTCCTCCTAGTCATTTAACCTAGTCTGGTTTCCCCTCAAACCATTACTCCGCCTCTACCATCCTCCCTCCTCACCTGAACCCCTTCCTCCAAACACTGACTCCAACGCTTGTATATAGTTACTAGGGAACCGTAGATGTGGAATTGCATCTTGGGACAAGTAGTCCTAACTAAAAGAAAGCAGTGGAAAACTACAATCCCCAGAAGACAGTTCCATTTCCTTCCTTTTCCTCCAATAAGGACCCCCCCTCAACCCCACCCCCTTCTAAAGACCCTCCTAGCCACGTGGCTTGTATGGGCAAACCCTTTTAAAGCCATTTTTCGTTTGTTTAAATCTACTATTTCGAGAGCATTCTGAGGGTTAAAGTGAAAAACAAGTTCAGATAGGAAAGGAGGAATGAGTTTCATGGCCGCATCTGGCGGCATGTGGTTAGACAGCCGCTGTAACACCAGTCCGGCATTTGACGTGGTCGCCTAAGAGGTGGGGCCTCTGGCGGGGGCGCCAGGAAACCCCGTGGGCCGGCGCCTTGCTTTCCTTTCCGATCCGCCATCTGTGGTGAGTATATGCTCTCGGTCCTCTCTCCGGCCAGCGGCCTATCCGGTGCACTGTTCTGTGTCCCCACGTCTGACCCTTCTCCTCCTTTTCCTCAACCTCAGGTGGAACCGCCGCCAGGATGCAGATTTTCGTGAAAACCCTTACGGGGAAGACCATTACTCTCGAGGTACGGGTCAGGTGGCGTGAGGAAGTCAAGGCCTGAATAAGGGCCTGAAGTGAAGTCTGGGACTTCCCCCGCTTTCTGCCGTAAAATGCGCTTAAGAGCCTGGGTTCTGAAAACTGACCCTGAATTGAGGGTTGTTGGCTGAGTAGGGGCTAGGGCTGGCTTTCGATATCTGAGGTACGGGCTCTCACCTCTTCACAAGTTCCGGCCAGGTAGCCAAAGCAGGGGGCCCGCGGTGAGGGGAGGGAGGCGCTCCCACCGGTGGGCGCGAGCGCGTGTGGCGCAGTCGCCGCAGTGGGACCTGGGCTGTGCTCGGCTCAGGAAGTGTGCTCGCCGGAGGCAGTCCTGGGGCGGTGGCCTGCCCCCTCGGTGAGTGGTCAGCTTTGCTGGGGTAGGCTTCAGCTCTCCACCGGCTAGGTTCTGTGATAACTTGCAAATGGAATTGGGCGTTTTTTTCTAGTTTTTTTACTGTGATACCGGTATTTGCATTTTTAAACTCATAGGTTGAACCCTCGGATACAATAGAAAATGTGAAGGCAAAGATTCAGGACAAGGAAGGCAAGTAATATTTTCTAGTTCAGGAAATTAACCTGTACCGGCGCCAGCCTAACTACTGGACATAAGTGCTGTTGGGGGGGTGGGGGGGGTGGAAGATGTCGGATTGACAAAGTGAAATGCTTTTGAAATAATAACAAATATTTGTGTGCCTGGGGCCAACGAGGGCTGCTCTTCCTAATTGTGAACTTGGGTGAGCTATTTTAATTCTCTACCCTGCTTCATCTAAAAATGAAGGTAGTAGTAATATGTGTTAACTGTTATTGGGATTAAATAAGGTCATTTGGGCAAGCGTTTAACATGCCTAGCCTGTAGTAAGAATTCAGTGACTGCTATTAGTACCCTTTATCTGAGTAAGGATTATCCATAAATCTAGTCAGATGCCCTTGTTCTGATGGGACTTTATTTTTTATTAGGAATTCCTCCTGATCAGCAGAGACTGATCTTTGCTGGCAAGCAACTGGAAGATGGACGTACTTTGTCTGACTACAACATTCAAAAGGTCTGTTTGGAGGAAAGAGCAGTCCTTTAAATGTAAATCTTTGTAAGTTTTGATGAGCACGCAAAAGTGGGGTTAGCAATAGATTCCTTGGTGACTCTTGCATTAACATTTCAGAGACACTGCTACAGTTTCTCACAGCCTGGATTGTGTAGATTGCTTCCCATGGTGTGACTTAATGTGTTCTTAAATCTCCTTATAAACAAGTAGTTGATTCCCCCTCCCCCAAACTTATTGTATTTATCACATCCAGTTAGAAGGTGTGTGAAGCTAGTTGCCCCTTGGTGGAATATGAGCATTAATTATTTTAAAGCCTATTTTATCCTCTTCCATTAACAGGAGTCCACTCTTCATCTTGTGTTGAGACTTCGTGGTGGTGCTAAGAAAAGGAAGAAGAAGTCTTATACCACTCCCAAGAAGAATAAGCATAAGAGAAAGAAGGTTAAACTGGCAGTCCTGAAATACTATAAGGTGAGCCAATGTAATAAAAACGTTTCTGGGTGCCTTGTTAGAGCACAGTAGGTAGTGTGTCAGTTTCATAAAAACGTTTTTATCCACAGATTAATAAATTTTGTTTGCATCTCTGGTTCTAAACTTTCTATTAAATTTTTGTTATATAAATTTATAAATTTTTGTTTTCTGTTTGGTATTTGAATAAGCTTCATATGATGAGGTTCACTTTTAGCTGCTTATTCCAAACCAAGTTCTGATTTTGAAGTCAGATCTGGGTTTAGGTCTTAACTCTCAACCACTTGCAAGGCAAGACTTTAATGGGCTCTGAACTATTTTGTTGGGATAATTACTAGTGAGGATTTTGAGTGCTTTGTTTTTAAATACAAAAAACTACACTGTTTTGCGATATTAAAGGTTGAATTTTGAGTCACTTAACTTAGACTTCAAAATATGTTATAAAATTATCTTAACAGCAGGTTTGTACTTATTTAGGTGGATGAGAATGGCAAAATCAGTCGCCTTCGTCGGGAGTGCCCTTCAGATGAGTGTGGTGCTGGAGTTTTTATGGCTAGCCACTTCGACAGACATTACTGTGGCAAATGTTGTCTGACCTATTGCTTCAACAAACCAGAAGACAAGTGATTATATATGAGTTAATAATAAAAGACATGAACTAACATTTAATTGTTGAATTTTATTCCAGCGACTTAGAGTGGTTTTTAAGTATCCAACTGATGATCACACCATTTTGATAAACTATACATACTTTGGCAGAAAAATTAAGATTGTATTTAATACCAGTTACCTAAGTAAAAGCCAGTTTATGTTTCTGTCAGGTTTTTTGTCCATACTATTAAAACTTTGGACCAGGTAATTCTTTGAGGACTGTCCTTGTGCATCATGGCCTCTACCCACCTGATGCCAGTAGCACACCACCCATTCCCACCACCGGATATAAACAGACTTGCCAATGATCCCTGGCATGGTGAGGAAGAGGGAGCTTGCCCCCCACTGCCCCCCCACTCCAAGAAACACTAATTTGTATGAACTGGTGTTACATATTGCTTAAACAAAGGCTGTGATTCATTTGTTTCATATATAAAACATGTAAAGGCTTAGCTTTCAGTAGTAAATTAGACATCCTGAGTCCCTGGGTGGTTTGGCTGGGATGGATATATGCTATCTACAAGCAAGGGAACATTCTGCAATGTTGAGTGTGAAATCTTGGAATTTTAAACACTTTGTCCACTAGTGTGTTAACACTGAAAAATAAAGTTTTGGGGAAGTATTTGGCACCATATTTTGTCCATAACTAAATTCAGGGAGGTTTGCTTATCTTAATACCACTCAACTAAAACATGCACTTGAAGTTTACTATAAAGTGATTATATTCTACGGCATACCAATAATTAATTGCCTTTTACCACACCATTATTTTCAGGATTTCTACTTGGAGTCATGCTCAAATAAGGTTTCCTATTTCTGTAGTATTTTGACAAGTTATCCATGTTAATATTTGGAGTAATACTGTACTAGGGTATTTTTCTTACCTTCACTGAAGCAAAACTAGTTGCTCTCTACAATAAATCAAGACATTTGTTTATAGTTTTTAATTTATTTAAGTAATAATCAGCCCAGCATACGGTTTGAACCCTGGGATTAAGAGTTACATGCTCTACCAGGCACCCCATTGTTTACATTTTTAATAAAATTTTAAAATCCTGGATCCCAGGAACTCTTGGCTGGAACTTGTTTTTCTTCATAACAAATAATTTCATCTCCCACTTGAAATTGTATCTTTTCTTCACTCAAACTGAGACCACAATCCATTCCAGTTTTGATGATTGAAACGTCATCTTTATGGTGTTTCAATGAGCTTAATGAACCTTAAGAAAACAAAAAAAATCCAAGGTACATATATACTCAACAAGAAATAAATAACTACTAAGTGCTATACAGCTGGTACTAAAAGGAAATTAAAACTGAAATTCTTAAGTGTTACTGTTCTACCAGGTTAAATGACAACTAAATACTATGGAAAATCCAAAGGAAAATGGTTTGCTGTAAACAAGACCGGGTTTACAGTGAAAGATAACTAAATTTCCCATTTCAAAGAGAGACTAACTTTGCAGAGGACTGGCATATTCAGGACTTAATGAGATAAACTCAGCAAAAGACTATAAGCAAAAGGTCAAAAGGAAGTAAGCAAATACAGTGCTGCAGAAAAGTATAGAACACAGCTAGAAAGGTAGTTTTGGGGCCAATTTTTAGAAGCTTAGAAAATTAGATTACTGATTTATTAGGATTATTATTATAGGTTATTAGAACTTGGAGGGAGCCCATCACTAAGAACAGGTTTGAGTTCCCAAGAAGGAATGGCCTGAACAAGGATATGGGAGTGAAAGATTTCAGATGGTTATACAGAATAAGGTTTTGGTGACTGGATCTGATGTCTATTAGGAACAGACTGTGATGTTGCTTACCCTTCCAAATAACATCTCCATTACGGATTAATTTAAATTTTTTTTGTTTTTCTAACTGTCCCTTTTGGACTCTGCAGCCAGCCACAGGAACTTTCTTCTTCCCTTCTGTTACAGAAAAGGTAGCTAGTATAGAAGCTTCACCTTAAAAAAGAAAAGAATATTAAGTACACAGAAAACAAAGATTCTAAGAAATACATAATTTCACATATTCTGCATGGCAAGAATTAAAAGTGAGAAAAATACAAACTCGTGCATAGACAGAAATCCAAGTTTTCTTTGATTCTGCCAACTTTATTTTCCTGACCACTATTAGAAACATAAACATGAGGGGTTCCTGGATGGCTTACTTAGTTAAGCCTCTGCCTTTGGTCCAGGGTCCTGGGATGTAGCTCCCGCATCCCAGTGGGGAGCCTGCTTCTCCCTCTCCCACTCCCCCGCTCCTGTTCTCCCTCTCCCTCTCAGTCTTGCGTGCACAGTGGCTCTCTCAAATAAATAAAAATCTTAAAAAAACAAATAAACCATGAAATCCCTGGGTTTTCTTGGAAAAGAACATCACAAGAATACATGTTTGCCAAAAGAATAAACAAAAGAAAGTGGAATTCATTTTCTTAGCTGAATAAAATGTATTAGAAGATTATAGTCTACTGTCTATTCTATAAAAACCCACTTTTCAGCTGTCCCTCAATATATTTTCTCAAAGATCATCTGTTGGGACACCTGGGTGGCTTGGTCAGTTGGGCCTCTGCCTTCAGCTCAGGTCATGATCCCAGGGTCCTGGGATCAAGTCCCATATTGATCTTGCTCAGGAGGGAGCCTGCCTCTCCCTCTGCCTGCTGTTCCCCCTGCTTGTGTACTTTCTCTATGACAAATAAATCCTTAAAAAAAAAAAGTTTTTAGCTGACTTATTTTTATCTCCCCATTGGTAATTTATATCCACTTAAGAATACTAATTCTGTGACTCAAGCTTAATTTTTTTCACTGAAAATTATCGTAATGTTTAACAGGTCAGAAAAATATCTAAAATCTCCGGACCATTAGAACAGATAAAATGGTTCAGTAAGTCTCAGATAAATTTAGGTTTCCAGCTGGCCAAGGGATATGCTAGAAGAAAGTTTTTAAATACGTGGTACTCAAACATAAAGTAAACTATCTTCTCATGGTGGATTTCCCTGCCAGCTTCCAGGACAAAAATCAATGGCTTCCTCCACAGCACTATATATAATCTTTATCCCCCCCCCCCCCATTCCAGTCTAATTTGTACTACAATTAGTTGTTGATGTCTAAATTTTAGGGCCTCTGTATCCTCAAGGCTGAACCACAATGTCGCAGATGGTAGGTGTTTATAATACATATGTAGTTCACTGAACAGATCCATAGTAAGTCATTTTTTTCTACAACACAGGCTATATATTGGAACAGTGAAGATATTTCAACAGTGAACTACATTTCCCCCTAAACTTTGCTTTCAAGTGCTATTTACAGCACCTAAGATATGAATGTTCAACATTCAGTGAACACTCACCTATTGGATGCTCTTCCACAGTGCACGGCAATCTGCTGCTCAGTTCCTCCTGCAAATCTTCAATCAGGTGGTAAATGATTTTGTGAAGTTTAATTTTTACTCCCTTTTTTGCAGCAGACTTCTGGATAACATTGCCTACATTCACATTGAAGCCATATATAACACCTGGCAAGCAGAAATACAATCAATAAAGTAGCAAAAATACAGCATTAAATACTTCTTTCAAGCAAAACCTCAAATCTAAATATTGTTTTATTTCCAGGGCACCTGGGTGGCTCAGTCAGTGTCTGCCTTCAATTCAGGTCATAATTTCAGGGTCCTGGGATTGAGTTCTGCATCCGGCTCTCTGCTCACCGGGAAGCCTGTTTCTCCCTCTTTCTCTGCCACAGCACTACCCCCACCCCCGCAACTTGAGCTTCTCTCTCTCTAATAAATAAAATCTTATAAAAAATAGTTTTATTTCCTTCTATGTAAATTAAAAGCAAGTAGGGAAAATGAGAAATTCTACAATTTTTTCTCATGAACACTATTAGTTTTCAAATCAATGACAAGATTTTATAAATTATCATTTAATAAGGAAAATTATGGTTTTTAAATCCATCCATTTAAGAGACAAAAGTACCCATAGTATGCAAGGCAGTTTGCCCTAAAATTTAGACATCAACAACTAATTGTAGTACAAATTAGACTGGAATGGGGGGGGGAATAAAGATTATATATAGTGCTGTGGAGGAAGCCATTGATTTTTATACCACAGAAATAAGAAAAAATGATTAGGGCTGAAATACTACATTATTTTAATAACTGTACTACTAAATTATAATCTTATTGTCTACAACATTTTGCGGATTACTCATAAGTATTCAGTTGCCCAAACGATGGTCAATTACAGTACCTTAATTGGTAAAGTTCAAGAGTTATTTTAGAAATGAGAGAATTTCCATGGAGCTGACCATTTTACCAAAGAATCGTGTATTTAGGGGCACCTGGGTGGCCCAGCAGGTTGAGTGTCTGACTCTTAATTTTGGCTCTAATCATGATCTCAGGGTGGTGGGATGGAGCTCCACCCTCTGCAGGAATTCTGCTTCTTCTCCTGCCATTCCCCCTGCTCACACACACTCTTTTTCTCTCTCAAATAAATAAAAGGAGTATGTATTTAACTGCAAATACTTTGGAGGGAATAAAAAAATACAACACTGTTGAGACGCCTGGTTGGCTCAGTTTGTTAAGTGTCTGCCTCAGGTCATGATTCCAGGATCTTGAGATCAAGTTCTACTTAGTGCTCCTTGCTCAGATGGGAGCCTGCTTCTCGCTCTGCCCACTCCATCTGCTTGTGCTCACTCTTTCTCTCTCTCTCTGACACATAAATAAAATCTTAAAAAAAAAAAAAAAGGCAAAACACTCTTACCTTAAGTGAAAAAAAATAATGCAAACTACTTAAGAGAAAAACCTTGAAAGCCTTATCATTAAGAATTCATTCAACATACTATCAACATTTCATAGTATAGTGTAGGCCAGTCAGTGCCTCGAAAATACTTGGAATTAACCAGCATTACTAAACATACCTTTTCCGTGGTACAGGTAACATCTAATTTTAACCAAGTCCAGTCATGAAGTAGCTCCTTTCTAAGAGATTCATTAATTACTCAATAAAATGTTGGTGCTTTGCTCGATAGACTTAAAATGACAGTCATGAGTCACCTTTTTGTACTTTCTGTATATCATAAGTTCAACTAATAAACAGTCCCCCTGCCTTCTAGACATTTAAAGCTAAAAACAATGCTCGCTTTGCAAGCACATACACTAAAGCTAAAAACAGCTTTGAATCTAAGATATATGATTTGTAAAATTACCAATAAACAAAAAACAGGTAGACAAAAGTAAAAGATGAAGTGTTGAAGAGACTGATTACAGTATTTTTTTTTTTTTTTTTTTTGAGACTGATTACAGTATTAAGAGCATTCAAGTCTAAATAAAGGATAACCAACCTTGGATTAGGTGGGGAATTGGGAGGGGGTAGAGGACAGTAAATCTTCAAAAAACAAAACAAAACAAAACAACAAAACAAGAAACACTAATGAGACTTCAAAGAGTTCCCAAAGGTTGCAGTGCACATTCCATTCAGCTCCATGATTAGGGCTCCACTACAGCAGGAAGGGGGATGCTTCTAAGGGTAAATGGCAGATTGACTAGAAAAGCAACAAAAGACAGAAGCAAATGGTTCACACTGTGTTCTAGGGAACACAGTTAAACAAATAGCAAAGAGAATCCTTACCACGAAATGTTTCAGCAAGGTTAACATCATTTTCACTGACATCACCCACACCAAAATGTACTAATTCAAGTTCACACTCATGTGAAGCATCGTAGGTATCCATGATGTTCACAATGGCCTCAACGGAACCATCAACATCACCTAAATGCAGCAGAAGTTTAAAATTACTGGTGTTAAGAGGCATTAAGACACAGAAATGACAAAAACCTATTTAAAGCAATAATAGGAATGCCATTTACCACTAAATCCATTTTTATTTAGGTTTAGCATTATAATTAAAATTTAACTTTAAATAAAGTATATGAACCAAATGTACATTTACAACAAAACCAGCAAGGAAAATGTTTATTAAAATCTCCTCCAGTGAGGGATGGGCAAAAACAGTGAAGGAGGGCAAAGGCATGAACTTCTAACCATGAACTTTTAACCAGTTCAAAGTAAGTAAGTCATGAGATGTAACATACAGTATAACAACTATAGTTAGTAATACTATATTACATATTTAAATGTTGCTATAAGAGATCTTGAAAAAGTTCTTATCACAAGAAAAAAAAATTTTGTAATTATGTACTATGATGGATGTTAGCTAGACTGTGATGATGGTCATTTTGCAATATATACTAATATCAAATTATTATGTTATATAACAGACACTAACATAATGTTATATGTCTATTATATCTCAATTAGGGGTGCCTGGGTGGCTCAGTGGGTTGAGCCTCTCCCTTCGGCTCAGGTCATGATCCCAGGGGCCTGGGATCGAGTCCCGCATGGGGCTCTCTGCTCAGCAGGGAGCCTGCTTCTCCTCATCTCTCTCTCTGTCTGTCTCTCTGCCTATTTGTGATCTCTCTCTCTCTGTCAAATAAATAAATAAAATCTTTAAAAAAAAAAAAATCTCCTCCTGGGACACCTGGATAGCACAGTTGGTTAAGCATTGGACGCTTGGCTTTGGCTCAGGTCATGGGATCAAGGACTGTGTTGGGTTCCGAGCTCAATGTGCATGGAGCCTGCTTTACTTTCTCTGTCCCTCCCCTTCTTTCTCAGTTTCTCTCTCAAATAAATAAATAAATCTTAAAACAAAAACAAAAAACCACACACTACCCCTAAATGCCAAAATAATTTTAGCTTAAATTTAATGGCCCAAATTGTGAGAATGAAAAAATACATAAATTTAAAAAATTAGTTTTAAAGTACAATCTTTCCAAAGTCACCTTTAATAATTATAGGAAGAATGTGTGAATCCCTTTCTTCTTTCTCTTTTGCCTTCAAGGGTTTTAGTTCTTTTCTTTCTTGGTACTTTAGAAAGGATCTCTCCTTCCAGTGTATGTTGCCATACTTCTCACGGGCTTTCTGATGTGCTTCTTGGTGCTCCTTTCGCTTTTCTTCTATTATTTTCAGATCCTCTTTATTTTTCTCCTGTTCCAGCTCATACTTTCTCCAGTCAACAACTGCACGTGCCCTTGGCTTTACAGGGAAAAAAACCAGCCATTATTTAACTAAATAGAAACCAGAAATTTATGCATTATATTTTTCCCCAACTTAGCTTAGCTTAACTCATACATAAAACCACTAATTTTATAAATTTCAAGAGACATATAAAACTTTAATCTGGGAGCTTTGTAATGTAACAGATGATTTAATTTAAAAATATTGGCTCAAGTTTTTAAAAATTCTATAGCCAAAATCTAAAATGGCACTACTGGCCCCCTCACGGGCCCTTATAGCCTAAAAGTATTTGTTAACATAAATATACGTATTTGGTATAACATTAGAGATTAATATTTAAAACCACTGTTATCATATCTAATATGTAGGAATTAGCTTGATATACCTCAGATTCTACTTCAAGAATTTCATCTCCTGCAGAAGGGAGGTCTCTCCAGCCTACAATTCCCACTGGCATGCTGGGGCAGGCTTCATGGATTGTTTTTCCATTCTCATCAAACATTAAGCGTACTTTTGCCCAACTCTTTCCAGCAACCAGAATCGAGCCTTTCCTCAAAGTTCCTCTTTGAATTATAGCTGTAGTAACAGGACTAAAATGAAAAGAAATGTATATATTCTTAATGCCATAAGCAGGATGTAAGAACACTTATCTTAAGTAGAGCAAAGATACCTTTATGAGACTTAAATATATATATACATATATTATGTACACACAGGGTTAATCCCACTTCCCATGCAGGCTTTCATACTATAAAAACATTTCTACTTAATTGCCAAAAGGTGGAAGCAAACCAAATGTCCATCAACTGAAAAATAAAGAAAATGCAATATATACATATAATGGAAAATTATGCCAGCTTAAAAAAGAAGGAAAGCCCTATCATATGCTCCAACATGAACGAACCTACCTCAACGACATTATGCTAAGTGAAATAAGCCAGTCAAAAAGGACAAACACTGTATGATTCCACCCATATGCAGTATCTAAAGTAATCAAAATCACAGAAACACAGAACAGAAAGAACAGCTAAGTGCTGGGGAAGAAAGGAAAGGAAATTAGTGTTTCACGGGTATGCAGTTTCAGTTTTACAGGATTAAAAAGTTCTAGAGATCTGTTGAACAGCAGAGTGAATATACTTAATACTACTGAACGATACACTTAAAAATTGTTAAGATGGTAAATTTAATGTTATGCTTCTTTTATCACAATTTTTTTGAAAAATGGAAAAACTAAACCATTTCTTATAAGCGTATGGTAGTGGAGGGTGCAGATAGCTGAGTGCTCTGACAGAAACCTCATCCTCTTTCTGTAACTAATTTGTTAAGCAGTGAAACTTATAAATATATTGCTGATAGGAAGAAAAATTAAAGAAAAGAGCAATCCTAAGACCTTCTTATATATTATATTAATGGGGAAGGACATAAAGAATCTAAGAACCCTAAAATGCAACAATTACTATTTCATTCCTATTTGTTGATCTATGAGGCTTTATTTACCAATTCAGTTAAGTCAGTGGGAAAAAAAAATTCAAACTGAACTACTTATGTCATCTAAATGTAACTAGTAGATACAGAGAGATAGTTGCTATGGTCTACTAATAACTATATCTTTTGTTTTATGTGCTAGTGCAACAAAATGCTTTTCAAAGCAAATGCTTTGAAAATATTGTTCATGGGGCACCTGGGTGGTTCAGTCATTAAGCATCTGCCTTTAGCTCAGGTTATGATTCAGGGTCCTGGAATCGAGCCCCACATCAGGCTCCCAGCTTGGTGGGAAGCCCACTTTCCCTCTCCCACTCCCCCTACTTGTGTTCCTCTCTCACTGTGTCTCTCTGTCAAATAAATAAATAAAATCTTTAAATAAAAAGAAAAAATATTGTTCATGTTTAACAATAAAAATAATATACTGTTATATAATCAAGTCATAAAAACAATGAAACAAAATTATTAAAAAGCAAGAATTTTTAAAGTCCTACCCTCTTCCTTTGTCTGTGAAAGATTCTATTACTGTTCCTTCTACTGGCCCAGTGGAGTCTGCTTTCAATTCTAACATTTCTGCCAAAGCAACCGTTGCCTCTGCCAAAGCCATCAGATTATCACCCTTTAACAAAAAAAAGGTGTTAACATACAATAATAAAATATTATCTGTAAATTTATATACCAAGGTCAGAAAGCCAAACAATTCTTTACAGTTTATTATACATTTCTCTTTAAGCATTAAAAGCATGAATTATCCAATTAGAAAGGAAGCAAGGAAAGGAGGGAAGGAGGAGGGGAGGAAGAGAGAAAGGGAGAGAGGGAGGAAAGAAAGAGAAGAAAGAACAAAAGAAGGTAAAGCAAGAAAACCTGATCCAGGGACAGATCTTTCAAGGAAGAATGGCCACTAGTGTGCTCTTTAATACCCTTTCATAAACATATGCTTCATTCATTCATTCATTCATTCATTCTCTCTCCTCCATGTCTCTTTCTTTACAATGCTACTTTACATTTGAAGTTTATCCAACTGAACAAGCTTTCACATCTATTATTTCATTTGATCAACTTAAGAATGCTGTGAAATAAGTATATCAAACATTACTTACTCTTATTAAATAACTAAGGAGAAAAAGTATGAACCAGACCCAGGCTTTAAAGACATACTCTGTAATCACCCACTGGATCTCTTTTCCTCAATTGTAAAACGAGGAAGCTAGATTAGAGGATTGTTTCACCTTTAATGATCTATGTTTCTATGCTTTCTACGGCTCCAAGATCACACATCTGATTATGTGGAGATGAAACTGACAGGGAAGGGGTTTTTCCATTCTCTGTGTCAGCTAAGAGATTGCTCAGTTTTCAGAGTATAAAACAATGGGACAAGTGTAAGCAAAGCTGATAAAATAACTTGCTCACCTATCCACTTATTACTAGTATTTATTCCAATTTACAAAATCCTGTCCTGAAAAGCAGAGCTAGGGTATTTCTTTGCATGAAGTGTCCTCTATCTCTACTTGGAAAAGAAGGCCTCATCTTACTTCCTGCCACTCCCTCCCAATTTCCTCCACTCCACAGAAATCATCTCTGCCCTGACTCCAAGTGTGGCTAAGCAGCTTTACATTTATCTACTCATCTCCTGGTACCTGGGGAGAAAAGGTGACCATGCCTTCAAATGTTTTAGTCTTGCCACATGGCTTTCAAGAGTACAAAAGCAATCGGGGTAGAATCGAAAGATAACAATGCAAGGTAGCATTTTATGAGTTTCAGAGAAAAACAGGCATGGCTTTACTATTAGTGAAGGCATGATTGCTAAGCATCTTAGACGTAACACATTTAGGAAAATTAAAGATAAAATGAGACGTAACTAGAGGAAGGTAGCTAAATATAGTACCATCCTTCAGTGAATAAGGAGAAAAAAAAGTATATTATGTACAAATGATGGAATATGGCAAGAATGGACAAAAAAGGAAATGTCACTTAGCAGCAACCTGTACAGGATAAGAGAATTGGAAAATGCTGTCATACAGCAGATACTCAGCTTCCCTGGTGTTTTTTAATCATAAAATAATAATTGATCATTGAGAAGACAATGGAATTCCTCATAAATAACATAAACTTACAGCAATTTAATTCACAGAAACATTGAATTAATCAGTAACAACAAACTGAACCCAAATGTTTAATCTTTGTATTAGTGAAGTTTTTGTTTAAATCTCCCTTAAATGCCCTAAACCTGTATTTTTTCCACTATAGAAACAAGAACTTTTTATTACAAATTGGATTTCATTTCTGTTTAAAAAGGTCTTTAGCAGCTTACTGTAACCCTATCCTCACATTTGCCATTTGTTCTCATTCTATGTATCTCATAATAAGAAAAGCATTAGGTATGGACTTCAACTGGACAGTATTCAGCTGTGTAACCCTGGACTGGGGATCTGCCAAAGCAAGGTGATGATACCAGCTTTGCCTAGTACTACAGAGGACTTCTAAACAACACAAATGCTATGTGTCAAGATGCTGTTTTGGGGCACTTTGTGCATTAGGTACAGCAGGCCCATCTGGACACATCATCTCTGAGCTGCCTACATTTACCGTGAGTGCAGAGATGTGCACTGCTTGGACATCACCGCCATAATCTTCACAGACCACATCATAAGCTAGCAGTTCTTTTTTCACTTTTTCAGGATCAGCCCCAGCTTTGTCACATTTGTTTATGGCAAGGACGAGAGGAACTAAAAGAGAGTTAAAAAGAGTGCAGATGAAGACACTTTCAAAGCCAGGTATTGAGAGTGAGACACCAAATTTTTCTGGCTTTCTCTTTACTCAGTAGATGTACTAAGCTAAAAGACAGATCTAAAAAACAAACAAACAAACAAACAAACAAAAACGTGCTTTAGATCCCCTTTACTCTGCCTTCTGCACATAAAGGAGGATTCTGGATGTGAGATGTCAAAACTATCATTATAAGCAGATTCTGAATTAAGAACAGCTTCCTAAGATGATAAAAACCAACCAAACAAAAAGCAGCATTTTGGGTAGAGAAAAGCCTACCTTTTAACCTAAATGTAATTATCAGCAACTACACTGAAGATAATCTCCAGGCCAAAAAAAAAAAAAAATTAAGAGAAGATTTTAATCCAATTCTAAAACACTAGATCATCTGCAACTAGCTATTAAGTCAGTTAAAGCCCAACATTGTATTCTGAGGTGAAACTAAGTAGCATTATTATAAACTTTCTTTTAGGATTTACAGCAATTCTTTATTCATACATACTCACTGAGTATCATAGTAGAGTCTCAATAAATGTTTGCTTAATGAATGAGCCAAATAATCTTATAATCTACTTGTCAATATTAAACACACCCTCACATTAGTGAAATTGCGTAAAATGCTATGAGATAATTCTCTGGTTGGGAATCAACTTTGCAATTTCCTCAGGTATCAAAAGAAGGGAAATTGAAAACAGAAACAAAAAAGTCATACAATCCACAAGCTACTATTATGAAAAAGTACATTCTGTATAAATGAACTGGAATTTAACAGCGACAAGAGAACAGGTATAGAAAGTATGATGTAGGGGTGCCTGGGTGGTTCAGTGAGTTAAAGCCTCTGCCTTCAGCTTAGGTCAGATTCCAGGGTCCTGGAATTGAGTCCGGCATCGGGCTCTCTGCTCAGTAGGGAGCCTGCTTCCTCCTCTCTCTCTACCTGCCTCTCTGCCTACTTGTGATCTCTGTCAAATAAATAAATAAAATCTTAAAAAAAAAAAAGTATGATGTAAGAAATTCATCCTATCTCAACTACCTGCTTTATGCAAATCCCCAGCAAATTTATCACCTTCCTCTTTTTGTTATATTCCCTAGAATCACTATGAACATAGTCCATTACGCTAAGGCAGTTTTGAAAAATTAAAAAGGCAAAAGTAACACTGGAAACTAGAAGACCAGATTCCAAATATGGAAAATTTTCTCGTGCCAACAAACCTAGGGGAATGTGATGCATGCTTCATCAGGTACATTTTCTCAAGAGAGCAGTTATTTTCTCAGTGGGTGTAGGGTCATATCAGAGTAAGAATGAATGTACAAAGTAAGCGTGTGGAGGGAGTGGCTATTACTAAAGTTTTTAAATGAAGAAGCAAGGGAGAAGATACCTAAGTGATTTTCTAAAAGTTTCAATTTTATACCTTTGACCAAATAAGGACTTATTTCAAGCATATGAAGGAAAAGTTTCTCTTTACTTTTTTTTTTTTTTAAAGATTTTATTTACTTACTTGAGAGAGCAAGCAAGCATGAGTAGGGGAAGGAGCAGAGGGAGAGAAGCAGACTCCCCACTGAACAGGGAGCCAGACTTGAGAGTTTATCCTGGGATTTCAAGATCATGACCTGAGTCAAACGCAGACACTTAAATGACTGAACCACCCAGGCGCCCTGAAAAGTTCCATTCCGAGAATTCTGGACAATATATGAACAAGGAATAATAGAATATCACCACTTTGCAACTCCTAATGTATTTAGGTGATGGATACATAGAAGTTCATTATTCTGTCCTTACTTCTGTAACTGTTTAAAACTTCCATGATAAAAATTTTTTAAAATGTCATTGGAAGCCATTACATTCTCACACCATGCCAAGTAAGGAAACAGTATCGGATGGACTGTATTTGTGATCCCACATACCCAGTTGAATCCTACTACACTCTTCTTAGTAGTTATGTCTGTGGGAAAACAATTCAACTGTCTTTGAGCCCTATTGGTAAATAGCTGTAATAATCCTGGGATTGCCAGAAAGATTATATGAGCTCCATGTAAAGCATCCCAAAAGAACGACTTTAAGTAGAACCCTTTAAAAAAAAAAAAAAATAGCAACTTCTTTCCTGATATACGAAAGTCAACCACACGGTACCTTGAGCATCTTTGGCATGCTGAATAGATTCTACAGTTTGTTTCATCACTCCGTCATCTGCAGCTACAACCAATATGACAATGTCAGTGACCTGAGCACCTCTGGCTCTCATTGCTGAGAAAGCAGCATGTCCTGGAGTATCCAGAAAGGTAATCTTTTCCCCAGAAGGCAGAGAGACTGTGGAAACAGAAACCCAAGAACACTGAGGACTCAAATATGTACTTTCTTAATACAAAGAAATACATGTGAAATTATCAAACAGAATCAACAATTCTTAAAATGACTTATTCTTTCCATTAATCTTAACAGGAACAATACAGATCATCATTTTACACTGAAAAGTAACAAAGCATTGAAACCTTTAGGGTTTTCCTTTCATGTAATAATTTCAAACTAAAACTCTTTCTAGAATACACTTTTCATAAAAAACCAACTGGTATGTATTGATTCTGGAGAACAGAGCAATAGTTAATAGGCAGTCTCCCCTTCATGAGCAAACATCAGCTGCACAACTACACTCAGCAACAAATGCTATTTAGTATATGGTTAGGAGCTTAGAATTTGAGCCCAAACCCAGCCTTGAGTGTAAATCCTGGCTCTGCCACTTACTAGCTGGGTACCCTGAACAAGTAACTTAATCTACACAAGCCTCAGCATCCTTATCTATAAGTAAGAATATCAATACCTACCTCGTGATGTTGTTGTCAAGATAAAAAAGATAAGGCATATAAATAAGGTGCTCACCACAGTGCTGGGCACTTGCTAGGTGCTCAATAAATAGTAGCACGTTATCAAAAACTAGCAACGTTAGCAACGTTATCAAAAACTAGCACTGAAGAACTGTAGCCTCATTAAAGCAAACTAAGAATGAGCCAGGATGAAAAAGGTAATATCATTTTCTTCCTATAGAATGTACAAAATAAGCCTTATTAACCAACTGCTCTATATTTCATTAGACCAATGGCTTGAAGCTCTAGGCTTCCCTTTTGAGTTTGTCTATCTCATACTGTGACACTTGGTTTAAGAAAATAGTATGTGGGGGTCCCAGGCACATTGTAAGATAATGTGTGTCCATACCAAGAAAGGCACCAATGTGCTGAGTGATGCCTCCAGCTTCCATTGCTGCCACTTGAGTTTTTCGCAGTTTGTCAAGTAACGTCGTTTTCCCATGATCAACATGGCCCATTATAGTAACAACTGGGGACCTTGGGGTTAATAAAGCTGGATCTGCCTGAGGCCTACAATTAACAGCAAAGGAGTTTCATTTCTTAAATATCTTTATAGCCAGTAAATTGGTTTGCAGTCATCTCTGTGCACTACCATTAATAATAAAACCCAACATTCAGATTTGAATAGATAGAAGTATCTTCCTCTTCCATAAATGCAATGACCTACAGCAAAATATATGACTGCCCATGTACAGTTGGCATCTTCACAACAATAGGATTTTTAAGATTCAATAAGACTCAATAAGAGGTTTAAGTTCAGGATCAATATACACACTCAGTTAACTAAGAAATATAACCCTCAGAGTTTTATAACATGAATATACTTTCCAATATTTTAAACACTTTGAAGAAAAATTTAATCTATATTCCACATCAATTTAACTGCAAAAAAATTTTAAGGTGTATCTTTCCATTATAAAGTGTGAATAAAACTATGTGGTTTCCTTCCACCAATATATGGGGTTAAGTTTTACCTTCTTACAGCATCTTTATTTTCTCTGACTTTGTCCTGTTTTAATTTGCTCCATTTTAACTTCATCCCCGCCTTCTTAATTACTTCTTTGATCCAGACTTCATCTAAACGTGAGTGTGCTTCTAGTGAATCTAAGTCAATAGCAGTGTTCATTAAAGCTTCATATATACAATCTGGGTGGAAGAGAGAAGGCCTTTTAGGATCATGAATTAAATGTTCACAAAAGTGACCTCTATTAATAAATGTCTAAATATGAACAATACACTCAATGAAAAGAACAATTATATAAGCTGCTCCTCTAATGTTAACAAATCATAAACAAGGTGAAAGAAATTAATCTTTAAAATATGATTCATCTATATTGACATTGCTGCATTCATAAATATTTGAATATTTATGTACCATAAGAATCATCTGAGCTACCAATAAAACATTACAGGTTGTATACATCTATACTGAGCAGTTTATCACAGCCTAGTTCTTTGAAAACGTGTAGTTACACATGTCATGCATATATAAATGTGTATGTATATATAGTCAATTCTCATTATTCACGGTGGGTATGTTCTATAAACCCATCACAAATACTGAATTAAAAACTACTAAACCGGGTGCCTGGGTGGCTCAGTGGATTAAGCCTCTGCTTTCGGCTCAGGTCATGATCCCAGGATTCTGGGATCGAGTCCCGCATCGGGCTCTCTGTTCAGCAGGAGCCTGCTTTCCTTCCTCTCTCTCTGCCTGCCTCTCTGCCTACTTGTGATCTCTGTCTGTCAAGTAAATTTAAAAAAAAAAAAAAAAAAAACTACTAAACCATCACTCCAAGGGGAAATACAAGGTTAGGTTCTTCCAGTTCCCAATCACATCTTCATTAGCTAATCAATACATATTATGTGTTTCTGTTTCAAGATATCTTACTTAATACATACTGTTAATTCAGTTATGCTGAACTCACAGCCAAAAGCACGAAACCCAGTACATGAACATAGTTTATCTAACACATGTATTTTCTCTGTAAAGCACATTATGGCCTTCTTGCAAGTTAGTAACACCAAACAGCACTTCATTCAGTACTATGCTCAGGAGCCATCTTCATCCGCAAAATCAACAAAAAGGACAAAAATGTGAAAACATGACATTAAATAAGCCACAAAATGATGCTTGTTTACAGCATAAGAGCTAAAGCAAAAGGCAAAAGTTGCTTTGTTGAACCTCAGCTAGGAATGTGTGATTGGGCAATTCAAACTTTTCGCTGCTCCACGCATGTCCAGGAATGATTGCAAAAGCATTCTGAATATTGATTTGGGGCTATAAATACATTTTAGAGAATTCGGTAATAAAAAAAATCCCCAAATAAGCATAACAAATAGCATGGAGGACAAGGGGAGTTAGAGAGAAGGGAGCTGGGGGAAATTGGAAGGGGAGGTGAACCATGAGAGACTATGGACTCTAAAAAACATCTAAGGGTTTGAAGTGGCAGGTGGGTGGGAGGTTGGGGTACCAGGTGGTGGGTATTATGAGGGCATGGATTGCATGGAGCACTGGGTGTGCTGAAAAAATAATACTGTTATGCCGAAAATAAATAAAAAATAAATTTAAAAAAATCCCCAAATAATAAGGATCAATTGTATGTGTATACACACACACATACACACACACACACACACACACACAGAGTGTCTCAGAATAAACACAACACATGTAACTTATTTATTCATTTATGTACCTATTTAGGGTGTCCAGAAAGTCTTGAAATACAGGAAAAATATTTACTTGTTATTCTTTTTTGCATTCTACTTAATGTACTTTGTTTTCATTTGTCATATTTCCCTGTAGATAATAAATTAATGTATCTGTGATGATGATAAATAGTTTTATGTTTCTAGACTTTCAATTACCCTTTAAATATATATTTCAAGGGGCGCCTGAGTGGCTCAGTGGGTTAAAGCCTCTGCCTTCAGCTCAGGTCATGATCCCAGAGTCCTGGGATCAAGCCCTGTATTGGGCTCTCTGCACAGGAAGGAGCCTGCTTCCTCCCTCCTTCCCTGCCTGCCTCTCTGCCTACTTGTGATCTCTGTCTATCAAATAAATAAAACCTTAAAAAAAATTTTAAAAATGTATATATATTTCAAGAAACAGATGTGAAAGAAAGGGATCCTCAAATAAGTAGAACACAATTCAAAAAGAATATCCTATTCACTAGTGTGCAGGTAAAGGTTTACTCACAAGACTCTCCAAAAAAAAAAGAAAAAACCTTTCATTATTACAGCATTTCTCAAGTTCCATAGTGCAAATACTCCCACCATGGTTGATTTCAGCTACCAACACGAAGTCACTAAACACAGAGATAGATAGAAAGAGATGGGCAGTAGCACACTGTTATATTGTACTCCCACCATATAGGTACATGGACGTAAATAACCTCAAGAACACAGAAAATAGTAAAATGCAGTAAAATAATTAGGAGTGAAGGGATTTGATGAATAATACCTTTGTTTATGATTTAATTTTTGTAATGGTTGTGTTTACCGGCTCACATACTTCCTCAGGCTAGCAATCGGCCCCAAATCTGGTGCAAACCAGACCCACACATCACTGATTCTACCCTGTAATAATGCCAAGAAACCCTTTCCTATGTATATCCCCATCACATACTTTCCCAAGAAAGCACATTTTAAAAGAATATGGTGCAAATGATCTATATGGATATGCACTCAGAGAACAATAAAACTCTAAACATATAAATTATAATAATTCTATTTCTTTTTTTTTAAGATTTTATTTATTTATTTGACAGAGAGAAATCACAAGTAGGCAGAGAGGCAGGCAGAGAGAGAGAGAGGGAAGCAGGCTCCCTGCTGAGCAGAGAGCCCGATGCGGGACTCGATCCCAGGACCCTGAGATCACGACCTGAGCCGAAGGCAGCGGCTTAACCCACTGAGCCACCCAGGTGCCCCAGTATAATTCTATTTCTAATAATGCTAAAACCCCTAATACCAGTAACTAGTCTTTCAATGTTATCCTAAACTTTTGAAAGTAGCTTACACAGAGATAATCTCTTTCCCTCTATATTAAATGCATTGAGTAGGGGTGTCTGGGTGGCTCCATGGGTTAAGCCTCTGCCTTCGGCTCGGGTCATGATATCAGGGTCCCCTGGGATCAAGACTCTGCTTGGCAGGGAGCCTGCTTCCTCCTCTCTCTCTCTGCCTGCCTCTCTCCCTACTTGTGATCTCTGTCAAATAAAAAAATAAAACCTTTAAAAAAATGCATTGAGTAGTACATATTATTTTATCTTTATCCAAGACTTAAACATTTACAAATAGAAAAGTGCCCAAAGCATTTCAACCAGAAATATTACATCTTAAGTTATTTTAATTGACCCAGGGGAGGAAAAAAATCTCCTTACGTTGCTAATGCAGTAGTTAAATTAAGTAGGCTCCATACCCAGCATGGAGTACAGCATAAGGCTTGAATTCATGACCCTGAAATTGAGATATGAGTTGAGATCAAGGGTCGCATACTTAACTAAGCCACCCAGGTGCCCCAAAACTATTACCATTTTTAATTCAAATGAGATGCAAATATAATATTAAATAAACTTCGAATAGGTAACTTTTATTTAAATCATGGCATATAAGTTTTGGGTCTAGAGCATCTATCCATAGGATTAAATTTATCTTTTAATTATTTGGCAGTATAAAAGGATTATTACAGTTATGTGTGGGGGTGGGACAGCCAATGTTTAAAAAAAGAGAATCCTCAGGGAGCCTTTGTGGCTCAGTCAGTTGAGCATCTGCCTTGTGATTTCAGTTCAGGCCATCATCTCATGGGTCCTGGGATAGAGTCGCCTCAGGCCCCCAGCTCAGTAGGGAGTTGGTTTGGGATTCTCTTTCCCTCTCCCTCTGCCTCTCCCCATACCTGTGTAGCCTTCTCTCTCTCTCTCTCTCCCCCCCTCTAAAATAAATAAACAGATTAAAAAAAAAAAGAATCCTCATCTTTAAGTGATAAATACAGAAATATTTATGCACTGATAGATTAATAACTGTCACTAGCTTATGCATATATTATGCTTATTTTCCATTCCTTCTGCTTTCATATATATACAAAAATTGCCAGTAATAAAAGTTTTTAAAAAGTCACATCTATTACCAATATTATTTATAAAATTATATCAATACAGTTTTCCTTGGAAAAACTCAATGATAGAGCCATATGTATTTGTTCTCTTGAAGTTTTTTAAATAAACAGATTATATAATCAAACTGCAAAGTTTTAAAAATGCAAGGCTGGGTGAATTTTTTTTCCTTTTTTTTTTTTAACGATTATATTTATTTATTTGACAGAGAGAGAGAGATATCACAAGTAGGCAGAGAAGCAGGCAGACAGAGGGGAAGCAGGCTGCCCACTGAGCAGAGAGCTCGATCCTAGGAGCCCGAGATCATGACCCAAGCTGCAGGCAGAGGCCCAACCCACTGAGCCACCCAGGCCCCCCAAGACTGGGTGAATTTTCTATTACTCTGTAAGGATGTACATGTACAAAGAGTAATAACACTTTCAGAAGGGAAATGTGTTAAAATTCTAGCTCTGCTGTAATTTACAAAATAACAATTCTTGAGAGATAATTTGGTCTGTGAAAAACAGTATGGTCTATGTAGCCATACTCTGAGTTCAAATCCTCACTTTACCACATACTGTGGGAATTATTTACCTTTTCCATGCCTCAGTTTCTCAACCTATAAATGGGGGTAATGATTACATCTACCTGTATTGCATTGTGAGAATTACACGAGTTAATATATATAAAGTACTGGTACAATAGCTCAATAATATGAGTTATTATTTTTTTCTGTGTTTCCAAGAGTCTGCCTTGTCACTTTATTTTGCTACAATAACAGGCTATTTCTTATTTACTGTTATCTTTTTAAATTTTATTTATTTGTTTTTGAAAGAGAACATGCTTCACACAAACTGGGGGAGAGGGCAAAGGCAGAGGAAGAAGCAGACTTCCCATTGAGCAGGGAGCTTGAGGTGGGGCTTGATTCCAGAATCCTGGGATCATGACCTGAGCCAAAGGCAAATGCTTAACCGAATGAGCCACCTAGCTGCCCCATGTACTGAATTGTAATGCTAGTTAATAATGAGAACTCAAATTTTGTTCCAATAATCCTAAATTAGTAATAAATACACCAACAGTGCAATGAAGGAATTTTTTAAAAATGACAATAAAATAAACAAAATAGTATTATTAAGAGTTACTATTAAGGGGCGCCTGAGTGGCTCAGTGTTCAAGCCTCTGCCTTTGGCTGAAGTCATGATCTTAGAGTCTTGGAATCAAGCCCCACATCAGGCTCTCTGCTCGCTGGGGAGCCCGCTTCCCCCTCTCTCTCTGCCTGCTTCTGATCTCTCTCTCTCAAAATAAATAAATAAATAAAATCTTTTTTAAAAAAAAAAGAAAGAAAGAAAAAAGCTACTATTAAAAATATTTTCCTGGGGGCGCCTGGGTGGCTCAGTGGGTTAAAGCCTCTCCCTTCAGCTCGAGTCACGATCCTAGATCCTGGGATTGAGCCCCGCATCAGGCTCTCTGCTCAGCAGGGAGCCTGCTTCCCTTTCTCTCTCTCTCTGCCTGCCTCTCTGCCTACTTGTGATCTCTGTCAAATGAATAAATACAATCTTAAAAAAAATATTTTTCTGCTGGCACTACAGATATTGTTACAATGAGTGAAAAAAGAAAATCAGAAATTACAGACAACAAAAGGAAAGTTAAGTATACAGTACCTCAGCCCAAAATCGTTCTCTGGACTTACTCTAAAAGCCTACAGAATTTCTGAGAAAGAAGGGGTAGTGCAGATAAGAAAATCTTTTTCACTTTTATTAAAAGCAAAATTTTAGAGAACTATATTTGGCTGGTAAAGAGACAAGAAACTAATTAAGAGTTTATGACCTAAAGTGAAAAATACTGGAATGATTTAACATCTTTTTAAACCATCAGTCTAATTTTCATCTTTGAATATCTTCAGTCTCATTGCAAATAAAAATGTAAGTATTCCATTTCCTATATTTTTCCTTACAAAATTATCTGACCCACCTATGTCTTTTTCCATTGCTCTAGCCAGTTCCTCAACAGTCATTCCAATCCATACCTCCACCTCCTTTTTGGATTTTGTTGAAAATAACTGAGATTTCCGTGATCTTTCTTCCTATTAAAAATTCAGGATGCATACAGAAGGAAAAAGAAAAAACTTTAAGTGACAATATAGATTTATTCTGGAATATCTACCACAATAACAACTCCTATTTCTACCAACAGTCCCATAAGTAGTTAAACCTTAGATTAAAATTTACTGTCCTATACTCCTACTCCACTATTATATACTAATTTCCAAGTAATCAAATTCATCAGCATTAATGAATAACAAACTAGAACGTGCCTTCTTCACAAAGATTTACTGCCTGGAGTCCAGCATTAAGGAATAAAATTCTATAATGACAATATACCCAAATAATATAATATATATATTTATACAAATATATATATATAAAATAAGATAATATAATAATTCACCTCAGACCAAATAATATAGTAACTGATAGAAATCTATAACTACCTTCTTTGTTACTAGAAGCCTATATTGAGATAAAGCCGCTCCAATGAGCGGGTCTGTTTGCCAGGGCCGAATGCAGAGCTGAGCTGTCCACACCGGGTAAGCAGATGAAAACACATGATTCCACTGTGCTAACCTTCTCTGACCCAGGCTGTGCAGCTGCCTAAAGACAGTGTGAAATCGTAGCAAGTTCTCCAATTTCAGTATCTTCTGGTTCATGTTTCCCCTGGAGAAAGTTTTAAAATAATATCTTGGTTAATATGAAAATCAAGTTAGCAAATATTAAGTGGATTTCTACTCCATGAAAAACACTGTGCTAGAGTTACAACCATAAGTTCAGCTAGATTCTCGCCCTGAAAGAACTCTTGGCTAATTCAGGGAGACGGAATTTCATACTAACTACTCTGTAGATGTTAACGATCATTATTGTTGATGTTCCTACCACAACAGAACTGAAATACAATTTACAAAGTGATTTTTTTTTCATTCTTGAAACATCAACTAACCAGATCACAACTAGAGTGACTTTTCTAAAACGCAATTTTGAACTTATCAGCTCTTTGTTAAACACCCTCCAGTGGCTGGCCATTATCCCCCTTAACGAAAACATGCTAAATAAAGACTCATTATCTGCCCTCTGCTAACCTCTCACTTCATCTGTTACTGTTACAGTCCCCTCCCTCCTATCTCGGAGCTATCTCTGACCCCCCTGTAATTTCTGATGGCTTGTCATCTAATTTTTGAATCCTTGCATATGCTATCTCTACTTGGAACTATCTTTCAAGCCTCAATATTTTTCCCTCTTCCAACCTCCCCCTCCCCCAAAAAAGATTAGAGTGGGAAGAAGGCGCCTAATAAATATCTATTGAATAATGCCTTTTGAATGTTATTCTTGTAACAAAAGAAGAGTTACCTAGGAGAAAATTGCAACAGAACTTAATAGTGTAGTTCAGAACTCAGGAGTATAGTTATTTTCTCCTTGAGTTGTCTTTCCACTCTCAGTACTGCATTTCTACAGCTTTGCTTTTCAGTTTTTAAAGAGCCACTAAAATAATGTAAAATGTACAGTTTCTCTCCTCAACATTTCTTGAGTACCACCTTCCAGACATTACATTTGAGGATGCTGATTCAAAGTTTAATGAGCCAGAGTCCCTTCCTTCAGAATTTACTGTTCTTAAAAGTTCCAATAGAAGATTCTTAGGCACATGAAACACCTCAAGAATAGCACATTTTTAAAAAATCTTACTTAGGTACATGTCCCTGGCCTAAGAAGTAAAGAGATTCATTCCTCTTAGAAAAAGAATTTTAATAAGCCTAAAACCAGATGTAGCACGGGCATAAATTAGCAGAATGGAAAGAAAAGCACTACATGGAGACTAACCAAAGCACAGACAGATAACTGAAAAACACACTGCGGGGCGGGGGGCGGGGGGCGGGGGGGCGGATAATGCAGGTGTGAAAACTGGAAGGAACCTTACTTGCTACTTATTCCAAGCTCCTCATTTCATAGAAAAGGAAAATGAAGAGTCCAGAGAGGTCAAAAAGATTTCTCCAAGGTCATACCACCAGTTAATGACAGGCCGAGAAGACAGGCTGACTCCCAATTCGCCGTTCTTTCGCAGCTAGGCAGGCTCTCCTCATCACGGAACCCGAAAAGAGATGCTACAAACCCGTAGCTGCGTTAGTGGAAACGGCTTAAGGTAGGAGCTGTCAGCTTTGGAATTTATCTGAAAGGTAAAAAGAAGTCATTGTAGAAAAACGACGGCCCTCGAACCCGGCGAAAACTTCGCCTGGAACCCGGGCCGGGAAACCTTGGGCCCTGGGCATGCCGGGCTCGCGGGAAGCGGGAGCTAGTCCGCCGCTCCCGACCGAATAAAGCTTTCGCTACGCCAGAGGAGGGGTCCCGCCGGGATTAAAGCCCTCGCAGAAAGGCTTCCGATCGCTCAGGGTTTATAGCCGGTGCCACTGCCACTTCAGGCCAACAATACACGCCTCCCGGGACGACCCGGCAAGGGAACCCCACTCACTTCGCTGCTACATTGGGCCCTGGGCGACCCGACTCTGAGGAAAAGCGGAGATCACCTTGCGGGCCCGGGACAAAATCTGTCAGCCCATCAGTCCGTCCCCGAAAAGGTCCCCGACGGACTTCCGGTACTGCCGGAAGAGGTCCTTCCCGAAAATAGGATCCCCGAATCCGAAATAGCTGCGGCAGTCAGGAGTGGGATACTGGAGGTTCCCCAGTGGGTGTCCAAAGTTTGGGGGGTGGGGAGTGGGCGCTACAACCTGTGGCAGCCTCCCCGGGGCGGTAATCGCTTCGGCACGTCCCTTCACTTTCTGGAAGTCCCTTAGTGCTACTCCACTGGGGCTTGAGCTGCCTTAGTGTTGCAATGTGGATGAAATGATACGCTTTTAAAAAGACACATAACCTAACGAGGGAAAAATGCAAGGGAATGTGGTAATAGAATCCGCTAGCACTGGGCGAGAGGCGCCTTCTCTTTCAAAAGTCGCCTCGTTTATGGGTAGCCAGAGTTCCAGTCTCAGCTCATTCCCCGTTGTGTTGGCCAGGGGGCGTTGTGTGAACTCTGTGCGCCTCGGTTCTGCACTATGGTAATGATAGCAGCTGCTTTATAGAAGAGAAGTAAGGTTTGCAAGAATACTGGATTCATAATAAGGGTTTGCTGTTGCGATTACTACTACAGCTTCCTCCCAGAGCACTCCCGCAGCTTGATTGGATATGATGTCTTTTGGGCTGTCCCCTTGACTGTAACCTGCACCCTTTCTCAAGAGTGTAAGTATTGTTTTAACTCTGTCCTCAAGGTCTAACACTACCCTAGGTACAGAAAGAATTTCTTACTCAAATGCATACTTACCTTCCATAATCCGCCTCCTAAATCATGCCTCCTCCCCTTGATTTTTGTCTTCCCACAGCCTGCCACAGGTGTGCAATCAGCATTGCTGAATGATTAATGGGAACCTCTGCCCTGGAAATTTTTTTTAACGAACCTAACACCCAAACATTTGAAAACTATTACAGTTCATTCCATTTACTATCACTTTACTTACCATTTACAAACAGCCACCGAAGTGCAATTTCTACAAAAAACTGTTCTTTGCTTTCTTATTTTCTTTACCAAGTACTTAAAAAACAAGCAGAAATTGGTTGGTAGAATATCAAAGTAGTGGCCAAATTTTAAGTGAAAATAACTGATGCTTTTCTAACCGTGAAGATAATATTGGTAGAAACTTCAAGCAATAACTTGCCTTCCCCGTAAGTCGCTAAAAAACAATAGGATGAGGGCAGTCAAAGGAACAGAGGAACCAACCTGGAAGACCCTAGTGGCCAAAGCTGGAGATAGTTAAGCAACAAAATAACACCATGCTGGATTACAACCCAAAGTATCAAATAAATATACACGCACTGATGCTGATAAAAATAAATGATTGAATGAATAAATTGGGGAGAAGGGACAAATTCTCCCTACAGAAGAATTCTATATAATACATGTATATAACGGACACTAGGAGGTAGAGCTTAATTCTTCTCCACTTGAGTTAGGGCTACGCTTAGTGATTTACTTCCAGAGAATAGAGTATGGAAAAAGAAAAACAGTAACTGGCAGACACCACCTTAACCAACTGACCAAGGTAAACATCACTGGTGATGTCATGTTGATATCATGTGCCCCCTAAAATGATGTGATGAGGACCTTTTATCTCTGTAGTATCCTTCCAAAAACCCACAACTCTACTATAATCATGGGGGAAAACATCAGACAAACCCAAATTGAAGAGCATTTTATAAAATATCTGAGCAGAACTCTTCAAAACTGTCAAGGTCATGAAAAACGAGAAAAGACTACCACAGACCAGAAGAGACCAAAGAGACATGATGACTATATGCAGTGCAGGAATCCTGGATACAATTTTAGAACAGAAAAGGCACTTTAACAGAAAAACTAGTAAAATCAGAATGAATTAGTTAATTGTTAACTTCTTCATTTTCACAAATGTATCACAGTTGATATAACATATGAACATTAGAGAAAATCGGGTGAGGACATTTGGAAATTCTCCACAGTCTTTGTAACTTTATTATAATCTAAATTTATTTCCAAATTTCAAGTTTCTTTTTTAAAAAAGAAAGTTAATCAAATCCTAAACCCCACCTATCCAGAGATAACCCCTTTTATTATTTTGGTGAACATCATTCCACTTATCCCTATGTAAAAATACATGTAAACATGCAATTATGTATAAATAAGATTCATACTACTGTAAGGGCCTATTCGGCCAGAGCAGCCCCACCCCGGTTGAACTGCCATTTTGCTGTAAAGCTTAAATTGACCTTGCCCCCACCAGGGGAACTTATTTAAAAGCAAGTCTGGGAAACCAGTCCCAGGTAACAAAGTCCAAATACAAGGGTGGGTCAGGCCAGGTGGAGGTATTCAATCAGTGGGGGTGCATACTGACTCCCTAGCTACCAAGGAATATGGGCCCCACCCTGTGGGCACCTTTTGGGTGCCAATTCTGAACTAGGTGATAGGCTGGTTCAAATGTCTACTAGGATAAATTGTAATTCAATTGGTCACGTAGCATCACTGTGGAGTTTCCTCTGTGTGTTACAATCTCATTGGCCACCTGTGTGTGGCCAGGCCCAACCACATGGCCTTTGCTCTATAAAAGTTAGTCTGGAAAACAGGGAGGGATCGATCTCTCTGTAGGGGCGGCCCCGACTGGTCTGTTTGACGGTTGGTCTGATTCCTGATGCTTGGCGCAAAATAAAGCTTTGCTTGACCTTTGCTTTGTATCAGTCTCGCTCCTTTAATCATGGACCCATTATTGGGGTACCCAATTTTGGGGTACCCAACACTATAAATGCTGCTTTTTATCTTTACAATAATATATAATGGAAACCTCCATGCTGAGGAACATAGATCCATATTCTTCTTTTCAAATGACTGTGAAAGATCCCATTGTCTGTAAGTGCCATACTTACATAGCTACATATATGGGTTGTTTCCAGTATTTAACTCAAGCCATATTGCATTGAATAATGTTATTTTTTTTAAGATTTTATTTTAAGTAATCTCTGCACCCAATTTGGAACTCAAACTTAAACCCCAAGGTCAAAATTGCATGCTCTATGGAGACAGCCAGGCACCTCACAATGAATATTCTTGAGTATACACCACTGGATGCCAGATCAGTTCTTGCTTTAGAATAATGTCTGAAACTGGAAGTTCTATTTTCTTTCAGTGAAGAATGGTATTTACTATCGAACCTCTGGGTATTAGGTGTGTTCGTTGCTACTGGAGTTTCACTGCTCTCAAGCTCTCTCTGTGGACAAAGCTAGGGAATATAGACACCATATGCACACATCTCCATCCTTATACCTTGAAAATCATGAATTCTTATTAATATCACCAATTCTAAGACCACAGGTTTACTCTAGTCTTTTCCTTTTCCACTTTTGTAACCTCCTTTTTTGGGCAGTGAGAAACTTGACTTTCATCAACCCTGACATATCTAATTTCCTTGTATGCAACTAATTTTCAATTTGACCACCATCCCCTTCCTTTGAGCTTATGTTCTTCTTACCTCTTCTCAGCTCAGGTTCCCCCAGGCCGACCCACCCCTTGAAGGGTGGATCCTCCGCACCTTGGCTGGAGTAAAATGTTAACATAAGAGGAAACTGAACAAATGCCATTTGGGAACTCTCTCCCCTTGTCTTTGCAACTTGTCTGTAATCTAAATTTACACCCATGCAGAGCCATCAGACCCCCACCTGCACCCCATTTCTGCCCTATATCTGTAGATGCCTTACTCTCACCTATAATGGCTTTAGGACTAAATTGTTGAGAAAGGGAGGGATGCAGAAGGGGTCTTAATCCCACTTCATCTCATGTCCTTTGTTGGCCTTCTAAAAGTTTAATCATATTATACAGGAAACAAATCATGTTTGGACATAGAAAGAGTCAACTTAACCATGAGTAATGTTTCATATTGCTATCTTCTTGGTGAAAGCCACTTCTCAGAACTAACAAATGATGGGCCAAAAAACACACCTAATGAGCATACTTGAATTGAAAGAACAGTAAAACAAAACAAAACAACAAACAAAAACAAAACAGGGGTGCCTGGGTGGCTCAGTCAGTTAAGCATCTGACTCTTGGTTTCAGCTCAGGTCATGATCCCAAAGTCCTGGAATCAGGCTCCCTACATCAGGCTCCCTGCTCAACAGGGGCCTTCTTCTCCCTCTGCCTGCTGCTCTCCCTGCTTGTCCTCTTACTCCCTCTCTCCATCAAATCAATCAATCAATCTTAAAAAAAAAAAATGAAAAACAGAAGCAGGTGTATTGCATTCCTTCCCTTTCTAGCAAATGGCTTTAACTTTTATTAGTTCTGCTTTTCAACTAGCCCTAACAGCCTTTTTCTTGCCTCTTTCTTTCAAGATCTTGATGGAAAGCCCCCCTAGTGGGGTAGGTCACTTCAATATCCAGGCCAGCTAGATTTCTTGGTGATAATTAGGGCTAGACTGCCTTCTGCGAGAAAGAGGCAAGGCAAATTGCTGCCAAGCTGGGGAGACAGTGGTGGAAGGATCTACATTCATTTCACTGGGGCTCTTCTAGCAGGAGGACATCATAAGAAACAGCATAAAAACAAGTGTCATCTGAAGAGGAACTGATCAGGGCTGTGGGAAAGCTGATCATAATGACAAGATTTAAATCTGTTTTGTTTTCTGTCTCACCTGTCATTTGCTGGCTTCATAAAGCAAAGACACCCTGCAGTCTAATTGCTAGAGAGATGGAGCCAGGAATTTTGAAACTAGAAAAGACTTGAGAACCTGAATTATGGCAATCTAAAATGATCCAGGATAGTTATAATCCTCACTTCTCTTCATTGCCAGTCACTTCCCAGTCACATAAATACTATATTCACTATTTTACGACAGCAGTTGTTCTTCGCACAGTAGCAGATTTGAGATCTGCCAATGATTTAGTTTTTGTTTCTCTTTTTTTCTTCTTACTTTTCAAATTTTTTCTTTCAAAGGAGCGAGTTGTGTACAGGGGGTTAAAATGCTTTATAGACAAGAAAAAAAATTGCGCTAGTGCCAACTTGTCTTCTCCATGTTCCTCGTCTGCCTACTTTTTCTTGCTTTTTTCATCCTTGATGACTCCTTTTCCCCCACATCAGTCTTTCCTTTAGCTCAGTGTATCCTTTTCATATTCTTCCTGCAACCTGGTGGCCTCCTTTTCGTGAGACTGCTTGTCAACTGCAGTAGTGTCACTCCACATCCCTCCCAGTTTCTTTGCAAGATCACCAATGGATAGGCTGGGATGTTCTCCTTTGATTTTAGGGCAATGCTCAGAACAAAATAAGAAAAAGGCCACAGAAGGTATCCTGGGTGCATTGGTATCCTTGAACTTCTTTTTTTTTGTTTCCCCTTTAGAGAGGATCTAAGTTTTCATTTTGCTTTCACAACCAGTCTTGCCCGCCTTTTCAAATTTTCCTTTCTCTCTCACCTCTCACTTTTCTTAGAAAACTCTGAGAAGTTGACTAATGCATTTGAGTGCTGCTTCTTGAGCTCCTAATGGCAAGTTTGCACAAAGAATGCATATGATGACATTTTGCCTCTCAGCTTGTTAGGATCGCCTTTGCTCATGTTTTATTATTTTCCTCAGTAAGGCACAGAGTGGCCCAGTGCCCACCTGGCTCTCACTTGCTCCACAGCACAGTCCCTATGAACATCCCCAGATGAACATCTTTCATCTGATGTACTAAGGATGAGGCATTGTTGTTGTTATTGTTTTTAAGATTTTATTTATTTATGTGTCAGAGAGAGAGAGAGAGAGCTCTTAAACAAGGGAGTGACAGGCAGAGGGAGAAGCAGGATCCCCACTGAGCAAGGAGCCCCATGCAGAACTAAAGGCAGGCACTTCGCCAACTGAGCCACCCA
This sequence comes from Mustela nivalis, assembly GCF_964662115.1. Classification (NCBI taxonomy): domain Eukaryota; kingdom Metazoa; phylum Chordata; class Mammalia; order Carnivora; family Mustelidae; genus Mustela; species Mustela nivalis. Next base: position 65,795,196 of record NC_139027.1, on the reverse strand, counting down.
GGAGCCCCTGTTTTGTTTTGTTTTGTTTTTTAAGATTTATTTATTTACTTGAGAAAGAGAGCACACATAAACAAGGGGCGGAGTGGGGGAGAGAGAGAGAGAGAGAAGCAGACTCCCTGCTGAACACGGAGCCCAACTCAGGGTTCAATCCCATGACCCTGATATCATGACCTGAGCCAAAATCAGGAGTCAGAGGGTTAATCAACTGAGCCATCCAGGTGCCCTAAATGTTGTTCTTTGTTTTTTTCTTTCCTCCCCCCCCCCCCAAGGCTTGTTCTTAATGCTTTATAGTCCTCATCTATTTCAGTTCTGCAAGATTGAATGTTTTATTTTTGCATATCAGTTTTAACAAACCAGAGGGCCTGCATTATCACTGGGAAAGTTAAGTACCTTGTCCAGGTCACATCCTTAGTGATCGGTAAGGGGACCTAAATTCAAGTCTGTTTGATTCCAGTGCTGTTGCTTAACCATTTCCATATTTGAAGAAGCTGCACTGAAGATCTTTAGGGTCATATTCAGCTCAGAAATGTCACCTTTTGAACATATAAATATAAGCATTTTTCCTCACTTAATTTGGTATCAACCTATAGCTCATGATATGTAGTAAATCTCTGTGTTTCCATTAATATGACTACTGCTATTAAAGTGCTTTATGGAAAACAGTAAGAGAAATAACTGTATATTTCTAGTGGAGAACATGATATTAATCTCCAGTAACCTCTAATAAGAGCTGTAGGAATACTCATCAAAGATGTCTGCAATGGACTTTCATCAACAATGGAATAGTTCACTATCACTAGCAACCAAATTACATAAAGGTCTTCTATGGGTTTCTTCTTGAGTTTCCTCAACTTCATTGAGTTCTTCATACACAATTACATCTCTTTAAAAATGTCTTTTTGGGGGCGCCTGGGTGGCTCAGTGGGTTAAAGGCTCTGCCTTCGGCTCAGGTCATGGTCACAGAGTCCTGGGATCAAGCCCCGCATTGGGCTCTCTGCTCAGCAGGGAGCCTGCTTTCCTTCCTCTCTCTCTGCCTGCCTCTCTGCCTACTTGTGATCTCTGTCAAATAAATAAATAATCTTTTTTAAAAAAAGTCTTTATGCTGCAAAGTCTTTGATTTCATTCTTTCCAGCTTTACCGAGGTATAACTGACAAAACTGTAAGATGTTTGAAGTGTACAATGTGAATATTTGGTATGCATACACATAGTGAAAGTATTCCTCTTCCATTGAGTTAATTAACACATCCATCATCTCATAAATTTACTTATATGGATTCATTTATTTTTTGTTGGGAACATTTGAGTTCCTCTCTCTTAACAAATTTCAGTTAGACAATACAGCATTATAAACTAGAACCAATTTATTATGCATTAGATCCCCTGACCTTGCTCATCTTAGTTTTTACCTCTGTACCAACCTACATTTCTTATTCCTACGTCCTTGTCTGATCTCTCTCTCCAGTGAGTATGAAGACTTTGAATAAGATACTTCATCTTTCTGGTGATCAATATCTTCATGACAAAATTAAGAAGGTTAAATTCTTAGAGTATTATTTTTGAGGAGTTTAAAAATATTTTAAAAAGGGATCACATGTCTAAAGATGTATTTCACTCTTCCCTTCAAAGAGGGAATCAACAAGATGGTAAGCCTCATTCAAAGAGAATTAGGGGGTGCCAAGTCTTTACAGTGGCTGAAAGAATGCTTGAACAAGATTGCTAACATAGATAGGAAATTGGTTAATATCCTACAACACAAGAAAGTTTTATCTTTTCTATGGGATAAAAATCATCCACACCTTTATGGGACAAAACTCATTTATATTACTATCAGTTTTCCACATATTAAGATCTACCCTTACAGAGATGTACAATACCTGTATACTAAAAATAATATAAATATATTTTAAATAACTGGTAAGTCATTTTAAATAATTAAATATTTAAATAAATAATTAAAAAATAACAGGTCAAAGAAGGTGACCATTCCTAGAGAATCAGAGGTTCCCCAGGAGCACATGCTAAACAAATCCTAACAGGACATTGAAAGAGCAAACAGTAAGCCCTTCACTTATTTCTAGGTTTTGGATAATTTTTCTTAACAGAACTAAGAGTCCTCTGAGTCCTTAGGACCAACGAATTTTAAATGAGTGTTTAAAGTGAACAAAAGGAAAACTGCTGCTTCTCTGCCTAATCAACTGTCTCCTACTACATGCATTTTGTTTATGTTGTACAAAACCACTATTTCTGCAAGCAAGAAAACGGAATGTTTTCACTTGTTTCATATTTTCATTGGGAAGTAATTAAATTCAGTCTGCTCACTTATTAATTTTGTTTACATTTTAACTTTCTTCCCTTTTGAAGTCTTTGTTGAAAATACCCTCATGTGATCTGTCTTATTTGTGGAGATGAGGTTTATATTTCTTTATTTTTAATAACCTATTGATTCCCCCCTCCATTATAAAAATACATAGAAACATAAAAATTTTTGGAAGATAGAAAATACAAAGAAAATTAGCCAGAGATAACCACTTTGAGAAATGTATTTTTAGCAGGTCAGAATTTTAGTTACCAGGTCTAGTGTGTGGGAACTGGAGCCATGACCCCACTCCCCTTGCTTGTTGGATGCCAATAACACTGGCCATTTTTTTTTTTTTTAAGATTTTATTTATCTATGTGACAGAGAGATAGTGAGAGAGGGAACACAGGCAGGGGGAGTGGGAGAGGGAGAGGCAGATCTCCCACACAGCGGGGAGTCCAACGTGGAGCTTGATCCCAGAACTCTGGGATCATGACCTGAGCCTAAGGCAGACACTTAATTGACTTGGCCACCCAGCCGCCCTGACACTGACCATCTTTCAGTGCCTCTTCCCTGATTTGCTTCTTCTCACCTTTGCACACAGCATCATGCTGTTTCCTCTGCCTGGCTTACTCTTCTCTCCTCTCTCTGCCTTCTTCATTCCCACTCATCTTTCAGATTTCATTGCTTTACTTCCTCATGGATACCTTCCTTGACCCACTCCTCCTTCCCCCAGACAAAGTAAAATTCTCTTATTATGGACTTTCCTAGCATTGCCTATGTGTCCTTGTTAGCGCTTGTTACCCACACAATTTAACATTTGTTTCTGTGATTATTTGACTAATTAATATCTGTCTCCTGCAATATACTATTTGCTTCACAAGGGCAGGGTCTCTGCTTGGTTTTGCTCACCACTTTTCCTTTAGTCCATAGCTGATCTTCAATCATATTTTGAGTTGAATATAATATGGCCCGTGTCCCCACATGTTGGAGCTGCAAGGAACATTAATCTGAGGCTATCGCTAAGATTTCCTCCCTACTCCATAGAATCATCCAGGAAACTGAGACTTGGGAGGAGCCAGGGAACTGGACTGTGGGTTATTGTCTTTTTTGTCATGGCTCCTCATTGAGCAGTGATGTTCAGATATACTTGTCTCACCTGCTTAGGCAATGCTGGCCCAGGGAGACTGCCTGCCACTGACAGGATCCTATCTTGCTACCCACTGCCTGGACAAAGTGCCAAGAAAGGGACTCTTCTCTACCTGCCCGTCCTTCCCACTCCAGTCCTCTCCTGCTTTTCTGACTCTGAGGAAACTTCAATTTCCTCCTACATCCAGCTGCTTTCTCCTTTCTTATTCTAGGAACCAACCTCCATCTTCTCCCGACCTGGAAGAATCCTCTTCCATAGGCCTTTAGAAGCCGGTTTTTGTGGAGCAGGATTAGGGGAAGATGCTAATACTAAATAGGTGTTTTTTTTGGCTTTGTTTGTTTGTTTGTTTTTTAGTTACACTGTTATACAGCTATGTGTATTTTGAAGCAAAATTGGGGCTGTGTTGTCTATCCTCTCCTATAATTCATTTTCTCAATTTACTGAATTGTGCTTCCCTGTATTTTCAAATATTAAGAGCATGATTGAGAATACAGAATTCCCTAGGAAGTTGTCGCCTAATTTATTTAACATGGCCCTTGATGGTGGGACATTCCCCATTCCTTAGTGCAGCAGGTACAATTCTTTGTGCCTACTTCTAGCTTTGTCTTCTGCTGATGGGCCTCTCATTCTGTCTACTGTCACACCAATTCATACTGCCCCAAGACGTACCATGCTTTTTCACCTCCATCCTCCATCCCTCAAAATCCTGGGGCTTCCTCAGCTGGAGTCCTTTTTTTTTTCTTGGCAGAGTCCTACTTATTCTTCAAACTGGTGCCATCTTCCCTTAATGCTTTCCTTGGTACACCAGCCCAGTCTTAGCACCCTTCCTCTGGGCTCCAAAAGCATCCGCATCATGCCACTATTGTGGCAGTAGTCACATTTTCTTGGACTTATCTTCTGTGGATGCTTCGGTCCCCTCTGCTAGATTTTAAAGTCTTTGAGGGCAGAAAGGTTGGCACATAGAGATGTTCCAAAAGATAAGTGGAAGAGGCATAGACTGCAGCAAGCACTTTTCCCTATTGTTTCCCTTGTTTGGGATATTTACAGCTTCCTAGGGTAGCTTTCAATTCACCTGTTCTGGAATTGCCCTTTGTTTCACTCAGTAATGGGGATTTCTAACATTCTTCATCTAATAAATGCCACGATGCCCAATCCCGATGATGTTGATAAATATCTTGGCCTTTTTATTTTCTTTGCTACATAGGCTACAGTTGTTAACTGTTTCTTTTACTTTGAGCAAACTTAGATCTGTGTCCCCGGTTTCATGGATCCTGGCGTAACTCCATTCTCCAGCTCCTTTTTTTTTTTCCAGAATCCGCCCTTTTCTGTCAAATATCCATACTCTTCCTAAAAATAACGAGTCTTTCCCTCAACACGTTTTTATATAAATGCCACAAAACTATTACGTCTTGTCCTGTTTGTAAAACAATTCAATAAACTATATTTATCAGATGCTACCTCTCTCCTAGAATTGAGATTTCTCTCTCTATATATATTTTTTAAATTCAAGTTCTATGGCTAAATATCTAGTTCCTTAAGTTCATGCTAATCATTTTGAATTTAATCTGTTTCATGTTGTTTGCAGTATAAATTTGAGATTGTATTTGCCTTGAAGACGACTACACCAAGGATAGATAGCATTTCTTTTCTATTTGATACAATGTTGACACAAATGCTTGATAAATAGTGCATTAAATCTAGGTTAGTTTTTAAACAGCAATATTAAGTGCTTTTACCATAGACAGATTTAGTTTCATTTTATAATAAATATCTTTGGTTGTAAGACTTGCTTGGAGCAGGAGACGTGGTCACCCCACCACAGGTGGACTAAAATTAAGAGAACATTAGTGTTAGCCAAGTGGGGAAATAGTTGTAGTTTGGGCTGTGGTGATGGAGGTTGTGAGAAGTGGAAGGATTTGAGAAACTGAACTGTGATGGATTAGCTATAAGGGAGTGTGTGTGTGTGTGTGTGTCTGCATGTGGTATGCTGAATGCAAGAGTTCATGGCTTGAATAACTGTAAAGATGGAGTTCATGTTTCCTACTTTTGGACATACTTACCTTTCTTGGTTACAATCAGATTCCAATTCTTCTTTCCCCTGTTTACTCTCAGTTCACCATGATTGGATTGGGGTTTTCTTGAACATCTTCAACATTTAAAGACAATTATTTGGGATATGCCATATCTTCAAATGGGTGCTCTTTCCTATTCTAATGCTTTCTAATTTCATTTTTAGAAAGAAACCTAGTGAAAAAAAGTGGTGACTGAGGGTTTCACAGGATAATGGAAAACCCCACTCCGAGGTAGGCAAACTGCCTCCAAAAAAGGCAAGTTGTGGTTGCCACCACCAATTATTTGTACACGAATAATAACAAAAGGTAACTTTCAGGAAAGGTCAAATGTGAAATTGTAATTTATAAATTAAAAGTTGAAAAGTCGTGGGGCGTCTGGGTGGCTCAGTCGTTAAGCATCTGCCTTTGGCTCAGGTCATAATCCCAGGGTCCTGGGATCAAGCCCCGCATCCGGCTTCCAGCTCGCTGGGAAGCCTACTTCTCCCTCTCCTGCTCTCCCTGCTCGTGTTCTCTCGCTCTTAGTCAAATAAATGAATAAATTCTTAAAAAAAAAAAAAAAAAGTTGAAAAGTCGTAAAAGAATAGGCATTTTGGCACCCTCCTCTCTCCCTGTTGATTCGAAAATCTCTTATATTCCTCCGGTAAAATCTGAAACTGCCCTCCTTCTCAGACAAGGTAAAGCCAAGAAGAGTCTGGAAGAAAAGGCAGACCACTCTATAATGACTAGTGGCAAGTTTAATAAGCAACGGAACTCAACAGGAGGCTTGCCTCGGGCAGCCACAAGACAGCGATCTCTGCACCCACCTGCTAGAATCTTGAGTTTATGCAGAGGCCTTAGGGGAATTTCAGCTACAAAACGGTCCTGATGCTTGCAGTATCACATTACGCTGTCAAGGCAATGTCCTTCAAGTGGCTGCCGGTACAGGAACAGGGTCAGAAGATACATTTCAAGGACAAGGGAAAGGGGAAGGGAGCTTCTCTGCCTGGGGATTATCCGTGGTCACATCCTCTCCACAACCTTCTCCAACACTCCCTACGCAAAAACTTCGGTGGCCCTGATTCTGTTTAAATGGAAATTATGCTGAGCCTAGAGAACCTGAAGCGGGACTACGGAAGGCATGTGCCTTCCTCCTGGGGAACTCGGGATAGAGAAAGCCTCACGCTCTTGCCGCCAGAGAATCCCTGCAGACCACATCCACAGAGGCGGCGGCGGCCTGGGAAGAGGGAGGGAAGAGCCCGCGCCGACTGCTTGCGCCCGCCTCCGGAAGGAGCTGCCCTGGATTTCTGGAGCTCCCTATTCGCTCCTGGTACTTCCGCCCTAGCCTCCATTGGGCCAGCCGCTCAGGAGGCCACGCCCATTTCACCGCTTCTCCGCCCAATCTCTTCCTGGCCACGACGGCAGCATGGCGGCTAAGGAATTGCGGGCAGAACTGGAGCAGCGGCTCGGCGCTCTGGCCATCCATACGGAGGTTGTGGAGCACCCGGAGGTAAGGCGCTTCTGCGGGGACAGCCCTGCCGGTGAGGTGGGCTCCGCTGCGGCGGCTCTCGGGCGGGGCGGTGAAGACCAGAGGCCCCAGCGGTAAGGTGCCGCAGAAATGTCGGTTCTAGGACGTTTCCCGGGATCCAGAGCGCAAAAGGGACCCGGTAGGAGTATCATAGGCCTTTCGGGACTGTGTTGTTACTGTGAGAAAAACGTTTTCCTCTTGGAGCTATTTGGTCACATTTCATTTTGAGAACTTCTGCATGTTAAACTGGTGTGTAAAGCTGGGTCCGTGTGTTTTTATGGTGTAGATATCAGGCAGTAAACCGTCTGTGTAACGTCATCGATGTATCCAGACATCGTGCATATAACAGGACACCAACCGTAGAAAGTTTGGAATGAACATGATTTCGTTTTTTGACGTGAGGATTTGCAAACATTTTACGGAGCCAGTGTAACTTGAATGGTGCAGGAGCATAGGGACATAGCTTGAGGGTAACAGCTAATGATCGTAGTTAAACATGGTGATCTTCAAAGGATAGGCAAATACGTTTAAAAATCTTCAACTTTACCAATTTAACATCAAAACGTTATCATTTTCTCTGACCTTCTTCCCTCCTATATTTACTCTCCCACTTCCTTACCTGTGCATATTGCCACTCTTCTGATGTTACTAGTCCAGGTCTGATTCCCTGCCCGTGATCTCACCCTCATTGTGGTTATATATTTGTAAAGTGGAGGTTGTTACCTGGTTTGGATGTAATGGAATGCTAAGGAATAGGAATCTGGGCTGCTATAGATTCACAGTACCAAAAGTTTAAAGAAAACAAAACAAAAACACTTTAAGAGTAGGAGTGCTTGGACAGCACATTGTAAAAGATAACTAGCCCAAGAAGTCTCCAGAGGAGGGATTGAAATGGCAAGGTAGGTGTGTTATTTCATAATGGGCTGGGAATGGGTCCCTACCAGTGACATCCACGGCATTGGGTGCTCCCTAACCTGCTGTTTTCACCCAGCAAGCAGAGTATGTGTACATGCATATTTTTGAAGTTTTCATTTTATTTTTTACAGGTGTTTACAGTTGAAGAAATGATGCCTCATGTCCAGCATTTGAAAGGAGCACACAGTAAGAACTTATTTCTTAAAGACAAGAAGAAAAAAGGATATTGGCTGGTGACAGTTCTTCATGACAGACAAATTAATTTAAATGATCTTGCCAAGCAATTAGGTGTTGGGAGTGGAAATCTTCGGTTTGCTGATGAAACAGCCATGCTAGAAAAACTAAAAGTTGGCCAAGGCTGTGCCACACCTTTGGCACTCTTCTGTGATGACGGAGATGTGAAATTTGTTCTGGATTCAGCTTTTTTGGAAGGTGGACATGAAAAGGTGTACTTTCATCCAATGACCAATGCTGCAACCTTGGGATTGAGCCCTGAAGACTTTATCACATTTGTGAAGAACACAGGACATGATCCCATAATACTAAATTTTGATAAAAACTAATTGGGCTGATACTTATAATACATCTATTTCTGAAAGCTGTTTTTCTTACTTGTAATTTATAAAAAGCATTAAAATTGATAGGAATATTTAGCACCTTGATTTGGTGATGAAATCATTTTAGGGAGGAACTTTTCATCTAAAAGCTGAGTTTTTTGTTTTTTTTGTTTTGTTTTGTTTTGCTTTTAAAGTAATCTCTACACCCAAGGTAGGGTTCAAATTTACAACTTTGAGATCCAGGGTCACAAGTGCTACTGACTGAGCTGGCCAGGTGCCCTATAAAAAGGAACTGCTTTTGAAAAGATATATTGAGGTAGTTTTAGTCAGTTCAGAGAGTCCACTTCCCATCGCCCATGGGCACTACTCATTACAGGAATGCCTTCAACAATTGAGAGTATATTAACAATAAACTAAGGCTAGTTAAGATTAACTATCTTACATATTCTTTAGGCGGTTTACTTGAAAAACAACTTGCAAAAAACCAGCATATATAAAATTATATTGTACATATAGAGAAAAAGGAATATAGAAATACGTTAAATTGTTGAAAGTGGTTATCTTTGGGGAATGAGGATTAGGGAAAGATTTGTTTAATCTTTCTGAGAGGTTAGAAATGTGAATATACTTGGAAAAATTTTTTGTGTCCTGTATATTAAATTTTACTCATCCCCCCTTCAGTTAGGGCATCTGAAACAGTGTAAGAACTCATGATTATGTATTGTCAGTTCTATGTAAGCTAGTTCAAAATTGTGGAGTGAGACACACTTTTGCTTAAATTAAAACCTTCATTAGTTGAAGGTCTGAGGTGGACTATATTACGGAAGTAGTCTAGAGTTCTCGTCATGAAAATTCTCATATTTGCCTCTGGTGCAATCAAATGGGATAGTCATGACGTACCCATAGTTTACTAAGTTTGGCCACTCAAAAGTAATTTCCACCTGGTAGTAATAGTGTAACCAGTTTGTTGCTAAGAGGCAAAATAAGTAAAAATGTCATTTCTTGGTATATAGGATTAGAAACTGCTAGTCTACTCATGGCAGAATTTCTATGAAGAGTGACTTTAAGGGCACCTGGGTGGCTTAGTTAAGCGTCTGCCTTCAGCTCAGGTCATGGCCCCAGAGTCCTGGGATGGAGCCTGGCATCACATGGGGCTCCCTGCTCAGAGGGAAGTCTGCTTTTCCCTCTCCCACTCCCCCTGCTTGTATTCGCTCTCTCACTGTGTCTGTCAAATAAATAAAATCTTAAAAAAAACAAAAGTGACTTTAAAAGATGTGGAGTTAGTAAATATTTCCATAAATGATACCTTATTCTAAGGTGCCATGTTACCTTTTACCTGCTGTTTACTACATCTCTAAGAGGAAATTTTAGACTGCTTTGCACATAAAATAAAGGTTTAATGAATAGAAACCAAAGATGGAGGATAGTAGATAGTGCCCTTCCCATCTTATAGTGAAAACCTGCTCAGAAAGACTAACCTGCCCCAGAATACACAACTGGTTGTGTATCTCCCTCCCCAAAGTCAATAAATGAAAATGAAAGATACTGCTTTGTGCAATATATTACTGTATTTAAACCTATGTGAGGATTGACAGAACTGGTAAGATTCCATTCTTTTCCCAAACCTCCAGTACTCATCCCTAAAAGATCTAGAATCATCTAAACAAGATTATGGGTTATATTGGAAAAAAGGTTTTCCAGGGCAAAGGGAAAAGAAAGATAATACTTAGCTAAATTATATGTTATAATTTTTAAATGATTATTAGCCACTTGTTATAAAAATCACCTTTTATTTTTAGATCAGTTTAAGTGAATATTAAACCAACTTAATTTTTTAAGGAGTAATAAGGTCTAAAGTGAAAAATAATGAAATGTTTCTAAAAACATAAATCCAACCAATGATGGTGTGTTACATACTGGCTTCCTGTGGCTGATGATGGGTATTACCAAGTAATAATCATTGCCATTCAACTCCAAATCCCTCAGTAGTATTATTTTTAAAGGAAATGTTACAGCTTTTATATTATTTGATTTGGTATTTAATAACAATTATAAGTACAATGGCAAACATTGAAAGAGAACCCTTAGTAGAAAAGAAAAAGACAGTTTAAAATCAGGTTTTGTTAAAGGGTGTTATAAGTGCAACTTTATCCATAAGCATTCCTTTTAAGGCATTTTCATTGTCCAAATATCTCAACATGTACATCAAGGTTTATATCACAAAATGGGCTCCTTTTGTATTACTCATTCAAGGCTTAAAGAAAAAATACATCTCAGGACGAAGTGTAGCAGAAAAGAAAAACACAAAACTCACTTTCCTTATAAATGTAACTTAAAATACAAAGTCATTTAGCATACATTATTACTCCTCATTGTAATTCCAGATTTGGTACAGCATCTTTTTCACTTCCTGACATAAACTGTTAAGACAGTGCAGGCTGTAATACTTCATTTGTGAGGTGGCTGCAATTCTGTAATATGCACAGTGATTTTTTAATAGGCTCTTACCATGCCTTGCATGAAAGGTGCTACATACAAACCTGTTTACGTGAACTCTTTGGTAACCACCAGTTTAAAAACGTGGACCAAACCTTTCCACATGGCCAGATCTGAAGCACTTTATTGGAGTTCTTTGTGGAAGCTTATTACCCTGTATATTAAATCTTCAGTTTCTTGGGAGGGGGGTTAGCTGTTGATTTAGAAGATAGCCAGATAAAAGCATGTCAGGCCCCAGTCAGGAAAGTGGCCCCAGTAAATTTCTAGGTAGCCATACTACTTTGTTTGGCAGAAGCAGATTATCTAAGGGAAAGGAGTGACTTCCTACTAAATTTGCTTCTGAATCTTTTGGAGAAAGTAAAATATTCATGAGGTTATTATCTAGTCCTTTCTTGAAATGGTATGAAAAAGGTAATGAATATAATTGAGAATATTCCTACTTTTGCAGTCTTAAGTGTTCCCCCTTGGTTGTCTCTAACTGCACTTTCTCAGGGTCAGCCTCATCAGACCCAGTAATATATAAGCTGCCCCTGAGCATGTTCGATGTGAAGCAATAATGTGCTGCTTAAGTAAATAGGTCCTCTATTTTAGGACATTAGTGTTCTAGAGAGGTCAAGCTGTGGTATGATTCACCCTCACCGGGCCACTTCCTACTCATTAAATTCCAACTTTCAGTTATTGTCCTGGGATGTGTCCTAGTTGTGCAAATTAGATGCTAGTTAATATAAATCTAAGTTACCCACTTACTGTATTTAGCTAAAACATAACTTCTATATTTACTTTCAATTTATCCACCTAAGAATGAATTTACATTTTTTACATGCAAGTATCTCTAGACTGCCATGATGCCCATTATCAGTTTGATTCTTGAATCTAGGGAGTCATGATGGAGAGAGATGGATGAAGGTTTTTTATTTCTTGCCTGCTCTAGTCACGAAGGATTGTTTAAAGTCTAGAGAATAAGTTTTAAATAAGTCTGTTGTGCAACAGTTGTATTTTAGTAAGAATCCTTTGTATTTACATTTACATAGCACCTTTCATCCAAGAGTTTAAAAGTGATTTAATTTTACAGCATTATTTGGTGGCAAAACCCAAGTTAATGGTGGCATTAAGTAAGTCCAAGTTCTCTAAATTCCTTTTTAATTTCTGGTCAACTATACATGCTGTCTTTCTTTTTGTTATGTCTTTCTGAAAGTACACTATGAACACAATACTGCTAACTGGCCTACCAAAAAGAGGGGGAGGGAAGGTTAGAGAGGGAGAGACACAGTTCTCATGGCTATTAGGTTAGTGATGAAACACATAGTTCCTAGACCACACTATGAATATGGAATTATTCCAGAAAGATTTTTAGAGCTGGAAATGAGAGCCTAAGAAGTATACTGTTAAAATAAAAAAGTCATTATCTTTCTCATTTCAGACCTTTAAGATTATGCTGATATTTATGTTAAATAATGAATTTGCATTAATAAGTATCAATGCATTTTTTTGATTTCATAAGAAAATAAAACTGTGATATAAAATTGGAGCTACAAAAAAACGGATGCTTCCCTGGGTTAACGAAATCTACTTTTTTTGTGCTTCTTTCAAATGTTTAGGTAACAAATGCATACAAATATTTCAAAAGTACCAATAACAGTTACCAACTTTAATGTATTATTATAAAGGACAAAAACAGAAAAGTTCTTATTAATATGTGATAACCTTAAAAATAAATGAGTTCCTGGCAAAATGTAGATCATAGTAAATTATTTACAATTTTTTTTTTTTTTTTTTGCCGTAAGAAAACTTCTTAAGCAACAGTCAGCTCTCATGTTAAAAAAACAAACACACATACATAACCCAATACTAAAGAAGGGAAATGAATTTAAAACACAACAGCATTATCTTGGGAATGCAATTTGTTGGAAAACCACCTTACTAAAAAAGTTTCAGGAAAACACTTTTTAATTACCTTGGATCCACGTATGAATGCTTAGTGTTGCTTAAAGGGTAATACAGAAAGATTAATATTACTGTAAATTTTTATAGCTCCTATTTTTCAGATTTATCTTTATAAACTGAATTTCTTTTGCAGTGCATCAAAATAACTGGTTAAAAAAAAGAAAGGATACCAACACATGCAGTCTGCTAACCAAGTAAGGCTCTGACATGCCAAAACAATGTTCTGTGTATCTTGATATATAGTACATTCCACAACATACTACAGCATTTAATTTAGATTTACACAACTAAATATAAATGGCTAGATTTTGGCTAATACTTAGCAGAAGCATTAAGCAAACATGGATAAATTCATAAACAAATGACGAAAGAAGTAGACTGTTCTTGGAGTACTTCTTGGAACCTTAAAACACTTGGTCCTTAGTGAGAGAACATCCTTTAATCAGTAGATCTTATCAATACAATGTATAGTAAGTCCTAAAACCTTCTAAAAATTTTGGCAGTTGACTCCAGTAGTGCTCCTTGATTCAAGGAAGGAATGAAGGTTTTTTATTTCTTGCCTGCTCTAGTCACGAAGGATTGTTTAAAGTCTCCTTAAAGATTTGTAAAATGATTCCTATAGTTGGGTGTCTTGTTACTTCAGAAATAAAGGCTTCACACTGAGAAACTGAAGGACACTTTTCTCTCTGTATTTAGTTGGAAGGTAGAAAGAAGAAAGAAAATATAAGAAAAGCTTGAAGATAAGAGAAAGATATAAAAATCAGAGCAGACACTATAAGAACAACATGCACCAGATATGTCTTCTACAGGAAAGAGAGTGACAGAAAGCCAGAGACAAATTTTTCTTCAAGTGGCTCTTCATACAAAAGATATTTAATTTATTGTTTATTCTCAGTTATCAAAAACACTGTGGGAAAGTTGTATTCCTACCAAAAAAAAAAAAAAAAAAAAGGCTTCAAATTAAAAAAGGAATTCCTAAAACATTATTCATGAGTAAAATCACATTTAAATTAAGAAAAAAAAGAAAACTATTTAAAGGTTTGTTGCCTGCACTGACAAGCAGCAAAAACTTACATCAATCAATAAATCTTGCTTGACTAGTAATTAGGACAGAAAATCATGAAATAAGCAAGCAATATTTACATCTGTTAATGCAATGTGCACTTGTTCTTGTAAGTAACATGGTTAGTTTGTATAAATGAGACTAATCTCATTTACATTTTAAGCAAGAAACTCACCACTTGGCCCACATGTCATGTAGTGGGTAATAGAATTAGGAGCTTTGCTGCTCCCTAGACCTGCTTTTTGAATTTCTGCTTTCTTGTACTTTGTCCACATCTGCAGGAGAAAAGCATTTCATATTATTTAATCAAATGTTAAACACAATATAATTCATGAAGTTATGCAACTAACGAGCTCTTGTTGAAGGAGAAAGAATCTAACTCTGGGAAATTTATTAATCTAACAGACATCTTATTACTTAAAGACTGATTATTGCATTTTAAAAGCCAGAAATAATATGTCCTTTTAGTAGCGTCAGGTAGATTTACTTACTATGTTTATTTACTAAATGGTCACAAATAGTTTTAAAGAAAAAATAACCTTGCATGCAACCACAGAAACATCCACAATGAAGTATTTGTTTCATTTACTGAGAAAAATTTTGTAATGTGCCTACTTTCACTGTTAACAGCTAAAACTGCTTTGGTCACAGGGGACGCATTGGGTCCAGAATGCCTAACAATGTGTTTCTGATGTCACACAAATAGTAAGGGTATGAGTTCTAGAAACCCAGGGCAGAAATGTGAATGCTACTCAGTTTCACCTAAAATCAGGGTACTGAATCTCCAAAGTTTTCCAAATATTCCTTTCTGAAATTGTAGGATATTTATGGATATGTCTTAGAGGAAAAGAGTGCAGCTGCTCAATTGAGTCAGAGTTGGTTAATCTTATCTTTAAGAACAATAATAAGTTAAAATACTAGTGCATCTTTGTAAGACTTACAGCAAGCAGTATGTTGATTTTTTAAAGTTTAGAAAACACCGGCTGTATGTGATTTCTAAGGTTCTCCCATGCTAAAAATTTGTTTCCAAGGGCTATGAAGAAACATAAGGAAGAAACTGGTATTTTCCAAACTTTAAAAAGCTATGACTCCATAGCTGGTGATAGTCTCTAAAGGAAATCTAGCCTGTATTCTCACAGACAATCCCCAAGACACACGGACATGGTATGGATCTGTCTTACATTCACAGTGTATATGTTCCTTTCGAAAACAGGTTATACTATAAACTGTAGCCATTTGTATTAGAAATACTGCTTTCCTGAAAGTCTAATTTTGTAAAATAACCAGACAGTCTTAATAAAATAGCACATCATTTCTCTACATTTTGCATAAATAAATTTAATATTTTAAATTTAAAGTGTATGGCCAGATCATTAATATTTAAAAAGTTGTAATGGTTATGAAATACCTCTTGACTCAAAGTGGTAAAAAAGTAACACAAATTATTACATTTTAATCATATGTGACCCCTATCTAATTTCACTTATATTTACCATTAAGTTTTATTACTAGGTTTTTAAAAAAAAGAATAGATGCCAAAAACATTTTTAATGTTAGGACTGACAGCTAAACAACTGACAGTAAAATAGATAGATGTATTCATGGAAAATATATATTAGGTGGTACTAAAAAATATGAAAAATTTCTGATTGTGCTTATGTGATTATCTGCAAGCTGGCTGTGAGGAAAAGCACTTTAATCAAAGATAAAAGTGGAGAGGCCTAGCCCCCCTCCATGATCTTCTGTAAGTCCCAGAAAATGGCTTAATTTAAAGGATAGAAATTTCATTAAGCAAAGATTCTTTGTGGAGTCTGTTTCCTTTGGCTCAATTAATAACAATAATAATTTAATGAAACAACATGTATAGAATAGTGACTTCCTCCCCATTTAGAAAGTTACATTTCAAAGCATTCCTTTCCAGATGGCAGGCTGAGCTATTAGCAGTAATATTTAGGCTGAATCAAAATGACAAAAACATTCCAGAGACAGAGCTAAGATCTACTCCTCCAGAAGTAAGTGAATCAGGGTTATGGTTTTGTTTTGTTTTAATTCTGGGAGTCAGAGATTCAAGTTTAGCTGATTCTTCTGTAAAAGTGCTATGACCACAGCAAGATAATTTTTTAAAGTTGATGACACTGGAGTCAGACTTAGAAAACATTTTATCTTATATAGTGTTTTTTTAGCTAAAATTTTGTTTGTGATTCTAAAATTTGTTCTACTAAAAACACATCTGTTTATTTCAATTCTAATGCTATTTTAGCACAATGTACTCATTTAAAAAGCTGTTTTAAGGACAGACACATATAATTTAATAAATAGATTACAGAAGCAACAATCTTCACTACTTTGTAAACTTACTACCTTTTTTGAAAAGAAGTAAAAATGCAAACTTCCAACACATTGAGTATGATTTGATTTATTTCTCTTTAACTCTATATAAAAAAAAGAACTGGCAAGTCTAATGTATTAACTGATTCCAAGTAAAAAGGTCATCTTGAAGGAAAGATGGTACTTGAGTTCTTACATGTATCAGATGAAGAAAATGAAGAAACAACTAATACAAATGCTCCTAGTCACTGTATAAGTAACATGTAAATCTGATGGGGTTTTTAAAGAATTACACTAAATTTATGAGTATCACCAAGGTTTTAAATCTGAACAACTTTATAAATATGGGCAGTAGTTAATATTTGCCACAGAAAGTGTTAATGGAGTTATGACTATTTCCTCAAAAATAAAATGGAAGGACAGGAGACACAGTTAAATGGCAAAAGAAAATGACATCTTTTTTACATAGTTTCCTTAACACTGTACATGTGCAACAGGAAGTACACATTCCAGGGGAAGAAAGGAGTGAAGAGTTAAGGAGGAAGAGAGGGAGGGAAGGGGAGCAAAAAAGGAAGAAGGGAGAAAATGAGCATTCTTTTTTGGGAGCAACAAAGTAAACATGACTTGGAAATACCTTCTTGGTAATTATAGCATGCAACTATTTTAATATGCTTCCAGGTATCAAAGTAACAATCTCATATCAAGTGACAAGAAACGTGAAAGAGAAGCATGTATTGTTAAGGTTTTCAAAGTCATGCAGAAAATGTACAATGCAATTAATACTTCATGCAGGCTTTGGTGTGGTTACACATTCATATTTATACACATGCCATCATGTACAAGTGAATACTATGCCACAATTTAAAAAAAAAAAAAAAGCCTAGCCAAATTATACTTTTCAACAGCAGCTCTTCAAATCAGATTAGAGAAGCACAGTGCATATCAAGTAACATCAGCATGATATTGTGCAGTTTTGATCAAACACAACCATATTCATACCAAACAGTCTGATTATCCTCAGAAACCAACAATGTAGCTTCTGTGTCATCAGGATAGAAGCATGCAGGAGTGATAAGATTATGGCTATCTGTAGAAGTCTGTGGGTTACTGTTACTAGGGTTCTGATAATCAGAAAACAGTTCGTTATCTTTCTTTGCAGCTCTATCCAAAGAGGCAGAAGCCTGGTCAGTTACTCTGGTGATTGGCCTGGGAGGTAACCCACTTATGTTACTAACTAGTTCTGTATTCAGGGATAAAAACGGCTGAGATGGATGAGCCACAGTAAATGACTCCACACTATCTTCGGCTGATATTCCAAATGCATTATTAGATGTATTAACAATGGCAAAAGTTTGGTTTAGAAAATGTGACTTCTCTGTTCTTGAGTTTCTAATCTGGGTATATAGAGACTTGGGCTTATCCGTAGCTAAATCATTTTGTGCATGAGAACCTACAGCATGGGCTGAACTGTGAAGTGTATGAGAGGACCACTGGTGTAAAAGGTACTCACTAGATGCTGCAGTGATGCTGCTATCAGCAGTAGCTGGTGGTGAATCAACTGATATAGGTAGTCTACTGTCCTTGGTCAAAAAATCATGGATGCTTGTCCTTCGAGTAGTTCCTTCAGCAGTAGAGATCACACTGCTTGCACGAGGTAAAGTGGCATAAGGATTACTATCTTTTGATTGTCGTGACAGAGAAGTTTCTTTTACTAATTTTATCTTTCCTTGAGTGGCTAGTGTAGGTTTTCCTGGAGAGCTAATGAAGTAGGCATCCTCAGTCTTGCGAGGATTGGGTCTCACAAATTGTTCCGGCTTACTTGTCCGTCTATCGTGGAAGTCTCCTGGGGTTTTTCCACTTACCGACCTGGCCAGACCACAGCTAACTGGTTTGTTTTTTCCCAAAAAGTCAGAAGATACAGACAAACTTTTCATTACTTCATCTAAAAGATTCTCTTGACTTGAGGATTTTATCTGTTAAAAAAGATATCACAACAGATTAGTGAATGCAGTCAAGCCTTTACTTTCCTGATATATTAGACTGTATGATATAAAATTGCTAAGCACCCCTTAACTTAAAAAGAAGCTCTATAGTTCAGTCACAGAAACTTAACTTGCAGTGTCTATCTAAATTCAGGTCCGACTACTAGATAAAACTAACCTGTATTGAGGTAAGCTTGTTGCTTTCTTCCAAAAACTGTTGTAGAGTAACAACTTCACTTCCAGGGGAACCAGTTTTGATCTTGTGATGTGCTCGACTCTCTAATAATTCAGGCATTTTGTGCTGGAGCATTGGACTTGATCTGGTCTGTCTCTTCAAGTACTGGATTGGACTGCTGCCACTGCTGGACCAAGCCTCATGATCATGAAGCAGGCTAAACTCTCCACTGCTGTGGCTCTGTGGCCTGCTTTGGATATGAACTGCACCTGCTTTTGGAGTAAATGGTGTGTTAAGGGTTCGGTAACAGAAATGAGATTAAAACTATGTAAGTAATAATATTTGTTGACTGGATTCTGATGAATAGCTAAACTGACTTTCAAGCTTTATTTAGAAATGCATAGTAAACTGTGTTCATCTTTCATCAGTCTAACAGTATACTCTAATCTCATTTTGACAAATATTTTAAGTTCTACAAATGCAAATAATTTGCTTCCACCACTACACTCAGAGCCAAACTACAAAGCAGGCCACTCAATACATTTGCTGAATGAGTGAATAAAAAAGTAAGTAAATAATACATTTTTAAAAACTCAGGTTCAAGTAACTGTAAAACATCTCACTATTTAGAACAAAAGATGATTATATAAATTTAAAATAATTTCAGAATGTTAAAACCAGAATACAAATTCAGAAGTTAAAAATTCTAATTCTTTGTCTATGAAATCTTCATTCCGTACTTGAAGGTTTCTCTATTCATTCTGAATGAATGAATAAAAAAATATTCAATAATTTTTTTTCAAATTTAAATAGCAGGCATATAAAGGAAATTCAATGGAGATACGATATAGTTATTTAGCAAGATCTAGTAAAAATATAAAATAAAATACATCTTGTATTTTATTCCTTTTTTTTTAATTTTTTATTTTTTATAAACATATATTTTTATCCCCAGGGGTACAGGTCTGTGAATCACCAGGTTTACACACTTCACAGCACTCATCAAAGCACATACCTTCCCCAATGTCCATAATCCCACCCCCCTCTCCCAACCCCCCTACCCCCAGCAACCCTCAGTTTGTTTTGTGAGATTAAGAGTCACTTATGGTTTGTCTCCCTCCCAATTCCATCTGTATTTTATTCTTTAATGTCTGAATCATCTGACTGTTCCTGCTTTCCACTGTTGGTATGTGGCTATATAGCCTTAAAAGATTCAATTGAGGTTTAGCAACTGTACAGAATGCAAATTACTAGTTCTGGAAAAAAGCTCCCTATGTTTAATGCCATTCCTTATGTGGATTCTAACTGATAGCAAACTGTATACATACAGTATCAAGATGGAAAATACAATTCTCCATGGTTCCCTAATCATACAGAGTAAAGTGGGTCATTAAAGAACTTGGCTCAAGTTATATAATATTTTACAAAAGGAAGATTTTCTTAAATTTTCAAATCAGAAAAGAAATTACTTCATATTTTCAGACTAAATTTTTCTACTGAGCATAAGAACATGATTATGTAAATTTAAAAAAATCCTTTCTTGAGATCAGATATTTCAGCCTACTGCAACAGAGTTATAGCATTAATGATAAAATTACAACTGAGACAAAATGATATTATAATACAAAAAGCAACAGAATACATGCATTCCTTATAATCTGACAATTCTGGACTATAGGGAATAAGTACTTTAGCTATATTTTATAATCTATTAAACAACTCCAGAATCTGAGTAGGCGGTATACCTTTAAGGGAAAAAGTACTAGTCAAGGTCCATAGACATTTATGTAAAAACCTGACCTTAGAATGCATATTAAATTATGAAAAAAATCTTGAAGTAATTTTTTATATAAGTTATATGCATCCATTTGTCTGTTATACACAAATACAACTGTCTTCTTGAATTAAAAAAATTATTTCCCCTTATTTTGTGAATAAATTAAGCTAAAAGTATTTCTAAAACCCTTCTGTAATGGGAGTTCAATGTACATGCCTCATGAGAAAATTAAGGACAACCATTTTCATGACGAAGACAAAAACATAAGAAAAGTAAGGACCTACAGATATTTTTGAAGTTAAAAATTACATAAAAATATTTTATCTATGAAGATGAAAAATGGCAACCAAAGTAACTGCTCCTGTTTTTACATTTATATACATTGTATATATTGTATGACAATGTATGAAGTATAAAGTGTTCCAAGAAACTATGTTCTAAACATAGATGATTTGGATTTCATACTTTACCCCAGAAACGTCATCAATCTTCTAATTATAAAATCTGGAAATGGATGGACAATATTAATAAATTTACCTACAGCATACCTTTGACTTCATGGAGTGAAGCATTATTATTACTATTGCTAGTGGATGTTCTGCCACTATCAAGGCTGGCTGGTCTTGAAGCTAAATGAAAAAATCAGGAGACAGTGTAATAAAACTTCTAGCTAATGACATTGAACTTTTACATTCTGATCACAGAATGCTTTGAGGAAGCAATCATGCATACTTTCACAGGCTGAGCATGCCCAGAATTGAATCTTACAGATTAGAGAGCAAAAGCATTTCCAGATAATTCAGTTAGACACTTTAGAATAAGAAACTTCTGAAACACTAGTTGAGATCCAAAGAAAAGAAAATAAAGTGCATATTTAGGTTTGGAAGTGATTTCTAGATGGATACCAGAACAGTTTTGGTTGAGTAGAATGACATGCCAAAAGATGAAAAGTGCTAGTGATTAGGTCACTTACAACAGATCAAACATGGAACCTGCACACTGCAGAGATGCCACAACAGGAGGAACATGAGCATCTGCACAGTTAATGTCCTGCATTCCTATCCATAACAAGGGAAACAACTGCACATTTAACACAACCCTACCCTGTTTCTTAAAATCCTGCTTATAGATGAAATTCTCTCAATATGTTATCCATTTATATATTAATAATTTAGTTTGGCAAGATATGGTTTTGTAGATCTCTCCAGAAACTTAAAAATCTGAAATGCTCACCACTGCAGAACGTGTGGTTTCTTAGAGTTCATCCGTTATCTAACTAAATACTTTTTAAACTAATGGTAAAATGTGTTTCTCATAACTTTAACCTTATACGAAAACAGCAACAAAATTACCTATAAGCATTGTGCAGGCATACTTTATGACCAAGAGAGAGACTACTCAGATGAAGCAATAATCTTAAAAGGGGCTAAAAGGAATATTAGAAATATTAGAAATGGTAGAAGTAGCTATGAGATGCAGGTTAGAGAAAACATGCTTGCTGGCAATGCCACATTCGCCAAATCAGTGCCAGAGCCTCAGCATTCCCATTCTGTATGGAATATGTACTCTCTAAGTAAAGTTCATATCTTACCATGAACTCTTGATCCCGTACTAGAATCATCACTAATACCTTGTGGACTTATGTCTTCAAAGGATGTAGTATCTACATAAGATAGCAAAATGGATATAAAAATATTTTTAAACAAAAAAACCATTATAAAATTTCATTTATGCAGATATGGATATTCTCTTTCAATCACATGTAACACATCTTGATTTAACATATTTCACAGACTTAACCAGAAACTGGAACTAAGAATAAGAAACAGAATAGCTGTGATGAATGAAAGTTGACTTGCTTAACACCAGAAGCAGTGAAGCAATCTCCCCAAGGACCCTGCAAAGCAAAGCAAGAGCCAGGGTTGTTCTACGTGGTTTTGTTTGAAGTTGTAGTGTTTTTACTTTTTTTTTTTTAAGTTTCTATTATCACTTTTTCTCTTTCTTACTCTTTACTTGGCTTACTTTTCCTTTTCCTGTTAGTTAATTAGCTGTTTATTATGAAAGGCCTAGGAAAGATTTTAATTATTTGTATGATGTTTTAAATTTTTTAAATGATTTGAAAATTCTCTCAAATTGAATCCAGACTGTTTTCGTAAATTATTTCAGGTTGTTGCTGTCAAAAAAGTACACATGGAAAAGTCAAATTAAAATTCCTGTTGCCAACAGTTACACCACAGTGCAAAGAGCAGACGGCCTATACCTTTATTATTAACCAACTGCTTGGATCTGAAGCCTGCAGAAGAGTTGACAGTTGAAAAGTTGATGGCTGTAGTAGAGAAGGCCATAGCTCCCAATTCTTTTCTCCTTTTACCCGTTGAAATATCATCAGGAACCTCCAAATTCTCAGTACTACCTGTCCACTGTCCTCCTGCTAGGACCATGGACTGCACCAGGTCATTCATGGCTGGGATGCAAATGAAAGCAAATGAATCAGCATGGTTAATGTATCTGCTCTTATTTCTATCTTGTATTATAAATGATCTGGTTTTTGTCTATGGATTAATGCAAGTGAACATCAAAGACTATAACCATAAGGTCATTTGAATTATGACATGCATTCAGCTGAATGAAATGAGTAGGCCAAAGGCTGATAAATTTCAGTAAATATTTTTATCCCACATCCACCCCCTTTAAAGATAGGAAAAGGAATTTTACTCTGTACAACTGCCATGCTTTTGCGCAGTGATGTGCAATATAATTAGAAGCCTTCATAATGGGATTTGGTGATGACAGAAATGGAATGAATAAAGGTAAGATGGAGAGCAGTTCTTATACAGCATCATTATTGAAAATGACAAAGAGTCCTTGGTCAGAGCAGGTTACTGAAGAATTCATTTTACGAATCAAGTAAGTATACCATTCAATAAAAACCTGAAAGAGATGATATCCAAAGTGACATTTAATTTGATTATGTAATTACCCATACCACTTAAAAAAAAGTATTAATATATAAAGAATGACAAACGTTTTCAAGGGTTATAGGCCATTTTATTTATTTATTTGTTTAATTTAGTTCATTAAGAAAATAAATTCCTAATGCTAAAGGTTTTGTTATATTTTAAGTAAATTTCTTTGGGGGAAAAAATCTCAATGGCATAGAAAAAAGTTTCTTTTTTCTGCCAACTTTTAGAAGGCACTGGAAATTTATATTACATGTATGACTAAACATATGTGCATGTATATGTATCAGTGACCATACATATAATGCGAATTCAGTGCCAGTTTTGAAAAAAAAATTTTTTTTCCAGCTCCTTGAATTAGAGGAAGACTGCACTTTGCAAAATAAGAAAATTGGCACAGTCCAGAGAAAGGTTAGTGAAAAATTAGTAATGGAAGCCAGTGTAGTCATTTGAAAGAAGCTGAACTGTCATAAAGTCTTACACATGGAACGACGGTAGCAGGCCTTCATTTTGTCTTTATCCTTCGGTCTGTTCCTCAAAAAGGGCAGTCTTTTCAGTGCAACCACTTTAATGTCAGAGCATGAGGAAAAACAGAAACAGAAAAATGAAAGAAAAAAGGGAGAAGAACAGATGGGAGTTAAATGTTGAAATTAAGGACAGAAATGAATGTCTGAGTTTCAGCTATGTATGCTATACTAAAGCTATTATTCTCATGCTGCTGAGTGATAATGAAATATGAAATATGTACTTTGACACTTTAAAATACTTGGAAAGCACTGAAGACAATGATGAGGAACATATACTTTGAAAGCTTGGATTGGCTGAAGTCCTACAAAACAGGAACTGATTAGAAGTACTTACTGAAGGAACAGTTTTCCTATTAACTAGTTGTTAATAATAAGTTAATAATAATAAGTTGTCAATAAGTTGTAAAGGTATACCTTTAAAATTAGGGTTATTGGTGGGCCACAGTATACATGATGAAAATGTACAAGGCTTTCCAATTCTTTATTTTAACTTTTTAAATAAAAAGACTTCATCTTGGGGAAAAAAAAAAACTTCTTAAGAAAATGTACATTTTGGGCATCTGGGTGGCTTAGTAGGTTAAGCCTCTGCCTTCGGCTCAGGTCAAGATCCTAGGGTCCTGGGATCAAGGCCTGAATCAGGCTCTCTGCTTAGCAGGGAGCCTGCTTTTCCCTCTCTCTCTGCCTGCCTCTCTGCCTACTTATGATCTCTCTCTGTTAAATAAATAAATAAAATCATTAAAATAAAAAGAAAATGCACATTTTACAAGGGTATTCTATTAATATATATCAACAAAAACGAGGGTGCCCAGGGAATGTTTAAAACAATCTAAAGAAATTAAAAACTTTCATTATTTTCTTAAACTTTAACAAAGGAAATAGGGAATTATTTTGGGGGGTTTATTGAATTCTGGTGCATTATTTAACAGCACCAAGAAAATATTTATTCTTCAGAGCAAATTCTTTGAAAAGATGACATGAGCAATTACATTCATTTCATTTTGCAAAAGGCTGACTACAGAAAAGAGAAAAGCTAGCACTAAGCTCTGTTAAGGCTAAAAGATAAGAGGCAACTAATGCAAGCAAAAATGACAGATAAGTCTTTATTTATAACATTTTTAGGTATTTTGAAGGGCTTTTTGGATGAGTTTACTAAGAAAAACAAAGGTAGCACTGTGCAGAAAAATTCTATAAGTGAAAATTAGGATTATAACTACAGTAGGTATCATTGGCATAAAAATTAAAATGCTCACTAGAGTCACTAACATTCTTGAGTTATATTTAATCAAAGTTGTTCTCCATTAAATAGAATGCAATGGACATACAGCTTTTTAACTTACTTGACCACTATTAGGAACAGTCCTGATTTTGGCTTTTAATTTGACCTTTTTCTTTTCTAACTTGGTAAACACAACTGTTTTTAATGATTAAAAAGAAATGAACTGAAAGTAATGTAAACATGGACACTTAGCTAAAACAAAGCTGAATGGTTGCAGCATGCACATGTTGTCTTGTTTAGGTACTTCTGTTTCAACTGTTTTCCAAAGACTGCTTTACTGACAGACAGGATAAAAGGAATTTTAAATTTTCCAGTGGTGGAATGTGATCCTTATTATGTCAACTAGTTTGTAGATATACAATGTTTTTTTTTAAACAACATACTCAAATTCAGAGAACATTAGCACTGCTGGGTTTTTGTTTATTTAAAAAATTCTAAAACTGAACAACTGCAGGAAGAATATTACTGCATTCGATTCTTATTCTGGATGCTTCAGCAGGGAGTATGAAAGAATGTCAGCTTTATATTAAAAACAGACAAGTTGACCTCAAAAAAGACTGCTGTGCCTTTCTTGTGTTACAGTATCATATCTGAATTGAAATCTTTTTTTAGGGTGCCTGGCTGGCCAAGTCAGGAGAGAGCATACAACTCTTGATCTCAGGGTTGTGAGTTCAAGCCCCATGTTGGATGCAGAGCTTACTTGGGGAAAAAAAAAAAAAAAGAAAGAAAAGAAAGAAAGAAATCAATGCCTTATGAAATATCTTCTTTTAATTGGAAAAAAATTAAGTTGACATATTACCATTTCTCATTTAATAAGATGTCAGATACTTTATATCTAAAATAACATAAATTGAATTATCTGACATCTTTTTAAGGTAAAACTGATGATTTCTCCACAAGAATACGCAAGAGATTTCATGTAGACTTGAATGATAAGACTTAGGTAGCAAAAGACCCAGGTAATGATAATCTTGTGTTGGGATACAGAATTTAAACATTTTCTTGAGATTAATACACACACACACACACACACACACACACACACACACACACACACACGATGTATGTATGCATGAATACTTATGGGTTCTAGTTTTTAGGATGTATAGCTGTATTCTGAAATATACCCTATAATGAATGCCTCATCTCCTATATCCTACAATACTGTCTTTTCAGAGGTAATTCCCTTGAAGCCAAACACTATAGTTTTTTGAGAGTTTTGAGAGTTGCCATAAGTAAAGTCTATTCCTGGGGGGAAGTAATAGCTATTTTGATCTATTTACTTCAAAGGAATAGCAGTGAAATTATATAAATCTATTTCATATAGATATACCTATGCATACACACAAATACCTATTTTTTTTTAAATTTAGTGACTCTGGTGATAGTATGAGTGGATTCAAGTATCTTGTTTACATATTCTGTAAGAACATTGTTAGTAGTCAACTTCTTGGACATCTTCAAAGGGCCTGGCTTTGGATTCTTTTCTCTTTCTCTTAAAATATACTTCTTTAGACTTTTACTTTGCTCTTATTTAGTTAAGCACACCAGTAATAAAAATATTATGAATTGTATAGTTCATGTTAAGGTGTAATACTATCATATTTGTAATTAAAAAATTAAATCACAATTTTATATAAAAGCTTATATACATCAATTTTAATCGATCCTTTACCAAGCAATCCCTCAATAATTTTTATAACCTTCAGTTACTTCTAAATTACTGAGTACCATTCTCTTTGAATTCATAACTGTTTTTCTTTGCTTCTCACCAATGTAACTTTGCTCCAATTTGACACCGAAGTATATGAATAAAACCCCATTATAAAATGCCTTATTATTCTTAGTTACAAATAATTATCAAGATGAGCTCATAAACACTTCTCACTTACTCTTCATAATCACCCTATGAAGTATGACACAAAGGTGAATGGTGTACCCATATTACTACAACTAGCAAGTAACAGAGATATTCTGGCTCTTATCTCAATGTTCTTTGGACACTGTTTAATCTCCCTTACTAAATGATGGTATTTCTGTGTTTGGTATTTTTAGAAACAGGAAATCATGCGATATTGCAGTACACATGAATTTTATAATCATATAAAATTAAAAAGAAATGCATTCATCAGACTATTACCCAGAGGACTGCTGAAGTTATAAGTTAAATAAATCTTTTGAAAGAATTCTAAATCAATACTAGAGATCACAAATGTTTAAAGAGTGTAAGCACTCACTGCTGCTTTTCTTGGTCCCCAAAGTTTGGCCATCTTCTAAAGAGTTTGAACCTACTGAAGAACTATCTTGACTATCTTGATGAGGGAGCTGAAGAAATCCTTCACTGGAGTCTGAGCGGGTAGGTGTTAATGTTAGAGATTTCTGACGTTCCCGATTAATATCTTTCTTAGACTTTATCAATTTTCTCATTTTTAGTGTAATCCAGTTGCCTCTCCTAATAGAATAATTTAAAAAACTCTTATCAGTCTTAAATCAACATACAAACCTTCACAAAATTAAAAGACTTAACTTACTCTTTTTTTCCAAAGTAAAAATGAATAAAATTTGGTTAACAGTACCTTCTAGGAGGGGATGGGTCATAAAATTTGTATTGATCCATTATCTTCTCTTCTAATTTCTCCTTTTGTCGTCTTAATTCATTTAACTTATCACTGTAAAAATAAAAATTGCATTTTAGGACATGTACCATATTTTGTATAGTTATGAATATTTTGTGACTACAATCTAACTGCTGTCCAGAACATAAACAAATACAGATATTAGAGCTGACAACAAAGTATTAGATATTAACAAGAGAATTTTTTCCAAGTTTCTCCTTTTCTTTTTATTTACAAACTTACTTAATGAAAGGATATAGAATTTAAAATTCAATTATTTAATACAATTTATTTGTTTGAAGAATATTTTCCATATTATATTCTCATCATGACAAAGGAATTCTCTCAACGTCTTTTAATATCTGTTAAGCGACATTTACAGTGGCTGTTCTCCTATTCTTGGATCTTTTAGTATCTTACATTGTGTTTGGAATGAAAGATAATTTAATATAATTTATGTAAGTAAAAAACTAAAATGTTCAATAGTCTGTTTACAATTGTAGATATAAGTAATCTTGCAACCACATCTTCATCAAACACAGACTTTTTTCCTTTATGGCAGAATTACTTAGGCTTAATTTACCTTTAGAGAAAAATTTCCTGCCTTCAGCAATACATGAATATACTAGTTTCACCATGTCTTCATCTCATTTATGTCCTTGATGGTATATATTACATAGGGAAACATCAAAGATCAAAGACTAAAGTAAAATGATCTGAAAAACTGTGATGCCAAACTGCTATGTTGTTTAGTCAACAAATATTTAGTGATCATTTATAATGAGGAAGACACAAAGAGTATAAAAAGACAATAAGTAGCCCACTCTGCTTATAATACAATAGAAGAGAGAACAAATATACATGAGTATTACAATCCAAGGTAGTAAAGGTGCCAAAATAAAAGTACTGTGTTAAGTACAAAAGAAACTTATAAAAGGGAAAATATTTCTATCTTGAATGACCAAAGAAAGCCTAATGGAGAGAATGGCCATATTAGATAGACTGAAAAGATAAGAATGCTAAATTAAGCAGTTTAGTTGAGGGGAAGCACTGAGGGAATTTCAGGTTTAGATTTTGCTCAATAGGAAATTAGAAGCTTGTAGGTTTCATTAAAAAGTGACATTATGAAATCTTTGCTGTAGGTACCTTAACTCCATGATGAAATAGTATCTATCAGAAAGGATGATAGTAAAGAAAGCATCCAGGAGGCTAATGAGGTAGTCTAGTTGAGTGGTTAGGATGAATTATGGAAGTGGGAACCAGAACAAATGGATTTGATTTTTTTGAAGAAGATGTTTTATGAACAGAGACTGCCAAGAGGTATACACTACAGCACAATGGCAGATATACCTCCCAAATGTCTTCTCATTTTACCTGTTGAAATATCATCAGGAATCTCCAAATTCTCAGTACTACCTGTTCACTGTCACTCCTGCTAGGATCATGTGACAGAAGCATTCAGCAAGAACTGTCTGACATATAAGATGGATATTTTGAATTTAAATTCAAAAAGTCAGAATAGATACTAATATTTCTAAGTCAACTATACAGATACAATTACTGAAACTTTGGAAATGGATTACTCCATTGGATTACCAAGGACCAGAATATTAAGATATTCTAAAGATATCCAAATATAAAGCTTTGCATAAAGCTTTTGCTTAAGGGACAGAAAACTTAAATGTTTTACATATACTTCCTGCTTCTTAAGCAGAAACACCTCTTAAGGCAGAGAATAAAGGAATACATAGCCCTGAAAGGACTGAAGGTGTAGTCGAAAGTGGCCGGCCACAAATGTGAAATTTCTTTGAAGTTTTACATTTATCTTAAAAGCTCATGCAAACACTTTTTGCTCCATAATATACCTGTCTGTTAATATAAAAATCATGTTCCCTGCCTCAAATTTTATAAGAAAACTGATGCTTCAAAAGATGTATGAAAAAAAAAAAAGATGTATGTATCCTGGTTTCATATGAGCCCTAGCTCACCACGATATATATCATGCCTAAAAGGGACAGATATGTTATTTCATTTATTTCTTAGGATCATCTTGGAAGTAGACGGTATATCTCTGTTTTAGAGAAAAAGAAACCAATGATCAAAGAACCAAAGTAACTCACCTATGGTCACATAGCTAGTGACTGTAAGAACTGGGACTTGGATTACAAGCAGCCAAGTTTCAACATCCGTGCTACTTCTATTATACTATTTTGTTTCTCATTTAGGGAATAGGAGAATTTAGAAAAGGTAAACCTTGGTGCAATACAAGGCCTATCCACTGAGTAGCTCAGGCCCAAATCCCTGATTTTACCAGATTCCTCTACTACTAATGGAGAATGGAGATATAATTTACCAATATTAAGCCTTGTCAATTCTATCTCTTACATCTGGTATATGATCTCAACTACCACTGCTTGTGAATTATGATTCACTGGATTATTACAACAGTCTTCCTAAAACTTATTCCTTGTCTCTATTCTCAGGACTTCTAATCCATACTCTAAAATGCCACCAGTGCCTTTAAAAAAAACCACAAATCTGGTCATTTTACCCCTCTGCTAAAAGTTTTCAGCAACTCCTTTATATGCCATAAAAAAAACCTTTGTGAGGTTGTTCCTAAGCTTTCAGTCACTTCTCTATTGCTCCTTCTTCCTCAGTTTTGCTCCAGCAAGAACTATTAATTTTTAGGTCCTTTACCATACCGTAACACACCTTCATCACACCTTCACGCTATTCCATTTGTGCCTCCTTGGCGTGGTATGTCTCCTCAGGCAAACTCCCATGGGTCTTTAAGTCTCAGCTTAAGCAAGCATCTTTTGGAAGTCTACCTTGCCCCTGCCAGACTAAGGTACTCCTTCCCCTGTATCTGCTGTATTTCTAAGGCCTCCTACACATACTTCCATTGTAGCGATTATTTGTATTTATTGCTTTATGTTACTAGTTTCTTATGAGCAGGACCTATGTGTTTTCATGTTAGTATTTCTGGTTACTAGCATAGTGCCCAGAACATAAGCATTCAAAAAAATGTATGGAGAAATAATAATAATGTTGAAAATTAAAAAGAAATTAGCAGTGAGTTTTTTTTGTCACCAGTTGGCAATGATAAAATCATGAGTATTACCTTCAACATTATTTGGTACCTACATGTACTGCCTTTGTTCAACATGAAAGAGATCCTTGCTTTCCATATTCTGCTCCAATAGTGTTCTGTTCTGGAGCATTAATGTCTGAATTTGATCTAGTAGATGTCGATTTTCCTCTTCTAAATTTCCTTTAAGTTGGCTTAGCAACTGTTTAAACACAAACATTTTTTTAAAATCAACATTTACATTTAACATACATCACCCCAAACATCTGAAAAATATACAGTCTGGGGGCACCTGGGTAGCTCAGTCAGTTGAGTGTCTCAACTTGGTTTTGGCTCAAGTAATGATTTCAGGGTCAGGAGATTAAGCCTCTGTTGGGCTCCACACTTAGCAGGGAATCTGCCCGAGATTCTCTCTCTCCCTCTCCCTCTGTCCCTCCTCCAGCTCCCACACACTCTCTAAAATCAATCAATCAATCTTTAAAAAAAAAAAAAAGACTTAGGTCTTCTGCTACTTAAACAATTAGGTGGCTGCACCTTGATGATGATGATGATTATTATTGCACCATGAATGATTATTTTAGTTATAATGAGAGCTAAAATACTAAGTTATGTGCTGTACACATTTTAAAAATTCTTACAAACACTGGGTTTAACATATAACAAATTATCTAGTTCCAAAAACAGTTGCTTTCTTCAAAACTATTTAACTTATAGTCTGAAAGCTACCTGGCCTTCCATTTAAGGAGCTATGAAATTGGACAAGTAAATTAATTTTCTGGACTTTAATGATCTCATCTATAAAATGAAAATAATTCACACCCCTGACTGTTGTAAGGATTAAATAATATATGTAAACTATCATGTGTCATGCCTTTAACACATAGTAGGTACTTAATATACCTCATTCTTTCCTCCTCCACTGTTTTTTAGGAATATTAGAAGTTTGTACATAGTTTTAATGGGTGGATCAAAGGGACTCAGGTAATCTTGTCAGTGGTTGGTATTACTAGCTGATACTACTGGTAGTTGGGTTGCCAACAGCATTGGGCGGCTTCTTTGTAGTTAGAAGAAACTGGAAATGTGCCTTAGTTAGGCCAGAGATTCTAGTAGAAGTCAGAAAGCCCAAAGTAGTGATTTTCAAAATTCAGCATCATTCATAGGAACTATTAAAAAATGTAGATTTCCAGGGGCACCCAGGTGACTCAGTTGGTTGAACTCCCGACTTGGTTAGCTCACATCATCATCTCAGGGCTGGAGATAAGCCCCCACCTGGGGCTCCATGCTCAGCTTGGAGTCTGCTTGAGATTCTTTCTTCCTTTCTCTCCCTCCCCTCAGCTCCTCCCCTCCTTGCACCTGTGTGAGCACACACACACTCTCTCTCTCAAATAAATAAATCTATATATCTATCTCTTTTAAAAATGTGGATTTCTGGGTCCTAGCATTCAAATTCAACCAGTCTGGAGATCTACACTTTAAAAAACAAAAAGGGAAAAATATCCCAGACATTTTGTAAGCTCTTAAGATACAGAAAAGCAATAGTGTGAATACCCATAAATAGCCATTTAGAGCTAACCATTATCACTATTGTGTTATATTTATCTATATATTGTTAAATTGAAACACAACATGTGGTAGATTCATTACAAAACTGAACACAGTTTTTCTCCTCCCTGTGTCTATACCCTCTTGTGCTGTGACTTCTTGCTCTTACCATCAAGAAGTGGAATTTATTTTCCCTCTTTCTGCTTTTGGAATGCCCTTGGCCACAAGAAGAAAGTGGAAGTGATGGAAGTCCAAGTCTAGACTCAAAAGGCCTTATGTGCTTCTACTTGTAATCCTGCTGGAGGATGAGAGACCACATGGCACAGAGAAAAGTTATGCCATCTGGGGCCACCCTAGGCCAGCCAGCCCTCTGAGTCTGTGCCAGTTCACTGCAAATGTGACTAAGATCAAATGATCTTGGTCACATTGATATATGCCATCAGCACATTTGCTCAGGCAATCCATAGATTCATGAGCAAAAATAAATGTTTATGTCCATTACCAAAGGTTCTGTGTTGTTATATAGCATTAATTACTGTGTCAACAATTAATAAAACATATATAGAGAAAAGAGAACACAACTTTATGTAGCTCCAGCTCAGTGAATTAGCACAAAGTGAACATGTGTGAAACCAGTACCTGATCAAGAAATAGCTCATTAACTATATTACCAAGAAGATTAACTTCTACCCTGGCCTCTTATACTCTGGATTCATTTTTCCACTCCCTCTAAATCATGCTATTATATGTGTTACTCCCTAGCCAAGAGTTAATATTTGACTTGAGCTGGGACTACTAGCCGGAGATAAGTAGGTAGCTAGGGCCCTTTCTGGTCTCTCTTGGATAGCTTTCCATGCTACCAATGTCAGGAAGGACTTTATCAAGACTCACTATAGCTGGATGTCTCATTCCCTGGATCTCCCATTTAAATTTTTGACTAATTTGCTGGTCTATTCCTTACCCCAACCAATATTCCAACCTCAGACCACCTGAGAATTGACCTGTGACAACTCTCCTGAGTATGGGACTTTTTTGTGCTCTACTCAAATCAAGTCAGCCTGCTCTGGTAGCAAAGTTGCTAATTTTCTCAGTATGCCCCTCATCTGAACTACTAGGTATTGGAATTGGGGAAGGTGGAGGGGAATGGGAGAAATCACAAGATAAAATGCCTCAGACAATCACAGCCCCTACACAAAGTCAAGCAGTTTTCTTTAATAAATGCTTCTCAATCCGTTGTACACCTTTACTGCAGTTCCAGAGTACTACAATGGTTGTTTTTGACAATTTTGCCCAATTTTATTGTTTCTTGGGGAGTGGATTTGTCCTCCTCCTCCTTCTGTAAGTCCATCACTCCGGCTATATTTTATTTGCACTTTTATAAATCACAGGCATAATGAATGTTCTATACTTTCTGAACCTTGTTGGGTAATTAAATATGATTTTAAACTAGTACTTCTTTCTATTGGTTTATCATTATTACTTTTCTACTCCTATTTCCCTTTAAAAGTTGGCTTAAGGGCCTTTTCTTAAAAGTGCCATGAAATTCAGGTGTTAAGCTATATTCAAACTTCAATGATTTGGGGGCCAAACAATAAAATTTAAGGATTTTTAAAAAAGATTTATTTATTTGTGAGAGAGAGAGAAGGAAAGTGAGAGAGAGCATAAGAGGGGAGAAGGTCAGAGGGAGAAGGACTCCCCAAGGAGCTGGGAGCCCAATGCTGAACTCGATCCTGGGACTCTGGGATCATGACCTGAGCCAAAGGCAGTCGCTTAACCAAGTGAGCCACCCAGGCGCCCAAATTTAAGGATTTTCTAAGGCTTTCAGTATCCCTTTAGACTTTAAAACTTGTTTTATCAAACCATCACAAAGAGCAGCATGGAATTATGTTAATAACACAACTGTATAGATAAGGCCAATGTCTTTTCTGCTCAAAACACTCAAATGGCTCCCCTGTTTTACTCAGAATAAAATTATCTTTGTTGAAGGATGCCTATTAAAATTTCCATCTATATTCCTTTATCCACCCTGGAAGTCTTCCTTATCCCTCTTTGCCCTATTTCATTTTTACTTGCACATAACTTATCTACCTTGTAACATACCAGATGTTGCAGACCAATTTTCAAAATAGAGTAGTATTTCCAGTTCACATGCTCTTGTAAGAATCTTGCCATTCTCCACCAAAAGGCAGAATCTACTCTCTCTTTCTCTTGAGCCTGAATGTGACTTTGACTGCCTCAATGAAGAGAATACAGGGGAAATGATGCCGCATAACTTCTGAGGTTTGATCATTATGGTAGAGATGGCTTCTGTCTGGTTATCACCATGTTGTAAGAAAGCCAAATTGGCCCTTGGGGAGACATCATGTGGAGAGAAAACGGATGCCTCCAGCTCGTAGCCAGCACCAACCACCAAACATGCATTTAGCCTTTCAATCACAGTTGCAGGTGGAACAGAAACAAACTTGCTCCACTGTCCCTGTCATTCTGATCCACAGACCTGGGAGCCTAATTAAATGCTTGTTTTACACCACCAAGTGTTGGAGTAAAGTGCAATATATGTTTTAAAACATTGAAATACTATATATTTCACCTGCTCGTTGTGTTTATTGCCTATTTCTTTCCGTCAGAATCTATGCTCCACAAAGGGAAAGATTTTTATCTTTTTGGCTTCTAGTACATGCCAGGTGCTAAGTAAGCATTTTTTCATTAAACAAGGGCACAATTTCACATTTTCAAAGTATGTGGTCACACAAGTTTAAACTAATAGTAAACAATGTTGAAATCCATAATAAAAGAAGTTTTTATGAATTACTTGTGAATTTCAATTACCTGACCAATTTTTTTTTTTTTTTAAGATTTTATTTATTCGACACAGAGAGACACAATAAGAGAGGGAACGCAAGCAAGTGGAGTGGGAAAGGGAGAAGCAGTCTTCCCACAGAGTGGAGAGCCTGACGCGGGGCTCGATCCCAGGACCCTGGGCTTATGACCTGAGCCAAAGGCAAATGCTTAATGACTGAGCCACCCAGGTACCCCACCCCTGACCAATTCTTTTAGAAATACCCAAGCAAATATATACTGTTATTCTCATTTTAATATGATTATTTTTCAGGCATGTGTTGATTCGTAAAAAAGAAACTTGTCAAAGCTCACCTCACACTGGTTATTTAGCTTGGTGGATGTGATGTCCAATTGTTGGTATTGTTCCTTTAGCTTTGAAAATTCAGCTTCTAATCTTGTTTGTTCCAGCTTGGAATTATTTAGAAGACTTTTCAAGTTTTTATGGTCAGTTTGTAAAACTTCAGTTTCTTTTACAAGCTGATTATATGTATGATTCAACCTATAATTAGAAATCATGATAGAAAGAGAATTAGATTCCCTTAATAGCTTTCATTGTAATTACATAATGTGAAAATGCTGTGGATCACATTCAGACATACTTAGAGAATATATCGGACTCTTTACCCAGTGATCAAATTCATCAAAAATCTGTTTCTATTCTGTAAAACTAGAATAGAAAATTCAGACTACTCTTCCCTTGAAATCTTCTAGCATGTTGTCTACTGCATGTGGCTCATAAAGGTATTTTTCCCTCTCTGCACCCCCAAACTTTTACAATGCAAAAATTATTTTTAGTTCGGGAGATGAACCAAAACAGGATGGAATTGTTAATTTACTATATTGTACTACTGAAACTAATACTATATGTTAACTAACTGGAATTAAAATAAAAACTTAAAAAAGTAAAAATAAAAAATAGAAGAGGTATATAATAAAATCTGTGTTTTTTTTAAATTTTATTTATTTATTTGACAGAGAAAGAGAGAGAGAGAGAGAGAGAGAGAAAGAGAGAGAGAGATCACAAGTAGGCAGAGAGGCAGGCAGAGAGAGAAGAGAAAGCAGGCTCCCTGCTGAGCAGAGAGCTGGATGCGGGGCTTGATCCCAGGACCCTGAGACCATGACCTGAGCTGAAGGCAGAGGCTTAACCCACTGAGCCACCCGGGCATCCCTAAAATCTGTTTTTAAATCTGAAAAACAAGAATAAAAACAAAAACAAACAACAAGAACAGGACACAGCCTGGATCTGGCCGGCTGAGTTGGCTTTAGTTTAACGACCTTTATCTTGTGGCATTAAGAAAAAGAATGGTACTTGCTCAGAACATCTAATCATTTACTTCAACTCAATACCCAAAGAATTGAGTCAGTTTACAAAAATCATAAAATAAATAACAAAAATAATATATTTTAAAAATCAAGGATTGGTAAAAAAAAAATTAAATGGCAAGACCAGAAACATACAGAAAATGTTCCATAAATGGGTCGAATCCATGAATGAATGTATGCCATGAGAATTAACAGCTGGTTAGACCTCACTGAGATACAGATAGCTACACAATACATCAATACCTATGGAGATCAAAGATTTACCTACTGATGCTTTATGAGGGCAAGATATGAAGAGATACCATATACAATGTCCTCAACAAGGCAAATGCTAAAATGAGATCTTTAAGAGAGTTTTTTTTACACTGTCCTTTAAAGCTGAGAACATTAACATCAAAATGTAATTCAGTGAACACAATTCTAAAGAGGCTGAGACAAACTAGAGTCATGTAAGAAACTTTGTTGGTTTGGCATTATCAAAGATTAAAACTTAGGTTACTTAGAGAAATGGGTAAACAAACTATTCTTCTTGAGACAAGTCTTCATAAATATCTTTTTTGGTGTAAGAGCTCTTTCAGGTTTTACTTAAAGCCTTCTCTTGCCTTGCAACATAGACGTGAATACATAAAAGTTGGGATAGAACAGGCTTTATGTATTTGAGAGAGAGAAAATACTCAAACCACCCTTCCCTTCCAAGCCTGCAGAATCTCCCGTTTTAAAATCATCATGCTCA
The DNA here is from genome assembly GCF_964662115.1 of Mustela nivalis. Classification (NCBI taxonomy): domain Eukaryota; kingdom Metazoa; phylum Chordata; class Mammalia; order Carnivora; family Mustelidae; genus Mustela; species Mustela nivalis. The sequence continues at coordinate 65,758,031 of NC_139027.1, read as the reverse complement.
ATTTTTTTCTCATCATGGAGGCTGAGTTCTTTCTCAGAAGGCTCCTCAGTAATGAATAAATTCATTTATTCATTGACATGAAATGAAATTGATTGAAATAAAAAAAGGCCTCTAATTGGATTCCTAGAAGGTCTACCCAAGCTCACAAACTGTCCCAGTTCATTGTGAATCCCAACAATGGAAAAAGGTTAGGTTCAAGATGGAACTTTGATAGTAACTGCCTTCTCCAATGTTATGTGTATAATGAAAATGACCCTGTCCTTGTATTCTGTAACTTGTCACAACTTGGTCTTCTACTGCACATACCATAAAGATACATCCTTCTTGATTCTAGCTTGGTGTAGAGCTAATTGAAAGTTCAAATCCCCCAATACACTATTTCTAGTTATAACAATTACTAAATTAAAAACTACTGAGCATAGAAATAAAAATAGTTCTAGAAGCTTAGGGATTTTTTTTTGTAAAGAAAAAGAAATATGGTTCTAAAAATGGATTATATTAAATTCATAACAGGACAAATAGTCAATGAATGACCTCCATTTGAACTGTGTGCTGCTTTTTAGCACTTCAGCTATGGTTAAGTGTAAGTGCAATGCAAATGTGCAGACTGCTTAACTTTCGAAAGGTTTCTAAAAACCTTCTGATATATACCCTTATGAAGCAGATTGATTAGGGGTTGGCAAGTTTTGATGTTCCCAGGGTTACAAACTAAAAAATAACTGCCTCACGGCAGTATGAGACCATTAATAACTAAGACAGTTAAAAAAAAGAGTACAAATCTAGGAAATTAGAAGCTGTTCACTTATAAAAACTTTGAAAGACAAGAACTGAGATATCACACTAGCAAAGACAGAAATAAAGAATCCTACTTCATTACATTCTGTTACAATAACGCATATAAATACTATCAAGGTACAAAAATTTCATTATCAAATGTGGCTTAAAAACTTAATTAGTTGAATAAATCAAGAGAGAAACAATAGGTGAAAACAGGGATCTAGGTTTTCAAGCCATTTTATAAATAGTTGCTTGATTTTGTTGGGTAATTTACTTACTGCTTTGGAGTCCTTTTAAAAAATTCTAAGTTACAGATGGTACTGCAAAGGGGCAGTGTACACTTCAGATATAATGAATAATACAAAACTAAAATACATAAATATTTATTACCTATCATTTTCACCACAAAGTTTCTTGTATTCTGCAGCTATAGTCTCATGGTTTTTGTTTTCAAGCACCATTTTTTCCTGTTCTACTTTCAGTGTTTTTTCCAAATCTTCCAATTGTCCTTTCCGTTTTAGTAACTGATTGTAACTGGAAAAAATATTAGGTATGTTTTGTTTTATAATATTTCCTTATAAAAAAGAAAATACTTTAGCAATGAAGAAAGCAATAGTAATTTATTAGTAAGTACCACTATAAACACGATACATAAATTTCCTATGTAAATTATTTTAGATTATTTTAACATAGCATTTATTATATTATCTAAAGAAAACTGATTTTAAATTAACAATACAAGAGAAGATAGTAAATTACCGATCTTCAAGGTCTTTATGTTCCACCTCGAGATTTTTGTGGGCAGACTTTAGAGTTCCATGCTTAGCGATGAGAGACTCATACTCTGAAGCCTGACGTTCATGAAGAAGTTCCAGCTTTTCATGATCTTTGATCAGACAATCATAGAGAGATTTCAGGTCTTCTCGCTCTTTGATTACAGCTTCATTTTCATTTTCTAAGGAAGACTGCTGAATTAGGAGTTGTGCATTCTGATTCATAAGTGAAGTACTTTGGGAATTAAGGGTAGAATTTTCAACCTGTAAGAAAGTATACTGTTTATCAGACCTAAGAAAAATAGTTATCTTGTTCTTCTAGAAGATGCAAATATGTGGTATGTGTTACAGATAAAATAATTCTCTCATATTAAAAATTATTTCAAAATAAAATTCTAGGTCTGACTGGGTGGTTCAGTCAATTAAGTGGCTACCTTTGGCTCAGGTCATGATCCCAAGGTCCTGGGATCGAGGACCGCATCAAGCTCCCTGCCCAGTGGAAAGCCTGTTCTCCCTCTGTCCACCCCTCTATCTACTTGTGCTCTATCTCTCTGTCAAGTAAATAAATAAAATCTTAAAAAAAATTCTAATGGCAACATAAAAAATGTAAAATATAACAATAACTTAAGGAAGCACTACATAAATCACGGCAGATATAGTCATATTACACTGAGAAAATTTGGTTTTTAGTATTTAAAAGAACAAAATATAATTTAATATTATTCATTTATATTATTTAATTTAATATCAATATAAATTTTATATTGATTTAATATTATTTATATTATTTAATTTAATATTCTTTTGAGATACATATCATATGTACATTCTGGGTTGAATTATTTTAAATGAAGGTGATTAGAAACAGTCTGTATTCCACTCATGAAAAAGTACAGAATTTAAAATGCTACTTTATCACTTTCTAAAACTTAAGAGGCAACAAAACTGAAAAATTACTTGTGAAAATTCAACTGGGAATTTTCTTAGGCATCTACATTATATTAGTATATGTTTTACCATTTGGAAAAGAGTTACAGAAAGAACTTTCTGTAACTTTTTTCCATTCAGAGATGGAATTTTTTTCTTTGGCTCTTTAAGACATTTCAAAGCGTTGTATTTTTCTCAACCTGATCATTCTGTGTGAAAAGACACTATAGCATTAAGTGCAAGATGGATCCTCTGAACTAAGGAAAAGTCTGAAGACAAAACTTTCATATTGTGTTGTTTCCTAAGAAACAATAGGAAAGCTATAAAAATGAAATAAACAATGGTATTTGCAATCATACTCCACAGCAAGGGTTCCTACTTGAGCAATTACAATCAACTTTTGTGAAACAGGTGAAAAGGCCATAAAGTAAATTTAAGTGAAATAAAGATAAAATTATATTTTAAATAAATAAGTATTTAACTTTGTTTATTTATTCTTTTCTTATGCCAGGCCTTCCTGGCTAGGGCTGCTGCTGCTCCCCTGGCTCCTTATGTAGGTGTCAGGGGCTCCACTGTAGTCCTGGGTGTGCCCATAAATATTTTAAATAAAAAATTTTAAATATATTTTTTATATATTTTAAATAAAGATAAAGTTAGCTTTATTGTATTTATATGCATTGAGTGAATTTATTAGTTAATATTTAGAGGCTCTGTTATTTTAAAAAATGTTGATCTCTGAAAGCCTGTATAACATTAAGTCAATATATTTTAATTTATCTTCCATTAAATTCACTCACTAAGAAACAATGTTACCATGTCTAGTTATCCTTTTTTAAGAGCATAATTCAAAAATTTGGTTGCATATCCCCAAATATTACATTACAACCTGAAGCTTTGCATTCTGGGTTTGAAGAGTAGTATTCTGCTCCTGTAAGGACACCGTCTGCCTCTGAAGTGCAAGAATCTGAGCCTGCAAATTATTGTTCTGTGTCTCCAGTTGCTTCAGTTGAGTTTTCAATGCTTGCTTCTCTGCTTGCAGGGTAGCATTCTTAATAAAGAAAACACACATATTTTTAAAAGTAACAAACATATTTGTTTAACAGATATTAGAATTTTGTAACAACTATTACCATTAAAATCCAAAACAAAATCCCAACAATCTTGGAAGACTTAAACAGTTCCCCTCTATCCCAAATTGTAAAGAGAGAGTTCATCAAAGAGAAAGAAAGCACTAATACCAAAACCTTACTATTGTGTCATTATACTGTCTGCTTTATAATGTCCAAAAAATAAAATATTTCATTCTTCATATATTAACACAAGAAACTGGAATGGGTTTATTAGTTATATGGTTTTCATGCTGCTCAAAAGTATGTGGGACTGTGTCTAGCTAATGAAGTGCACATTTTCTAACTGCCCAAAGGCAAAAAAAACACATACACAGGTGAGTGCTGGTCTCAGGGGTAGCAGCAAAACTAATTATTTTAATAAATACAAATTTGGAAGAGAAGCAGGAACAATTTTAACCATGTGTTTAAAACATTTAGTTCAAAATTGACCTAACAGATGTTACATATTTTCTTTAGAGATTTTTTTTCCCCATTGTATAAAACACTTATTAAGACTCTATTTTATCTATAGGACTTCTGGAGCAAATCCAAACAAAACATACAATTTTCAATTGTCCTAGTACATTTTACCACATTTCAATTTTATACTTAAACAGTGAATTACTATGCAAATCAAAGATCATTATTAATTTAATTTGACAGATATTAAAATGTTTGTCATGGATATTATATTTTTAGGTTTACTTCTAAATAACATTTCATAAAAAATCAGCATAAAAATGTATAAACAAAGAACCTCTGGAAAACTGAAATAAAACATTACATCCAAAAAGGCCAGAATTTGTTGCATATAATTGCAATATGCATAAAAAGTTACAACTGAATCACAACATATCACTTTTATCATATCTACAGAGGGGACAAAGAAATCATTTTATAGGCTTTCAAAGTTACATATACTACATGTCACTGTATAAAAGGCAAGTAATGATTTAACTCATACATTTTATCACAAAATCAAAGGTGAGGAAGCACAATGATTTACTTCTCTTGTGTTCATTTATTTGAATAAAAACGGTGAAAAAATTTATACTGGAAAAATAATACTGAATGCTGATATATTTATATACCATCTTGATATACCAAAAAGTGAACCATTTTTCACTTACATACATTAGGTGCTACTATAGTTCAGCTTTTAAGAACCCAAAAAGTACAAAGCTCTAATGACAAGTCTGGGTATCCTTACAGTCACAAGAAAAGTTCTATAGTCTATAAAGAATAAGAGATAGAGTAGAAAGAAAATCTCAGAGCAGGAAAAGATTTATAATGGAAAAGTTAGGAGGTCAGTAAATATACTGACAAATGCACCCAAATTATTGGTGTAATAAAAGGTTAGCCATCTTATAAAACATTATCTAAAATAAAATGGCTAAAAAATGACAACCAAGTAACTTTTTCCAATAGAAATTTATGAAGTCAGTCAATGGGAAAAGAGATTTACCTTACAGCCCTTTTACATACCAGCAAAATTTTCTGAAATACAATTATTAACCGAAGTGATGGAGGTTTGTATCTGTGTGCATATATATATACACATACATATATATATATGTAAATCACTGAATATTTAAAATAGGTATCATATACGGCTGATAAACAGAAAGATATAAAATAGCTCACTAATAATTTAAAACATGAAAATTAAAATACTTTCTTACTGTTTAACAAAAATTAAAAGTCCAGAAACATCAAATGTTTATCTAAAAAAACAGGTAATCTATTAGTGGAATTGAAAACTGATGTGATCTTCAAAGGCTAACATGATGATACCAGTTAAAATTACACAGATATACATATACATATATGCATACACACACCCCCTCTGGCCTATAAATTCTGCCATCAGGAATTTACTACCCCCCATGAACATATTATACATGGATTTTCATTGCAGCAAAATCTGAAAATACATTTATTTAAATAAATTATGGTAATATCCACACTATGGAATAGTAAACAAAATGATATGATCTATAACTGCCTAAAATAAATCCCTAAGATAACATAATTGAAACATGCAAGTAAAAATACTATATAGCATGAATCCACAGATGTAAATTTGTAAAAGAAATATACTTCTAGACATACAAATGGCTAACAGACACATGAAAAAATGCTCAACATCACTCATCATCAGGGAAATACAAATCAAAATTACAATGAGATACTACCTCACACCTGTCAGAATAGCTAAAATTAATAACACAGGAAACAGCAGATGATAACAAGGATATGTAGAAAGAAGAGCCCTCTAATACAGTGGTGAGAATGCAAACTGGTACAGCCAAACAGTATAGAGGTACAGGAAAACAGTATAGAGGTCCCTCAAAAAGTTAAAGATAGGGCACCTGGGTGGCTCAGTCACTGAGCCTTCAGTTCAGGTCATGACCCCAGGGTCCTGGGATCAAGTCCTGCATCAGGCTTTCTGCCCGAATCAAAGGAAAGCCTGCTTCTCCCTCTCCTACTCCCCCTGCTTGTGTTCCCTTTCTCACTGTCTCCCTCTGTCAAATAAATAAATAAAATCTTAAAAAAAAAAAAAAAGTTAAAGACAAACTATCCTATAATCCAGCAATTGCATTACTAGGTATTTACCCAAAGGGTACAGAAACACTGATTCAAAGGGATACGTGCACCCTGATGTTTATAACACTATTATCCACAATAGCCAAATTATGGAAAGAGCCCAAATGGCCATCAAATGATGAATAAGAAAGTTGTGCTATGTATGTATACAATAGAAAATTTTTCAGCTGAAAAAAGAACGAAATCTTTCCATTTGCAACGACATGCATGGAGCAAGACAGTATTATGCTAAGCAAAATAAGTCAGTCAGAGAAAGACAAATACCATATGATTTTACTCATATGAGGAACTTAAGAAACATTAACAGATGAACACAGGGGGTTTAAAAAAAAAAAAAAAAAAAGAGGCAAACCAGAAAGCAGACTGTTAACTACAGAGAACAAACTGAGGGTTACTGGAGGAAAGGTAGATGGAGGAATGGATGATATGTGTGATGGGCATTAAGGAGGGCACTTATGAATCACTAAATCCTACACCTGAAACTAATATTATGCTACATGTTAACTAACTAAAATTTGAATCTTGGAAGAAAAAAAAGAAATATACTACTTTTTTTTTTTTTTTTTTTTTTAAATAACTAGGCTCTAAGCCCAGCATAGAGCCTAATATGGGAGTCTGAACTCCCAACCCTGAGATCAAGACCTGAGCTGAGATCAAGAGTTGAACGTTTAACCAACTGAGCCACCCAGGTCTCCCAAAAGAAATACACAGATAAGTCACAAACATTCTTCTGGGAAGACTGTTTACAGCGATTACTTCTGGATGAGGAAGTAGGAATCAACATCATAGGAGATTAATTTTGGCATTATGGCTTAAAGTTTTCAATTCATGTTATATTAAAACATAACAACATCAACCGCAACTATTTTACCTATTAGTATATAAATTTTCTTAAATTAACTCATCTTTAAAGGATGAATGATGAATTAGCTTGATTACCTTTTTTTGACAAATATTTCTCTTATTCAGCCAATATTTACTGTGTCAGCTATCTACCAGGCTTAATTCTACATACTGATGGCACAGTGGTTTAAAAAAAAAAAAAGAAAGAAAGAAAAGATAAGCCCCTGCTGTCAAGAAGCTTTTTTCCAGTGGACAACCAACAAATAAAAAAGCAATATAATTTCACTAGTAAGAAGTGTTGTGAAAAAGAAACTTATGGCATGAAGTGTTATGAAAAAGAAACTTATGGCATGATAGTGAATTGTTTAGGTTGAAAACAGCTACTTTACTGGGGAAAGGGGTCAGGAAAGATCTTTTGCAGGAGATATGTGATATGAAGCTTGAATGCCAGTCATGTGTTCCAAGTAGAGGATCCAAACATAAATCTCTGGAAATATGAACAAATAGAAAAGGCTAATATGACTTCAGTTGTTTTACTTACATACTAGGCACTGTTTTGTGTTTTCTAGGTATTGACAGATAGTAATAATATCTCAAGGTTAATAAATAGAAGGGGTGAAGAATCATGTGGTCTAAGACCAATAATAAAAGCAGGACAAAGTCAGGAATGATCTTGAAGGACACTGAAAAATTTGAATTTTATTCTAATTGGAAGGGGAAACCACTGAATATCTTTTTTTTTTTTTTTTAACCACTAAATATCTTAAGGAAAAAAGTGACATGACCAGGATTATGTTTTAAAAAATAAATCTGGCTACTATAATAAAAATGGGTTAGATTGGGCCAGGAGTAGAAGGGGGGAAGCCAGCCAATCAGAGGCTATTCTAATAATCCAGATGAGAGATAATGGTACCTTAGACTAGAATGGTAGGAGCAACGATGGCTTTGGATTACATTTTCACAACAGAGTTGACAAAGTTGGCTGATGGACATATACAAAGGTGATGGAGAAAAGTAAGTTAAATTATTAGTTCTTTACTCTTTTACTATGAATCAGTCAAGAAAGTATAAACTAGATTAGATAAACTTCCTAAGTTATATGCATAATGATACTTCTAAAAATAATCTTTTCCTACTAAAAATTTAAAAATACTTACATTTCTTTCTACTTCAATTAATCGGTCTTTAACTTTCAGAAGCTCTCTAGTTGTTTCTTGACTTTCTCGCTCCCATTTATTATCTTCACCAGAAGCTGGAGGAGAACTCTGTACCATTCTTTCTTCATCTTGTCTCTGTTTGAGAGCTTCATAATTCTTTTTCACCTAAAATTTTATTTAAAATATGTTAATGGGGAGAAAAAGAATCACCAAAGTTATCACTTCTTACAATCAGACTCTACAATGGTCTGGTGAATGTGAAAGACACTATTAAAATGTGAAAGATAAATAATATGTATGATTATCACTACTATCATGATCACAATTTACGCTTTGTAAACTGCAAATTCTTTTCTCCTAGAAAATTTAAATACACTCTGCTCATGTGTACACTCTAATAATATATGGGCCATACTCTCATAATAATTTCAGATCCTGTTGCTTATGATGAAAATATCACTAAAGAATCAATTAACTGGGGGCGCCTGGGTGGCTCAGTGGGTTAAACCTCTACCTTTGGCTCAGGTCATGATCCCAGGGGCCTGGGATCGAGTCCCGCATACGGCTCTCTGCTCAGCAGGGAGCCTGCTTCTCCTCATCTCTCTCTCTGTCTGTCTCTCTGTCTATTTGTGATCTCTCTCTCTGTCAAATAAATAAATAAAATCTTTAAAAAAAAAAAAAAAGAATCAATTAACTGGTGCGCCTGGGTGGCTCAGTGGGTTAAGCCGCTGCCTTCGGCTCAGGTCATGATCTCAGGGTCCTGGGATCGAGTCCCGCATCGGGCTCTCTGCTCAGCAGGGAGCCTGATTCGCTCAGTCTCTCTCTCTCTCTCTCTGCCTGCCTCTCCATCTACTTCTGATTTCTCTCTGTCAAATGAATAAATAAAATCTTAAAAAAAAAAAAAAGAATCAATTAACTGGGCATAGACATGTTGCTAAATATTAATAATTATTTTGACCCATCTATAGCTGGATTTAGAAATTTCAGAGATTCCATGTAAAGGTCAGATGAAGACTTGACATATGTAATAACTCCTTCTAAAAAAGATATCTAAAGTTGAGGAAGTATCTGTATATGCCTGCCCTTAAGCAGGATATGTTACCCAGAATGAGCAGTATTTATAGATAAATTAGTAACTTCTTTATTCAGGTCCTAATCCACAAATAATTACTGTAGTTTATTTGATAAAAAGTGAGCAAGCCAAGGATTTATCCTACCCAGGGTTTACTGGTATCATTACAACCAAACCCTACTTTAAGAGAGTCAACTCAAAACTAAGAACTTGGTCATCCTACATTACCAAAATTACTAACTTAATAGCATTCTTCAATTTAAGCCAATTATTATTGTATTTCTCTTGAATCATTAGTTTATCCATGGAGACATTTTTCACAAATTTCTAAATTAAAACCAAAACCTTATATTAAGACAAAAATAGAAATGTCTAAAATAATTCAGTATCTAAAGCAAGCCTTAAGAAAGCTTATGACTCAACTGAGTTAGAAAATGACATGAGACTAAAGAAAAAAGATGCCCAAGACAGAATATAATTTAAAGCTTGGCTGAGTGATCTAATAGGTGTTCTGGGATCCTAATTTTCCCCCTTTAAAAAAAATTTTAATATCTTTTTTTTAAAAGATTTTATTTATTTATTCGACAGACAGAGATTACAAGTAGGCAGAGAGGCAGGCAGAGAGAGAGAGGAGGAAGCGGGCTCCATGCTGAGCAGAGAGCCTGATGGGGGGCTTGATCCCAGGGCCCTGGGATCATGACCTGAGCCAAAGGCAGAGGCTTTAACCCACCGAGCCACCCAGCCACCCTAAATTTTAATATCCTAATAACAAATGAGTGACATCATTTCCTCTATCCTATTTTACATTAATTTCCCACTGGGTCTTTTCTCTAGGTTTCTAAAGACTATAGGCATATGCCATTATGAAGAAGGGGAGTTGAGAATAAAACTCAAAGCTTATTTTTAGTCCATTGTTACAACTAAGTTTCAATAATGCCCCTTTACCTGATGTATCTACAGAATCTCTAATTTATGTTCACATAAAAAATGACATATCTGGGGCACCTGGGTGGCTCAGTGGGTTAAAGCCTCTGCCTTCGGCTCAGGTCATGATCCCAGGGTCCTGGGATCGAGCCCCGCGTCAGTCTCTCTGCTCAGCAGGGAGCAGCTTCCCTTCCTCTCTCTCTACTTGTGGTCTCTATCATATAAATAAATAAATAAAATAAAAAAAAAAAACAAACGACATATCTGCCATCAACATTTCTTTGAGGCAGCATACAGGTGAGTCTTGCCTTTTAACCTAATTTATTAACCTCTGCCTTTCAATTGAGATGTTTAGAACTTTTATATTTAATGTGATTATTGATCTGGTTTGTTTTAAAACTGACATTTTGCTCTTTGTCCAATCTGTACTTTTGTTCCTCTTTTTTTCCTGTTTTTTGTTTGTTTGTTTGTTTTATAATAATTCTACTTTATCTCCTTTGCTGGCATATTAGCTATACCTTTTGGTCATGCTATTTTAGCAATTACTTCAGGCCTTCAACTCATATTTAACTTTCATACCTTCAAGTGATAAACCTCTTTACATATAGTATTAAAAGTTAGTACAGTCTAATTTCAGTTTTATGGCAGCCTAATTTCCTGTTTATGGCAGGTGGCTGGTCCAATGCCAAAGTGGCTGGAAGTGGAAAATGATGAAATTTTACATCTCTGGCCCCTGGACTTGAAATGTGTATAATCAACCCATACCCAAACTGGTTGAGTAGCTTCATGAAGCTGACTTTCTTTGCAACCTAGACACTGCAGATTAATTAAATCTGGCACCAAATTTTACTTTATTTTTTGGATAATCCTTCATGTAAACTAAGCAAAATTCTAGAATTTCTTCTTTAATAATATATGTTTCATGGTACAAATACAAAAAATGATGGTGTGGGCAAATGGGGAACAAAACCTCTTTCCTTTTCTGTATGAGAAATCCATCTTTGTTAACTACATCCTTAGAAACCTGAAGAAATTGGAATGTTCTGTGTTACTAGGCAAGATTGCATATGAGAAAAATGACCCAACGGGCACATTCTATTTATTTATTTATTTATTATGGTTCTATTTCTTTATTTGACAGAGAGAGACACACACACAGAGAGAGAGAGGGAACACAAGCAGGGGGAGCAGGAGAGGGAGAAGCAGGCTTCCCGCTGAGCAGGGAGCTCAGTGTGGGCTCCGATCACAGGACCCTGGGAACATGACCTGAGCTGAAGGCAGATGCTTAATGACTGAGCCACCCAGGCACCAGGTAAATTATATTTAGACTGCAAGAACTATAAGTACCTAATAGGAAGCCGTATCTTTAAACTTCTCTGAGTGCAGCAAGTCTTTAAACTATTATATCCATTGTGGAGACCTCCATGCCTTCAGAGTTTTTGCAAGAGATGATGACTACTATGGAGCATGGAGTCTCAAAGACAGTGCAGCTCCTGCATGCTCAATGTGAATCTCATTGTCTTATACCTGAACTGTCATCTGGTGGGAATATGACTTTCAAACAACTATATGACGGACCCATGACAGGGCCCTGCTATATACTTGTATTTCCAACAGCATCCTGAATCAAACGATTCTAAATTAGGCCCACAGTAATCTTCTCAATCTAAATGTTTAGTTGATTATAAAACCACTCCTGGTGGTACCACAGAGATGACAAAAGGGAAACAAAACAAAACAAAACAAAAAAACCGAACATGATTCTACCTATCTACCATATACTAATCCTAGGGAATGGACAAGCCCCTTTGATTTCAATTTATTTATGTAAGGGAAAACAATTGCTCCTGCTCTGCTTATTTCACAGAATAATTCCAAATATCACAAGACAGCAGATCTAGAAGAAAACCTCAAATTTCTGAGAATAGGTGATTTCTTATATCACACATACTATTTCCCTCTACTTGGTATCCTCATACCCACATCTCTATCAAACTTTTACCTGGATTTTCAATAGAAGTATGTCAAAGTGTCAATATTACATTGAGAGCTTTTCTAAAGAGTAAGACTGCCTCTTCCCCATTCTATTCCCACAAAACTAGTATGTCTTTAACTGCATGGGGAACATGTGCACATGAAATAGAATTGTATAAATTACAGTGTATAAACAAAATATAGTTTATCATAAACTAAATGACCAATATCTGCTACTCTCAAATTTAAGAAAAAGGAAGAAATAGAATATTAATGACGATGCTTTTTTGTTTTCTTACTTTACACTTTTCTGTCCAAATTTTGACAATTAAAATTCTTTCCAGGGAAATGACTTACTGTTTTAAGTTCTTGGCGCAACTGCTGGTTATAATTTGTGGATTCTTCTAATCGAGCTTCTAAGGCAGCAATTTTTTCTTCTTTTATTTCAAGGGACTTCTTTAGAGTGGATTCTAATTTTGATTCCAAAAGTTTGTACCTACTATCCAAGTACAAAAATAACACAGTTCATCACTGGAGGCAGATGTGAATGTCAATATTTTAGTTATCTTTTTGAATGGTGGATTCATAAATATATTATTTGTAATTATTTTTTACAGAAAGGACAGTACATGAATACAGTTTGAAAGTCAATCACAAACTAGGGATTATGATGAATTCTTTTTTTTTTTTTAAGTTTTATTTATTTATTTATTTGACAGACAGAGGCCACAAGTAGGCAGAGAGGCAGGCAGAGACAGAAAGAGAGGGAAACAGGCTCCCTGCCGAGCAGAGAGCCCGACGCGGGCTCGATCCCAGGACCCTGGGATCATGACCTGAGCCGAAGGCAGAGGCTTTAACGCACTGAGCCACCTAGGCGCCCCATGATGAATTCTTATACATGAGAATCTTGATAATTACACTGAATAAAAACCTGAAGTACATATATGAGAAATTTTATCATTCTGCCTTTTACTCTAATTTATATATACACACTTTCTGCTTGCTCAGTTTTTAAGTTCATTGAGAAAAGAGAATAAATCTCATTCATTTTGGTATTGACTTGAATAAAGAGACTTTTTTGTGTGTGTGTGGGTGAGAAAGACAACAAACAGGTAGGGAAAAGGGAGAGGGGAAGAAGCAGACTCTTCGCTCAGCAGGGAGCCTGATGTGGGGGCTCGATCCCAGGACCCCGAGATCACAACCTGAGCTGAAGTTAGATGCTTAACGAACTGAGCCACCCAGGTGTTCCAGGAGACATTTTTAAAAGCATTTAATGGGGGCGCCTGGGTGGCTCAGTGGGTTAAGCCGCTGCCTTCGGCTCAGGTCATGATCTCAGGGTGCTGGGATCGAGCCCCGCATCGGGCTCTCTGCTCAGCAGGGAGCCTGCTTCCCTTCCTCTCTCTCTGCCTGCCTCTCTGCCTACTTGTGATCTCTCTCTGTCAAATAAATAAATAAAATCTTAAAAAAAAAAATAAAAAAATAAAAGCATTTAATGAATCTAACTTTGGATATGTTGAATGTGTGATGCCTGCATTGCTTCTAGATTGTCTAGATGAAAACATCCACTAAGAGGAGAATAATGCAGCTATCAGGGAAGATGATAGATGGCAATGCATAGCATTCAGAATAAATGATTAAGAGGCCTGAATACATAACCCTAGGAAACTATATTACGAGAAGACATAAGAAAAGAGCTGTTAAAAAAAGACAAGAGTGACTGCTTAGCACTCTCTTTGTAACTCTACCACTGAATTTACTTTGTTGCATTTTATTTATACATGCAAACACACAAACAAACACATTCCTTAATGGTAAGAATTAACTTAATTGTATCTTAAAACAGTTAGAGGGAATGACATCAATGAGAAAGATGAAAAGGTTAGAAAAGGTTATAATTAGGGACATCACCTGAGATTAGCAGTAAAGATAGGTGCAGATATACATAAATTCCAAGGGGATGAAATGTTAAGGAATTTATGTCTGTGAGCTTTTATTTTCCTTGTGACACCAAGGCTAACTTAATGATTGAGAAAGAAGCTCATTTGGTGGCTTAAGACACTTCTTTTTCTGATCTACCAAATTTGATCACACTCTCAATTCCAGTTCCCCCCAAAGTTTAATATATACCCTTAGCTCCATTTCTAATGCTTTCATATATCATTCTGTATATATATACAGAAATGTGTAGATTAATGAACGCATCACATCTTGCCTAGATTATTTCAATAGCTTTCTAAGTGGTCTCTTTGCCTCCAATTTGTCCCTTTTTCTTTCCTTCTTAAAGATTTATTTATTTGAGAAAGGATGCAGAGAGGGTAGAGGGAGAGAGAATCTCAAGCAGACTCCCCACTAAGCTTGGAGCCAGATGCAGGGCTCTGAGATCATGACCTGAACCCAAATCAAGAGTTGGATGCTTAACCAACTGAGCCACCCAGGTGCCCCTGCCCTTTTTACTAATCGATCTTTCGTGTCACTCTAAAAATTACTCAATACGTCTCTGTGCTTTATTTCCATGGAATGCCCTTCTCCACCATTTCCACCTCACAAATTTCAGTCATTCTTTAAGGTTCAGCAGAAGCATTATCATTTCTTTGATGCTTGGTGATCAGCAAATGATAAGAGCTCAATAATACTGACAAGTTGCTTGAATTAAGGTTTGGGAAGAGGTGCCAAATTCATATGAAGTACTCATCTACAGCTGGGTTCTAAGAGGGTCATTTCTGGTAGCTACACAGTGTACAGATCCCCACCCCCAACACCTAAATATCTTAAACATGATGGGTAATAAATTGGTGTGAATAAAGAAATGATGCATATTTGGTATCTATACTAAGAGTTAGTCAACTCAACTGGCTCTTCACTATCTAACTCAAATAAAAATAGTTTATCATGAAAAGCTATATGATTAATCCAATTATGGTTGCTTGAATTCATTGCTAGAATGAATGCCTCAAATTATTTCTATTTGTTATTACAGAACTAACCTCTGAGTTTCAATCTATTCTATTAACTCTGAATATTTTCAAAATTACATAAACAAACCCCATATAATCAGCATTAATTTTTCCTATATACATTTAATAAATACTAGAATATTAAGAGTTAGTAGACAATAAGATACAAAGTACATTACAAAAATTCCAATGAATCAATGAAACAAGATGGGATTGGGAGGGAGACAAACCATAAATGACTCTTAATCTCACAAAACAAATTGAGGGTTGCTGGGGGGAGGGGGGTTGGGAGAAGGTGGATGGGGTTATGAACATTGGGGAGGGTATGTGCTTTGGTGAGTGCTGTGAAGTGTGTAAACCTGGCGATTCACAGACCTGTACCCCTGGGGATAAAAATATATGTTTATAAAAAAAAAAATTAAAAAAAAAGAAGACATAAATATCTTGCACAAAAAAACCCCAAAAATTCCAATGAATTAAAATCTAGACTACATAAAACAGTTATTTTTAACAATACATACTTCTAGACTAGCTGGAATCACATGGCTAACTGGATGCTAAAAAGTAGACTACTTGAAAATCTGTCTGACAAACCGTAATTATCATGAGAGAATAAAAATTTTTAAGCTTGTATTGATCATTCTCAAAATTAAAGGGTATATAAAGTAATTTTTTATTCTGTTTGTCAAGACTTATTTTTCCACATTATTTTTATGCCTTAATTACATCAGTATATTTTCCTTTGTTTCATATTTCTCTTCCATCTCTCTCTAAGTCTACTTTTAGCACACAAAATACATGAAACAACTGAGGCATTTAAGTACACGATTCAAATAAAAAACTAATTTTATATTTCAAGAGAGGGTTTGTTTATTGTTATCTCATGCTACTTTTGCAGGTAATTACACCCTCTGGTCTTTCACTAGCTGGGTGGCGTCCTGTTTTTCTACCAAGTCGTAACTGTTTATAGTAATATTTAGTATTTTTTTCTTGTATCAATATGAGGTTGTATTTATCTGGGTTTTTACTTTTTTTTTTTCTTATAGAACTTTCTCTATGGAAAGAAAGGAACAGGATGAAATATAAATATTCTGTATTAGTACAGCAAAGAATGTTTGAGCAGAAAAATAATAATTTCAACTGTTTGCCAAAGAGACTTACTACTCACCTGTCATCAGTACTTTGCTCATCATGTAAGAGTCGCTCTTTATTTAACCCTATCTTCTCAAGCTCATGAGTTAGTTTTTCAAGATCATTATTCATTTGCTGAGTCTTCAATTTTTCACTTACCAAATCCTTATTTTAAAAGGAATGTAAAAACTTACATAAATGTCATGATCATGAACATCTAACAAAGTTAGCCAAGACTATAACTACCACTATCCAGGAATACATATAATTCAGCCCTTACTTTTTATTGGTGAAGAAAAACAGAAATGTTGTTGAATTTTTCTTCACCTATAAAAAGTAGTTAAGCAACAAAATAACCTAGTTCAACAATATAGTTTTCCTTTTTTTGTTTTTTGCTAATATTTCTTAACTTTTCGTTAAGGAAACTGAAAGGAAAAACTCTTTACTTATGAACACTTTAGGTCTGAAAACTGTAAGAAAAGGATACATATCCATTAACTTTTTTAATAATGAGCTAGGACTTTAGTGCATATTTCTTCCTATGAATATATGCTGGATACCACACCCTTCTTACACCACAAACATCCGTCTGTCAGTGGAAGAGCCCTAAAATACTGATCTGAAGAAAAAGGGCACATTCTTAGAAGTTCAGACCCAAGGAACCTGTTGTTCATGACTATAGGACTGTACAACAACAGAATAAAAGTAAAAATCTAATAACGGGTCCTTCTCAATGTCTGTTTAGCAGAAATGCAGACTTCCTGAAATGAGTTTCTGCCAGAATTGTAAGAAACTTTTAAACTCCTCTTAAAGGGTTGCCATGTATAGTACAGCATAGGGATAGCAAAAAATAGCCAAGCATGATGTCTTCTAATCTATATCATGTTTCATAGGACCTACTGCCAATCAACTCCTGAAAGTTTCACAACTCTTCTGAACACACAGATCCAAGCAACTACCAACTGTTCAGTGTTGACCCTTAAGTTCAACCTGATTTGCATGCTCAGGCTTAGAGGTCAAAATTCTTTGTATTTTGGAGTCTGAAAGATCTGGATTTGATTCCAGTAATCCAATTTTGCCATTTATTAGCTGTGTGATCCTAAGTTACTTAATGTCTCTAATGCTTTCTGATCTAATGGAAATAGTATCTATAGAGGATTAGTTGTAAAAATTATAGAAATATACATAAATATGTTATGAAGTCCGTAGCCCACTACTTGGCACATAGTTAGCATTCAATAAATAGTAGCTATCATGTTTCCTATCATACTTTAGCATTTAGAGTCTTGATCAAATATTTTAATATTATTTTGAAACAAGATATAAAATTTTAATGTAATAAGTGAGATACTGCATGGAAATTTTATTACTATAATATCTTAAAAAATAAAATTTACATGTACTTCTTGGTATAACAAGAGTATGAAATTAGAAAATGTTTCTAGTTCTAATTCCGAATTTCTACTTCGAACCATAAACACAGGAGTCAAATTTCTTATGGGTTCCAATAAAACTTAATAAAGCCCTGAATTAAAAATATAAAAAGAATTTGGCTTAAATTTAGGTAACTATATTTACCTCTCGTAATGTAACCAAAGTTTTTATATCAATAGTTGCTCTTTTCACAAGCTCCTTATTTTCTTTCTCTAATTCTTTCAGACGAATGCAGGATTCTTTATAAATACTGATCTCTTTGAAAAGAGTTTTGTTTTCTTTTTCTAAATTTCCAATTTTCACATTGTTTTCTTCTAACGTGGTATCTTTTATTTCTGCTTGCTGTCGGAGTCTTTTATTTTCCTTCTCCAGTTGTTTCTTATCCTTCTCCAGTTGAGAAGTCTCTTGTTCTAATGATTTATTTTCTTTTTCTAGCTGTTCTAGTCTTTTGCTAGATATTTTTAACTCTTCCAGGTTTTTCTGCAATGTTTGATTTTCCACCTCTAATTCTTGTAGTTCACTCTCTAACTGTTGAATCTTTTTATTGCTGTTTTCTAGAGCTTTCTGTAGCCTTTGATTTTCTGTATCTAAACCCTGGTAGCTAACTTCTAAGCGTTCTGTCTTCTTGAAAGATG
The DNA here is from genome assembly GCF_964662115.1 of Mustela nivalis. Taxonomy (NCBI): domain Eukaryota; kingdom Metazoa; phylum Chordata; class Mammalia; order Carnivora; family Mustelidae; genus Mustela; species Mustela nivalis. The sequence goes on along the minus strand of NC_139027.1, from coordinate 65,739,714 downwards.
CTTTCATGAGTTCCAAACCCTTCTTAAGTTGCTCTTTTTCACTTTCCAGTTCTTTATTTTCTAGTTGTAGCTGAGCCATTTTCATGCTTGCACACTTCAAAGATTCCACACTCCTTCGCAGTTCTAAGTTTTCCTCATCTAGTTGGGAATTCTCTTTTTCTAGGGATTCTAACTGAAAAGTAAGGTTTTTAAAGCTATCCAGTGTTTTTTTTAACTTCCTGTTTTCTCTTTCTAGCTCTGAATTTTCTTGTTCTAATGCCTCAATTTTTTCACAGGTAATTTTTAAATTAGTTATCTTTTTCTGTAACAATTCATTTTCTTTCTCAAGATGATGCAACTCATTTTCAAGTTCTTCTGCTCGTTCTCCTTTTTCTTTATAGTGTTCCAATTCTTTTCTAATTTGTCTTTTTTCAAACTCAATCTTGCTTAGCTTGCTACTTGTTTCTTTGATCGATTCATGGAGAATTTTATTTTCTTTTTCAATATCTTTCACCCTTGCTTCAGCACTTATCTGGGAGCGCTGCCTTAAGGAAGACACGGTTTGATTCAGATGTTCATTTTCCTGTTCCAATATTTTAATCTAATTATAAAGAAGAAAGGAGAAAATTAAAAACTTAATTGAGCATAAACAAAATATTTTTAATTATAGTTTCTCCTTTCTAAAAAATAACAGGGAAATCAGGACATAAATGGGTGCTAATTTCTATCTTACTTTTAATTCTGACAAATATTTACTGAGAGACCCTTGTGTACATGTACTGCCAGGTCCTTCTTTCCTTAAGGAGTTTATAATGTAAAGAAATGGTTAGGAGAGATGTATTTAATACTAATCAAAGTGATCTTTGGATTATTCATAGTTACATGTTTTAAATTCAAATAAGAACACAGGACTTTTTTATTCCCAATAAATTTGCAATGCATATACACAGTGGGTTCTTAATGAATATTGCTATATTTATATGTGTATATATATGGGTCTGTATTCATTCCCTTAAGAATTCTAATTTGGAAACATCAAAATAACAAAATCCTCTGGTACATCTGAAAACTAATCCATCCAATTTATATCATGGCCTAGTTTTGTGGTTCTCAAAAGTCAGTATTAAATAATCCCCTGAGAACCTTGTAAAAATACAGATTCATGCTTAGCTCTAGAATTTTTATTCTGTAGCTCTATGGAGACCTATATTTTTATAGGTAGCCTGAGGACTACACCTGGATAATATTAAAACCAATCATTTTATTTTATTTTATTTATTTAAAAAAAAAACTAATCATTTTACTTCTAAAAAAGTAACAAACTTTAAAATAGCAGGTTAATCAATATATCCAATTCTCAGTTTCCTAAAGCATCAAATGAGAAAGACCAATAAACACTTGAAAGCAAATGAGAATGCATCCGAGAGGTAGCAACCACATCCCCCTCTTCCTGAGGGTTGGAGTACAGCTGCATTTCTCCCCAACTCCACTCAAAAACTTTATAATCTTCAGTCCTATTTCACAGACCCTTGAAAGCACAGGTATCACAAAATTTTATACCAGATAATTTTTAAGCATATTGACCATTTAAAAAACTCTAAGCTTTCCCTTCAATTTTCCTAAAATACACAGGATAGAAAATGAAGTAAAACCATAGTTACTCTAAAATTTAAGCAATTCTAAAATATTTGCCTTTCATGTTATATGAACATTTTGTTTGCCTAAACTTTAAAATAACTTTTGTTAACACACTTCAAAGCATATTGCTTAATAGGGAATTTATGAACCTGTCTCTCTGAATTTTCTCTAAGTGTTTCAATTGTTTTCTCAAGTTGTGCTTTCTCCTTCATTAGATCCTTGCTTAAATTCTGACAATTCTGAAGACTTTGCTTTTCTTGAATAATCTCATTTTCAAGAATTTCAACCTAAAGAAAATTAAATAAAAAAAACAATGTATCATTAAGTATTTTACAACAGTGTAAACATGTAAAAACAAAAGATAATTTTCAAAAAAAAAAAACCCAAAAGACAATTTTCAAATAAAAAATTAAATACAGTTTTAACACTCAAATGGTGACGTTTAAGTACTAAGTAGAGAAATTCAAGTAATATTTCATGCTTTTAGCATAGAATACTTTTAGCAGCTGTATAAAATATGCAGACATGACTATCTTTCATAACCTGTATATCTTTGAAGGGTACATTGCTACTTCTAAAAACAAAGATAAATCCAAGTGAATATATGATAATTATGTGCTATATGAAGACTGTACAAATCTTATTGAAAGGCTCTTTTGGCTTGAGATTTATAAAGTAAAACTTTACAGTCAAGTAATTTTTCTGAAGAAGGAAGAAGAGGATATAAAAGCATGAGTGAAAGATAAGAAATAGTGATTTAAGTTTAATAAGGAAACAGAGATTAGGTTTAAAATAAAAAGGAAAGAGGGACAAAAAAGGAGAACAATACTAGAGAAAAAAGGGCTGAAATAAACTTCAGCATATGTTTATAGTCTAGGTTTAAATTTATTTTCAATTACACATTTTAAAGATATAATCAGGTATGTGGCTAAAATAAAGATAAAATAGCAAAATAGCAGTTTAAATTACGTCAACTTGATTTTACTATTATTATACAACATATTCAAACCAGGTAATAAAAGAAAATAAAGATTTAGCTGTATAAAATATTCCACTTCATTTTTAAATACTAAATGTCAATAATGAAGAAGTTTAAGAATTTGAGTAGTCTTACAAAAGCAAGTTGAATTTTCCTATTTTATTATCAACGGAAGATAGCCATATATGGAAGACTACCTTCCTGTAATATGTCAAAAGCAAAAAGTCACAAATCTTATCCAGTTACTCAATTCAACATAAATATGTTCAGGAAGGTTTTAGTTATTAATTATGAATCCAATTCTCCCATTAAAGACTGAAATATATGGGTAACCGTAATTTAATTAAACTTATTTTTTGTCTTACATCAATGGAATTCAGGTGAAACAGTCAGTTTACCAAAGACACCTTTCATACAATGGATTTATTAAAAAATTTTTAGAATCAATAAAAATGTGTTAGAATTGAAGGCTAACTTTAAAATCAAATTATAATTTCCAGACCTAATTATAATGATAGCCAAAATAAAACTGTTCCAGGTTCTAAATAGCCACTCCTACTTTTATATTATTTTGATTGTCAAATGCTTATTAAGATTATTTGGTTAATGGATTAAAGATGATGCCAAAAGGTTTTAAAAGAGTAAAAATATGTCAAGATAATCAAAGGGTCAAATAAATGCAAAATGCAAAATAATACGCATTATCTAAGGCAGTGGTTCTCAATGCATGGTTCCAAAAATCTAGGAAGACCAACACTCAGAAATTTCTTAGAAATGAGAATTCTTCGCCCCTACCCTAGCCCAGACCTAACAAATATGAAACTCTGGGCATGGGACTCAGCAATCTATTTTAACAAGTCCTGAAGGTGACTCTGATGCATACTACATAGTTCAAAAATCACTAGTCTAAAGGTGAGGGAGATTTTCATAAATGAGTCTAGAAACCCAGAATCTATAAAGAAAAATCTAGACATGGCTGACCAGATATAGAAATAAAAAAGAATACATAAACACATGTATAAGAATATTTATTACAGTATTGTTCACTGTGACCAAGACCTAAAAGCAAAAGTGAAAGCACATACTGGGGAGCAGATGTGATGGGAGATATTCATGATAAAAATATTGTGTATGTTGTCATGATACAATTCTATTCATCTATAATATATGTATGTGTGTATGGAGACAGACAGTCAAAAATAAATTACTTGGTCTGTTGCACAACTGGAATATTTCTGTTGAACCAAAACCTAGTGAAAATTCAGGTTTCATAGTACCTAAATTGTGGCCCTTAAATACCATTTCCCACTAAAAGAACAAGGGCTTTCTGGAGAAATGGCTATCTCCAGATCTGGGGCAGGAAATGTTTAACAGAAGTTTATTATGGCAAAAGCACAGAGGTTTACAATGGGTACTAAAGCTGTGTCACAGGAATTCAGAAAGTAGCTTAGAGACATAGGATGTAAGAAAAACAAAGGCAGTAGATTGAAACACTTCAAATATTTTTGAATCCCTGAGTTCATAAAGACACTAAAACAAAAAACTCACTCATTACTTATCTCAGAATATGAGAAAATCAATTCATTACCAGGAAACTGGTAAATAAAGGGAAAGAATCAAACATTCAACCTGCTTTTCCCATGAGGGTTCCTCATCAGGATTTTGCAACTTCTGATGAATTAAGGGATCAAAGCAAACCTTTTCCGTGACAACTAACATGACAAAAAGAAAGACAACTAGACATGTACCTCCTGGCTGAAACAGACTCCTTATGAATATTCCTTTTTTTTTTTTTAAGGATATTTATTTATTTATTTATTTATTTGACAGAGAGAGAAATCACAAGTAGGCAGAGAGGCAGGCAGAGAGAGAAAGGGGAAGCAGGCTCGCTGCCGTGCAGAGAGTCCGATGTGGGACTCAATGCCAGGACCCTGGGATCATGACCTGAGCCGAAGGCAGAGGCTTTAATCCACTGAGCCACCCAGGCGCCCCTCCTTATGAATATTCTTACTAAAACCTCAATTTGAACCTGATTAAGACTACAGATAAAATAAGAGCTATTTGGAACAAAAGAACTTGTGAGGTGACATAAAAAGGATGCAGTGAATCTTGCCATTTGCAACGAAGTGGATGGAACTACAGGGTATTATGCTGAGTGAAATAAGTCAATCAGAGAGAGACAATTATCATGATCTCCCTGATATGAGAAATATGAGAGGCAGAGTGGGGGGCTTAGGGAGTAGGGAAGGAAAAAATGAAACAAGATGGGATTGTGAAGGAGACAAACCATAAGAGACTCTTAATCTCACAAAACAAACTGAGGGTTGTGGTGGGGGGGGCATGGTGTATGGAGAGGGTGACGGGTGACTAGGTTATGGACACTGGGGAGGGTACGTGCTATGGTGAGTGCTGTGAAGTATATAAGACTGATGATTCATAGACCTGTACCCCTGGGGCAAATATTATATGTCAATTAAAAAAAATTTTTTTAAAAAGGATGTAGTGAGTAAAATCTAGATTGTGGTAAACTAGATTAAACCACCTGGTTTCTTTAACAGAAAAATACTACATATACAGTTTAGTTTTAGTTTACAGTAAAAAAGACAGACATCAGTTAAGTGTATAGATCTTATTCTAATTCAGATTTGAACAACATGCAAAAAAAAAAAAAAAAAGGCCAATAGAGTTGGAGAAACTGAAATGTTAACCAAACTCTATTAAAACTTTTTTTTAAAGATTTTGTTTGTTTTACAGAGAGAGACACAGCTAAAGAGGGAACACAAGCAGGGGGAGTGGGAGAGGGAGAAGCAGGCTTCCCGCTGAGCAGGGAGCCTGATGCTGGGCTCAATCCCAGGACCCTGGGATCATGACCCTACTTGAAGGCAGACGCTTAACAACTGAGCCACCCAGGTGCCCCTCTATTAAATTTTTAAGCATGATAATGTCACTGTTCTTGTTTTTTTTTTTTTTTTTAAATTCTCACTTTTAAGAGATATATAATGAGATACTTATTGGTAAAATGATACATTGTTGAGGATTTATTTCAAAATCATCTAGTGGCTGTGGGGAGAGAAAAAAGGGTAGAAATAAGACTGGTTACAAGTTAATAATTGTTGAAGCTGAATGAATATAGAAGTTCATTTGTGCCTGAAAATGTCAATAAGTTAAAATAATGAGAGTACATTAAAAACAGGAAAATAAACATTTAACCACAGGGCTATTTATACTTCTACATATATTCTCTAACTTACATTAAACATTAGTTTTTATTTACCTTTTTACTTAGTCTTTGATTTTCTTTTTCAATTTTCAGGATTTTGGAAGAGTTGCCTTCTGCAGAATCCATAGTACTCCGAAGTTCTTCTACGGTTTTTGTAAGACTCTGGTTTTCCATCTCCAATTTCAATAACCTGCTTGATGTTAACTCATTCACCTCATGGCCCAAGGATTTTTGTGGTGCTACAATAATGAAGAATACTGTCACTAGTAAAAGTATATATACTCAGTATTATTTAAAATGAGTGTAAAAGTACTACATCAGCTGGTCCTTAATTTTATAAAAAATTTATAGTTATACAAGATAGACAAATGGAAAAAAAAACAGAAAAAAGATAGGTAAATCTTGAATTTTAATGCATCCATAACCATTCTAGAGAAAAAAATATATAAAATTTAGACTGAACAGACTACAGAGTTTCAGTTCTAATTTCATGAGAAATTTGGCAATGTTCAAGCCACTTTAACCTCAGTGAATCTTACGTTACTTGTACAAATTAGTTATTGCTCTGTGTCTCTCAGAGAGCTATCGTGTGCTTCACATAGGTATAAAGCATATCCTATGCCACATCTTCAAAAATTAAAGGAATACAGTCTAAGGGGCAAAAAAAGTCCCTATTTCCTAATCCTGACTTTAAGAAGGGAAAGACAGTATACACTGATCACATTGAAAAAGTCTTTCTCTAAATAAAGAATTGCTACTAAACTTGAGTATAAAGAACAACATGTATACCATTTTGTCAAAAAATTATATTTCTAAGTAGATTTTGGCATTACATTTTTTTAAAGTAAGAGAACTCAGTTTCTAGTTCTATATATAATGCAAGCCAAAAATAATTATTTTAATAACCTTAAAGCAGATTAATTAAATATCTTGGATGATATAAAAATTAGGATTTAAAGTGAAATACAATACCTAGATTCATTCTGAAATCTTAGATTTCAGGAAGAGAAATGAAGAAGTACAGGAAGGTACTCTAGGTCTATCTATCTTTGTGTACGTTTGAAATTCTCCATCATTAAGGAGAGAAACACACAAACATACACATGCATACACAAAACAACATATTCTCCAACAAGCATACAAGCATACATTCTTTTCAAAATTAGGTTGGCAAAACGTCCCCCAGACTGTAAGTAAAGAAAGCCTCAATTCTTATTTCTAGTTTTTATTCTAGTTAGCATCTTCTTCTTTTTTTTTTTTTTTTAAAGATACACTTATCTATATGACACAGAGAGAGAGAGAGTGAAAGAGCACAAGTAGTGGGAGCAGCAGGCAGGCAGGCAGAGGGAGAGGGAGAAGCAGTCTTTCCCCCGAGCAAGGAGCCTGACGTGGGACTCGATCCCAGGACTTGGGGATCAGAACCTGAGCCAAAGGCAGCTGCTTAACTGACTGAGCCACCCAGGTGCCCCTGCATATTATTCTTTAATTGAAAGCTGGTACAACTGATAGTCACTGACTTTTTAAATTCCATTAGTTGTCCAAGTCTTACAATAAAACTTTACTTCATGATCGGTAGAAATGCATTTCAATTAAACAAGATTAGACTACAATACTCAATACACCTTAGTAATACTTTCAATAACGTGTGTTTCAAAGATGCTTCAGGTCAGACTATAAAGAATTAAAAAGGATGCTTACAACACAATTTTAAAAAGTAATCTCTATGTGCAACATGGGGTTTGAACTGAAGAACCCGAGAGCTGCATGTTCTACTGACGGAGCTAGCCAGGTACCCCCTCACAACATATTTTTAATAACATAGGAGGCTTCCTACATTATAATCTCTGATGAAAAAAAGAACCTGCATTGTATATACACATTGATCTGATGAGGTCTAAAATGTCTATTTGTGTGTAGAAACATATTGCAAGCAAATTTTTTAAAATGTCAAAAATGACTGCAGAATTTATTAGTGATTTTCACGTTTTCCTTTATATTTTTCCACATTTTACAAATTTTCTAAAAAGCAATTCCCTTGAATAGTTAAACAACAACACGCCACATTGAAACAAGTATTGAGGGCTATGATCCTAATACGAATTGCAAGACAACTGTGATGATGATGATGACAAAAATAATAACAATAAACATTCAAATGCCTACCATTTACCGGTACTCTACTAAAGGCTTCATAAGTAGTAATGAATTCAATCCTGCAATATTCCTACCAGGAACATACTATTATTGTTCCCAGATAACAGATGAAACTCTTAATTGTCTAACTAGTAGTAGAAAACATTTAAGTATGAATTATTCTCTTTATAACTCAATTCACATACACACAAAAAAATACAGTAAAAAGGTTCCACGAGTACTTTAAGTAACACATCTCAGCAAGTTCACTGGCTCAATATCATTACTTACTGTGTAATGAATTTACATGGGATCCCAGAATTTGGAAGCAGGTTTTCATGTGTAAAATTAGGAAAAACCTAATGGTAGTAAATAGGATGAACCATCTGAAGAAGTAATTATCCTGTAAGCATCAGACTATAAGCTGTCTCAAACCTATGTCTACCTTATCACCATATCTTCAGGGCCTGGTACAATATCTTATACATGATAGATGCTTAATATCTTGAAGGAAGGAAAACAGGTGAAATAATCTAACATTGGGTAACTGAGGAATTACGGAATTAATCTAATTCAAATAAATGCGGCATGGGCATAATTTCAATAAAGTAAATCAGTACTAGTATACTCAAAGCTATAACTCAAACAAGGAAAAAAGTCAAAAGTTATAAATTTATCTGGGTTCCTTTCATTATCTCTAGGGTAAAACTGGGCTGGACTAGTTGCTAGGTATGGTGTTAAAATGGAATACATATATTGATGAAAGTAGCCCTTAAGATCCTTAACTTGCTTTACACTGGCTACATACAAGAATCTTCCCACTGTGTTTTGACTTCTATTTAAGTTTGTCTATACTTAAAGACAGGTTGATTAGCTAATATGACTTTTCTATTCTATTGAGTAGACGGCTTTCTTTCCTAAAATAAATTAATAAACTGGTATCCCAGATTCCTGTGATACTAATATGAAACAGTGCCTAAATGATCAAATCTTTTACTGTGCTCATAAAGTTGAGTTGTAAGATGTGCAAAGATAAAGACCAGACCTGGGAACATGGATCTGTGAAATCGTACTTATTAGGGAGCCATCTGGCCTCCTAGATATGTCCAGCAAGGGAAAATAAAGAATTGTAAAGAAACACCAAAAAATGTAAGCATAAATACAACTTCACATATTCATTTATCCATTTAAATAAAAAAAATATTGGGAATACCTTCAGAAAGCTCGCTAGTTCTGGATATTTGTTCCAACTCCCAGCCAAGATGTAATGATTCATCCATACTTTGTTTCTGTGCCATTTCCAAGGTCATATTTTCTTCCATTAATTCTTCAATCTTTTTTCTATCCATATCACGTTCCTTTTTTATTGTCAGGGAGTAGGAAAAGAAATGAAAGCTCACCACTAGTGTAATTTCAAGCTAAATACTCTATTACTTAAAAACTTTTACCAGAAACTGAATGAGGATAAATTTTAAGTTCCTTAAAATTTTCAGTTTGAAGATGATAATCAGTTATAATTATTCATACTGATCATTATATTGATCAGCTGTCTGATTTTTTTAAATCTTTTTTTAAACTTTTTAAAAATATTTTATTTTTAAGTAATCTCTATATTCAACATAGGGTTCAACTCACAACCCCAAGATCAAAAGTCACTGACTGAGCCTGCCAGGGACCCCTGTCTGATATTCTTTTAAAGTGATCCTTGGGGACACTGAAGACTATTCTTCACATATTTCATTATATATAGCAAATGATTTCTGACTCAATATTAAATTTTAGCAAATTTTTAATTTTTAAAAAAGATTTTATTTATTTATATTAGAGACAGAAGAAAAAACAGAGATAGCAGGAGCAGGAAGAGGGCCAGAGGGAGATGGAGGAGACCCTCTGCTAAGTAAGGAGCCTCATGTGGGGCTCAATCCCAGGAGCGGGGGAGCATGGCCTTAACCAAATGAGCCATCTAGGCACCACCCCTAGCAAACAGTTTTATCTCTATATTTTATTTTATTAATTATCTTAAGATTTTATTTGTCAGAGAGAGAGAGAGAGAAAAAAAAGAGTACAAGCAGGGAGAGCAGCAGGCAGAGGGAGAAGCAGCCTCCCAGCCAACCAAGGAGCCCCATCCCAGGACCCTGGGATCATGACCTGAGCCAAAACCAGATGCTTAACCAACTGAGCCACCCAGGCATCCCTATTTCTATATTTTAAAGGCATATTTACACAATAGCTTAATAGTTTTTTTCCAAAGCAGAAGACAAAATTAATAATTAACACTACTCTGTAACAAAAGCAAAAATTTGTACCACTCCTGTTTTTATAAAGAATTGGAAACATCTAATTTATTTAGCCATCTCTCCTCTGTTAAGGCCACAGGAACTAGTCATTATTGTCATTATGGGGAAATCAGATGAATCTGACAGATTTCCTAAGAAACTGTGCAACTGTTCAATCTTACATTACTTACCATCTCCATATCATGCAGTTTAGCCTTTAGCTGTAAATTCTCTTTTTCTAATTCATGTAATTTATCAGAACGAGCTCTAGTTCCTTCTAATTGATCTTCCAACATGGTTTTTGTTTCTAATAAAACTTGATTGTCTTCTTTTAATTCCTATAAAAATTTCAAATAGGCTTTATCAGAAATATGTTAATTTTTCACATGTTAAATCTGTTAATTTTTCACAGCTCTGAAACAAAAAAATCTTTATTGTAAAATAAGACATTAAGCTATCTTTATCAAAAGTTCTTTATGCAAGAGCAAAAGCTACTGAATAAGAGATGCAGTTATGTTTTCCTGGTTTCATATTTTTTCCCTCAGAATTTAACCTATATTATGCAAACATGATACTCAGTACTTACGCAAGGATGAGTAACACTACTATAATTTTACATAAAATTGTCAGGGTATACTTAAATTTCTTAGTCACAAGGATAAGGAACTAAGTAGAAGTAGTTTTTCTCATATTTAAGACACAAATCTCCATAGAATCCGGGCTAATGTTTTTTCTTTTGCTAAAATAGATTTAAAGACTTCTCTCTAAACTATAACTTGAACCTGAAACATTGGGTTTTTTAGTAAAATACCAATATTTGAGCTAAGACTCACATAGGTCATAAACTAAGGCTCCTATCAATAAACATTTTATATCAGCATCTTGAGAAAATGCTTAAAATCCATACATATGTTTTGAAGACATGTGCTCACAAATCTGTGTTCCTAAACTACATTTTTGTGGATTATAAACTAAAGTCAAAAGAAAGTATATTAAAATAGTGGCATTTAAAAGGCTCTCTTAACAGTGCCATGCTTACACATAAGCACCTTGTCTTTGGTATCTACTCAGTCTATTTTCTGGTAACTTTTAGGCTAACATACTCTAACTACTTTCTCTTATAATGTTTTCACTTCTTCATTTTGCATACTCCTCCTTCCTTCTTATCACCATACTGAAACTGATAAAACTCTCCTCTTCAGAAATGAAAAAAATTAACTGAGAAAGAAAAACAGAATGTAGAAGCAAGGACCGCCAAATTCTTGAGGTCAGACTGAACTTCTTCTAACACTGAACTGCAACCAATAAGTAAGAAAAGCTGTCTTTTCTAAATACACACACAGACACACACCTTCAGAAGGGGAAAAGGAGAGAGAGTGCCTTCTTAATCATAGTTTAGTATTCTGAGTTGACCAATAATCAGAAACATGCTTTGCTTTCACTTCTAGAAACAAGTTTGAAATCAGTAGAAGTATATATTTTGACAATGAGGGAAGAACTTCAAGTCTTCCTTACCTATAAAGCTAAATAAAAGAATAAAAGCACTCCAAACAGTTCAATAAAATTAATAATGTCCAGAGATCCCTTTTAACAAATAAAGGCAATATGCTGATCTACCATAAAATAAGCAGCTAAAGTATTTATAATTTGTTCAACATTTTCAAAGTTCCTTAAATTTATTATGTGCATTTTGAAAAACCTAACTTTTAAACAAAATAATTGGAATAGCTTAAATTATGCAACATACCTCAACTCTTGCCTTATAAAATTCAATATCATGTAGTCTTTCTTTATATCTGCTGACTTCACTTTCGAGTTTATCCACTCTGATTGCTTTTTCTCGAAGTGCATCTAATTCATCTCGGTACATTCTAGCAGAACGAGCATCCGAAAGCAAATTCATGTTCTAAATATAAACAAATATTAGTATTTTCAATTTTCAAATAGGTAATCTCTGGTTGCACAACTCAATGAATTTTCTAAAAAAAACTCCAATGAATTGTATCCTTTACAAGTGTGAATTTCACAGTATGTAAACTATACCTCAGTTAAGCTGTTAGATATAAGGAAGTTATTGTTGATGGCCAGTACTGACAACTGCTACACCTCGGCCAGGGGTTGTACTGCCACCCTGGGCAACTTTGCCAAGGCAACTTCAGAGGCCATTTCCAAAACCTACAGCTATATCACTCCTGACCTCTGGGAAGAGACTGTGTTCACCAAGTCTCCCTTATCAGGAATTCACTGACCATTCTGTAAAGACCCACACCAGAGTCTCCAGGCAGAGAACCCAGGCTCCAGCTGTGTGGCTATGAAAAATGTTAAGTGGATAAAAACCTGTTAAAAAGAAATAAAAAAATAAAATGGGGAGATATATGAAGGCGTTAAAAAAAACAAGAATAGAGGGACGCCTGGGTGGCTCAGTTGGTTAAGCAGCTGCCTTCGGCTCGGGTCATGATCCCAGCGTCCTGGGATCGAGTCCCACATCGGGCTCCTTGCTCCGCAGGGAGCCTGCTTCTCCCTCTGACTCTGCCTTCCACTCTGTCTGCCTGTGCTCGCTCTCGCTCGCTCTCTCTCTGACAAATAAATAAATAAAATCTTTAAAAAAAAAAAAAAACAAGAATAGAAATTATTTTAAAATGTGTTTATATGCAAATACAAACATGCTTACATACAAATTTTTAAATAATGATAACTACTTAGGAATGTAAAAACTACTCAGCATATTTTAAAATAAGTTAACCTTTAGTTAACGTAACCATTTGGAATTAAAGGTGCAAAAGTTAACTTTAAAATACAAGATAGTGAAAATACGGAAGAGGCAAACTGTATCACTAAAGTTGATCATTAGTTACTTTAGAGAAATTATGTTTCTATCCAAACTGTTGTAACATACAAAAATCCTACTGGGTTTTTCTAAACTCCCAAGTGAATATTAGTTGCATGTGATTAGTGTTTAATAACATTTTAGACAGATATCAAAAATTCAATCTTTAAAAGCTCTCTCGTAAACCTTTAGAACAGGTTATCAAAGCATGACCCAGGGACATCTGTGGGTCCCTGAAACCCTTTCAAGAAGTTCATGAGGTCAAAAACATTTTCATAATAGCACTAAAACATTTTTTTTTCATTCTCATTTCTCATGGGGACACAATGGAGTTTCCTAGAGGCTACACGGCATATGATATCTTAATAGACTGAATGCAGAAACAGATATGAGAATTTAGTAGCCTTTAATTAAGATAGGCATTAAAGACATTTGCAAAATGATTTTAAAAAAGAGAGACTTGCAAAAATGCAGAAGAGTAGCATTGTTCTAATTTGTTTTTGGAAAATAATGGTTATAAGCATACCACTTTTATGTTAACATGGAATAGGTTGAATATTATTTTTAAATAAATATTTTCTTAAATTCTAAGTTTTAAAGTACAGAAAATACCAGTAGATATAAACCTCAATTTTTAATAGTAGAAAAGAGCCTTGAGACAAAAAAAGATTGAAACTACTGTTTTACAGGGAGCACATATACAAAAAACCATGCTTCCAAGGAAGAGCAGAATAGCAGTCACAGCATATCTAGAAATGAAGATTTTGATTCCCAGTCTCATTCATCTGAAAAGGTCCCAGTTTATGATTCTGCAAGTGGAGTATTCCCTGAATTTAAAATAGCAAGTTAGGGAAAGTAAGGAGAAGAAATAATTGTCTAGGCCTACCACAATCCTTACCACTTATGGGTAAAAGTAGACTTCATGCCTACCTCCAAATAAAAATGAAACATTATAAATATTAAAAGAAGTAAATTCTTAAACAGTCTTGGTTCAAGATTAAAAAAAAACCCAAACACAAAATTCTAATAAAATAAAAGGAACTCTTAAAAGGTAAAAAGAATTGATCTTACTTAAAAGGTAAAGAGTAAAAAATTAAAAAGCATTCTGTCATCTGTAAGTTAACATAAAGCACTCTCAGAGACTAGAGACTTAGGGAGATACACATTAAGCACCACACTTCACAGTAGAGGTGTTCCAGTTTCCCAGCCATGGAAGCCAAATATACAAAAAGAGAAACTTGCAACTACCCCAAGTCCTAAGAGATTCCTTAGAATTCTAGGAAATTCAAAGAAAAGTATGAATTCTAGGAAAGTATGAATAGCACTGATATAGAAAATGTAAAGTCCAAAGACTGATTTCCTGGGCTCTGGCATTTTTAAACAGAAAAACACTGAAAAAAGTAATTTTTAAGCCCCAGTAACATCATAAAATATTAAGGCAGAGGTTATAAATTTCAAGCAGAAAAATAATTTCCAATTACTGACTGGTCCCATATAATAAAAGTTTCAGGTACAAACCTCTTGTTGGAGCCTTTTTAGTTCTACTTCCATTTGCTCAAGTTCTTGCTTACAGTCCAACAACTGTTCAGTCTTTTCCTCCCTTAAATGAAAATTTTTTAAATCATCAGTTTATTGTTTTTGAAAACCATGATCATCTGCTTTAATACAAATGTATTATCATTACTGAATATCTAGTTGAAAATCCTATTAGCCATCCACTAATCCAGGGGGAAAAGACAAAGAAATGGATATTAGGAATGTGTGTGATTACATGACATCAATCAGATTCCTCCTTAAAATTCCCCAAAGGCTAATAACCTCAGTGACCGACACCCTCTAACTTCATAAGATAGTTTCTCTCTCTTCATTTTTCTTGCCATCCCCTATTCTCACTCTCCTTTTTGTCTTTCTCCCTCTCAAAGACACTGCAAGAGTTTTTAAGCAAGGCACTAGGATCTGGGTCTGAGTCTTAAAAGATCTCCAACTATTTTCAACATCTACAATGGTCTAAAGGAAAGTGTATACAGCTATACAAATACATAAAATATATCCCTATTGGTTTCCTCCCAGTAGTCTATAAACATCTTCTATTTTCTCCTATTCTTCTTCTTCTTCTTACACTCACTACCTTACTTCTCCCATTTTCTAATGCCCTTTCAGAGTCAAGCTGCTCAAACTCAAGTTTCCATTCACTAACTCTACTTTTCCACCTTCTGTTCTTTAATAAAAAAACGGTAAATGTTCATTGTATAAAGCAATCCACTACTGACATCTCATCATACCTATACTTTTTTTTTTTTTGAGAACCATAATTTTTAATGAAGAAATAGTCCCTTGGAGTTCCACTTTTCACTGTAATGAATAATGTTTTGGTAAATAAACACTGTATGTTTAGGGGCACTTGGCTGGCTGAGTTGAAAGAGCTTGTGATGCCTGAACTCAGGGTCATCATGAGTTCAAGCCCCATGTTAGATGTACTTTACTTAAAAAAACAAAACAAAACAATGCACCCACCCACTCCCCAAAACCTTGTATGTTTCAGGCCAGATTTATAAAAGTACATTACATGTTTAAATGTTCTTGATATATACCATCAAGCAGCCTCCAGAAAGGTCATTATCAATTTATAATGCAATCATTGTGAATAAAAGTGCCTATATGAAAATCAATTTAATAACTGAAAAATTCTGTGTTACTATTCTAATTTGCATTGGATTGAATACTAAGACAACCTGGAAGAAATGGGTAAATTCCTAGAAATATATAAATTACCAAAACTGAAACAGGAAGAAAAAGAAAACTTGAACAGACTGATAACCAGCAAAGAAGTTGAATCAGTAATCCTAAAACTCCCCAAAAAACAGAAGTCCAGGGCACCTGGGTGGTTCAGTGGTTTAAGCCACTGCCTTGGGCTCAGGTCATGATCTCAGGGTCCTGGGATTGAGTCCCACATTGGGCTCTCTGCTCAGCAGGGAGCCTGCTTCCCTCTCACTCTCTCTGCCTGCTTCTCTGCCTACTTGTGACCTCTGTCAAATAAATAAAACAAACAAACAAACAAAAAAAACAGAAGTCCAGGGCTAGATGGCTTCCTAGGCAAATCTACCCAACATTGACAGAAAACGAGTTAATACCCATTCTTCTCAAACTATTCCAAAAAAAACAGAAAAAGAAGGAAAACTTCCAAATTCATTCCATGACCAACACTGAGTGTTGCATGTAAGTGATCAATCAAAAAATTCTACTCCTGAAACCAATATTATACTTTATGTTAACTAACTAGAATTTAAATAAAAATTTGAAAAGAAAAAAAAAACACATTTCAAATTATATTTTTACCCTGCATGTTAATAAACTAAGAACAATTATAATTATATATTATATAATATATAATGTATATTATAATGTACCCCTATAAGTATGCTATTAGTTAACCTACGTGTTCTCATTACAATTATTTATTTCCGTTGGGTATAAGGCAACCTGAACTACCTTTAACCACCATAATTTCCATACTTCATTATTTTGGAAAGATCTGTCCCAACAAAAAGACTTAGAACAAATGTTAATAAAAGAAATCTGTGAAGAAACACATTTTCAAAGGACAAAAAGATGGTATTTGATGAAATGCTATTGGGAATACTCGCTATATCTGAAGTATTAATTTATTCATTAATAATATTCATTTACATTTTTCCAGTCAGCATATGAGAAACCAAATTTTATCAATGTCTCTAAGTTGTTTGGGATTTTAATACACTCTATGGTCAAGTAAATTTCATTTAAAAATCAAATTCTAATATAGTGCAAAATGTTAAATGAATTCACAACCATCATTACAGTTCTAATTGCATGCTTTATCTAAAGACTGGAGAAGATTGTGCTAAATTATATGGCACGAACTAGTGTTCACTGTTTAGGCTATCCATTAACTGCCAGTCAAACTAATAACAGCAATCTCTTCTCTAATTTTCCTGGTGCAGCTGTTTATAGAATATCCTGGGCGTGTTCACTTCAATAGATCCATAATAGCGCAGACATCCACAATGAAAGCTGTATTTTTTTGTTTTCAAATTTTCCTATAGACTGTATATTTTTTCTACCTTGCATATTCAATCACTTTCTTAAACTAACTGCTTTTAATAATCAGTAAATAAACTTAATTGTTATATTGTGTCTTAAATTTTAAATCTATACTCTGAAGCCCAAATTCCAGGAAAACAAACCAAAAGAAAAATATAATAAAAGAAAAAAGCCATAAACATAAAAAATCCTTTGTTCTTTTTAAAGTACAAAATAAAAAACCTCCAGCAGAGACTGGCTCTATCTTTACATGTGATTCACCAAGGAATGCTCATGTGACATTTACACCAAATGATCTTTGAAAGTTAAATAAATATAATTTCATCAGCACTAACCAATCTGACTACCATGTCTAAGTACATGACTCAGGCATTTCAATTACCCAACACAGATGATACAAAACACAAAATTATTTTTTATAATACTGTATGCCAACAATTCAGTCTTTTATAACATTAATTTTTAAAGAGCTAAACTTGTTGACTGAATCAGCAGTTGCCTTTTTTTGAATCCAGTTTTGATTTGAAATCCAGTTTTGGATTTCAAAGAATATAAAATTTAAAAAAAATTAAAGAGACCCCAATTTGTCAAGGAAGAACAGTATTTTATAAGAGAAAGATCATTGTAACATAAGAAAGGCAGGAAGAACATAAATCCAGAATGAAGGACAATCTGTAAATTGGTAAGATTTAGGATTAGGAAAATTTCATGACAGTCTCCCAATTTTTCTCATTTTGATAAATACTAGTGAAAACTCTGACTCAAGCTAGCAGTTGGAACAACTCATCTATATGCCATAAGCTGAAAAAACATTTTTAGGTCACCTTTGTGACCATGTAAATTCAAGAAGCCTTGAAAATGACCAACTTACAATTCCTGCCTAAGCCTTCTTATCTTTGCCTTAGCATCTGCCAGTTCCACGGACAGATGTTGTCGACTTTCCGTTCGCTTCATGCCTGGAGAACCACAGGGTGACTGTGCAGTTGAAGAGGCATGGGGTAAAAAATGAAGACCATCCCGTTCTTCAGAGAGTTCTATGATAGTCTAAAGAAATACAGAAATAAACACTGTTAGTATTCTACATATTAGAGAACTAAAACACATCAACACTATTCACTAAGTCTAAGTACTATCCTATAATATCAAAAATAATTCACTGGGCAAAAATATCTTAACTTAGCGATAGCTCTCTTTTTAAAAAATTTCATGCAGGGGCGTCTGGGTGGCTCAGTCATTAAGCATCTGCCTTTGGCTCAGGTCATGATCCCAGGATCCTGGAATCGAGCTCTGCCTTGGGCTCCCAGCTCAATGGGAAGCCTGCTTCTCCCCCTCCGTCTGTGCTCCCCTTGCTTGTGCTCTCGCCCTGTCACATAAATAAAATCTTTTTTTTAAAAAGTTCCATGCAACAGTTCATGGATTAGCTATTTACTAGATAACATTAGAGTCAGATTTATTCTTTTTTCCCCTTCCTAACTTTTTAATAAAGGAAATCAATTGTGGTAAAACAACTACACTAGACAGAAACTGTTTTAAAGGCTTAAAAGACCTGTTGACATAGGAAAGAAATCAACCCAAGAGGAGTTTGTCTACAACTGTGCTGTCCAATGTGGTAGGCAGTAGCACAAGTGGTTATTTAATTAAAAAAAAATTTAAGGATTTTATATATTTATTTATTTATTTGTTTGTTTGTTTGTCTCAGAGAGCGAGAGTGCACACAAGCAGGGGAAATGGCAGGCAGGACAAGCGGGCTCCCTGCTGATCAAGGAGTCCCATGAGGGACTTGATCCCAGCACTCTGCGATCAGGACCTGAGCCAAAGGCTAACCAACAAAGGCACCCAGGTATCCCCCTAATTACAAATTTAAAAGGTTAAAAATAGAGTTCCTCACTCGCACTAGCCACATTTTAAGTTTATAACAGCTACATGTAGCTAGTGGTTTGTTACTGTATTAGAGCGTGCAGAAATATAATCTTGCCACAATTGCAGAATTCTACAACATTGCTCTAAAATTGTAGACAGGGATCACAGAGGGACCTAAGAGAACCTCAGAGGTTTAGTTCAAACTCTTCATTCTGCAGGTAATGTTAACTGAGGCACAGAGACTAATTTGTCCATGATCACAAAACTCCTAGGAGCAGTGCCAAGACTCCAGGGCCAGTTTCTTGAGTCCATATCCTATGTTTTCTTTCTTGCAATAATATGTAATCTCCATCCCATCTCAACATTTCTTTTATTCCTTTCTCTAGTCTTTCCATGGGACACAAATCTCATTCTACTTTCCCTCGTTCTGAACTTTAAGGGCCATTTAACTTATATTTACCTCACTCAATCATATTCCTCCATTCCTCCAATTTTTCTCTTATTGGAAAATTCTCTTATTCTAAACCAGTTTCTCAGCTTTTGTTTCAAACTTCTCGGGCAAACAGAAATTGTCTTGAATAGTAATTCCAACTGTCTTACTCCAGGTAGAAGAGATAGGGTAACCACCTCAGGACCATGAAATCACCAGTTTTGCTTTCTTATCACCAAGTCTTACAATGCCCTCACTAAATCATTACTTTTATCCTTCTTCTTCTTCTTTTAAACCACTCATCAGAATTCATTTCTTCATCCTTGGCATATATTTCAGCACCAAATCAAGGTCTGCTCAACTACTGCTTTCACAAATTCCAGTATCCCTACTGACAATCTATAGAATGTGACTTCTCAGTCCCATTTCTGTTTAAAACTCTACATCTACTCCTTATTCAATACACACAGACTTCTCCAATGAAGGAACCATTCCTCTCTTGTGCCATGCCTCCTTTATTAGCATTACTCCCATGGCACCATACCTACACCTGAACCTTTCTGCACAGATTATTTCTGGCTACTCTAGTAGTTCTGTGCCTAACTGTCATCCTTTCTAATGTAACACTACCATGCCACTCTTTGACTACAGTCCACTCTTTGGGAAAAATTAAAAGGGAATGAATATTTACAGAACTCCAGACAGGGGATTTTCCAATAAGATCTTATCCAATACTATAATCTACAATAGAGGTATTATGTCTACTATAAAACAATAAGGAAACTGAGACTCATATAGATTAACTTAACAAAGTCACACTTTTAACAGGTATAACAGTAATTCAAATTCAAGTTTAACTCAAAACATTATGTCATTTTCCTTACCTACCCTCATTTTTTAAATTCCTTCTCTATGGTGATAAAGAACTCTAAAAGGAAAACAAACAAGAAACTACACAGTCCTACAACAAACTTGCCATCTATTTTCAGTTAAGCTCTTTTCAATGCCCATCAAGTCTTTAGTTGAAATTTTGCTGATTTCCTGCCAAATTTCTCTACAATGATTGTTTTAAACATATTTCTTTTCTCTACTTAAGCCTCCACGTGTAAACTGCTATTATCACTTCTACTAAATGACCTCTCCTCCAACTTGTCAAAGAAACAAAAACACCTGAGGTTAAATCCTCCATTTTTACACATTTTTGTTTCCAATACATATTCCTTATTTCTACAAGATTTTCAACTTCTCTCTTCCTTATGGCTTTTTTTCTCCTTGATCTTCATATATATGTAAGTATTTTCTATCTAGGGGGGAAAAAAGACCACAATTCTCTCTCGTTACCCTTCTACTTCTCATTCATTGCTTTTTGCAGGGTAGCTTATACATTGACACTATTCATCTTATCCACCTACCCCATATGCCCAGACCAAGTGCCTGTCTCTGTGAATACTGTTACTCGTAATCTCCATGCTCAGTCTTCATGGAGTCAAGTTTTATTTACTTACTCTCTCCATTATCTTTAATCTTGCCTTCTAACATCTCCTGACTCTAATAATAATAGTGCTTGTGGATAGTACTTAATATGTTTCATGCACACATAAATTAGAATTTAATTACATGCTCTTTTTAAGTCTTTTTAAAATTATATGCTATCTTTTATTTTTATTTAAAATGGTTTTTCCCCCCATAAACCTGATACAATCTCATACCTCCTCTGTATCTCTGATCTCATTTAGCATAGTACTGAGCCAAAAACCAGTTCCACAAAATTACTTAATTGAATGAGTCACAAAATGGAAAACTCAAGAAAGTAGAAAGACGCGTACTACATTTGAACTTAGTAGATGGTATTATGGAGATATCAAGAGGTTCCAAATGTCAGTGTACAAAAGAAGTATGGGTTGAGAAATATTTCCTAAAAAGAAAAAAGAAGAAACCAAGTACTAAGAGTTAAAGAGTATCCAGAGGAATTATCCATTAAAGATTATGTAGACAATTTGACTTTTCTCTAATGTAGTAATTTCTTTAACTCAAGGCCTCCAAACATTTTTTTTAAAAACCTGACAAAAAATGTTACTAAAGCATAATTTAATTTCATGAATGTTCTCTGATACTTCTGATCCTAGAGATTCCACTAGCAGTTTTAAGTAATGTCTTCCTTCTCTAAATTCCTATAGTATTTAGATATATGGTTTTTTATTTTATTTATATTTTTATATTTATATTTTTATATTTATTATATTTAGATATATTATCTAATATATCTAATAATATTTATTATATTTAGATATATGATTTTTTACTGCTTTCAATATTTTATTAGAGTAAAGCAAAGCTGGAGGCATCACAATTCCAGACTTGAAGTTATAGTACAAGATCTAGTATCAAAACAGTATGGTACTGGCACAAAAACTGACACAGAATAGAAAACTCAGAAGTGAACCCACAACTATACAGTCAATCTTTAATAAAGCGGGAAAGAATATCCAATGGAAAAAAAGATAGTCTCTTCAACAAATGGTGTTAGGAAACTGGACAGCGACAGGCGAAAGAATGAAACCAAACCACTTTCTTAAACAAACACAAAAATGAACTCAAAATGGGTTAAAGACTTAAATGTGAGACTGAAGTCATAAAAATCATAGAGGAGAACACAGGCAGTAACCTCTTTGACACTGGCTGTAGCAACTTCTTTCAAGGTATGTCTCCTGAGGCAAGGGAGGCAAAAGCAAACAAAAATCAACTACTGGGACTTCATCAAGATAAAAAGCTTCTGCACAGCAAAGGAAACAATCAACAAAACTAAAAGGCAACCTACTGAATGGGAGAAGATATTTGCAAATGACATATCTGATAAAGGGTTAGTATCCAAAATCTATAAAGAACTATAAAACTCAACACCCAAAAAATCAATAATCCAATTTAAAAATGTGCAGAAAACATGAACATTTTCCCAAAGACATACAGATAGCTAACTGATGCAGGAAAAGATGCTCAACATCACTCATCATCAGGGAAAACAAATGAAAACTACAAGGAGATGTCACCTCACACTTGTCAGAATGGCTAAAATCAAAAGCACAAGAAACAACAGGTATTGGCAAGGATGTAGTGAAAGGGGAACTCTCTTGCATTGCTCGTGGGAATGCAAACTTGTGTGGAGGTTCCTCAAAAAAGTTAAAAACAGAACCACCCTCCAATCTAGCAATTACAGTGCAATTCCCCAAAGAATACAAAAATACTAATTCAAAAGGATACATGCACCCCGATATTTATAGCAGCATTATCCACAAGAGCAAAACTGTGGAAACAGTCCACATACTGTTTCCATTTGACTGACAAATGGATAAAGAAGATGTGATGTGTATAGTGGAGTATTACTCAGTCATAAAAAGAATGAAATCTTGCCATTTGCAACAACATGGATAGAGCTAGAAAGTAAAATAAGTCATTTATATGTGGAATTTAAGGGAAAAAAAAAAAGGAACAAGCAAAGGGATGTGGGGGAGGAGGGGGGGACAAACCAAGAAACAGATTCTTAACTATAGAGAACAAACTGAAGGTTACTAGAGGGGAGGTGGGTGGGGTGATGGGTGAAAGAGGTGATGGAGATTAAGGAGTGGACTTCTTGTGATGAGCACAGGATGTCATATAAAGTATATTTAGTGTAACTACTAAATTCTACACCTGAAACGAATATTACACTTTACATCAACTAACTGGAAAATAAATAAAAACTTAACAAAAAACCCTAAATTATTTTATTAAAATAACTTCCCCACTAGATTGTAATGATCTTTGATCCTTTTTTGAAAATTTGTCAGTTTGTTGCTCCCAAGCATTCTTAGCACAAGATCTTCCAATACACACGTATTAATATACACTGAAGAACACATGAAACATAAAAAGATATACCAAAGCTAAGAAAAAAAATTGAAGTGACTTAATTCTACCTATGGAACTCCCAATTAAGGAAAAGAATAAGAAATGTGCTCAACACATCATACATATGGGCAAAGGTTTTATAAACAGGGACACAGGGGTTGCAAATTTGACTTGGCAAACTGTTTAACTTCTCTAAGCTCAAGTATCTTCATTTTTAAGGTGGGGTTACTGTACAGACTTATGAAGATAGTATATTATACACATAACATAATGCTTGGCATAAAATAAGCTTATAATAAAGAGATCTTAAATTCATTAAAATCTATTTGTCGTTTTTGGTAAAAGAAGAGGATTTAAGAAATACATATTACACAAAATTAATACAAAATGAAGAGTAATTAAAAAGAGTAACCGGGGCGCCTGGGTGGCTCAGTGGGTAAAGCCGCTGCCTTCGGCTCAGGTCATGATCTCAGGGTCCTGGGATCGAGTCCCGCATCGGGCTCTCTGCTCAGCGGGGAGCCTGCTTCCTCCTCTCTCTCTCTCTGCCTGCCTCTCTGCCTACTTGTGATTTCTCTCTGTCAAATAAATAAATAAAAATCTTAAAAAAAAAAAAAGAGTAACCAAATTACACTTTCTAGATTGAAATAAAAGAATTACAACAAAAGATCAATCAAAACAGAAAAAAAGGACTCTGTTTTGACAAGGAAGGGCATCCCCTGTGAGTAGTCCGAAGCTTCCTACTACTGATTGAAAAGTCATGTCCTATCCTTGCATGCCAGCAAAATAAAGAATATTAAAGTGCACAGATGCTCACCAGGACATACAACATATATGGACAAAAAGGCCTGGAGCAGCCAATTAGCCTCCTTTGTTGATGTGAACCTTCTAGAATTAAGTGGCCAAGTATGAAGAAATGCACTGCTTAATTTAATAAGCTGACAGTCTGGGTTCCTTGGAGACCCCCAAGGGAAGAAACAAGCAGAAAAAATTCTAACTGATGTTATTTTAAAGGCATCCCCCAAAGCTCAAATTTTCTAGGAGGTCACAAAGCTAGTTCAGTCTATGACAGAGCTGAGAATAAGGACATTTTGCAAATTTCAAGTTAAAATAAGAGTCAGGCAAAAAAGTAAACTGAACACCCTAGGGAACGCTTCCAGGATGTGTTCCAGCAGCAGCAATAAGTAGAGCCACCTGTTAGTTCTCTTGCATCATTGGCTACAAGCTACAGGGTAGCCCTGCCCAAGTCTGTCAATTCAACCTAGCTTGAACTGGCATAGAGCCCACCTGTACAACCATGAACATCAATGTGTGTGCCAGAAGAGCAGTTTTATGAGAAAAGGAGACTCCTCACTGGTCCATATCCAAAGTCCGCCTCTACTGTCTGCAGATGGGAATGACTCAAGCACACACGATATGGCCTGCATCTTTGACACATCGCCACAGTGGACCTGACAGGCATGTTCCTGAGCCCCATCAACAGGATAGAAGCACAGATTATGCCTCCAGCACTAGCTCTGCAGGTCAGGCTGTTTACTGCAAATCCTACTCTATTCCTTCAGCATGGTGCTTGTGGATAAGCATGGCATGAACAAGGGGCACTATATCTCTCTGATGACACCTATGGCCCTCTTCAAACTGAGTGACACCTTCCCCTTAGGAGAAATAGGTCTGTAAGCTGGAAAGGCCCAAACGTATGTGTAATACCTGATATGATGATTCCTCTCCTGGAAGTTCCATTTTTTTCAGGGCCTTAAAATATCCTAATGTACAGATTTTAATTTGTAATTTTGAAAGTCTTTCACTGTAAGTTTTCTTTGCACTTAAAAATGAGCATGCTGCTACCCTATGACCCAGCAATTGCACTACTGGGTATCTACCCTAAAGATATGCACCCGAATGTTTACAGCAGCAATGTCTATTATAGCCAACCTATGGAAAGAACCTAGATGTCCATCAACAGATGAATGGATAAAGAAGAGGTGGTATATATATACAATGGAATACTATGCAGCCATCAAAAGTAATGAAATCTTGCCATTTGCAATGACGTGGATGGAACTAGAGGGTATTATGCACGAAATAAGTCAATCAGAGAAAGACAATTATCATATGATCTCCCTGATATGAGGAAGTTGAGAAGCATTGTGGGGGGCTTGGGGGGCACAAAAGGAATAAATGAAATAAGATGGGATCAGGAGGGAGACAAACTATAAGAGACTCTAAATCTCACAAAACAAACTGAGGGTTGCTGGGGGTAGGGGAGGAGGGAGAGGGTGGTTGGGTTATGGACACTGGGGACAGTATGTGCTGTAGTGAGTGCTGTGAAGTGTAAACCTGGTGATTCACAGACCTGTACCCCTGGGACTAATAATACAATATATGTTAATTTTTTAAAAAAAGAACATACTGCTTTTATACTCTGAAGTGTTCCAAAACATGCTATGAATATGATACTTACTACTTTCTTTCCTCTAGCATGGCTGGTAAATTTTGTAGAGAAATTAGAAACTACAACCATAAACATGCTTTTGATGTATTTATTCAGTGTGATATAACTTTCTTCTATTTTATTTTTTCATATCACTTTCTTCTATTTTATTTTTTATATAAAATAAAATATTTTGGAGGGAAAAATATCATAAAATATTTTGAAGGAAAGAACAAAAGAGCTAAAGGGAAAATCTAAGGAAGAACTTGTTTCAATCCAATTGATTAATACAAAATTATTGTATTTACATTTTCATTTTTCACAATTATTTTTAAGAATCTTTTCTAATTAGTCCACTGGTGACCCAAACGAAAGAGTTTTCCTCTAGAAAACTGTTTAAAAAACCAGCTAGCAACTTGTTTCCAAATAACTTGAGACAAAGGAACGCCACCACTTTTTTCTTGTTAAAAAAACAAATTCAACTAAAATGCTTAATTAGGCAGGATAATACATTTTAAAAATTCTTCAAACAATCAATATAGTGTTTCATATTCCTTAGTTTTGACACAGATCACATAATGACAAATTTTTTGTTCTCATTTCTCCAAAATCATATTCTTCTTCACCCCATATTATAGAAATAATCTATAGACTATAGAAATAATCTAAGTATCTCAAGATAAGTTTGATATATATTAGAGACATTTAGTTCATTCTTCCTTTGGTCTTACTTGCCTTAGGTTTTTTAAAAATTAGTTGTTGTTCTAAATATTTCTTTATTTCCTATCTTTTCTTCTCTTTTAATGCCTAAAGAAAAACTGGAAAATCTCCATCTATAGCGACATGAAAGTTTTGTTCAGAGAAAAAAAAAAACCTTTAGGAATTTCTTCTATGTAAGTCTTTCATTAGCCCAAAGAGTAAACAAATTCTCTGGAAATAAGCTCAAAACTGTCTCTTCCAGGAGTGCTCAGTGGTGCAGTTGGTTATGTATCCAACTCTTAGCTTTGGCTTAGGTCATGATCTCAGGGTCCTAGGATTGAGGCTTATGTTGGGCTCTCTGCTCAGTGTGGAGTCTGCCGGAGATGCTCTCTTCCATTCCCTCTGCCCCTCCCTCTCATGCTCTCTCTCTCTCTCTCAAATAAATAAATCTTTAAACACACACACACACACACACACACACCTGTCTCTCCCATGTAAATGGAGCAACTGATCAAAGCTACACATTCTTCTAAATGGCAGAGCCCTTTGGTCTGCTATTAACAAAATATTATTCACCATCACATGCACTAAAGTCTAGACTTCTATAAAATTACTAGCTGTTTTCAGAGTGCAGGCAAAAACCCTGGTGCAATTTTACTCTTTTGAAAAAGCAAAGTACTTTCTTACGGGAGCCTATAATAATTCTTTTTTAAAATCACACCTCATTTATTGACTACAAAAAATTGAGACTTTTCGTGAGACATTTTATTCCGAACACCTGTTTTCTCCTTTTATTAAAGTTATTTTTCCAACCTCAAAATGTGGCAGTAAAACTAAGAAATTAACCTTAAGCAAATTCTCATGCTTCAAAGGAATGATTTTTCCATTTACATCAACAGTATTTTCAGTTTTGCACTTTTGTACTGTTGCCAGGGCTGTGGAGATGACTTAAAAGCACACAGGAACAAAATCGGAATAGATTTAAAAGAAAGGAGAAAGGAAAATCTAACTGCAATCTCTTTACTAGCAATTTGGGGCTCTTATCTACCCTTTTTGGTTCCTGTGCTGCACAAAGAAACAGACATAAAGTACTTTATTACCTGTCCCTAAGAAACAAAGTATCAATTTTGAAAACCCTCTGAAATCACTTTTGGAAAGCAAACTTTCACAATATACTAAAGGAAATTTACAAACCTCTGAATGTTCATCTCTCTCATCTATAAGTCTTTTTAGATGTAATGCCATATTTTTCAAGAGTGGCTCTATTTCCTCTTGAGACATATCAGTCACTTCCATCCATTGCAGATCAAACACATTTTCCTGATTATGGGTTACCTTTAGCAAAGCAACCAAAATAAACAATGTTTTAGAATAGCTAATACTTAAAAACTGATTTCATTTTAGTACAATATTAGCTCAAAATTATATATCCTTTTATCATAAGAATAATAAGAAGCAAATCTGATCCTAAAGAACACTTGAAATCAATGAATGATGAAAAGGCTAATAATAATAATTATTTTTACTAAGTATAAACTATAAATAAATTTCTATTTGTCTTCCTGTCAACTAAAAAGTAAAACATTTCATTCAGGCATTAAATGGTGATATGTTTGACAACTATTTTAACAAAATCAGTTGAACTTTTGAACTTTTCTTTAGGTAAGACTAAATTTATTGTGCTTGATTCAAAAGCAAAAGTTTTTTCATCCCGAAGGATATGTGTTACTGCACTTGTATACTTGAAAAGCTACATTTTTATAGAGTTTGAAGACGACACGACCACAGAACCTTAGGAGAAAAGGACTACTAACATAAAGATTTTTAAAAGAATGGAAAAGTTACATAAATGAAATACTTATTTCTTGCTTTTCTTTTCTCACTGTGATTCTGATATTCTGCTTTAAATTTTACAAGAAACTGCAAAAATAATGCTTTCAAGAATGATGAATGGCAAATTTAGTAACTTGTAATATTTAGCATTTATTCAAAATAAAATACAAACCACAGAGAGAGCATAAACAAACAAACAAACATATATAAGGGGAAACTACCAAAACCCCCCGTATCTTGTGGCGTACTAATCTGCTAATTGTTGACAACAGTATTACAGACAAGATAGTTGGACTCTATGAATGCTAACACAAAGGAAAGATGGTATACACCACACAGGTTATTCAAATAGAGACTATTTTAAACACTAACAATTTTTGCTATTTAAAAATTCTCTCCCTTTCCTCAGTTCTCTTTCTAATCAACATGTAAATTATAACATGATCTAGTCCTAAAAAGTCTTGTTATGTGTGTAAGATTAAAAGCGCAAGACTAGATAAATGCAGAAATAGCAGCTTTTAAAACCCATCTGTTATTTTAATTACTTAATATTGCACAATATGTCCTAGACTTAAGTTTTTATAAGATGTTACAAATCACGAATGTGTTATAATTCAAGCAATATCTTCAATAAAAATTATACGTGTCCATTCAAAAGGAAATCACTGGAATGAATTAGTACTAAGGTTATCTTCTGACCTTTCACTTTAGTTTTGAATTACAGGCAGTAATCCAGTTTCTGCTGCTTCCGTTTACAATACTGTTCATCTGTGCTAACAAAGACATACACTTCATTCCTTAAACACCTTCCAACTAACATATCTATGGATAAAAGCAACAGTACATGGTAGTTTGCACTGTGCCATGAGGATTCATTTAAGAAGTTATCTCTAAAGAGAAGACAATAACTTGTCTAACAGCAGGGTTCATCTGTATCTGACCTTGATTTGTTCTTGCTTGTCCTAAGACTTCAAGTATTTGGGGAGATATAAACACACCACAAGCTTCATAAAAATTAGTATTAGTATATAAAAACTATGTATAGGTTATTACCTCTTGAATATGTGCTGCAACTGCTGCTTTTGTATCAAAATCTAAACTTTGAATTCTTTCAATAAATTCTTCTTTTTTCTGACACTAAAAGAAATTAATAAAATGGTCACTCATGTTTTATGGTCTACAGTCCTTAGTATGTTGTAAATAACCCAAAACTCATCAGGCCAAAAAACTTGGCTCTGTTTTGAACAGTACAATGAAGGTTTTGTTTGTTTTGCATTTAAATGGTCTAATATACTTACCTAGAGAAAAGATAACAATTTAGAAATGTTTATTCAAAAAGCACAGCACTGAAAACTCATACTATTTTTATGTTGTAAAGTTCTAAAGCGGGAAACCATTACACAACCCATCTGAGGTCAGTACAATATTATTATGCTAACTTTACAAACAGAAAAGTAAAGAATCAAGAACTTGTTTCAGGGAGGATAAGTTACTTGCCAAAAAACACAGTGAGTCAGTGGTAGAATTCGGAATACAGCCAAAAAGCTCAGTCAGTCTTTGGCTATCATCAAACAAAACAGCCTTTCTTCTTAGGAAAAAAAAAATTGTAAGCAATTTTTACTTCAAGCTTACAATACATTCTCACATCTTCATTCTATCAATCTTAATAAAAGAAACCTACTTCTGAAGCCCAGTTCAACATTTATAAGGTATTATAAATATTTGATCCGTTTCTATCATAACATAAAATTACCAGGGGCAAAATTCAAGAGTATATACAAGTACACATATACTGAGTGGAATAAAGGCAGCAATTCTTTATTGTATAACTTTATAAAATCTTTATATAAATTCAGAATATTATGATATAAACCTAATCTTCTTCTTCCCAGTCAGTACTAAATAACAGTTTAACATGTATCTTAATATCTCTACCTCCCATCTACATCTCTTAAACTGCAATCCAACTGCTGGTATAACTGTACTCTTGGAGCTACCAAATGAAAAGTGCATACAAAATAGACAGCACTGCCTTGTCTAGCTTAGTTGCATCTCCTGGGCCAATTATCCAACTACTAGTGAAGAGAATATACTCACAAAAAGAAAAATTGGTTCTTTGATCATTAAAAACTTAGCAAGGTTCTGCTTTATACTCTACACATTTATTATCTCAAATTGTAACATTCTATTTCCATTGTCTACAATTTAACTTAACACATTCCCATCTGTGCAAATAGTTTTATGCCCTGTTAAAATTATTAGAATGATATAATAATATTTAAAATTAAATTACGAAGAATGTACAATTTCTAGCTGTGAGTAGGAAATCGAGTTTTAGGTGATGGGATGAAAATTAGTCAATTTAAAAATAAGAATTTTTTTATCTGTAAATAATATTTGACAGGTCTAGTGAGAATAATTAAGAATCACTTTCTGATAGTACTTTTGTAGCATAATTAACTTTTTAGGTATGGTGTGCCCAATTTTTAAATTTATTGCTTCCAAAGATGTTGGCCTATAGTTTTCCAGACAAAGAACAGATAAAATAGCAGGGTTATGATGACTATGATTCAGTGGAAAGGTCTCCCAATTCAACTGCCATATCTTTGTCTGCCTTCAGTTTAAACTTAATACATATACTTCCCTTCTCTAAGCCCTATAGCCAAATCATTAGCTATATATGGCTACTAAATACAAAATGTAGCTGGTGCAACTAAGCAAATGAAATTTTCATTTTATTTAATAGTAATTAATTTTAATTTAGCCTCATGTGGCTTACAATGGTTACTGTATTGACAGCCCCATTCTAGAGCATAAAGAAGTCTGGTGTTTAAAAACAGACATATAAATAGCTTTACTTCCATATATGAAGGCTCTCGTGAAGAAGACTAGATAATCATCGGCAAATTTTTTCCACCTAAAATGAAGTTCTCTTTTATCTTTATATAAAGTTCTTAATATGTTATGGGCACTAAAGTTCTTTCTAACTCTATTATAGCAACCGATATCTAAGTCAGCAGATTACAGATATTCTAAGAAAAGTGCAGAAAAGTTATGGGGGTGGGGGTGGAGCACGTACGTGGCTTAATTGGTTAAGCCTCTGACTCTTGATTTAGGCTCAGGTCAGGATCTCAGGGTTGAGCCCTAGGATTAAGGCCTGTGCTGGGCTCCCTGCTCAGCAGAGACTGCTTAAGATTCTTGCCCTTCTCCTTCTGCCCTTCCCCTGTTCTCTCGCTCTCTTTCAAATAAATTAATCACAAAAAATAAGGAAAGAAAGAAAAAAAGAGAGAGAGAGAAATTATTTGGGTAGGAATTTGAGGACTGGAGGAAGAATTGCATTAACCCTGAAGTTATACATCTTTCACCAGAATTTAAGCTCTTAAACTCCTCAAATTCCTCACATTTTCACTTGGTATTCTCAGTGCTTTCTCTTATTAAAAAAGACAGGATTATGAAGATAAACTATACTAAAATAAAGGAAAGAATACCCAAAACAAACCACTGAACAATAAAATGAGGAATACATTATAGTTTTTTCAATAAAAATAAAACACCAATGACTGAATAGACCATAATCTATCAAAAGTAAAACAAAAATATGCCATATAAAAAAATAAAAATGGAAAAACTAAAATTCCCTCTTTAAAGAATGGCTTTCCCCACACCCCCAAATAGAAAGTAATAAATGTTGGTGAGGTTGTGGAGAAATTGGAACCCTGTGTACTGTTGATGGAAATGTAAAATGGTACAGAAACTATGGAAAACAGTATGGTAGGTCTTAAGAAAGTTGAAAATAGAACTACCAAATATGATCCAGCAGTTCTTCTGTATAGACAGCAAAAGAACTGAAAGCAGAGACTCAAAGAACCATCTCTATACCTAAGTTTACAACAGTATTATTCACAATAGGCAAAAAGTGGAAGCAACCCAAGTGTCCATCAATGAATAAAATGTAGTATATATGTACAGTGGAATATTATTTAGTTTTATAAATTAGGATACTCTGACACATGCTAAAACGTGGATGAACCTTAAAGACATTATGCTAAGTGAAATAAGTCAATTATAAAAGGACAAATACTGAATGATTCCACTTAGGTCCTGGAGTAGTCAAATTCATAGACAGAAGTAAAGAATGGTGGTTGCCAGGGGCTAAGGGTAAAAGAGATATAGGAAGTTACTGTTCAATAGGTATAAAGTTTCAGTTTTGGAAGATGAGAAAAGTTCTGAAATGGGTAGTGGTGATGGTTGCAAAACAATGTGAATGCATTTAATGCTAATGAACTGTACTCTTAAAAATTTAGTAAAATAGTGACTTTTACGTTATGTATAAATTTTTCCCTGACTAAAAAAAATTAAAAACACTATCAGCAAAAAATTCCCTCTATACTAAGCTACATTTGCTATTATCATGTATTCTCAGAAAAAAAAAAATTGAAAAAATTGCCTCAGCTAGAAGCTATGTATTGCTTCATTTCCCCAAAATGTAATGAGATAATTAATGTTCTAAAATGCTAATTTTTAGGATGCTTTACAGATAACTGGTAGGAAAACAACAGGCTGTAGCCCTCAAGCTGACCAAGTTCAAAAATAGCTTTCTAAATCAAATACTAGTGTTAGAATTGCTTGTGAGGGCAAACATAAAGGTCAAATTTTAATTTCAATCACACATGACACAGTTACTTTCAACATTATGCAACCTTGCAAAATTCCAAAATAAATAATATTTTTGGATACTAAATAGCCAGTACTAATATAAAACTAAGATCTGCTAAATTTCACATGGGCTTCAGAGAAAAATATTGGTAAACAACATATACTGCAAATATTTTTCCTTCTGTGTAGGATGATTTTGCTTGAGAATCTCTCAACTATCTCATGGCGGGATGCACAGCTGTATGCCCATAAAAATTTTAGCTGATGCTCAGAACTGATTCAGAAGATGTGTTATTCACTAAAAAAAGATTCTGGTGGAACTGGACTGGTTTAATTCCTCAATAATGGAAATATCTAAGCCCTGGCATTGAATAGTTTTCTTTGTATTCAAAGTTATTCCTGTGGATTTATGTATAACCAAGGATAAAAAAGCCTTAATTATAAATTTATTCTGTGAGTTAAGATCTTTGGATAGTGACTAATTTACTGTTTTGAATGCTACTTCCCCTTAAGAATTTCAAACTTTCTTCTTCAAAAGAAACAATTTTTTTTCCCAATTTCCTTATGCTTCCTTCCATTTCTATTTCTTTTCATGAATATAGTATCTTTTAAAGTTTGCAGCCCACTAAATTCCTGGACTTTAGTATCATATCAGCAACTTTAACTTACTATTTCTACCTATAAATCACAAGTATAACAGAAAAAACTAATCTTGATGTGGAAAAACATTATTTATGCCACTTACATATTATATTAAACATTAGACATTTTAACCTGTTGAATTACACAAGGACAGATTTTCTGTAATAGACATGACATTCCAGAAATTATTCAAACAATACTTGTTAGCTGATTGGTTTTGTCCTGAAGTACCTTTTAGTTCTTCAGTATCAACAAAGGTTTCTAATTGTTCATACAGAGAGTTAAAGGCTAACCAGAGATTCTGTTACACATTTGATGTCGTTAGCATCAGTGGCTCCCAAATACCGACAGGATGAAATCTAAATTCTATTTTAAATATGGGATACTACAGTTATAGCAAATAGGGTAGGGGTTAGCAGCTTAGATTTTATAGGTTTTTTTGTTGTTGCTTTTACAGGTGGTAATAATGATTACTTCTTTAATATTTTAGGCTTTCTCTTAACTGTTCATAGAAAGTTCTTAGTTCTGCTCCATTCCCACTGTCAATTTAAGTAACCAGAAATAACAACCAAATAGTAACCAGAAGCTACAGCCAAATTTATGCTGTCACTATGTTACTTACATTTACATAACATCCACTAATAGAGGTATTTTTAAAAGCAAATACATTATTCAAGGCTGTAAATAATTAAGGACTGTGTTTCTAATTTAGGATCAGATGACCAAATTAGAACAGCAATGACCACAAACACCACATTTACTGAATTTTCAATCAATTATGAAGTAAACACTTGTATACTACAGAGCATGAAACTTTAATAACATGCATTGTGTAAATCCATAGCTACCGAGCAGTTAGCTCTAAAAGCCACACTCTCTTGGAATTATAATTTCTGGCATATATATGTAAAAAATTACTCATGGCCACAATATTTATTTATTCAAAAATAAATTCATTCCACAAATAACTGAAGTAGTTTAACACTGTAATCACTTATCCAAAACATGGCTGATTAAAGGAAAAATCAACATAGAAAAATAGGTTTTGAAGTCAGACCAGAGTTTAAACTTAACTCTTTGGCCTGTTGGCAATATAAATCTAGAGCAACCATCCTGGTTTGACAGAGACAGTCCCAGTTTACACATGCAGTTCCTCTGTAATTGTTAACAGTACCCATTCCGACTCTCACAAGTGTCTTAATTTGGGTAACTTAAATGTCATCCCATCTAAACACCAATCTTTTTATGTGAAAAAAGAGAAAAGAAAACCTACATAAGAATCATAACTGACACAAAGTGGGAATTCAATAAATCAATGCTGCTATTATTATTATAATCACTCATCAAAAGGGCAATATAATAATAATCCATACTCCTAAATAACATTTTTCATAATTTTTGCTTCTCTTTGTTGTTAATCCTCCCTTCTGTAACATACAAACATGCACACATTAGTCATAAGGTTGTTTTGGGAGAAGTTTTTAAGAGTACCTCTAAGGAAAATTGAAAAACTTGAGGCTGGTAAAAGCCTCAAAATAAATATATATATATATGTATATATATATAATTTTTAAATAATACAACTATCTGATAATATAAGTACAGTCTGAAATAAAATAACAGAGTGTTTTCCTTCAAAATCTCCTTAGAAGGTCATAGTTACTTAAAAGTTCCTAACAGACTTTGAAAACCAAACGCCTCTTTAAGTCTTTCAGAAACTAGAGCCTGAAAAAAAAAAAAAGAAGTTATTAAAATGAAAATAGGAAGAAATATTTTAACTTACCTGAACTGCACAACCCAGTAAAAGTAAAAGCAACTTTTTAACTTCTTCAGTGCCTTGTTCTGCAATAAAAACGATTGCTAAGTACTACATTTTACTTTAGTTCAACTCTCTTTCTTACATTGGTAGAATCCCTTCTAAAGGTAATATTCACAACAACTTGACCCAACGGTTATGTATGCAAGTAGAGCAAAGAAGTCAAAAGAGCAGCTCTGTATGCACAATGTGGTAATAGCAGAAGAAATGGGCAAGGATGTCCGTTTTGAAGGGTTGCAGCACAGATAAAATGGCCTTCAAGACTCTATGCAATAAAGTAGGCTAACTACATAAATACTCTAGTTTTCCATAAATGATTATATCACAGCAGTAAACCAAATGAACTGCTGATATGGGGACATGCCACAAATTCAACCAAATGGTTCCTAATAGGCCTAGCTTCTCTTAGGCCTATTAGCGTTTTCTTTCCAAAACACCTATCTTATATGATTCATCTATCTGTAAAATTTAAATGGCTTTCCACTGTGTAGGCTTATGAGGATCAAAACTTTAAATGTTACAGCAAAGCTGATAAAATGAATGTATATAATAAGCTGGATAAAGTTAATGATCTGTAACAGAACTGGATAGTATATTGGCTGTTGAATAATACTCAATTCAGATTTTCTCAAAATATTCAGCTGAGAAAAAAAAAAGTCATTTCTTTGGGCTAAATTTCACCATCAGGGCAACTGTCTATAACACATTCCGAATCTTCTTTTCAAACATTCCCTCCTACTCTCCAGGAAACAACTTACTTTCTTAGCCACGCTAATCACCCTTCCACAAATATATACATCCACACTCCTCTGCCTTCACTTCTGTCACTCTCTTTGCTTGTCTTTATTCCCTCTAGTTAACTACTTACTAATAACAATCCTAGGCACAGCTCTAACAATTTCAGTGTAGCCTTTCCTGGCAACCACCGTCAATGGTCCCCAGCCTCCATGAATCTGCCAACTTTAAGAATAATTACCGCCCACCCCCCTGCCAGGGCTCCTGGGTGGCTCAGTGGGTTAAACCTCTGCCTTTGAATCAGGTCATGATCTCAGGGTCCTGGAATCGAGCCCCACATTGGGCTTTCTGATCAGCAGGGAGTCTGCTTCCCCCTCTCTCTGCCTGCTGCTCTGCCTACTTGTGATCTCTATCTGTCAAATAAAAAAAATATTAAAAAAATAGAATAATTACCCCATATTTTATATGCCTAATACTTTTACATAGTTCTATTTTGTACTAATTATTACAGGATTTCCTAGTCATCTGTGTACTCACCAAAACACAAGATCCTCCGGGGTACAGACCATTTTCTTTATATCCCCAATTTGGTAGGTAATCATTAAATGCATGTAAAACTGAAAATAATTCCATTCTACATATTTGATTTCATTTTTTAATTTATATAATCAAATATTCCAGAATATCTCTAAAAACTATCTAAACTCCTAATTCACTTCATCTAAGTGGTAATTTCCTCAGGAAAAAGAGCTGCTTGATTTTAGTTTTTATTTTGACTTTATTTTTGTTTGTTTTGAATGAGAATGGGGGGTGAGATCTGGAGAAGATATACTTAGGATTTGCATTATGGGTAGCCTAAAAGAATAAGTCCGTTGTTGAACTGATTAGTGGCTACTAATTTCCTTAATTGTTTAAAAATCAAAACTCTGAACAGGTCACATTTAAAAGCAGGCAAAAGGCATAAACTTCTGAAGAAAATAATTTAAATGATATAAGAAAACTGCTTCTCGTCTTTCCATTTAGAAGTAGTTTCATATAACCTAAACATCGATCAATAAAATCTTAGATTCAAATAGTTCTAGCAATGAAAGCAGATATATGAATACAAACCTAGAAATTACTTCAAAATCACTTATTTCCTTTAATCTTATACCCACATTATCTTCTATACTTGTTTATAATGAGACACTAAAAATCATTACAGAAAGGTATCGATTTGGTAGAGTTGAAAAAACACTGCACTTAACCTAAAATGCACATCTGTAGTATGTAGATCTCATCTACATATTATAAATATTCCATTTATTTTCTCTCTACAAAATGGAGTATCACCTCTGACTTTCACTAGAGTCATGAAAAACCTATTGTATTCATATAAATAGGCAAGATCTTGATACACATTACAGTATTACACGAAGGACTATTATTACATTATGCCAATTTTAATACTTACCAGAAAAAGGATTTTTGCCAATGATTAAAACATTTGGCAATGACATCATGATCAACTGCTGCAAAGTCTCCTGTAAAAAGATATCCCAAATGTTGTTATATGGGTAATGCTGACTAGATAATTATCAACAAGCTATAACTTACCATTTGTGCACTTCTCTGTAGATACGCTACAATGCAATTAAAAAGCTTTTGCATAAACAATGAATCTTGGAACACTGAAAAAATAAAATTAAAAAAAAAAAAAGATGAAAAAAGTTATCCAAGGTCTTAAAAAGACTTATGGTTTCACTCATGTGGAATATAAGGAATAGCTCAGAGGACCACAGGGGAAGGAAGGAAAAACTGAATGGGAAGAAATCAAGGAGTAAGACAAATCATGAGAGACTCTGGACTCCAGGAAACAAACAGATCGTTGAAGAGGGGAGGGGCATGGGGAAATGGGGCAACCACATGATGGGTATTATGGATGGCACCCAATGTGATAAGCACTGGGTGTTGTACATAACTAATCAATCATTGAACACTACGTCAAAAAACCAATGATGTATTATATGTTGGCTAATTGAACAATAAAAATTAAAAAAATAAAAATAAATAAACCAAAGAAAACAAATGCCAAAAAAAAAAGAAAGAAAAGACACTAGGGTAACAAAAATTATAAGGTCAGCTATACTTAATAACATATCTATTACTTACAAAATAGGGGCAACTGGGGAGCTCAGTTGGTTAAGCATCTGCCCTCAGCTCAGGTCATGATCCCAGGGTCCTGGGATCAAGCCCAACATTGGGGATTCTGCTTCTCCCTCCCCTGCTCAGTGAGGAATCTGTTTCTCCCTCTCCCTCTGCCCTGCTTGCGCTCATGCTCATGCTCTCTCTCTCTCAAATAAAATCTTTAAAAAAGCATTTTCCCATAAGCAGTATGTGACATGTACCAGAGGCTCATTAGAATTAATCTTTTATCTTTAACTCTTTATAGATATGTATGAGAAAGTTCCAAAACATTTTCTTCAGTGTTATATTTACTAGCCCTTTAAAAAACTATTACCAAAAACATGCATACATTTTAAAAAAATGTATATACTCTGTATGTGTATCTGATTAAATAAGTAATTAAGAGTAAGTGTAAAAAACTGCTAAAATCATTTACTCCAAAGACTGAGTGAGACCAAGTCTGGTTTTTTAATAAATGAATTTTCCAGTTCAAAGCAAGTTACCTCAAGATGGAATACGCTATTAGCAAGTAGGTAACAGCTAAAGGGACTTAAGGGAATAAATTTCTAATTCTAATTTTTAGTTTCCTTGCCTTGAAGCAAAATTATCAGGACTATCATTGTACATTAAAACCATAAATAAGAGATGTATAAAAAAAGCAATCACTATTTTGTCTCTATCCCATTTAGCGAATAGTCTAAGTCAGAACAAAGAACATTCAAATTCAGTATCATAAAAGGAGGCATTAAATTTTAAGAGATCCTGAATTATTAGAAAAAGCTTTATTTCAACTTCAGGATAAAGGATTAATTCTCATTTATACTTATTTTTAAATAACATGAGTGAAAACTGATAAATCATACTAGAAAACACCAACTCTTCAAGGCAATTTATTATACTGATTTACCATGTAACATTCTATGTTGATACACTGTTATAATGAAACTGTCCAGGTGAACAGTAATCTTCAATATGGTCACTACCTTGTTCCTCTACTCTTTTCCTCAGTTGGCTCCCCATTCTCTGCCTACTCTGTTACTCCATGCCTCAATGCTAACTCAGTCTCTTTGCAAAAGACAAATGCAATCTCATAGATTTTTTTAACCATATGGTATCATCAATGACCTCATGTGTTTCACTTACACACTGTGAAATTCTATTATATTTGGATGACACAACTGCTACAGGAAACTGTTGAATTTAAAATTATCTCCATGTATCTAAAAATGTACCTTAGTATAGTAGAATCTGATACCTAGCATAGCATACTCTGGAGGAGGCCAGTCCAAATGCCTAGGCTTAAATGAAGGTTCCATGACTTACTATGTATGTGAATTTTGTTGGAAAGGGTAAAAAATAAAACAAAAGTATAGTTTTTTAAAAATAAGTTTATGAAATATTAGTTAATAGGAGAAAATCTACTTTCTACTCTACTTTTACTTTATTTCTAAGTATTAAGTTTTTATGTCTGAAAGTACTAATATTAGGCTAGGCAGCTAAAAACCACACAAATTTTAAAAAATTATTTTACAACCTCTATTTAATTCTGTGGGTTCTTCAGAGGATTCTGGTTACATTTTTGTAAAATTTCCTATTTCCCTATTCTAATCTAACAAGTAACATTGAAAATATAGATGACATAAAAAATACCAGAGGCTAAAAAAAACCTGATGGCTATTGCTAAAGCTCTATTATATATCCTCGGATTTCCCAGACTTCACCCTGTTCTAAAGATGCTTATACTGAAGGTGCTAAAGAAATGGAAAAATAATACATTTTGAGCCCAAGATAAATATAACCTTAAGTAGGAGGAACTAATAAATTGAAGGGTTAAAGATGATAATATATATGCATATGAACTAGTAAAGATACTTTGTTAGA
Organism: Mustela nivalis; assembly: GCF_964662115.1. Classification (NCBI taxonomy): domain Eukaryota; kingdom Metazoa; phylum Chordata; class Mammalia; order Carnivora; family Mustelidae; genus Mustela; species Mustela nivalis. The sequence continues at coordinate 65,699,551 of NC_139027.1, read as the reverse complement.
AAAGCGATAAGAAACATATAAAAAATGTATGGAGAAAGAATTTTAGCAATACAACTGAAAGAGCCGAGAAAGTTATAAGAAAATCAGGGCTGGAACTCTGAGTGGCTCAGTTAGTTAAGCGTCTGCCTTCGGCTCAGGTCAAGATCCCAGGGTCCTGGGATCATAGCCCTCACCAGGCTCCTGGCTCAGCTGGAGCTTCTCCTTCTGCCTGCGTCCATCCCACCCCCTAATTTGTGTGCTTTCTCTCTCTCTCAAATAAATAAACAAAATTTTTTAAAAATCAGGGAAGCTATTCATTCTGTACGTACTTACTGTGTGTTTATAATTTGCCAGGCATTGTACTACACTGGAAATAAAGCAATGAACAAAAATCCATGTTCTCATGGAATTTACATTTTAGCGGGGGTAGAGCGAAGAAAAGTAAATAAATGGTTTTGATGATCCATGCTAAGTATAAAAATAATAAAGCATGGAATGAAAAGATTACTGGAGGTAGAGATAAGAAGGTTGCAATTTTGAAAGGCACACAGTATGCAAATACAGAGAATCTGAGAATTTTCAGGACCATTTAAACGAAGTTTCACAGGAACAGGGAGAAATTCTATCTTCATGTGAAAACAATCTAGAAAGATCTGGAGAACAGCAATAAGTAATAAAAATACCAAACAAGAAAGAACTGGCAGAAATTATGTTAATAGGAAAATACAGTAGAGGTGCTCTGAGAGATACAAGTAATGTTATTCCCATTATTTTTTGTTGACTTCTTATAACTTTTCTATTAAAAAATGGTATATTAACTGTATTTTTAATTGATCATCTAACAACTTTTTTTCCTGATATAGAAGTTTCTGTGAACTAAAGTTCAGTTGCCAAAGCACTGCAAGAAAGACTATTTCATGTTTGTGCCAGACTTCCTCTAAGTTATCCATAAACTACTTGCACAGTAACAAGTTAAACACTTCCAGCCAAGGTCTAGGCTCATCTCTCTTTCTTGAGTCACACACTAAACAAAATGCTGTTACTAAAACTGCACATTACTATAGTACTAAATATAAGTTTCAAAGATTTCTAAAATATAAGAGTGTCTTCTTTAGGACTCTTACAACCTATTTTAAAAATTCAAACATAATTACATTTATCATAATATTTGTATTTGTCCTTTTATTTATTTTACTAGGGAAAAGCATGAAAGGGGCACATGGGTGGCTCAGTCAGTTAAGTGTCTGACTCTTGATTTCGGCTCAGGTTATGATCTCAGCGTTCTAAGACAGAGCCCTACATCGGGCTCGGTGCTGGGCAAGGAGCCCGCTTAAGATTCTCTCTCTCCCTCTACTTCTGTAACCCCCAACTCCCTCTCTCTTTTAAAAAAAAAAAAAGTGACTTATTTTATCATATTTTAGTCTACATAAAAAAGTAAATGAATAGCATTAAAAAGAAAGAACATCTGACCAAAGTGTCAAAAATATGATGGAAAATAAAGTATGCATTGTATATAAAACAAAAGGTCCATTTCTTTGGCTACTAGGTTTTACTAATTTTAATAATCCACATGTTGCTTATAACAGATGTTAAACAAAAATCTTTAAAAAGTACCAGTTTTCTCTGCCAACCAGATTAATGGTATAAGACCATTTTGTTTTTAATATTAATGACATCAACCATGCAAAAATGTCCTAATAAATTTAAATTTCCTAATAGTAAAGTGTTATTTCCTTTCTGAGCCTCAAATGATTCAGATTATTTTAATGGTGGTTGAAAACCATCTTACTTCTTTTAGTACTTATTTAAACTGTAGCCAGGAATGCCTGGGTGGCTCAGTGGGTTAAAGCCTCTGCCTTCAGCTCAGGTCACAATCCCAGAGTCCTGGGATAGAGCCCTGCACTGGGCTCTCTGCTCAGCAGGGAGCCTGCTTCCCCCTCTCTCTCTGCCTGCCTTTCTGCCTACTTGTGATCTCTGTCAAATAAATAAATAAAATCGTAATAAATAAATAAATAAACTGCAGCCAGAGTAGTCAAGGCAATCACTAGCTGCTGACAGAATTCTAAAAATGGACTAAGATTTTTACTTGTAAATTGTGTCTCTGATAATCAAATTCACTAACTTTCATTCACAAGAATAAAAATAACTTTAAAAAATCCAGAGACTAGGTAGTTTTACATAATAGCTATAACTTCCTTACTTCTGACTTGAAAATTTTCCAGTATTTATTGGCAAGACAAAAAGAAATGCTTGCTGTATATGGATCAAGTGATTATCTGAAAAGGTCTGAGCTGCCACTTAAACATGAACAAGTATATCAAATCAACTTCACTTAATCTCATCATAACCAGTTATTTCTCTCAAGACCTCGTACATTACTCCTTCATTGTTCTTATTTATCACAATCAAAATTATTTATATAGTTATTTACTCACCTATTATCCCTCTAATATAACCATAAGTTCTGTAAGAACAGGGACATGGTTTGTTGTGTTTACCACTGTAGCCCCAATGCCCTGGCATTCAATTTACAAGTAACAGAACAGAGGGAAACTGCATGACATTACAATTTTTACTGAGCTTTTACATGTTCTAAATCAATAAAATGAAAAAAAGGAAGAATATGGGCACTTAAATTTACCTATCATTACTGAAAAGATAAAATAAAATAATTCCTTCCACTCACAATCATCTCAAGATTATCTGTCACTTTTTTTTTCTCCCTAGGAATCATTTCTGCAAGATGACCCTAATTCTTACCAAGACACAGACTTGTGAATTTTAACTCACCCAAATTCACTTTCCTTTTGTGAATCAGAACCACCATAATGTGCTAAAATATTTTACCTCAGTACTTTTTCTGAGGAATGTATGATATATAAAACATATGTTTAATAGTTTAAATAAATTTGGGAGAAAAGTCTGATCTTTTCAACAGATAGGTAATTTAACAGGTGACAAGAACTGCACTGATTTAGACCTTAACTTGAAATCTGTCTTATTATAAACAAGGCCAGGAGTGTCTTGGTTGACATATATGAGGGAAAAAATTTAGTATGTCAAGTAACTGTGTAAATAAGACAGTTGATCTATTCCTGAAGATACTTCAGAAGTGTCTTGACAGGGGCAGGGAGTGTGGGGTGTCTGGGTGGCTCAGTTGTTAAGCATCTGCCTTTGGCTCAGCTCTGCTTTGGGCTCCCTGCTCTGCAGGAAGCCTTCTTCTCCCTCTCCCACTCCACCTGCTTATGGCTTATGTTCCCTCTCTCTCTGTGTTTCTATCAAATAAATAAATAAAATAATAAAAAAAAAGAAGTGTCTCAGAAACATTTTATCTAAGAATATGAAACACTGGGTTGATGGCAGAAATGGTTTTGTAAACTGGTACTAAAGGAAAAACACAAGGAATTGATACATGGAGAATTTCAACCTTCAGAATATTTTATGTTTTAAATATTTGAAACAATAGTGACAAAATGTTATGATACTCAATCACTTCTAGCCCTAAGGTAGTCCACTGGTATTCAAACTTCCATTAATGAAAAGAAAATGGTATAACTGGTCACCCAGCAAATGTTAATGAAATATTTACAGATGTGTTTAAAAAAATGGTGATAACTCAACACAAGTCAAAAATGTTATTACTAAAATCACCTGGCATTATAAGCATTTAGACTTCTCAGTTTTGGCACTGGATGATTCCTTTCTTAGGAAACTGTGCCATACATCAGAGAATACTAAACTGCTTTCCTGGCTTCTACCCACTTTATACCAGTAGTATTCCTGTGTGTGAAAATGTTTCTCATCACTGCCAAATGTCCCCAAGGGGATAAAAACACCCTCCACTGAGAACCACTTATCGAAAATGTTGAATTGATGAATTTCACAATTTGCTCCTCCCCAAATTTCTTGATGACTACAGCATCATTAGATTAACATGATTAATAAAAGGTAATTTCAACACCTGGCTTTAGGCAGGAGGAAGACAAAAAAACAAGACAACAGTAGTTTCATAAAAAATAGCTCTACATGTTACAACATGAATGAACCTTGAAATCTATGCAGGTAAGAGAAGTCAGTAACAAAAGACCACAAAGTATACAATACCATTTTTAAGAAATGTCTAGAAGAGGCAAATCTATGAAGACAAAAATAAATTTTAGCAATTGCCTAACACTGAGGTAGTGGTAGTGTGGTGGTGGTGGTATGTGTGTGCAGGGTAGGGAAAATAGGAGTAACAGGGTTTTTTTTGGAGGGTGACAAAATTATTCTAAAACTGGTTGTACTGATGCCAGCACAACTGTCTAAATATACTAAAAACCACTGAATTGGAAATTTTAGATGAGCTAATTATACAGTATATGAACTGTATCTCAAGAAAGCTGTTTAAAAAAAAAGCAACAGTATACAATACAAAATTAGGTTGCACTGACAACTAATTTAAGATTCTGATGCAGAAATCCTTTTGCCCTCCAAGGAATCTCACTGAAATTTTCAAGGCAAACCTCCATCTCCCTAAAGATAATATGAAACCAAAAATCTAGCATTGTTTTAGTAAGAACAAAATTGATGACTATCAAAATAAGTCACTGTACCACTTAATTTACTCATTTGTTTCAAATCTAAAAATACTGATATGAAACAGATTAAAAGACAAAATAGAAGTCTTATTTACTCAAATCAACTTGAGGAAGATGACAGCTGGAATACTGGCAAGTAATACAAAAAGTTTATAAAAAGTCTAGCATAGACTTATTTCTGGCAACAAGGAGTATTAGATATTAGAAAGGAAGGAAGGAATCCAAAAATCCTGGATAATTTTTAAAAAATTATTTTTGAATGACTGAACTAAAAAAATAAATAAATAAAAAGATAATTCTCAGTTAAAAGATAAAAAAGAAAACAAAAAACTGAACCCTACAAAGGAAGACAAGAAAGAAGATGTTTTTCTTGGTCTTTGGTAGAGACTAAGGAAGGTTATTTCCCTAAAGATTTGCAATAATGTACTACCAGCTCAGAAAAAAATACAAACACATAAATCCATAATATACCCACCTATAAATGCAGAGAAAGAGATTCAGAAACACATATATTTAGATGCTAATAGTGATAATCTCCAGGCACTGGAACTATGTTTGTATTTTCTCATTTTTTCTACATTTCTACAGTATACAAGTATCACTTCTAAAATAATATGGAGCTACTTAAAATAAAGTGGTTCTGGGCTGGTTGCACAAAAGAAACAAATCCTCTCTGGAGCAATAATCCTTGGCCCAGACACATAGTATTCCCACAGATAAATCCCCTCCCACCCAAAATAAGGTCAAAACACACACACACACAACACCACTGCCACTGCTACTACCACAACCATGAGAAATAGCAAGCTAAAAACAAAAAGTATTTCAGATCACCACAGATCTGACTTCAGATTTTGGAATTATCAGGCATAAAACAAAAACAATAACAAAAACAAAACAAAAAAAGAGTTTTAATTTCTAAAGAAATAACAGAATTAAAAGAATAATAAAACAAAAAAGCAAAGATAAAAAGAATCAAACAGACCTTCTCCAAAAGAAAGATATAGGGTCGCATGGGTGGCTCAGAGGGTTAAGCCTCTGCCTTCGGCTCAGGTCAGTCTCAGGGTCTGGGATCGAACCCCACATCGGGCTCTCTGCTCAGCAGGGAGCCTGCTTCCCCCCTCTCTCTGTCTGCCTCTCTGCCTACTTGAGATCTCTGTCTGTCAAATAAATAAATAAAATCTTAAAAAAAAAAAAAGAAAGATATAATTACTGAGTCAAAAGTTAATCAGTGGGTTAAACAGAAGATCTGACACATAAGAGGCAAATTAGCAAACTGGAGAGACAGATCTCAAAAAAATACTCAGAATGCAGCACAAGACTGATAAGGTAAAAGAAAGTTTAACAAACATGGGGGATAGAATGAGAAAGTCTAATAAACATGTAATAGTAATATCTGAAAAACAGAATAGGAAAGAGATTTCAGAAGAGAGTATTAGCAATCAAGAGAGAAAAAGGACAGTTTAACCTAAGAACAAAAATTAGACTTATGGCTAACTTCTCCAGAACAAAAAGGAATCCCAAGAGAGGAGAATAAAGTCTGCAAAACAAAAATAATTGTTAAAAAAAATAAAATAATAAAATAATTGTTAACAAAGAACTGCATACCCAATAAAACTATCTTTCAAGAACAAGGGTGAAATAAAGGCATTCTCAGACAAATAAACACAGAAATTTTACCTTCAAAAGCCCTCTCTAAATAAACATTTGAAGGATATACTTCATAAGAAAAATGATACCAAAAACAATTCTGAGATACAAAAGAAAATTATGGAGCAGGGGGGGAGGAAAATACATAACTTGATCTAAAGGAACACTGATTCTATTTATTTAACAGTAATTTTAATATCTAATTTATGGGGTTTTTAAAAAAGAACAAAAAAGACAAGAAGGGCTTAAAAAAAATCATAAAGGAGAACTGGAGTTCAAGTCTTCTAAGATCATCGTGCTATTCCATAAGAGATTAATTTTGGCCTTTGCTATCGTAAAAATTGAATGCATAATTTTGAGAGTGGCCTTTAAAAAAACAGAAGGAGGGTGATAAAGATTTAAACCATTAGAAAAAAATATGTGGAAACAAGTACTTATAAATGATATAATTTTCTATAATAATTAAAAAATTCAAAACTCATTTGCATTTAGTCACATAGCTCTCAAGTGGATAAAGGCAAACTTGACAAATCTACCATCATGGGAGAATCCAACTTTACCTTTCTGAGTAAGTGAGACATCAAGAGAAAATTAAACAGGCCACAGAAGGTTGAAAAATGCAATTAACAAACATGTTTGCTCTGACTCTGTACCCAAACAACTGGACAGTACCTATCTTTTTGAAGCGCAGATCAAATCTTAATAAAAAGTGAAGACATAATAGGCCAAGCCAAGTAATTATTAACAATTGTCAAAAAATTAGCATCATACCAACCATATTCTTTAAACAAAAATAAAAACCAAAAGAAGTCTGCTTGAAAAATACTTATTTTAAATAACTCAAGTGGAATAAGAAACCACAACAAAAATGAGAAAATACACAAAAATAAACATTTAAAAAAAATACAACATACCAAAATTTGTGTGATGCAGCTATAGTGATTCCTAGAGGTATAGTGATAGCCTGAAGAATGCTCATACTTAAACTCTGAAATATGCATCCAATTTGTTTTAAAAGGGACAATAAAAAGTATAAGTTTCAGAGTCCAGAGTGCTCACCATAAAATGTGTATGTTTCAAAGACATAATTCAAGTAGCTTAATAAATTGTTGCATTATTAAAGCTCTCAGAAAGTGTGAACTGGTTTTAAAAATTCATAAAATAGAATAATTATTTTTTAAAATTACATAATTTTAAAGTGCTTGCTTGCATCTTTAATATTACATATGAAATAAATTATATCAATATTGCTCTACCTCCAGCAAATAAACCAGTATCTGGCACATAATAAGCATTTAGTATATGTTAGTTGATGATACTCACCTTTTGTTATTACAGAAAAATGTGAATAAACAGGCATTTATTAAAATACTAAATAAATTTTTTAAAAAGGATCACTTACCTGGTAATAAAATTTTATCTGTCTCACCAAAATGGAAAGATTATGAATTCTAAGTGAGGCATCATTGTTGACTTTTTTATTTACTCTCTGACTCTCCGATTTAGGATTACTGTAAGAAATTTAAAAAAGATGTTTTAAACTAAAATTATATTGAAATATACCTATCACCCTACAGATGACTGAAAAGAACCATAAAATACATTTTTTCTTTAAAAAATTGCGTGTCCACATGCATTAAAGAGACAATCCAAAATGAAGATGATTTTTTTGACATGTGTTCTATGCTTCTAATTAATATAAATGCATTTGATATTTTTAGGACAATGGCAAAGTAAATTTGAAACATAAGTCAGATATTGCTCTTCATTCTCATTTTGTTTCTCTACCTTCCTGGGATGAATAACCTCCTACTTCCTTTGAATATATTTATTTCCATCACCCAAAATAAATCTATTTAAATCAAGAATGTAAAATATGAGCTAATAATCAAGAAATGCTCTATCTTCTCACTGAATAATGGGGACTATATTTGAGCAGGCACTGTAACACAGGAATTAAAGAATGCAGTTATAACATGGGTTAATACTTTAATCTTGGGTAAACTTTACAGATTCAATGAAAGCAAATGGTTGAATGATTCTGAGGTAGCAGAAACTAAGGAAAAACAGACCATGGTAAGAATGTGAAATTCAGGGCACCTGGGTGGGATCGAGTCCCGCATCAGGCTCTCTGCTCAGCAGGGAGCCTGCTTCCTCCTCTCTCTCTCTCTGCCTGCCTCTCTGCCTACTTGTGATCTCTCTCTGTCAAATAAATAAATCTTAAAAAAAAAAAAAAAAAAGGGACGCCTGGGTGGCTCAGTTGGTTGGACGACTGCCTTCGGCTCAGGTCATGATCCTGGAGTCCCGGGATCGAGTCCCGCATCGGGCTCCCAGCTCCATGGGGATTCTGCTTCTCTCTCTGACCTTCTCCTCGTTCATGCTCTCTCTCACTGTCTCTCTCTCAAGTAAATAAATAAAATCTTTAAAAAAAAAAAAAAAAGAATGTGAAATTCAATGACACCAAAAACAAAAACAATATAAACAAAAAGAAAAAAAAATGCGTGTTAACTACATAAAACTAAAAAGCTTCTGCACAGCCAAGAAAAACATCAACAAAATGAAAAGGCAACGTATGGAATGGAAGAAAATATTTTCAAATCATATATCTGATAAAGGGTTAATACCCAAAATATATAAAAAACTCATACAACTTGACAGCAAAAACCAAACTAATATTAAAATGGGCAGAGGAACTGAATATTTTCTAAAAAAAGATCTACAAATGGCCAATAGGTACATGAAAAAGGTACTTAACATCACTACTCAAAGAAACGCCAATCAAATTCATTACCCTCACATCTGTTAAAAGAGCAACAGCAAACATCAAAAACATAAGAGATAACAAATGTTGGCAAGGATGTGGAGAAAAGGAACTCTTCTGCACTATTATTAGGAATGTAATTTGTTGCAACCACTGTAGAGATTCATCAAAAAATTAAAAACAAACAAAACAAACAAACAAAAAAATTAAAAACAGAGCTACCATATGATCCAGCAACCCAATTTCACAATATATAAGCCAAAGGAAGTGAAAGCAGGATCTCAAAAAGATACCTGCAATTCACTGCAATATTATTTACAATAGCAAACTCAGAGAAACAACCGTCTATCAACAGATAAATGCACAAAAAAAATGTGAGATACATACCATATATATTTATACACATGTATTAGAGTTATTATTCAGCCATGACAAAGGAGATCCTGCCATTTTCAACATACAAATGGACGTTGAAAACATTTGATAATAAAACAGGACAAATACTCATTTATGTTCTTTTTAAGAAGAACAGGAAATCCAAGTACAAGTGGTGGCACTAGAACAGAAGGGATGTTGATGACAGAACATAAGCACGTACAAGCTAGTTCCATACTAGGGGAAAGTGGCCAGGCTGGAGAAGGACATGGCCAAGTGAAATGGCAAACGTGAAATCAGGATTCCTTATGCAAGGGCTGAACGCATAGTATCATAAAGCAAAAATCTCAGCAGTTGTTGGGACACAGTACTGTCTCCTGATTATGACTTTAACTGCTACACCTCCACACAAGAATGTAGAGAAGTAAAGAAATTGATACCTATACAATAGAGAAGAGGAACTCAATAGAACCTCTCATTCCTTAACCCTTCCCTTTTTTACCTAATGCCTTTTTACTCCTTTATACTTTATACCCCTAATGCCTTCAGTTCCTTCCCCAGACAGATCAGACTGTATGGTGCTTTATTTTTTTTTTTTTATTTTTTTATTTTTTTATTTATTTATTTGACAGAGAGAAATCACAAGTAGGCAGAGAGGCAGGCAGAGAGAGAGAGAGGAGGAAGCAGGCTCCCTGCTGAACAGAGAGCCCGATGCGGGACTCGATCCCAGGACCCCGAGATCATGACCTGAGCCGAAGGCAGCGGCTCAACCACTGAGCCACCCAGGCGCCCCATGTATGGTGCTTTATTTTAAAAATTCTCAAACTTGGGACGCCTGGGTGGCTCAGTGGTTAAGCAGCTGCCTTTGGCTCAGGTCATGATCCCAGCGTCCTGGGATCGAGTCCCACATCGGGCTCCTTGCTCAGCAGGGAGCCTGCTTCTCCCTCTGCCTCTGCCTGCCATTCTGTCTACCTGTGCTCGCTCTCTCCCCCCCTCTCTCTCTGATAAATAAATAAAATCTTTAAAAAAAAAATAAAAATAAAAAATAAAAATTCTCAAACTTTTAGGCCCCAAACTTTTATTTTTGTGGCTGTATTTATTGTAACAGAATTTAAAACAGAAGATTTCACAGCTCTTTACTTATTAACTCATTTTTAAAAATAATAAATTACATGTTTAAAAATATCAAATAAGAAGATTAGTGAGAGGAGTAGCATTGTTTTGCTATTTTTACACATCACTTTAATGTCTAGTTTAAACTTGAAAAACAGGCTTGCTCATCTTTGTTTCTGCATTCATCTATTGTTTGTGGTATTTTGGTTCATGTACATGAAGAAAATTTAGCCTTACCAGGATATGTACTTAGAAGTAGAAAGACCCTATGGAACCCTGCGAGGATCCTCAAACCATACTCTGAGAATTATTGCTTTACTTCAACTATTCTTTTGCCAGAATTCCCAACATATTGATCCTTTGTCATATGACCGAACTCACACAGTCAATCCCCAACACTGCATCAGTTCAGCCATATTCAGTGAGATTGCTCACAACACTGAATGAGAAAATAATACAACAAAAGTAAGTTAAAATATCAAGTAGGAATAGCTAGCATCAAATTTGCCCTCTTGCCATAAAAAGATAGAAAACTGTACAAAACATGAAGTAACAGTTTCAGACTTTGGACAGCAGATAATGTAATGTTATAATCCCTCAAAAGGTTCTCTTTAGTGAAGCAAAGGCATTTTCCAGAATGAGGTATTGGGAGGGGTAGCCCAAGCCTCACTGAACTTACGTATCCAAAACTTAGAGTTCAAGGAAACTGAAGTAACTAAAATTTTCAGAAAAGAATACTGGAGATAGGAAACTATCCTAATATATAAGAGAGCTCCAACTATATGCAGTGAAGATTTTGGCTAAATACGAAGTTGGGCATATGTACCCCTAAATTTTACAAGACTGAGGAGAGGACAACCACAGAAATGCTATAAGCTAAATAACAACCAAAGCTCACAAAGTACAAAAAGATATTCAAGTTCTGACCAGCCAGAGTGTAAAAGAGACCTTTACAAACACCCAGAGCATTTAGTAGAGAAACCTCAGAAAATTATCTTAGAAGTAGGAATAATCTAGCAGTTGAGTAAAAACTATCCCAGAACCTCCCCCAAAAAGCTTTCAAAATAAGCCTTTAAAGGATCAATTACAAGCAACTTGACAACATGCCAAAACAAAATTCATCACTCCTGAGAGGATAAGACCCAGACACATCATAATGTAATAATCAAAATGTCCACTATAAAATAAAAAATTACTAGACATATAAAGAAGGGGGGTGAAAAAAAAAGTGATTTGTGACCAGGAAAGAAAAATGCAAAGTCAAAAGAAACAGACCCAGAAATGAAAGAGATCATGGGAAGAGCAGACAAGAACTTATAAAAAGCCATTATAAATATAGCGACCCCTTGAATGACAAGGGATTAGAAGTGCTGACCACTTGCACAGCCAGAAATCTACAAAGAAGTTTTGATTTTCCCAAAACTTAACTACTAATAGCTTACTGTTACTAATAGCTTACTGTTGCTCAGAGCTTTACCAATAACATAAAGTCTACTGATACATATTTTTATATGTATATATACTGCATTCTTATAACAAAGTAAACTAGAGAAAAAATTAAGAAAATTATAAGAGAAAAATATATTTATAGGGCTATACTGTAGTTATTACAAATATCTCTGTGTAAGTGGATCCATGCAGTTCAAACCTGTTATTTAAGGGTCAACTATACAGTAAAGGACTTAAAAGAAAACATGAGCATTATGTGAGGAGAAAAGGAAACTGTTTTAAAAAAAAACCCAAATGGAACTTCTAAAGCTAAAAATTACATATCTGAAATGATAAATTCACTGCATGGGCTTAACAGTAGATAGGAAACTGTTTAACAAAAGATTAGTGAACTTGAAGACATAACAATAAAAAAAAAAATCTAAAATAGAGGGGGAAAAAAATAAACCAGCTGAAAAGAATGGAGTTTAAATGATTTATGAGGCAATATCAACTTACAGAAAAATTGCATGGACAAGTAGACTTTTTCCAAACCTCTTGAGAGTAAGTTGCTGTCCTGATATCCAATACCCCCCTCCCCAAATTTTGATGCTTATGTTCTACACATACAATTATTAAAATCAGTAAATTAACAATAATATTTTTCTATCATCCAATCTTTAGAACGCACTCAAATCTGTTATTCCCAGATAATGAATGGATATCCTTTATAAGAAAAGGATCTAATTCAGAATCACACTTGTCATTCAGTAGTGTGAATTTTCATCTTTACTTTCTTTCAGTTTGGAACAGCTTCTGTCTTTCCTTGAATTTCATGACCTAGGCATTTTAAAAGGTTAAACCAGTTATTCATAGAATGTCCTTCACTTGAGTTTAACTAATTAGACTGTGTCTGACTCATAATGAAGTTCAGGTTATGTATCTTTAACAGCAAAAACACAGAAGAGATATTGTGCTCTTCTCAGTACATCCTAAGAGATGGTGCAAGATTTCATTTTGTCTCATTACTGATGACACTCCCTTTTATCACTTGATTAAACTGGTAACTGCCAATTTCTTCCATGATAGTTATTTTTCTTTGGTCATTATTATTTTGTGAAGACATACTTAGTAACTATGTCAATAATCTGATCAATTTATTTATTTATAACAATACATACTCATGATTCCCTATAATATTCAATGGATCATAGTCTATTACTATAATTACTTTGATAAAAAATTGTAGATTATCTTTTCATTTTGTTGTTTCTTTTACTGTGCATAAATTTTTATTTTGATGCAATCCATTTGTCTAATTTTGCTTTTGTTGCTTGGGCTTTTGGAGTCACATCCATCATGAAGCTCTTCAAAACTAATTTATAGTTTTCTCTGGCAAGAATTATTACATATATGCTTATTAAATGCCTCCTAGTTTTTACCATTAGAATGAATGTAATATTTTAAAAATATTTTTACTAATAAGTTATTACTAATATATGAGTGCTATCAATTTTTGTGTATTCCTCTTATCTTTGGAAACCTTACTGAACTTTCTTATTCTCATAAGTTGTCTGTTGGTGCTTTTGGAGGTTGTCTTGAATATAATTTGTAGTTTTTCCAAATTGATAATCAATTTTCCTAACACCAATTACTAAAGACCTTATTTCTCATTGATCTCTACGATATATTAGATCCCCATGAAGTGTGGGCCTACTTTTGGAGTCTGTTGTGTTCCATTAGTCCAATTTTCTATTCCTGTCTTTAAGAACTTTTTAACATTACTATAGGTTTATTATTATCATAATTCAACTAGTGCAAGCCCCTCTCTTTTGTTTTTAAATTGTCCTGATTACTGTTCTTTTCTCTGAATTTAGGCTCTTTATAAGGTTCTAGGAAAAACCTGATTGAGAATTATTAGGATCTTATCAATAATAATTATTTGAAAAGACTGATATTTGCATTGGTAAAATTTTTAATTTCCCCACAAAGATCTCATATTTCTAAATAATTTTTTATCTGTTTTTGTTGGAGAAATGAATTTTTCTATTATATTGTGTATTTTGTCACAATACAGTGTATAACAGGAAAACTGTAGCTATTGTAGATTTCACTTGTGATTAACCACTTTCCAATTTTATTTATTTAGTTCATTTTATTGGTTTTCCAGTATAAAGAATGCTTTTATCAACAGCAAATAACAATTATCTCCTCTTCTCCAATCTGACACCTCATTTCTATTTCTTTACTTACTGCATCAACAAATAATGAAGATAAGGGCTGTCCTTATCTTGTTCTCAAATTTAATAAAATGGCTTTTAATGTTTCACCCTTTATGTATAAAGTTTGCTGTAATTTTTTGATATACACCTTCTTTCAAGTTAAGTTTCCTCCTATTCTTTATTCAATATCTGAATGGGTGCTGAATTTACCCCATTTTTCTTACAACTATTCCCATGTGATTCTTCTTCTTTAGTATGTTAATGTAGTCAGTTACATTGTTACATCTTCTAACACTGAGTCATCCTCACATTAATTGTACAGACTGATTAAATAGTATAAAAACCATTCCCTCTTTTTGGTACATAAGACTTCTCTGATATTTAATTATCTTCAAGCCTCTCACTTTCTCACCTGACTATAAGTACCATGACAGCAGAAATCATGTCTTATTCACATTTTGTTTTAGATTTTATTTATTTATTTGACAGAGATCACAAGTAGACGAGAGAGGGAGAAGCAGGCTCCCTGCTGAGCAGAGAGCCGAATGTGGGGCTCGATCCCAGGACCCTGAGATCATGACCCAAGCCGAAGGCAGAGGCTTAACCCTCTGAACCACCCAGGCACCCCCTTATTCACATTTTTAATCTCTAAAAATCAGTATATATCCTAACAACATTGTCTGAATAAATAAAAATAAGTAATCGACTAAGCACAGTGTTTCAAAAATGGCTGCTTCCGAATAAGAGTTATGAGATGACATTCTCCAAGCTAACAACTCATTTGGCAGCCCAGAATAGAGACTCCCCATGAAGGTTCGTGTCCCAAAGATCAGCTGAATAACAGAGTCCCAACCTACAATTTGAGATATACAGAACAAGGAATAATAGTAGTAAGAAAGACAAGCCCAATCTGACCTGTGACTGATTTATGTTTAGTGCAAGGGAATTAAGGAGTAGCCCAAGGCAAATGAGTATAACTGGAGAAGTGGGCCTCCAAGGTAAAAGCACCAACCAGAACCAGTTACTTAAAAAAAAAAGGAGACTGTATTGCAGAAGTCAGATTATGTGGAACAGGAACAAACAGCAGCATGGGCAGGAAGTCATGGTTAAAAACACAGAATGCTGAAGGGAAAATCTTGTCTTTTATAATCAACTCTGATACATTTAGTAAGTTAAACAAAGACTCACCGAGTACCTACTGTGGCCATATTAATGTATAAAAGCATAGTTTAGTCAATCTATCATTGTGGAGAAAAGTATACAGATAATTGTAATTGGGAGAGGAGAGTAAGAACAACTATAGTAACAAAAATGTTAGGTAAACCTACAATTATGTAAATTTCACTTGTAATCATAGAGAGTCAGTAAATATCTCTCTAGCCTTCTTTTTATTTTCCTTGCTCTGTATTTGAATCCCCTTACCTACCTATCACCTGTGACTGCCTCCTAGTCATACACTGATAATAGACCTAAAAAGTCTTTTATAGTTTAATAAACCCAGACTTTTAATTCTGACAACAAGTATTTAAGAAAGATTTCAATATTGGGATGCCTGGATGGCTAACTCAGTTAAGCATCTGTCTTCGGCTCAGGTCATGATCCCAGGGTGTTAGGATCCAGTCTTGCATCAGGCTCCTTGGTTGGCAGGGAGCCCTCTAGCCTGCTTCTCCTTCTGCCTGCTCTGCCTGCCACCTCCTCTTCTTGTGCTCTCTCTGTGACAAATAAATAAATAAAATCTTTTAAAGAAGAAAAAAGGAGAAGAATCAATGAAACAAGATGGGATTGGGAGGGAGACAAACCATAAGTGACTCTTAATCTTACAAAACAAACTGAGGGTTGCTGGGGGGGGGGGGTGTTGGGAGAAGGGCGGGTGGGGTTATGGACATTGGGGAGGGTATGTGCTTTGGTGAGTGCTGACTCACAGACCTGTACCCCTGGGGATAAAAATACATGTTTATAAAAAATAAAAAAATTTTTTAAAAAAGTAAGATTTCAATATTACTACTAAAGGTATATATGGGGTGCTAGGTGGCTCAGATGTTTAAGCATCTGCCTTCAGCTCAGGTCGTGATCTCCAGGTCCTGGGATTGAGCCCTGCATGAGGGGAGTCATCTTCTCCCACTCCCTCTGCCTCTTCCCTGCTAGTGTTCTCTGTCTCTCAAATGAATAAGTAAAATCTTTAAATAAATATACACACATGCACACACATATACTGTACAAATTTATAATGTGAACCCATTATTACATGACAATATATAATCTAGATTATACTTTGAAGTGGATGCATATTCTAATAAACACGAGTGATTTCACTTCCAATTTAGCAAATTTTATAATGTAAATATTACCTTTGTCCCTGACAGTTGTTACTACATTTCTCTGCATTCTTTAAGTTGATATATTTATTAAAGTTTTAAAGGTTCTTTTAAAAACTTTTATGCCCAACATTCCTCACATGGTATTTCAAATTATATTCAGTTGACAGAAAAGCCTTTGGCCTCCTTTGTATAAAGCTCTTCTAAGAATTAGCAAGTTTCAAGAATTTAGAATTTTGGTTTGCTCAAAATCTTTTAAGAACTTTTTGTAAAGAAAATTTTATTTATAAGTTTAATATTTTTAGCCTTTCAGAGAGTCCTTGAAACAAGACAATCTTGAATATAAAAAGAGAACAGTTTAGTTTTTATATACTAGGGATATCAGAAGAAATTATTTTAGCAATCTGGGAAGAATTAAAAAATGCAACTTAGGGCGCCTGGGTGGCTCAGTGGGTTAAGCCGCTGCCTTCGGCTCAGGTCATGATCTCAGGGTCCTGGGATCGAGTCCCGCATCGGGCTCTCAGCTCGGCAGGAGCCTGCTTCCTCCTCTCTCTCTCTCTGGCTGCCTCTCTGCCTACTCGTGATCTCTCTCTGTCAAATAAATAAATAAAAATCTTTAAAAAAAAATGCAACTTAGAAAAGCAAGAGAATATTTTGAAAAATTTGCAGAAAAGTACTTTAACACCTGAAATTAACCTCACATTCAACCAGGATTATTAAAGATAGGGAAATGAAAGTTTCCTGCATCTGTTTATAAAACTGTGGTGCTTTGTGTTTACCTATCTTTGCTTTGAGTACATGGGATTTGAGGGGATTTCTATGATCTAGTAGACTCATTTGGAAATCCAATAGAAAAGTGCAGTTCTTTGGTAGAACAGACTGATACTTGGTATTCAAAGTCTCAGTTTTAGTTTCTAATCCACACTGTACCTACCGAGAGTTATTTTAGTATACAAACAGACCTGGATAGTTCCTACTTGTTTACAAACTGAATAATACATCACAGCCTATCCATAAACTTTTCAGACTTTGGAGACCAGGATTACTGCTAAGCACTTTAAGCATGGACCTAGAGAGCAATAAACTTTCAATTACAAGGCTTGGGTTTCTCATTTGATTCATGCCTAATTTGAGTTAGGGTCATAATGACATATGTTAGGATCAGGGAAAACAGGCCCTTTCACCCCAAGAATGCAATCTTTTTACGTAAGAGTTATGGACTACCCTCAGATCAAACTGTCTGAAAAGTCCTAATCTCCACTCCGAAGAAAGATAGCTTATTCCTTAAGGATAGACTTACTGAAAATTAAGTACACCAAGAAAATAAGGAACTTCAGAAAAAAAGTTTTTTTTTTTAAAGAAAAGTTTAGGCTCTGCAGAAAACATTATACAGTTCTATTAATATGAGTCCTGATTGTTGATTTAACTAAACTTGTAATAAATTTATTAGAAGGCAGGATAAGAAGATACAGAAATGGCCAAAAAAAAGAGCTAAAATCTCATCTACCATTATCCAGAAGTCAAGAGACAGTATCTCTAAAAGGGATAAATTAAGAAATACAGGGTGGGCACATTATCACTATAAATGGGGCTAAATGACATTAGAAATTGCTTTTTAAAAGTTAAGTTTTTACTCTAAGAAACAGAACTGAGAGGTAAGTTAGGGCAGGGATCACTATCTTTCACTATTAACCTTTTCTTTCTTTCTTTTTTTTTTTTTTTTTAGAGATTTTATTTACTTGAGAGAGCAAGTGAGCAAGGCAGGTACTAGTTGGGTGGGGAGAGGGCAAAGGGATAGGGAGGAACACTCCCTGCTGAGCAGGGAGCCAGAGGACTAGGGGCTCCATTCCAAGACCCTGAGATGAGGACCTGAGTCAAGGCAGATGCTTAATTCACACGGCCACCCAGGAACCCCCACTATGAACCTTTTAATATTAGCTAATCTTTTAACTATGTAAAACATTTTTAAAGAGAGTAAAGACACCCATAGGAAAAAATGGTTTCATGAAGACTACCCATTTTATTTACTTCTAGGAAAAAAGATAAGTAATTGTATCTGTTACTTAGCTGAAGCACATTTAATGAGATTATACATGTAGGATTCAGTGCAAGAGATTCAGAGTCATAAAACATTTATCAGACTATGAATAAAATTAAGAAAATCAAACAATATAAAAAATTTCATCTGTAAAAGGTATGCATTCCATGTAAAGACAGAAAGCACTACATTCCTGACTATATTTTAAGGCGCTTTTTAAAATTCTTACAATAAAAGCCACAGTACAGTAATTTAAACAAATGGGGCATAGTATGAATCCGGAATTCCCTAAAAAGAAAATACAGTCTATTAAATATTCTAAATATTCTGTCTTTCCTTCATGTCTACTACTTAAAATGCTAAACAAAGATTAATTCAGAATATAGAGTCATGATTAATATAGTTTTGATTAAACTCTTTTGAAAGCATTGTTTTTTAGAATTTATCTTTGGAAAGACCTTTTTCTAAAATAAAAGTCGAGCTACTGAATGATACTCATATGAAATGGGAGCAAGTAACTTTCTAATCATACATAGCTATTTCGAAGCCAACATAATCCCAGATCAACCATTTCCTTTTATAAGATGAAAACTGAGAAATGCTTTAGAGGCAAATAGCCTAGCAATATAGTTCAAATCTGTCCAGCCAGAAGTTAAATGCAACATGGCAGTAAAAGAGGGCCTCAAGCAATTTCACCTTTATAAAATGACCTACATATGACAAGATGCATTAATTTCAATAAGCAGGCAATAGTATTATCTACCACTGTATATAATAATTTTTAAATTAGGGTAAAAGATGAAGAGAAAGTTAGTTAACACTAACATTCGAAGATTTGGTCCTTGTATAACCAAGGACTATGTCTTTACTTATTCATTGACTAATATCTATGAGAAAGAGAAATCTGATAGTTTTAATGGCTTTATGCTCTTCTACCCAGACTGCAAGCCTATTATGTGTACTCCTGGACCATCTGTTTAGTGTTGTTCCTTAACAACTACATGTGTTCATGTTTTTGATCATGTCATTCTAATAGAAAACGAGTTGTAACAGATTTTTAAAAATTTTTTTAGACATTTTATATGGTAACATATAACTACACAACATTTGCATGTCACTGTGAAACATCTGAAATAAGTATTTGCATATCTAACTTCAAAAGTGCATATACCATAATGACTGCTTTATGAAAAATAATTAACTGGGTAAGCATCATTACCATATAGGGTCATCCAAGGAGTAAGCTGTCTCAGCCTTGAGTATATCAGGGAAATAAGTGTCCCTTCACTTTAATTTCTTTCCCTCCTCAAATCAAAATGAAATTTTGAAACCTAGGTTTTGTTTTGTTCAAAATGAAACCTAGTATTAATGAAAATGAAAAAAAAAAATGAAACCTAGTATTAATACAATCTTATATATATCTATAGGATATTTTCAGATATATTAACTAATTTGATCTTTACAAAGACTGAGCAGTCATTTTTGGAGAGGTATGTAACACATAATTACCAGACAGAGATCTACACACTGTCTTCCTTCATATGCTTTCCCGTAATTTTAGATATGTTAAGTTACCTCTTCAAAAGTTGAAAAATATCTATGACATTTTCTGGTTTGCCCATGACTGAGCTAGCAGGACAGCATTATACTCACTGATTTAACAAAGAGAACTAATGTTTTAATTTAAAAATTGTAAATGGACACAAAAAGAACAAAAATCCAATACTATACATTTATTTAACTTTGATTTTATCTGAGTTGGATAAAATGACTGAATATCTATCCACAATTACTTCTTATAATGAGCCACATGGGCCCTTCAAACATTAAGCTAGCAGTTTTCCAACTTTGCAGTTTGAAAACCCCTTTTTTTACCACTCTTAAACATTACTGAGGAGTCTAAAGAGCTTTTGTTTAGATAAGTTGTATCTATACATTTACTATGTTAGAAATTAAAATTAAGAACCCAGCAAAAATAACAAACTCATTGTATGTTAACACAAAGAGCATTTTTATGATAATTATCTTTTCCAAAAACAGAAAAAAATTATCTTTTACAACTTTGTAAACCTCTTTAATGTTTAGCTTAGTAGAAAACATGTGGATTCTTAAATCTGCTTCTGCATTCAATGTGTTGTGACATATTATTTTGTTCAAAATCTTTGAAGAAAATTGACCTCTCACAAATATGCAGAATATTTTAACAGCTAGCCCTTTCAGATAATTACTGATGTTCTTCTTTGGTACTACCACACTTCAGTAGAGTAGTACTTTATTAAAGGTTGGTTGCAATATAGAATCTGAAATGCTATCAGTGAATTCTTGTTGTTAAACATTAAAATCCATTGATCTATCTGGCATGTTGAATACATGTTTTACATGTGTATGATTTCTTATTATGAATGGTCACTTTGAAAATATTTGTTCACTGAGTTATATAGATTTTCCAAACACTAAACATTTTATTATTCAATATTAAAAATCACCTTGATTAATATCACCTCCAATCTCAGCATAAGTGTCTTTAAAATGTTCAGAAGTTACCAAGCTCATGTTTTCTGTAAATCAAATTTTATCACAGACAACACAATCAGCTGTTATCCTTGAAATGGCAGGCTCACTTTGTTCATTTTTGAAAAAAATGTCTGCCCAATAATCAAGCCTGAATAATAAGTTTGTAACTCATTTTTTCAAATAAAAACAAAATAGAGACTGGTTCAGCTTGCAACTCAAGAAAAAATTATAAGTACTCTTCTTTGAGATAATCATCACATTTTATTATGCAACAGAAGTGCTTTATACATACTTCCCATTTTGTCCTACAGAATATTACAAACAAATATACACAAGGATCAGGACTCAATACAATAACTTCTACTGCTTCACCAAGAACAATTTTAAAGTGAAACTTGATTTCTTTTCAGCTCTAAGTGCACAGTGTGAAGAATAAATGACTATCAGTACAACGTGGTACCACTCCTTGATTCATGCTAAGGTGTCAGCAGTTTTACCTATCTTTGCTTTTGCACCATCATTTTTCTTTTCAAAACAGGCAAAAAAGGCAGATGACATCTTAATATTATATAAAAATAATTCTGACCTCACAGACTAGCAGGGGTCCATTAGGTCTCACTTTAAGATCCACTGTATCAGGCAAATCAATTCCTGTTCTAGGTATGGAGACCTGAGGACTTGGTATTATGGCTAATCATCATCTTCATAAAATAGGAGAACCTTCTTTTACATGGTGGTCAACCACATGCCCAGTAACTAAAATAAAGTTTATAGAATCAACAAGCATCAGTGATCTATGATAGAACTTTCACCCACTGTCCTTAAATCTTATTATAGTATGTTTAAATTTGTTTTAGTCAGTATTTTGGGGTAGTATTTGCTCCAAATCCAATCAGTTCTAGAGACTCAAGAAGTCTCAAACTGAGCTGATACATAATTGGGTATTTTACTTGATCAGGGATAGATTTGACTAGTACAGCTTTCACTCACATACTGTCAATTCAATTGAGAAAGGATTCTTAATCTGAAGTCCATAAACCATCCTAGGATAATTTCAATAGTTCACTTGATTAATCACCAGTGACAGGCATAGTAGTCATTTCTGAGAAGCAAGAAAGCCCTCTAAAATTTAAAAACAACTTTAAAAAGTATTTTCCAAAGTATAATCTCTTCTAATTAACAAACTAAAACACAGTCATAGAAACTTACCTTAAATAGGAAGTTTTAAAATTCAGTAAGAAAATATATTTTTTAAAGACTTACTTATTTGTCAAGGAGAGAGAGTACAAGCAGGGGGAGTGGCAGGCAGAGGGAGAAGCAGGCTCCCCACTAAGCAAGGAGCAGGATGTGGGACTAGATTCCATGACACTGGGATCATGACCTGAGCTGAAGGCAGATGCTTAACTGAATGAGCCACCCAGGCATCCCAAGAAAATCTTTTTTGTATCATCAGTTTCTCTAATATTAAAAAAAAAAAAAAGTTTCTATAAAGAATTACTCCAAGAATAAGAATTCTATTAGGAGCAGAATGAAATTACCACAATATTGGTTTAATTTGCCCATTTCAGTGTACCATAAAAGTACTCCAAAGTACACAAACTAACAAAGTACACAAACTAACACCATTATAAGTCCACCAATTAAAGGGGGGAAAAAAGATAATCCAATAAAAAAGCACTGCTAAAAACAGAAGTGAAAGAATACAATAAAAACTAATAGTAAAACAAAGAAAAAAACCCACATACAAACCAAGTATTGTATTGGAAAAGATATGATGAACTGCAAACCAAGGTAGAAGAGAGGTACACAAGTAGGGAAGTAAGGAATTATTAATAGACAAGTTAAAGACTGCAGCATGGTCTACAAATGGTTCTAGAGAAATGAACTGTTTTAGGGACCTCCAATTTAATAAAATGGGTCCCTGATTTTTAGAAAACAGAAGAATAAATGACATAAGATTTTAGAATATTTTGAAAGCAGCTGGGAACACAAAATTGATGGATAACGGGTATTTTTTTTTAAAGATTTTATTTATTTATTTGAAAGAGAGAGAGAGAATGAGAGGGAACACAAGCACTGGGAGTGAGAAAGGGAGAAGCAGGCTTGCCGCAGAGCAGGGAGCCTGATGTGAGCAGGGAGCCAGATCCAGGTCCAACCAAGGACCCTAGGATCGAGACCTTAGCTGAAGGCAGACACGCTTAACGACTGAGCCACTCAGGCGCCCCGGATAATAAGAAAGTCAAAAGAAAAATGTGCAACACTTAATAAATACTAGACTTAATTTATGCATTGCAGAATTAAAACAAAAATAAAAACAAAACTCCTGGGGAACTAAACAAAGACCAAAATTCTCCTCTAGAATAGATAACTCAGTAACAGACTATTTTTCAGAATAAACACAGAATAATTACATGAACACTCTCAGATAACAGAAAAATTTATTGAGAACAGCACTGCTCAAAAACACATGGCCTGAGCTCTTTCTGTAAGCACAGACAAAAACTGTGAATCATTATAGTTAATAGAAGTATAACACAAGGGTCAGCTGGGGGGCTCAGTCAGTTAAGCGCATGCTTTTGGCTACGGTCATGATCCCAGGGTGCTGGGATGGAGCCCCACACTGGGCTCCCTGTTCAGCGGGAAGCCTGCTTCTCCCTCACCCACTCCCCCTGCTTGTGCTCCCTCTCTGGCTGTGTCTCTCTCTGTCAAATAACTAAGTAAATCTTGAAATTAAAAAAAGTACAAAACAAAGATGGCTAACTTCTAACAACTGAGAGGTAAAAGTGCAACGTAATATTTTGGGAACTGTTAAATCTCCTGGATAAATTAGATCCTACAAATGCACACTTTAAAGCATTCTGACAGTCTGAAAGAATTTTAGTAACACATTCTCAAAACCATATCACTGAATTAAAAAATGAAATATGTACTAACAGTAATGAAAATGTAAACAAGAGTAAAAATGCATAGGTATTGGAACATTTCTCATATAAATTAGGCATCATTGTCAAAACACATTGCTGTATTACACATTTAAATGTTTTCAGTTGCAAGTTAAATAAAATAAATGTCCTTATTTTCCTCACACAAAATTAAATATCCAAACTTAACATCCTCTTTCCTAGAAATACATAATTTTCAGTCTGTCTGCTCAGGTTTAACCTTGGCATATCATCTCTCATTCTTCCCTTTCACACACTGTATCTAGAATTTCATCAATTTCTCTGTAAGTTCTTGAATTTGCTCCTTCTTTTCCACTCATACATCCTACGCCGACTTGAACCTCACGATCATAAGAACAGAATGCTACCCATCACTACCCATCTATCTTCTACTAGCACTTACTTGTTCCTCCCCATTCCTCATCTTTGTTCCAAGCACTAATACAATTATAAGTTTCACTGATTTCTGTTGTTTCAGTATTGCAATAGTATACATAATGTATGCTTAATAAATATAGGATGAACAAATAAAGTCAATAATCAATCTACTCTACAAACTAATGGCAAAGTGATTTTCCTAATACTTTTAATTTCCTAATAAGTAATTTTAAATGGCTCTACAATGCCTGCCATGTGCAGCCTAAATTATATTGGTTATTTTTCAAGTTTCCCATAATCTGGTCTACTCCATCTATGCACATTTATATTCTATTTCCCAACTTGGGATGGACCCTGTAGTAAGGCTAGTCTCTTTACCACCTCCCAAATCATATATATAATATGCTTTTTCGTCATGTTGACTCCCTAGCTTAAAATACCCTCCTCTCCTCAACTATGGCTGTCCAAGTCTAATCATTCTTCAAGGTCTGAATTTGAACGTCCTGGGGTGCCTGGTGGCTCAGTGAGTCTGACTCTTGATTCCAACTCAGGGTCATGGGGTTGAACCCTGCATTAGACCCACATTGGGCACCATGCTCAGTGCAGAGTCTGCTTGTCCCTCGACCTCCTCCTACCTTTCCTTCCTGTGCACGTACCTGTTCACTCTCTCTCAAACAAATAAATAAAATCTTAAAAGAAAAATTATCTAACTTCCTCCCCTTGATTTCCCTTCCTATCTATACCTCGAGAGGCCAAAACTAACTTCTTTTTTCTTTTAATAAAGATTTTTTTATTTGAGAGAGTGAGAGAGCAAGAGAGAGAGTGCATGAACAGGGACTTGGGCAGAGGGAGAAGCAGGCTCCCCATTAAGCAGGGAGCCTGATGTGGGGCTCAATCCCAGGACCCTGGGATCATGACCTAAGCCAAAGACAGACACTTAACCAAATGAGCCACCCAGGCACCCTCCAAAACTAACTTCTAACTAACTTCTAAGCAGTAGGGCTCTCTAATTTACCCACACTAACATACACATTCTCTCACTCACTAAAAATAAATAAATAAATAAATAAAATTCATAAAAATTGAAAAAGAAAAAAAAACCTAGCTAATAATAGATTTGCTTTCAAATACATACTTGGGATCATTCACCATTCATTATAGATTCATCTTGGTTATATATATTCAATACTTAACACAAAGACAAGTTTAAAACAAATGACATGTATATTCTATTTACAAATGTGGAAATACAATTTAATTCATTTGCAAAGATTTGAACCGCAGTGTTGGAAAAAATAAAAATAAAATAACTTTCAATTATGAGAAAACTCAACATTCCATTTTCCTTCAACATTCAGGTTAACAGAGAATTTACTGTGATTTACCTTTTTTAAACCAGTCTTGGCAAAAATAAATTGGAGTATTGCCTCCATTGGTTTTTCTCCAAAATTTTTTCTGATCATCCACAACTCTGTAACAATCTAAGTCTTAAACGATGAGTAAGACCCAACACCTAAAACTGAACTATCTTCCTTGGTCCTTTACCACCCAAGAAAAGAAATAGTCATGATGTCAATAATAATATAAAGTTCACCAATTTTTTTTTCTAGCCTTCACTAGGAAAGTAAATTACATTAAGAACACACCATTGTCTAAAATTTCCTGAAAGACTATTGAGAGATTTCACCAAGTCTGATGTTAAAACAAGCAGTATACTAATATGAAAAATTAAAATTGCCAGTCTTCTTCCTTCCTATTAAATTTTTCTTTAATTATAACACCTTAAAATTAGCTACTTATTTCCCAGCTTTCAAAATACTCATTTCTACCTCTAGTCTTAATCAAGAGATCATTAACCTTACAAAGAATAAGGAAATAAATTATTTCTCAACTTTAGTTATTTTCACTCTATTCCATTTTACCCACCCATTAGCAGGGTCTAACCTTGGCCCTAAATCATCATTCAGAATTGCAACCCTCAAAATCTCAAATTCTGAAAGTGCCCTCTGACTTCAACCTCCTATTCCACCCTTTTTCACCTTCTAATCCTACTGTTCCTTCATCCTACTGCAACCTCCAGTCTATCAGCCTTCTCCTGATGATACTTGCTTTCCTCCTCATTTTAATGCTCATACTCTGTTCATTTCAACTGTTCACCTGGATATCCTGCTCTACATAGGCCTACACTATCTATTGCCAATTTTGAGTAAACTCTACAGATCTTTTTGTCAGTTACTGAGGAGCAAAGCATCACTGGGTAAATTATCCAACTATGCTGATTGGCTCCACTACAAATAGGTGCTTTCCAAATCTCAAATAAGACATCAACTTTACATGACAATACTTGCCTTCATCTTTAACTGACTCCCTTAGTGATTACCTCCCAGCAGCCTTATGAATTTTCCTATTTTTCTCAAATTTCCAGCCTTTTAATGTTGTTGTGTTGCTGTTTCCTAGAATCTATCAGTGGCCCCCTTCTGTATTTTTTTCTGACAACCATGTCTTTAGCTTCTATTATAAACTTAAAAACAAATTCCCTCTCTACTTTAGACATTTCCCCAAGCACCAAACTTACGAATATCCACCTGCCTCAAGATATTTCTCACTGTTCACCAGACACTCCAAAATTAACTCAGAACTTATTTTCTACACTTCCCCTCCCCTTAAATTTTCATCTTCCTGTAATGTCTTCTTACTAAGGGCACTACCATCTATCTGCTCCTTACCCAAGTAAAAAGTAGTCATCCCAGTAATCCCTTTCTCATTCTTCCTATCAAGTTGGTAATCAAGTCCCATAATTTCCATGCTATCTGTCTTCCATATCATTTCAACATCAGTGCTGTTTCTATCTCTATTCTGGCCCCAAATTCAATCCTTCTAAAATGCAAATGCTATCTGTTTCAATTCCTTTTATGATTTGGATAGCCTATATTACTGTTTTTCAAGCTGGAATAAGGTAGTGACAATGTTTTAAAAAACTGAAATTACCACTCTGAGGATTTGGTATACCTGGGTGGCTCAGTCAGTTAAGTATCTACCTTCGGCTCAGGTCATGGTCCCAGGGTCCAGGGATCAAGTCCCATTGGGCTCCCTGCTCAGTGGGAAGCCTGCTTTTCCCTCTACGTGCCACTCCCCCTGCTTGTGCTCTCTCTCTCAAATAAATAAAATCTTTAAAAAAAAAAAAAAAAAAGAGAGTATCTGAGGATTAGTCTACAGATATCCTAAGAGTCCAAAGACCCAGTAGGAGAAAGCGACTTAAAAAACTAGCCTTAGGGGCTCCTGGGTGGCTCAGTGGGTTAAAACCTCTGCCTTCAGCTGAGGTCATGATCCCAGAGTCCTGGGATCCAGCTGCATCAGGCTCTCTGCTCAGCAAGGATCCTGCTTCCTCTTCTCTCTTTGCCTGCCTCTCTGCCTACTTGTGATCTCTGTCTGTCAAAAAAATAAATAAAATCTTTAAAAAAACAAAACAAAACATATCTTAAGAAACTAGCCTCAGTCTATAAAAAAATTTTAAAATCCCTCAAATGTGAATTATTGCAAAAGAATTTTATTACCACTTCCTGAAAAAAAAATTAAATTACTAAAATAAAAACACAAAATTAAAATTCCCAAGTTATTACAGACCCCCCAAAATATCTGTGGACCTAGATTAAGAAACACTAGTTATGATGTTTAATTTTGTGTGTCAATTTTGATGGACTACAGTGCATAAACATTTGGTCAAATATTATTCTGGATGTTCTATGAAGGTGTTTCTTTGGATATGATTAACACATAAACCAAAGGACTCTGAGTGAGTCAGATTACTCTCCATAAAGTGAGGGGGCTTCATCCAATCATTTGATGGTGTTATTGGAACAAAGGCTGACCTCCTTCTAGCAAGCTGTCTTTGATATATTTTTTTTAATTTTTAAATTTTTATTTCTTATAATGTATTATTTGCTTCAGGGGTACAGGTCTATGAATCATCAGTCTTTTTTTTTTTTTTTTTAAAGATTTTATTTATTTATTTGACAGAGAGAAATCACAAGTAGTCGGAGAGGCAGGCAGAGAGAGAGAGAGAAGCAGGCTCCCTGCTGAGCAGAGCCCGATGCGGGACTCGATCCCAGGACCCTGAGATCATGACCTGAGCCGAAGGCAGCGGCTTAACCCACTGAGCCACCCAGGCGCCCCTATGAATCATCAGTCTTACACAATTCACAGCACTCACCATAGCACATACCCTCCCCAATTTGAACTCAGTGCAACTCTTCCCTCAGTCTCCAGCCTGGCAGCCTGCTAGACTGTCCCATTAGTTTTTAAACCAGAGAATCCTCCAAAATCTCATGACCCAGTTCCTTAAAATCTCTCTCTCTCTCTCTCTCTCTGTATACACACACGCAAATACACACACCCCTTGATAGTTCTGTTTCTCCAGAGAGAATCTGAAGTAATACATATCTCTACAGGAAAAAATCCAATCTTCTTAACATGGTATCTAAGGACATTCTCCCAATCCCCACCTCTTCAAACTCATCTCCTATGTGCAAGAAGCATGTAATCTCTGCTTTGGCTATACAAAATAGCCTATAGTTATTTGATTCTACTATTTTAGTCACATATTCATGCCTCTTTTTATGCCATTTCCTCCTACTCCCACTGTTTCTAACTTACCAAATTGGTCCTATTCAACTTTCATGCCCTAGTTCAAATTTTTCCTCTTCCCTTTTGTGCCACTATTATTTCAAGAAAATAATTCTACACTGCATAACATAATTCTATAGCACATGTATCACACTGCAATTTATTTGCATGTTGTCCCCTTATTAGTGAGCAAAGATCATATCTTATTCAGCATCATATCCCCAGAACCTAGTAGATAGCTTGTGATACAGTGAGCCCTCAGAAATTACTCATTGACTAAATTGATCTTGGATGGAACCATTCCTTCAGCCTTCTGAGTATGACAAAATAGATCTCAGCTTCGAGACCCACTCTGGCCCTTCTCAGGCCATGCCCCTCACCACTGGGCAAGGAATCCATGGAAATAAGAGGATATACCCATATACCTCTCCTTCGAGATGACACTGGAACTCTGGAATTTCTTGGAACTCTGGAACTCTGGAATTTCTTGGAAATTCACTTGGAATTTGGAACTCTGGAATTTCTTGCCCAAATATCTCTAACCCAATTATATGGCTTGCACAGGAATCTGTCCTAGGTCTGTCCTGAGGATGGACTATGTTAGAGACGTACATACCCCTGTGCCAAGGATTGCTGTATGGAAAAGCATGAATCTTGGACATGTGTGCAGCATGTCCATAGGCATGCAGCACATGAGACCTCTCTGTGAGCTAGGGATGAGGGAGGAGGTTGGGCTCCACGACATTCTGACTTGAAACTGAATATCTGAATTCTCAATTCTATGAATTCTAAAATTTGAATCTTTCCTTTTAAGTCACTATGAAGGTATATTTTTCAAGATAAAAGATCAGATAAAAGATCAGAACATAGTAAATAATTTATTAGCCTGATTTATAACCCTTAAATATTTAGGCCTATTGTGGTAAATGAATGCTTGCTCTGAGTCTCACAAATGTCAGAATAAAGTTGATGAGTTTCATCAACATAGTTTTATTAAATATTGAACTAACAAAATAGAGCAAAGATAGCACAGGAATAAAATCAGGAAGAAAGAGGATACAGAAATACCTCTTTTTATTGCAGTTCTCTTTACTGCACCTTGTAGATAATTATGTTTTTTACAAATGGAAGGTTTATTACGATCTTCTATAGTCTCTCGGCACCCTTTCTCCAACAACATTTGCTCACTTTTTGTCTCGATGTCACATTTTGGTAATTCTTGCAATATTTCAAACTTTTCATTATTACATTATGATTATTACATTATGATAATCTGTGATCAGTGACCTTTGAT
Source organism: Mustela nivalis (assembly GCF_964662115.1). NCBI lineage: Eukaryota > Metazoa > Chordata > Mammalia > Carnivora > Mustelidae > Mustela > Mustela nivalis. The sequence continues at coordinate 65,669,342 of NC_139027.1, read as the reverse complement.
CTTGCTATTGTAAATGTTTTGGAGCTGCCACAAACTACACCCATGTAATCAGTAAACTAATCAACAAATGTGTGTATTTTGACTACTCCACAATCCATCCTGGTCCAGGAATTAAATTTACAACTTTCTTTTTTTTTTTTTTTTTAAGATTTTATTTATTTATTTGACAGAGAGAAATCACAAGTAGGTAGAGAGGCGGGCAGAGAGAGAGAGGAGGAAGCAGGCTCCCTGCCGAGCAGAGAGCCCGATGCGGGACTCGATCCCAGGACCCTGAGATCATGACCTGAGCCGAAGGCAGCGGCTTAACCACTGAGCCACCCAGGCGCCCCTAAATTTACAACTTTCAAGGTAGTTTTTTCCTCTACACCATACCACCAACTCCCTAAAAGTAGCTAGCTTGGTAATGACTAAATTAAATATTTGACAAACATCTCTTAATACCAATTAAAATCTCAAATATCATTTTTAAATATTGAAACATTATACTTAGACTGGGACCAATCTGTTTCACAAATCCTAAAAGAAGGTCAACTGGTATTCTTGAAAGACTATAGTTAAGAACTAATGTTCCTTGGGGCACCTGGTTGGCTCAGCTGGTAGAGTGTGTCACTCAGTCTTGGGGTTGTGAGTTCAAGCCCCACACTGGGTGAAGAGGTTACTTAAAAAAGTAAATAAAAAAAAAAATAAAAATGAATAAAAATAAAAAGTATTATTGTTCCTTTATGAGTTTCCCATATTAATACATATCATAGAGAAAATTTTCAGATAAAAAATTTAAAAATACTCCCACATGTAGTAACTACTTCCTGTTCTCTAGATTCTTACCAATTTTTATAGTTTAACTAGATATGAATCAGATAATCACAATGGACTGCTCTTAAAGACATCAGTCCACTATAAGGCTGTGGACAAAAATCTCAATATGGGGACGCCTGGGTGGCTCAGTTTGTTAAGTGGCTGCCTTCGGCTCGAGTCATGATCCCAGGGTCCTGGGATCGAGTCCCACATTGGGCTCCTTGCTCAGCGGGAAGCCTTCTTCTCCCTCTGCCTCTGCCTGCCTCTCTGTCTGCCTGTGCTCACTCTCTCTGACAAGTAAATAAAATCTTAAAAAAAAAATCTCAATATGTTGGACATCACCAGTAACATTATTGGAAACCAACCTAAAGTCACTGTATATTCTCTTTTTTTTAAGATTTTATTTACTTGAGAGAGAGAGAGATGAGCACAAGTGGGGGAAGGTAGAGAGAGAAGCAGCAAGGAGCCTGATGTGGTGCTCAATCCCAGGTCCTGGGATCATGACCTGAGCCAAAGGCAGACGCTTAACGGACTGAGCCACCCAGGCACTCCAGTCACTGTATATTCTAATACCATACAAAAGCATGGACTATGACTTGTTCTCACAACCTCAACTCTAGCTACACATAACACAGGTGGGTAATTAAAGGTAATTAAATAATGAGAAAGAGGAATAGAACAGAAAAAGAAGAGAAATAAAAGACAAACTAGGGGAATCTGGGTGGCTCAGTTCATTCAGCGTCCAACTCTTGGTTTCAGTTCCACTCATGATCTCAGGATTGTGGGATTGGGGACTGAGGCCATACTGGGCTCCTTGCTCAGAGAGGGTCTGCTGAAGATATTCTCCCATTCCCTCTGTCCTTCCCCACCACACTCATGCTTACTCACTCTTGCTTATGCTCTCTCTCTTGCTCTCCTTCTTAAAAAAAAAAAAAAGGGTAAAATAAACTACATTCTATAATACTAAAGCTAGAATTCTCAAAAATGTAAAAGCTAATAAAATTACAAAATGTTTCATTCACTCCTTTGACATTTAATAAAAAACTTGTGACATATCAAATCTATGCTAGGTGTTGGTGATACATAACAAAAATCTCTAGCCTCTAAATGTTAACTATCTAGTAGCTGCAGCACTTTAACACAATTTGGTAAAGACATATATGGGATGATAGGGGAGAGAGCAACTAACTATGCCAACAAACTTCAGAGGGTGTTAAGAATGAGTAAAACCTTGCTAGCCAAAAAAAAGGGGAAAGGGCAGGGGCGCCTGGGTGTCTCAGTGGGTTGAGGCCTCTGCCTTCGACTCAGGTCATGATCCCAGGATCCTGGGATCGAGCCCAGCATTGGGCTCTCTGCTCAGCGGGGAGCCTGCTTCTCCCTCTCTGCCTGCCTCTCTGCCTACTTGTGATTTGTCTGTCAAATAAATAAAATATTTTTAAAAAGGGGAAGGAGGGCAGTGTACGGAAAAATGATTATGATAACGATAGAAATAAAACAAAGACCAATTGCTAGCAATGATTTAATCTTGTTATATACTAAGTACTATACACAAATTATCCTATCTGATTCTCATAACCCTGGGAGTCTTTTTATTCTGTTTATAAATCAAGATATTGAGAAATAACTTGCTAAACAATAAACATACAACTATATAGAGGTGATGCCAAGAGAAAATCGTGCAAAACTAAGCTGTGAGTGATCATAATTTGTTTGAAGAAACAGAAACAGGTAGGAATGACCTAGCACATGATAATACTAATGACAGCAACCAACACTGGGGATACAGTAGTAAACAAAACAGTAAATAGATACCTATCTGTGCCTTATCAGAGATTAAGTCTACTCCAGGAAGTAAACATTATCATTCATCCAATAAATGCAGGAAATGAGATTTGGAAATGCTAAGTAAATTGTTTAAGGTCATACACTAATAAGTAGTATAGTGAGAATTAAACCCTGTCTGACTTAAAGGCGTCTGACTCAAAGACCAAATTCTACTTTACCACATTACCTCTCCATTATTCATTCATTCATTCATTCAACAGAAGTATATCAAGTACCTACTGTATGTCAAGCACTACACTAAGAATAAAGATGAAAAGTACAGTCCATGGCTTCAAGAAATTCACAGGATAATCAGTGGACTCAGATATACCAAGAGCTGCAATCCAGTGAGATAAATGTTATCCCCAAAACACATTTATAGTCTTATAGAAGCACATATGATCACAGATGAGAACAAACTTTAAGACGGGCAAGCCCAAAAGTAAGACCAATCAGGGCGAGCACATTAACTCAAAACTGAATTCACATTAATTCAAAAGTCAGGGATATATCTGGTGCGTGTGTGTATATATATATACACAGACACACAGGGATATATCAGGCATATCTGGAAGATAAATCAGAAAACTGGATAATAAGACAACAGCTATGACTATATCAAAAGTGTGTTTTTTTAAAGAAGCAAAAAACAAAATCTAAACTAAACAAAAAATATGAGGTCCAATGAGAAAACCTGAGATGCCCTAACCAAAATTCAGAGTCAATGCCATACTTGGGTAAGAAACCCATATATTTTATAAGTCATTTTAAGGTCATTATAGACATAAAGTTAGCACAATCTACTTTTAAATCTTTTTTTAAAATTGAGGTATAATTAACAATACAGTGTTATATTAGTTTCAGGTATACAATATAATGATTCAACAATCATATACATTACTCAGTGCTCATAAAGATAAGTATACCCTTGATCCCCTTTATCTATTTCATCCCTCCCCCATCCATCTCCTCTTACTTTTGAATCTTACACATTCATAGAACTAAGGAACATTTCTCAGTTAACTTTCTCTATTACACAAATGGCTTCTTTTAGGTATACTTTATGAAGCTGCCTCTCAGGAAATACTTAAGGAGAATCTACATGACCATGCATCATTTAATTTTTGTCATTATTAATTTTTTAATTAAAACATATTTTCATAATGGAGGACTTCCAAAGTTCCTTTCAACTCAAGATTCTAAAAGAAGAAAAGCTAGAACAAGTATATCTTAACAGTCAGTATCAATCTCTATAGTTATCTAAAGAGGTTGAATCATGTAATTGTTCTGAGGACTTCTAAAGTTCCTTCCAACTCAAGATCCTAGAAGAAGAAAAACCATAATAAGTATATCATAACAGTCAGTATAGATCTCTCTAGTTATGTAATGGGGTTGAGTCATATCACTGTTCTGATACTATCAATAATTTTCTCAATACTTAAAACCCTAATATATCCATATTTTCAACTGCTTAGGTAATACACACTTTTTAAACTTTAGAATTATGAAATTCACGATAATGTTATAAATTTCTTAAAATTTCATAGTAAGTAAAATTCAAATAGGGCTACAGAACCGCATGACATCTGAAACAGAGAAATGATGATTTCTACTGCCACCAAGCCCTATGTCTGATAACTAGCACTAAGAAAGAAAGATTTCATTTGAAGTATGAAAATGTCCTACAGCATGCAGAAGAGCTGGCCCATCAATCCCAATCTCTAAAGAGCTTCCCCTTCCCATTAAAGAGGACTGATGTCATGTCACAAGCTCTTACAGAGATTGATTCAAAGAGCTACTCAATGAAATCCAGTATTCATCTCTAAATGCAGTGAATCTCAAGTCAGTGAAAAGATTTCAAAATTGTAAGGCAAAGTTGGTAAACTGGCATGAAGAAGTCAATGCAAACAAGGTCCAAAATGGCAAAATCAAAATCAATAATCGATATTCTTACTTTTAGTAAACACTGTAGATGAAAAAAATATTCTACCATAAGTCTTCTGTAACTGAATTCTGTCACTACTGAAAGCAGGAATACAAGAATGGCAAGCCAAACATGTATTTATAAGTACATAAATAGATTTCTACTTTGGCCAAGATGGAATATCAGGAACCAAATTTACCTTCTAGCCTGAAACAACTGGAAAAAAGGACAAAATATATTGTTTTTCAAGGCAATGGATATCAGGCAACAAAGAACAGTAGATCCTTGATAGGTGGGAAACACACAAAATGAATCCTCAATTGCCCCAACTTACTACCTTGAAAGAGTTCCTAAGCCATAGAAGAGAGCTGGGGAACCCAAGTAGAGCAATGATCTTGCTGAGGTGAGATGGAACTTAATCTAGAAAGAACAAAGTGATGGTCATATACAAAGTAGAGTACCTAAGAGTAGAGAGGCTCACAGGAAAATCCAGAGATCTGCAGAGGGTATCCCTCAAGTCTTCCATTGAGTACTTTCTAGTATATACACATGAGGAAATTACCCAAGAACAGTGGGAAAAAAATACCAAAAAGGATTAGAGGGAACACCACCCAGGGTTCACATAAGTCCAGGAATAGCCCGTTTTCACTACCCAGAGTACTCAGAGGGTTTCGTCAATAGAGTTACAGTAGTGGACAATAGATGCTACAACTTTAAAGCAGCATCTGAAAAGATCAAACTGTTTCCAAGTAACTTAACTATTCCAGAACAAAACTCAAGAATACCTAATGAAATTTAAAAATACCCAGTACCCCACACGGTAAAATTTCAAATGTCTAACATCCAATCAAAAATCACCAGGCATACAAAAGCAAGAAAATACAATTCTTTATGAGGAGAAAAATCAATCAAAACCAATCTAGAAATTATACAGACAGAATTAGTAGAAATAAACATTAATCTATTTATAACTATATCCCATATACTCAAGAAGCTACAGAAAAGACAAAGCATGAAAGCTATAGAAATGGGAGATAGAAAAAAAAAAACCCTCAATTTCTAGAATAAAACTGTAATGTCTGAAATGAAAAATATGCTGGACACCATTAAGAACAAATTAAACATTATTTAAAAAATTAATGAAGTTGGAGACACAGAAAGATAATCTAAAATTAGAAGACTGAAAAAACTGAAAAGAACACCAGTAAACATCTAGCAGCCTGATTTACATGTAACTGGACTTCCAAAAAGTGAAATGGAGACACGAAAAATACACACACACACTTAAATATTCTTTATAGATATGTATTTTTTAAAATAATGCCCAATTTTTTTCCGAATTTGTTAGAAACTACAAACCCACAGATGTAAGAAGCTCAACAAACTCCAAGCAAAACAACATGAAGAAACATATATAGTTTCATTTAGAAATGGCTCTTACTCACATATTCTGTAAACAAATCAAAACAAAGTCAGAAATGACTTAGACTAAGTCTAACTTTTAGTTCAACTATGTACAGTGTCAACTGACAATTTAATAGAGTACATTAAATATTAACTTGAGCAAAATACTTAAGATACATTTTATGATTTTTTTTAAATTTTTTTTAATTTTTAATTTTTTATAAACATGTATTTTTATCCCCAGGGGTACAGGTCTGTGAATCGCCAGGTTTAAACAAGATGGGATTGGGAGGGAGACAAACCATAAATGACTCTTAATTTTATGATTTTAAAGTTAGCAAAATACAGCTTTAAAAACAACGTATATTTTGTTGCTCTCTTAGGAAAATAATTCACTAAAATAAATTTATCTTATTTTAGCAAATTATTTTTTTAAAAAACTAATGGCTACTTCTTCCTTTTTTCTTAATTTTTTTCCCCTTAATTTATATAGGTCATTCAGAACAGAATTAGGACACTGAAAAAACTTTTAAAGAAGCTGAGAGGTGGAACTGAAAACAGAAGCAGAGTTGAGGTTTGGAATGAAGCTAGTCCTCCCAAAAAAAAAAAAAAAAAAAAAAACCTGGCAACCACTATTTTGAAACACCATTACTTTCAAAATATACATATGTATTTTTAAACATAAAACTGCACTCAAAGTGGAAACAAGCTAAAGTGTCTGTTTTTAGCACCTCTGCTAACTATTCAGGACTCAAAAAAAACTAAGTATTTTTGGGGGAAAAAAATCATTCAAATAAAAAACATTAAAGTGGAAAACAAGGGGTGCCTGGCTGGCTCAGCCAGTACAGCAGGAGACTCTCAATCTCAGGGTCATGAGTTCAAGCCTCACATCTTAGGCATGAAACCCACTTTAAAATAAATAAAATAAAGTGGGAAATTTATTTAAAATAAATAAAAGTGGAAATTAAAGTAATATATTTTCCTATTTTGTAAAAACACCTTTTTTTTTAAAGCTCAGAATACAATTTCAAAATTTTCTGTCTAAAAACAAGAGAAGGGAATAAATTCTTAGTATCTACTGTAATGGCTACCCTTCCTGTCATGTGTGTTCCCTAAAATAGAAGTAAATTTAATTATTCTACCATTTTGCTTAGGGAATAGGGAGATATTGCAAAGATAAAAAATAGTTCCGGGAGAGAACTGCCAAAAATATATTTACTATCCCTGGAGATAATTAATGTCTACATTCCTTTTTCCTTTCTTAAAGGAAAAAAAATGTATATATACTTTAAGTAATATATATATATATTTCTTTGGGTGCCTATACAAATAAAACACTTTAAGAAAGCATGTAGTAGTGTAATACTTCCCTATGGGATCAACACATACATGAAAATCAGCACACAGACTGCAAATACCTCTGAGCACACAGACTGAAAAGTTGTCATTGGAACATTTATGAATTTGACTTCGACCTCTTTTAAATAAAAAATCTAATAAGAAACAATTTCCTACAAAATACAGAAATGATACTTTATGTTATGCATCTATTCACAGACTTACTCCTTAGTAACAATTACTTATTAATAATGCACTAAATTCCCACATATATAAAAAAGTAAGACTGCCTTAAAATTCAAATTTCCAAACTACTCTCGTAATCAGATTCTATTCAAAAGACAGAAGGCTAAATACACATTATTTTGAGCACAACTACAACATTCAGAGTTTGTACTTAGAAAGCCTACCCTGATGTACTTAGAATGCATGTATGCTACATTACCTATAATGATAAAAATATTTCACTGATATAGCTACCAATGATTTTGATATCAATTCCCACCCTAAAAACACTTTTCCACTTAATACAAACCCAGTATCGCAAACATAAAAGACAAAGATTTTCCTACTAAATCATTATTTAGTTGTCATCGAGATGTCAGTTACTAGCATTTCACAAATGCCCTAAAAATACCTTAAAATGATCTCCCAAATATTCATATTAATTCATGTAATAATCTCATCGGATTTGAGTTACTGTACCCACTTAAATTACTTGCTACAGCAACAGTTCTCACCAATCAGAAGAGTGATTCGAAATTCTCTCTTCTGAAATCTGTTATTACTTCACCAGTTTCAAAATTTGAGCCACTTATTTTTAGACACAGAGGTTAATAAGAAACACTTCTGCATCAAATACACATAATTTCACAGTAGAGGCTTTATTTCCCCTTAGGAAACTATTCTCATATTCTCTCTCTTTTCACCAAATTATCAGAGGACAATGTGGCTTCGATTTCAGCACTGAAGACAATAAGTAACAATATACGGTGTGCAGAATAAAAATTAAAGTTTCACAATTTTAACAGGTATAATTATTAGGTTATGACAAATGGGCTGGTGGGCACGTAAGACTATCACCCTTTTCAAAGTCTAATTCTTAAACCACCTGAATTGTTTTGGCCAAATGAGGAGCTTCAAACATAAACTCTCTAAGTTTTCAGTATGTCCCTTTTCAAAGAAAACAAGTTACCTAGAAAAGAAGGGGGAAAAAAACCACTCACATTTGGAGCATGACCTGGTTCAAGAATACCCCATCCACCAAAGCCACATATTCATCCAGGTTGGTCCCATTTCCTGCAGCCAGAGGTCCAAACGTTTTAACCTAGAACAGAACGACCATAAGGACACGAACGCCCATCTCCATCTCTGCAGCCACAAATAATGCCGCAAAATACACAATAAATAACACCCTACTTACCCAAGTGACCAAGGGGCTGGTCATGAACTGCTCCAGAAGGGGAGTAAAAATCTCGTTCTCCATTTTACAGATAATGTATTTGAAAAGGGGAACTACCACAAAAATACGCCTAGGGAATGGATCACTAAACGTTGAAGAAGTGAGTAGAAATCAATGAAAGTCCATTTTGGCACAGGAAGAAAATCCCATCGTGGAGGGGAGAAAAAGTCTCCCTCCTCAAAAAACACCCCAGAGAGGAATGAGCCGAAAACCCGAGAAGCGGCTTCGACAGCAGCCACGAGCGGCAGCTTGCGCTGGAAATGTCTGTACCGGGCGAGGAGGGGCAGAGAAAAGGCATCTGGAGGTGGAGGAAGGGAAAGGGGGCTGGAGCAGCAAGACAAAAAGCCCGTCAAGGTTGCCCAGCTCCTGGAGGAGCCAGACCAGCGGAGCTGCCCGCAATGAATTAATCCCAACGTGGGCTAAATGAAATACCACGTTAGCTACCACGTTAGGGGATCCGAGCGGCAGCCAGGCTCGACCTCCGCGTTCCGCTCAACACGTTCCACCCACCAGTGGGCATGGAGCCGCTTCGACCCGCGGAGCCTCCCCTGCCCGCAGCCCCTCACCAACGACAGGCAGGGCTCGCCCCTTCCCCGCGAGCAGACACCATCCCTCCGTCGCCCTCAAGCCTCGCCTCCAGCCCCCTTCCCCTCCCGGGGGGGTGGGGGCTTGAATGTGTGTCCCTAACCCCCCAGTTTCCTGAGCCCTGCAGCCTTTTCAGCGCGCCTCTGGGAAGCCCTGGCACAAAATCACCACCGCGCTCCAGCCTCCTCCTCCGCCCTCTCTGGAGGAGCCGGAGTAACGGCCTCAGAACCGCAGTGCCGCATCACACCCCGCTCTTCGCCGCCCAACCAGAACCACGAGCCCTTCGTCTAAGGGAGCGCGCTTCTCCTTCCGCGCCCATATCCTTCCGCCGACTCTCCGCCCCTCCCGCGCCGCAGCCTCTGGATTGTGAGAGAAGAAAACCGCTGCATGAGCGCGCTCCCGAGCGCGCGCGCCCCGCGGGCCGGCCCCGCCGCCGCCCAGATTTTGGCGGCGGGCGCGGGCGCGGAAGCGCGCTCGCTGCAGCTGCTGCGGTGACCCGCGCCTCGCTCGAGCCTAGGACTGTTGCCAGGGCGTGGGGGGCGGGGATGGGGAAGGCAGAGGAAGGGGTCTGTCTGCTCGGTCGCTCATGCCTAATTATGGTTTATTTCCTCCCCGAGTGCCTTCTTTGATGTGTGAAGGAGAGGGAACGAAATCCTTCTCTTTTAAACATGAGGGATGCAGACAGCCTTTTTCGGACAGTTTGATTTGATCTCTTAAGCGTGCTTTCGCCCGCAAAACGGAGTAAGCAAACTCAATGCAGCAGATAGCAAAAGAGGGACTTGAGCTGCAAACTTGGTTTTGTTTTTTTCTTTTTCTTTTTGCCTCTTCTCCTTTAAAAAATCCAGGTCACTAAAACATGAATGCTCTCAAAGTTGCAAGTGAATGTAGTAGGATTTTAAATAACCCAAGCTGTCTTTCAACATGTTGGTATTCCCTGACTAGAGCAAACGTTATTCAGACATTGTTGTTTGATTATTTGGCTATTGAAAAAAAAAAATCCAAACAAAATCAAGAGCTACTGAAAGGAAACATTTGGAAGTCATCCAAGATGGGTGACAAACATTACATATTTGTCATAAATCGCTATGCTATGCACGACTGGAATCATCAAAGTAATTTTAACTTGGGGGAACTTAGTTCCCCCAGCAAAACCAAATGTCACTCCTCGTTTTGAAGAAACATAAAAACCTTTTCCCAGGGACAAAATGGGCATGTAAAACAATTTTTATTTTTAGAAAATAGAGTCTATTACAGTTGTGCAGTGTGTGCTTTTTACATTTACATAAACCTCTACTTTGAGCATTTATATATTTTAAAGTAGCAGTAAAAACGTTTTATAACACTAAATTAAGAAACAGCAAAATTTCTTAATTAGGTAGTTGAGAGCCTGGGCTCTAGAGCCTTCCTGCCTGCTTCAGATCCTGGCTCTGATACTTACAGCTGTGGGAGCCTAGGGAAGCTAGTGAACCTCTCTGTTCATGTATAAATCAGGGCTAATAATAGGGTTAAATTAGATGGCAACCTATAGTAAGTGCTCCATAAACGTTCTTAATGTTGTTTTCATCACTATTCCCCCCAAATGAAAAATCTTGAAATGTACCTTCTCCTACTTTAGTTAGAGGAGAAAGGATCTTGCTGTAGAGACCAGAGAAATGCCCTTCCAAAATCATCTTAATTAAAATTAGGATGCATTCATGTGGCATTTTGCAAGGTGTGTAGAGAGTAGAACCTTGCATTGCCTGGGTCAGTGTATAGCTTTGGGTCATCCTGTGGCTAGCAATCTTTTCCCTCTACTCTTGATGAGTCTTTCTTAATCACTGTCCCTTATTCGGAAATGCAGACCAAGAGAGAGCTGACACCCAAGAAGAGCTGACATCAGAGCAGCCTATGCCTGATATGCCCACTTTTCTTTGTAATCCCTAGGAAGATCAGCCAAACAACATGGAAGTGTTCATGCATATACTGGGTTTTATCTTCAGATAGACCCATCTGCTTCATCCATAGATGAAAAACTCATAAAGTATTAATACTAGGTACCATAAGCTAAGGACATTTTGGACAGTGATGACCAAAGAGTTAGCACGTTAAGATAGATGTATTCAGTTTACATGTAGTAGCTAGCCCTCACAAATCTGTATTCCCCTCTACAGCCAAATGGCCCCAGATGCTTCCTGGTCTATCTTTAGCTTTTACACACACACACACACACACACACACACTCAACAAAGAAACATGAGGAGTTAATTGTAAAAACAGGAACCTTTAGACCAGACTGAGGTCTGGAGTAACTTATTTGAAAACCTACCAATTCACAATTCCCTAGTTTAATAGCAGCCTTAGAAATGCTTTATAATATCTCAAGAGTACAATCAGGAAACTTCCTTGTCTAGCAAAAAACGGATTGTACATTATACACAGTTTAATGGTCTTCAAATTGTAACATCCTATAAGATTAAATCCAAAAGTTTCCTCTATCTTCCTTTCATTTAGGAAGAGATTGCTCAAGATTTCTTCCAGGTATTTTTTTTTTTAACTTGGTAGTCATTTATTTACCCTGAATTCATCTGTTCTCTGAATATTAAATCCAACAGGAAAGGACTTTGGAAAAATCATACCTATCTGACTAGGTTCCAAGTTATTTGTTCTGATTTCTTCTGGTCAGAAGTTAAATGTTTGGACCATGATGCCATTTAGAAGTCACTAGAGAAAGATCCTCTCCTGCGTATTATAACTGAGGAGTACCCTGCAGGTTACACATACATGATACTACCTGTATACCCAAAGCACCCATGTTTACCTCCATTTTGATCCACTATAGTAAGTGATAGACCCACCCCCAAACACACATTAGGTGACACATATTTACAGAGCTAATCACATCCATAAGCTAGTATAATAAAAATAACACAAATATAACAGCCAAATAGCACCATTGTTTATTATAGCCAAAAAATGGAAACAACCCCTATGTCCATCAACTGATAAATGAATAAAAGAAATGCATTGTACTGATACAATATAATATTTGGACAATAAAAAAGAGTGAAGTGTGATACATGCTATAACACGGATGAATCCTGAAAACATTATGCTAACTTTAAAGAAACCAGTCACAAGGTACCACATACAGTATGATTCCATTAATATGAACTGTCCAGAGGAGACCAATCTGTACAGACAGAAAGTAGATTAGTGGTTGCCTAGATCTGGGGCAGTTGGGAGAAAATGAGGTTAGTGGCTTAGGGAGGCATGGTTTCTTTTTGAGAAAATGAAAATATTCTGAAGTTGTGATAGATGCACAGTTTTGTGAATATACTAAAAATCATTTAACTGGATACCTTACATGGCTGAATTGTGAATTCTCAAAAAAACTGTGTTTATTTTTTATTGGCACCGTTAATTCATGAATATTTAGGAAGAAATGCCATCAAGAAATCCAATCTCTCATATACTTTTCTACAGGGTCTCTAAGTCCTCTTGAGCCAATGAATAAGATTTTAAACTCACCTAAGATCATAGAAGGCAAATGTCTTAATTATCTAACATAATTTTAAGAGAAATGTCATCTAATGAGAGGGAGAGAATTGAGTATGGTTTAACTTCTTTGAGCATTAGCTGAGCATCAGTTTCCTTAACTGTAAAGTGGGTATACCAGGGTTTTTTTTTTTTTTTTTGGTAGATGGTAGACTTGCTCTGTCCCACATGAAAACTGCACAGAGGGAAGGAAACTCGGAAAGAGATGACCAGACCAAGAGAGGGGTCCTCCTTTCAGCCCATTTTAGTGGTTCTTCTCCAATGTCCTACTGTTGTATGGCGATCAAGTGAACCAGTACTAGTTCACCATTAAATTCCATGCTACCACACCTATCTGAAATGTTCTTTTCTGCTTCCTTACGGGGTCAACTCCCATTCATCCTTCAGGATGCAAGTGCCCCTCTCCGTGAAGCATTCCTCTTCCTTGGGTTGAGCTGACCACTTCCTCTTTTGTGCCTTGCATTGTATCTAACCTCCCTTTATTGCTGTAACTTGCTCTGAAGGACATGTATTTGCTGACATGCTCTTCTGAGTAAATGGGGAACTCTTGGAGACTGACATTTTTAAATTCATCCTTGTGCCCCTGGCATTTAGGACAGCGCCTTGCTATTATGGGCACTTTCAGTCAATATGTCAAAGAGTGTTCTTTCAACCATGGTGACCGGTTTAAATTCCTAACAATTGGCAAGAGCTCACAGCAGAGCAACTTCCGAGAAAGACTATTCTAATTAACTTAATGACCTAGAGGAGGCATAAGCAGGCGATTACTGCTTGCCAGTGAATTTGAAGAACTAAAAAGACATTGAGATCATAAAATAAATGCCTTTCAGGATAGGTTTTTCCCAAGTCTATATAATTTTTTTCCGAGAAAAGCTCAGGAGAATACATAAGCATCATGTATTCTTTTATTTCTCAGCAGCATATGATGGTATTTATCCTTTTCGGGACCCAAACTGTGTTTTAGTTTTTATCATTTTGATACAGATCTTCTAGAAAGGTGTCATTGTCTAAGCCTTATTGGACAGCATATTCTGAACAGAAATCGATCTTTTATTAAAGAAATATATCCTCACAATCAACCTAAATGACTGTGGTGTGCTTTTAACATAATTATGCATTCACAGGCCCTTAAGAAGTCCATGAATGTTTGACCTACATCCACAGGCCCAAAACAACGGTGTTTTGAGTTTTTAATTTTACATTGAATAGCTCCTGGTTTTTGTTGTTGACAATATCTCTATCGATAGTCCCCATTTTAATTTGCTGCTTCTCGTTTTCTATATGCAGGGAATTCACCGATTTTTAAAACAGTCTAAAAGCATTAATAATTTTTGAGTGAGAACCTGTGGGCTCTCTTATGAGTAAAGTCCATGAATTTGTGGTATGCCTAAAAGTGTCTCTTGGTATAATGTTTCTTCTTTCTTTCTTTCAGTTTCTTGGTCTTTGGTGAGGTGGTGCTATCCTATTTCTTTAACTAATTTGCTGTGATAGGACATGAAATAATCTTCTAAGTTAATGGTCACTTACCAGGTATTTCCAGAGTATGACTGTCTTATCATGTGATCAGTTCCTTGTGTTTGCATGGTTCCTCCTTTAATTCCCTAATCCCATGCAATAGGAGGTGACTCATTCTCACTTCCAATGTTACTGCTGGAAAGCTACTAAGCAAATGGAAACCCGATAAAGGAGAAAATAACAAATATAGAAAAGGAAAAAAATTATAAAATGGACCTTTAAAGGTGAGAAAAAACACTCTTATTCTGACTGCAAGCCTACACCCAACCTCTACTTTCCACCCCTTTACATCCTAGAGACAACTATCAGCAATACCTGGTTAAAACAGAACCTAGCCTATGCCAGAATAAATGATAAATCATTAATAACATAGACAGAAGCCATCAAGTAGGTTTCTACATAAAGCACTGGTGCTTTTAAGCTATTGAAAATATATGTGGGCTAAAACAAATTATTCTAATCCTAGAAAAAATGTAGATCTGCTTTCATACCAAAAAATACAAAATAAAAATGGTAACCATTACAAATAAGGAAATACGAAGATGTTTTATTCCATTCTATTGAATGACAGTAAGAAGATATATAAAAATGCATTTACTGATATATGAGATTTGTATTTGCTGCTCTTCTATTGAAAGTTAAAATTCACATGAAACCTAAAAAATGGTTTAATGTAAAGGTTTTTATTTCCTAATTTATAATTAATATGTGTCAGTTGAATATTTCCAGATATTAGCTTGAGAAGAGTTCTCAGATTCAATTTTATTTTGTGAAAATTGTAATTTAAATATCTTTAGGGGTGCCTGAATGGCTCAGTGGGTTAAAAAGCCTCTGCCTTCGGCTCAGGTCATGATCCCAGGGTCCTGGAATCGAGCCCCACATTGGGCTCTCTGCTCAGCGGGGAGCCTGCTTCCTCCTCTCTCTCTACCTGCCTCTCTGTCCTACTTGTGATCTCTGTCTGTCAAATAAATAAATAAAATATTTTAAAAATAAATAAATAGATATCTTTAGGTTCTTAAACTAAAACAGCAATATAAAATATTGAGTTACATGGAGCTAAACATCTAATATTTTTAAAATTACCTTACTTTCTCATTATGAAAATAATACATTTCATTGCCATATCTAGAAAGATCAACAATATAAAAATATATCAAACCATAATTGTACCACGCACAGATGAATATATTGATGCATTTATTTCACATTATTTTCTAAAACTGTACCACACTCACAACACCATTAGAAATATATAACAGTGATCAAAATTTGAATATGCCTCTCAACTTAATCTAATCAATAAATGGAATCCAAATGCATTTTTATATTTACTTTTTTAAATGGACATAATTTTTAAAAAATATTTCATTTATTTGTTTGACAGATTATAAGTAGGCAGAGAAGCAGGCAGAGAGAGAGGAAGCAGGCTCCCTGCTGAGGAGAGCCCAGTGTGGGGCTCAATTCCTGGACCCTAAGACCATGACCTGAGCCGAAGGCAGAGGCTTAACCCACTGAGCCACCCAGGCACACCTTAAATGGACATAATTTTTTATTTAAATTTTATTTTATTTTTAGGAAAACTCTATGCCCAATATGAGACTTGAACTCATGACCTTGAGATTAAAAGTCACATGTTCTACCAACTGGGCCAGCCAGGTGCTCCCCAAATGGATTTTCAATAACAGGATTCATTATATGTTAGGTGTGTAGAACTTCCAGTTTACCAATTTTTAAAACATCAAACCTCAAATTCCCACAACCATGTCTAAACTTGGCTCCTACATCTTACAAAAGAATAAAAATGTATTTTCTGAGTTTAGAATAAAACTAAGGTTAAGAGCTCTATATTTGTCAGTTCATTCTCACCTTATTTATTAATCAATATTTACTGACCTACCATATGTGCAAGATAGCATATTGAACACACAAGACACAGAGAAGATCATAACTAAGTGAGGCCAAATGAAATAAAATGGCAAATGCATCATTCAATCAATTAGTTCAGAGAGGGGCAAACTTTTCTGTAAAAGGTCAGGTAGTAAATATTTTAGGTTTCGGTTCTCTGATGCAACTGCCCCCAGAGGGTCTCTGTTGCAACTGATCACGTTTGCCATGCTGGCATAAAGCGGCCACAGGATATGCATAAAGAAATAGGTGTTGCTGTGTTGTGGAAAAGCTTTATTTGCAAAAAGAGATAGTGGGTCAGCTTTGGCCCCTGAGCCATTGCTTGCCTACCTCTCAACAAGTATTTATTATATTTACACTAGATGCAAAGCAAAACAAAAATCAGGACTGAATTCTTTTCCAGTCAGTTAATTAACTTTATAAATAATTAAATTAACCATCCAACTGTATTGTATAATTATGTTCTGGGAGTGCAGAAGAGTTGGTCTTCAAGTTGCTTGGAAACGGAATTCCACCATTCTGGTGTATCAGATATAGTTCAAATTGCTTTCAATCTTTTGTGTTACCACGGAAAACCTTTCCCCAGATATAAAGTTATTTTGGGGGGATTCTCTTGAGTCCCAGCAGGAAACAGGGGGCATTCTGGAAGTGCTTAACTAAACAGAATGTTGTGAAGGGACAATTTAGATGAGGGGAGTTAAGTGAATCAACGGAGAGGGTGGGAAAGCCTGCAGGGAATAGCAATAGTGGGGATTCCCTTCAGTCCTCTGCCAGAAGGGGCAAGGGGAGGAAACCGTCACCAGAGTTCTGGAAGACCATAGTTTTGTAAGAGGAGCCACTGGATGGGAGCTAGGTCCATAGAGAACGGGGTCACGGCCATCATCATGGGGCAGAAGAAAAAATTGGGAAAGAATATTCCAATCTCTCTATTCCTCTCACATATATTACCAGCCAGCGCTCCCCACTGCTGAATGCCATGAGAAGCAGAGAGCAAGAGAACCCAGATGATGGAGTCCACAGAAGTCAACCTCCTGGCACAGAGAAAGGCAGAGATACTGGAACTCAAGGCCCCAAAATGGAGCTATCTAGCATAGAGCCGCATGTGAAAAGTGTGGCTAACACCTAGAACCATTTATATAGATTCTCTGATAGCCATACAAGAGGGCAATTCTTTTCAGATTAACAGAAGCTTAACTATTTGGTGGAATGCTGTGATGAAACAGAGGGAGCTGATAAGCATGTTAAAAATAAAATGCCATAAAATTTGGCGCTTTTACTCCCACATACATGACCTGTTATTGCAAAGTATAAACCAAATCTTTTTTTTCTTTTTTTTTTTTTTACTGACAGATCTATAGTATCAGTGCCCTGCAGTGTCTTGTCCATAGTATGTGCTCTACAGTAGTCAAATGAATAAATTTGTGAAAATAACCAAATTTTCCCAACTTTCATTTAAATTACTTGATTTGTATGTAGCAGGAAATTTAATTTATTAAAAAATATTATTTTAAAAGAAAATAACAAAATTAGATTAACATGACTATGGGGTACTTGTGATTCTCTTCTCTCCGTCCTCCACTCACAGCAAAAACTGGAAGCGCTATATACAAACCAACCTTCACTAAAACCCATTCATCAACCTTTGTTTAGAATGTATTCCTATTTGAAATCCTTAGTCATCATTTTATTTCATAAAAGTAAAATAGACAACAAATCAGAATTAGGTTCTTTACTTATATTTGATAAAGTTCAATTAGCCTCTTCCAAAATCACTGTGAAATCAATACAGTAGACAGTCATGGTACTGGATGCAATAATGTTAGTAGGTAATATCAGCTCCTTCTTCTATATCTCACAAGACATGAATCATGTGAAAACTTTGAGTCTAAATTAGGAAGAGATTGTTTGCGTGTAAATGTCACCTTTCATAATTGCATGCATACGTTCTGTGGAAATTTACTAGCATAAGTCTAACAACAGGTTTCCAAGTCCTGCAATGGGCATATTTTGATCCCAGAAGGCTTTAGATCTCACCTCTCTTCTTTTTAGTTTAAGGTATGGCAATAGTGTATCCATTATATTATAGCTACAAACGATTTTCGAGTTTTGGTAATTCTGAGTCATTTACCCAGCTATCTCTGTCTCCTTTATTTTCTCTCTCTCTCTCTCTTTTTTTTTACTGTGGTCCTTTCTAACTCACACTTGAATTGTTTTTAACAAGGGTCATAAGAACAATGGCCATATTTTTCCTGTAGCACAATGTGAAAGCACTTTTCTTTTACTCGCTTTGCAAGGGCATATCGAATTACATGGAATTGGCAAAAAGCAACAAGATTTTGTGTAGAGCAAATCCTGCCAAACTAATTTCTTTTCTTTCCTTTTCTTTAACCAACTGCAGAACCTGACAGATGGTATAGTAATGATTACCTCTACAAAACATCATCTGTGTCTAGTTACCGGTATATATATCATGTGTTTTTAAACATAGTGTGGTGCTCAAGTCTGAGGTGGAATCATGAAAGGAATGCTTCCTCTCCCCTCACTGCACTCTCGAATGCTGATCTCAGCATAAAGGCGTAAATGAGACTGGGATCAGTTACTGAGTGTGCCGAGTACACACAGACTGTACATCATCCTTGTCTCCAGAGAAGCTGGAAAGTGGAATTCCACCTGGCCTAGAAATCAAGTGACTTGGTGCTACCAGGATTTCTCCATACTGTACATAACACTCCTGTACTTTTTACAAAAGGACTCCCTCCTGTCAACTACTATAAAAGAAGAAAAAATCTGGGCACTAAGAAAAGGTGAAGAAATTAAAATTCACCAAAAAGTTCCTGTATATTTCAAAAATACCCCTTGAGGGACGCCTGGGTGGCTCAGTTGGGTAAGCAGCTGCCTTCAGCTCAGGTCTTGATCCCAGCGTCCTGGGATCGAGTCCCACATCGGGCTCTTTGCTCGGCAAGGGAGCCTGCTTCTCCCTCTGCCTCTGCTTGCCATTTTGTCTGCCTGTGCTTGTGCTCGCTCTCTCTCTCCCTCTCTCTGACAAATAAATAAATCTTAAAAAATAAAAAATAAAAAATAAAAAAATAACCCTTGAGTAAGGCCTGATGCTTCCTGAACATGTGAGAAGCACCAGCCACATGCTGCAATGCCAGGCTAAAATTTTATCCAGTGTGATTTGTCTGATATGAGAACTTCCTGCTTATTTCCTTTTCTTTTGTCCATTCAGTGAATATGCATTTTGAGTATTTATTACGCCCCAGGCACTAGGGATACAAAGATGAATAAGATGTTTCCTTATAACACATGAACCTTCTGAGACTTTATAGTCAGCTACTCTAGAACAGTGCTATGCGTGGTATGTGCCATTCGAAGGAGAAACAGGGTTCGGTATTTTTTTTTAAGTTTATATTTATTTATTTGACAGACAGAGATCACAAGTAGGCAGAGAGGCAGGCAGAGAGAAGAGGAAGCAGGCTCCCCGCTGAGCAGAGAGCCTGATGCGGGGTTCGATCCCAGAATCTTGGGATCATGACCTGAGCTGAAGGCAGAGGCTTTAACCCACCCACTGAGCCACCCAGGTGCCCCCAGGGTTCAGTTTTAATGGAAAGTCAAGAAGGGCTTCACGGAGAGATGGTTTCCAGCCAGGCCTTGAATGAAAAGTAGACGTTTAATGGGGAGAGGAAGATCAGGGAATTTTAGGTGGGAGAACGACAGAAGCAATGCATTTAACTACAGAGGAGCACAGTGTGTTTGGGGAGTCATGAATAGCTTCATGTGGCTATAAAACATACTTCCCCAGGGGTGAAGAATTGTGGGAAATGGCAGTTGAAGTCATTGTAAGAAAGCAAAATATCACACTAAAGAATTGGCCTTTATCCTATAGGTAAAAGGGTTCAACTGCTACTTAAGAAAAAAAAAAAAAAGAAAAAAAACAAACAAACAAGGAAATATTATCAGACTTCTCCTTTAGCAGGAAAATTCTAGCAGCACCGTAGTGGGGGTGTTGGAAAGAGGTGAGACTGCAGATAGAGAAGCCAGACAGGAGTTCTTCCTACTAAAGTTCTGTAGATTCAATTTATGTTGCTTTTGTTTGTTGCAAATTTAATATTGACTTTCTTGAACTTTGGTGACAGACAGGAGATCATGAACTCGACCGCCAATCCACCAACTTGTTCATGTTGCCCTCTGTTGGCAGAAAGGAAAGGAAGTTACAGTCGAGGGCATTATTTCATATTTTATTAGCTGACAGTACTTCAGTTTCTATTGCAACTATGTGCCAGTAACTGTGCCGAGTAGAAGATTAAAAAAAAAAAATCTCAGGAAATTCATAATGTAAGAATAAAAATAAAATTAAATTATTGTTATATGTCTTAACATATTCAATCTTGTTACATGTCTTAACATCTTGTCATATGTCTTTTTTTTTTTTTTTAAAGATTTTGTTTATTTATTTGTCAGAGAGAGAGAGAGAGAGCAAGAGCGAGCACAGGCAGACAGAGTGGCAGGCAGTGGAGAAGCATGCTCCCTGCTGAGCAAGGAGCCTGATGCGGGACTTGATCCCAGGATGCTGGGATCATGACCTGAGCCGAAGGCAGCTGCTTAACCAACTGAGCCACCCAGGTGTCCCGTCATCTTGTTATATGTCTTAACATATTCAATAATAAACACATTAACAAAAACTATAACATATTTATATAAGTTAACTTGTGAGAATATGTCTTCACTGCAGGAAAATCAGACACTACAGATAATAAGATAGGAGAAAGAAAGGAAAAATATTGGGGGGAAAATCCACTCACAATCTCAGCTACATAGATGCTTCCAAATTGTCACACAGACACATATGCACAAGCACACACACGAGATCATACCAGAGATAATATATATTTTTTCCCACTTAATAAGATACCAGGGCTATATTTACATGTTAATAAAAAAGCTTTTAGAATGTAATTTAGATAAGATTGAAACCAATTAAAATTTTTCCAGCTTTCTTCAGATATCATTGACATATAACATATGTAAATGTAAGGTGTACAAAGATGTAATGATTTGATACGCGTATTTCTTGCAAAATGTAAGGTGTACAAAGATGTAATGATTTGATACACGTACCACAGTACGATTGATACACCTCCATCCCCCACATAATTACCATTCTTTTCTGTGTGGCGATAACATTTAAGATCTACTTTCTTGGGTACCTGGTGGCTCAGTTGGTTAGGCAACTGCCTTCCACCCTGGAGTCCCATATGCGGCTCCCTGCTGAGCGAGCAGGGAGTCTGCTTCTCCCTCTGACCCCCTATCCTCTTATTCTATCTCTTTCAAATAAATAAAATCTTTTTTAAAGTTTACTTTCTTAAATCTTACAAGTATATAATAAAGTGTTGTTAATTATAGTCATTGTTCTGTATATTAAATCTCCAGAGTTTATGCATCTTATAGCTGTAAACTGGTACCCTTTGACCAACATCGCTCCATTTCCCCCACTCCCCAGTCATTGGCAACCACCATTCTATTCTCTATTCCCAAGAGATTTTTAGATTTCTTATATAAGTAAGGACATATAGTATTTGTCTTTGCCTGACCTATTTTTTAAAAGATTTTATTTATTTATTTGACAGAGATCACAAGTAGGCAGAGAGGCAGGCTCAGACAGAAAGAGAGGGAAGCAGGCTCCCTGCTGAGCAGAGAGCCTTGATTCCAGGACCCTGGGATCGTGACCTGATCCAAAGTCAAGAGCCTGTGGCCCAACTGACTGTGCCACCCAGGCGCCCCTTATTTTCAATTTTTTGAGGAAACTCCACACTGTTTTCTATACTGCCTGTACCAGTTTACATTTCTACCATTAGTACATAAGTGTTCCAGTTCCTTCACTGCCTTACCAACATCTGTTATCTCTTGTCTTTTTGATAATAGCCTAACAGGTGCGAGGTGATACATCATTGTGGTAGTGACTGGTGATTAGTGATGTTGAACACCTGTTCATTTACCTGTTGGACATTTGTATGTC
Organism: Mustela nivalis; assembly: GCF_964662115.1. Taxonomy (NCBI): domain Eukaryota; kingdom Metazoa; phylum Chordata; class Mammalia; order Carnivora; family Mustelidae; genus Mustela; species Mustela nivalis. The sequence continues at coordinate 65,647,040 of NC_139027.1, read as the reverse complement.
TTGTTTGGAAAATTTTCTGTTTGGTCCTCTGCCAATATTTTAATCAGATTTTTTTTTTTTTTGCTACTAAATTGTATGAGTTTCTTCTATATTTTAGATATTAACTCCTTTTCAGATATATAGTTTACAAATATTTTTCCCCATTCTGTAGGTTGTCTTTGCATTTTGCTGAGAGTTTCTTTTGCTATTCAGAAACTTTTTAGTCTGTGTAAGTTCCACTTTATTTTTGCTTTTGTTGCTGCACTTTTGGTGTCATATCCTAAAAGTCATTGCTAAAGTCAAGGAACATTTCCCTTATGTTTTCTTTCTCTAGTTTTATAGTTTCAGGTGTTACATTTAAGTCTTTAAGCTACTTCAAGTTAATTTTTGTGAGTGGTATAAGAGAGAGGTCCAATTTCACTTCTGTCATGTGAATATCCAGTTTTCCTAAAGTCATTTGTTGAAGAAGCTATCATTCCCCGTTGAGCTTTCTTGGTTCCTTTGTGTTTATGGTTTGTTTGTTTGTTTAAGATTTTTATTTATTTATTTGACAGATAGAGATCACAAGTAGGCAGAGAGGCAGGCAGAGAGAGAGGAGGAAGCAGACTCCCTATGGAGCAGAGAGCCTGATGCGGGGCTCGATCCCAGGACCCTGGGATCATGACCTGAGCTGAAGGCAGAGGCTTTAACCCACTGAGCCACCCAGGCACCCCGGTTCCTTTGTTAAATAATAGTTGAGCACATATGTGTGTATTTATTTCTGGGCTCTGCCCTGTGTTCCCTTGGTCTATGTGTCTGTTCTTATGCCAGTTACCATGCTGTTTTGATTACTGTAGCTTCGTGATAAACTTTGAAATTAGATACTGCGATGTCTCCAGCTTTGTTCTTTTTTCTTAAGGTTGTTTTGGCTATTTGGAGTCTTCCGTGGTTTGATATGAATTTTAAGATTATTTTTTCTATTTCTGTGAAAAATGCCAGTGGAATTATTATAGGGATTACAATGAATTTGTAGATCACTTTGGGTGGTATAGACATTCTAACAAGAGTAGTTCTTTTTTTTTTTTAAGATGTTATTTTTAAATAATCTCCACACTCAACGTGGGGCTCAAATCCACAACCCTGAGATAAAGGATCCCATGTTCTACCAACTGAGTGAGCCAGGTGCCCCAACAGTAATTCTTCTAATCCATGAACATCAGATGTCTTTCCATTTATTTGTTTTCTTCAATTTCTTTCATTAATATCTTATAGTTTGGATGTTTTCCCTGATCTTTCACCTCTTGGTTAAATTTACTCCTAAATATTTTATTGTCTTTGATGGCATTATAAATGGTATTGTTTTCTTAACTTCTGTTTCAGATCATCTTTGTTAGTTTGTAAAAATGTAACAATTTTTGTATGTTGATTTAGTATAATGCAACTTCACTGAATTTGCTTATTAGTTCTAAGATGGTTTTGATGGAGTATTTAGGATTTCCTATATAAAAGATTATGTCATCTCCAAATAGAGACAGTTTCACCTCTTCCTTTCTGTTTTGAATGCCTTTTATCTCTTTTTCTTATCTAATTGCTCTGGCTAGGACTTTCAGTACTGTGATGAATAAAAGTGATGGGGGCAGCCTTATCTTGCTCCTGATCTTAGAGCTTTTAATCTTTCACCATTGAGTATAAATTTAGCTCTGGCTTCATATATGGCTTTTATTATGTTCAGGTGTGTTCTTTCTATATTTGTTGAGAGGTTTTTGTTTTTTTTTTTTCCATGAAAAGATATTGGATTTTAGGAAATGCATTTGCTACACAGTTTTTTTTAAGATTTTATTTTTTTAGGTAATCTCTACACCCAACATGGGGCTTGAACCCACAATCCCAAGATCAAAAGTTGCATGCTCCACTGAATGACAAACCTTGGTGCCCCAAGATTATATTTTTTTAGATCTTTCATTCTTTTAGTGTGGTGACCAACATTTATTGGTTTGTGTATGTTAAACCATCCTTACATCCCAGTGAGAAATCCCACTTGATCATGGTCTATGATCCTTCTAATTTTTTTAAAAAATTGTTATTGTGGTAAAATGTGAATAACATAAAAGTTAACCATTTTAAACTGTATAGATCCGGGGCATTAAGCACATTCACATTGTTGTGCAAACATCACTGCTACTCATATCTAGAATTTTTTCATCATTCCAAACTGAAACTTTGTACCCATTATATAATAACTCTCCATTCTCTTCCCCTGATCCCCAGCTACCGGTAACCATTCTAATTTCTGTCTCTGTGTTGTTGAGTAATCTATGTACCTCATATAAATAGAATCATACAGTATCTGTCCTTTTGTATATTTCACTTAACATAATGCCTTCAAGATTTATTCATGTTGTAGCATGTACCAGAATTACGTATCAGGGGTATGAAAGCCCAGCTCTCTTGTCTCAATCTGGGAAAAACTCTAAGGAGTAACTAACATCCCAGAGTTCCCCTGTGGAACAGGCTGAAACTACCCTCAGTGGGACTTTGCCTGAAGTCATACCTTTGCGTGACTTTTTCCCCTTCCTTATCCTGCTTCTCATATTCCCGTAATCTTTGCTCCAGGGAGGACTTTCTTAATTAAATCATCTGCACTAGAATCCTCAGGATTTCCTTCTGGGGAAAGTCCTTAAAAAAAAAAAAAGGAAAAGGGCAAAAGACTTGAACAGATAGTACATAAAAGAGCATATCCAGATAGTCAATAAACATATGCAAAGGTACCCCACTTTGTTAATCATCAGGGAAGTGTGCACTGAAATCACTGTGGTATACTACTACCCACACCCACCTGAAAAGCTCAAATGAACTTACCAAGGATTGGTCAGGATGTGGAGCAAACAGAGCTCTCATATTGCTGGTGGGAGTGTAAACTGATATTTCAGAAAACTTTTAGCTTCATAGACTAAAGCCAAATGTGCATATTCTGTAATACAGTAATTCCATTCCTAAGTACATATCCATCAGATATGTGTGACTATGCATCCCAAAGGCATGTGCTGGAATGTTCATGACAGCACTATTTGTAATAGCTTCTAACTGGGAACTACCCAAATACCCATCAACAGTTAAATGGGTAAATTAGGGGCACCTGGGTAGCTCAGTCAGCGTCTGACTATGATTTCGGCTCAGTTATGATCTCATGGGTCTTGAGATTGAGCCCGCTGTTGGGCTCTGTACACAGTAGGGAATCTGCTTGAAGATTCTGTGCCTCTTCCCACCCACCCCCACTCTCTCTTTCTAAAATAAATAAATTTTAAAACAACAACAACAACAACAGGGAAATAGCGCTCTATACAGCAACGAGAATGATGAGAATAATATAGATAATTCTCACAATCTAATGTTGAATGAAAGAAGTGAGACACAAATGAGTGCATATTGTAAAATTCCATTGATATTAAGAACAAAAGTAGGTAAAAGTAATCTTTAGTCCTAGAAGTAGATAGTGGTTAGTTACCATAGATAGTGGGGCAGTAACAGGAAGGAAGCACAAGGCAGGCTTTTGAGGCACTAATAATGTTTTATTTCTTGACCTGGTTATAGGTTACCCTTGTATTTTAAAAACTGTATATAATTTAAAAGTTACTCCTCTTAGAATAATTGAATAAACTATTGTATAGCAGCCCAAAAGCACATTACACAGCTATAAAAGAGAATGAGGAAGATCTCTATGAACTGGTATGGATTGATTTCAGGATAAAAATTTTAAGCGCAGGGGCACCTGGGTGGTTCAGGGGGTTAAAGCCTCTGCCCTCGGCTCAGGTCATGATCCCAAGGTCCTGGGATGGAGCCCCCATGGGGCCCTCTGCTCAGCGGGGAGCCTGCTTCCTCCCCTTTCTGCCTGCCTCTCTACCTACTTGTGATCTCTGTCTGTCAAATAAATAAATAAAATCTTAAAAAAAATTTTTTTAGTGCAAAAAGCAAAATACAGAAGGGTATTTACCTTCATGTAAGAAAAACAGGAAAAGAAAATACATCTCTACTGCTTATTTGTGGAAGAAGGAGAAAGAGGAAGAGGAGGAGGAGGGACAGAAAAGGAAAAGAAAGGAGGGGGAATGGAAGTGAAGGGAAGGGAGAGGGGAGGAAGAATAAACCAGAAACCAGTGAGGTTGGTTGTCTACAGGGAGTGTATGACAGCAAAGTGGAAAAGAAAGAGGAGTAGGAACAGGGTAAAAGGACTGAGAGGGTACTAAGAATTTTGTAGGTAAACTTCCTTGGATAGTGCTGAGTTTTAGAACCATGTTACTGTTTCACATTTGCAAAAAATAAGTTATCTAATTCAACCAGGATGTAAGAGGCACCAAAATGGAATACAGATAGTAACAAATGAGCCCAACTATATTACAAAAGAATAACCTAATCGCACTGAAGGACAGACAAAAACTCATCCAGGTAACTTTGAACATCAAAATTTTGACTACATATTCTAAGGAGGTGTTTGACAAATTAAGGCCTACAGACTACATCCAGTCCACTGGCTACTTTTGCAAATTAAATTTTATTAGACTCATCTACGCTTATTCATTTATATGTTGCATATAGCTGCTTTTCCAGTACAATGGTAGGGTGAAGTAGCTGCAACAGAGATGGTAGGATACCCAAAACTGAAAATACTTTCTATATGGCCCTTTAGAGAAAAAGTTTGCACACCCCTGCACTAGGGCTAAAAAGAAAATAGAGCTACACATGAATATTGTACTATAGTTAAAAATTTTGTTCTTCATAAGGGAATGAGTTAGAAATTCTGAAACTACTTTATGTCTATTATGGGATAAAGCCAATAAGTAAATATATTGTGAATACTGACAGCAAGAGTTTATATAGTAATGACGTCAAGTGATTCTGATTTAAGCTATGATTTTATTTATTTATTTATTTAGTTAGTTAGTTAGTTAGTTAGTTATAGAGCGTGAGACAGCGACCACAAGAGGAGGAAGGGTCACAGTGAGAAGCAGACTCAATTCTGGGACTCTAGGATCCTGACCTGAGCTAAAGTCAGACACTTAACCGACTGAGCTAACCAGGTGCCCTTAATCTATTATTTTAATAGAAGTTTTAAGAGAATTTCTTTTTGTCTTACCTTTTACCACAGAAAATTTCAAACATAGAGAAATTAGTGTAATAAACCCATGATGCAGTTCAATAGTTACCATTCTCTTTTTGATCTTGTATTATCTATTTACCTCCTGCCCCCGTTTTTTCCTCTTTTGGCTTGTGTATTTTAAAGCAAATCTTACTTTTTGCCTTGCTGCCTCCAGGATGGGCCACCAGCATCTCTACTGGAGCGACTGAGGACATTTAGCAGGAGTTCTTTTTTTTTTTTTTTTTTAAGATTTTATTTATTTATTTCACAGAGAGAGATCACAAGTAGACAGAGAGGCAGAGAGAGAGAGAGAGAGAGAGAAGCAGGCTCCCTGCTGAGCAGAGAACCCGATGTGGGACTCGATCCCAGGACCCCGAGATCATGACCTGAGCCGAAGGCAGCGGCTTAATCCACTGAGCCACCCAGGCACCCCTTTAGCAGGAGTTCTTGTTCCTGCCGGGTTCTGCTCAAACCACCCTGGTCCGGAAATACTGCCTCAGTATGCGTCGCCAGCGTTTCTGTCAGTACTCAAAGGATATTGGCCTCATTAAGTTGGATTAAGTGAACTTCTTTCAATGGGTCATCCAAGATACCCACCTTAACTGCAGATATCCAAGATATCTACCTTAATGGCAACTTCTTGCACATAAAATAAGAATACTCTAAAAAAAAAAAAGAGCAAATCTTAGATGCATCCTTTCAAATACTTCTAGTATGCAGCTCTAACTTACAAGGACCCTTTTTATGGGAACTCTTCAAATCTTTAAAAATAATGTTTAAATGTATCTGAATGATTAAATAATAATTAATTTATTAATAATTAATAAATTAATAAAAATTTAAACTTTTAAAAAACTACTTTTTACAAGAAGGCAGAGAGAGAGGAGGACGCATGCTCCCTGTGGAGCAGAGAGCCGGATGCGGGCCTTGATCCAGGACCCTAGGATCATGACCTGAGCTGAAGGCAGAGGCTTTAACCCACTGAGCCACCCAGATGCCTCATTTTAATCAATAAATCAAATTTTAATCAATACAATTTTTAAAAGGAAAGAAATATGGGGAAACTTGACCCTCCAGATAATGAAAATTTTTTTTGTCTTTTTGGGTTTTTTTTAAGAAGTTGGGGAAGGGTAGAGGGAGACAGAGATACAGAATTCTAAGCAGGTTCCATACCCTGTGCAGAGCCCCAAGATCTGATCATGACCTGAGCCAAAATCAAGAGACTGATGCCTAAGCCATTCATGTATTTTAAAATGTATTATATTATAAAGCTACAGTAATTAAGACTGTATTTGGCCAGAAATGGAAGGATGGGGTTAGGGAAGAAACAATTTCATATGTTGTTAATAGGTGTAAATTGGTACAATTTTTCTGAAATGCATTTTGGCCATATGAATTAAAAGCCTTTAAAATGTATACCCTTTTATGCTAAGTGAAATAAGTTGGTCAGAGAAAAACAAAAACTGTAGGATTTCACTCATGTGTGGAATTTAAGGAAAAAAAATAACAACTGAACAAAGAAAAAGAGACAAACAGACTCTTAACTATAGAGAACAAACTAAGAGCTGCCAGAGGGGTGGTTCATGGGGGGATGGGTAGAATAGGTGAAGGGGATTAAGAGTACATTTATCATAATGAGCACTGAATAACACATAGAATTGTTGAATCACTATATTGTACACCTGAAACTAACACTGCATGTTAACTCCACTGGAATTAAATTTTTTAAATAACTGTAAGTGTACAGCTTTTTATTATATGCAAATTATTCTTACATGATTTGAGAAAGAGAAAATTAATGTAGAAAAAGTAATAATTGTTGAACCTAGGCTTCATTTATACTACTCATGTAATTTTTCTGTCGATTTGACAATTTTCAATACACAAAGCTTTGTTTTTTAAAGTGTATCTACTTGGGGGCCTGGGTGGCTCAGTCGGTTAAGTGTCTGCCTTCAGCTGACGTCATGATCTCAGGTTCCTGGGATGAAGTCCCACATCAGGCTCCTTGTTCAGCAGAGAGCCTGCTACTCCCTGCGCTTGTACTCTCTCCCTCTTTCTCTCCCTGCTGTGTCAAGTAAGTGAATAAAATCTTCAGTAAAAAAGCAATAAAATAAAGTGCATCTACTTGACCTGCAAGTTTAGCAATTATTTCAGAGAACTAAAGATCCATACGAAGATAAACATACAATGAAGAACATGGAAGTATTTTTTTAAAAAGATTTTATTTATTTATTTGACAAAGAGAGAAGTGGGGAGGGAATATAAGCAGGGCTAGTGGGAGAGGGAGAAGCAGGCTTCCTGCTGAGCAGAAAGCCTAATGTGGGGCTCAATCCCAGGACCCTAGGATCATGACCTGAGCCAAAGGCAGATGTTTAATAACTGAGCCACCCAGGTGCCCCTGGAAGGATGTTCACAGCTATGTTGTACATAATAGTGAGGAACTAAAAACAACCATAAGATTTAAAAGAAGAGGACTGTGAATCATTGGGATACAGGTATATAATCAAGTACTGTGCAACCATTTGAAATCCTCTTGTAGAATATCTATATTGCCATGCAAAATTTGCATAAAATATTACGGTTTTTATTAGAATGTTTTGTTTCCAAGGGACAGAAAATGATCTGAGCTGCCAGGCCAGTTATCCTCTGACTATCTCTCTGCTTCTAGCCCACCCCTCCTTAGTGTGCTTTGTGCTGTTGGGGCTGGGATCTTCATTTCTTCCTGGTTCCCCCTTTTCAAGTTTTAACAGTCCCAAGTGTGTTCCTCTGTTTCCTCCAACCCTAATGGTGGTATCTGCTTCCTGCAGTGGCTACCTCTGTGATGCCTTGTTTCCTTCTTATCTTTTCATTTCATCAATACTTAGTTAGCAATTTTTTATAAAAAATGATTTCTGTAAACACAGCTAGTGAGGTGTCAGCCTCTTGGTAGCTTCTTGGAGCCAAGAGGGAGAATGTAATCTAAGGATTCAATGTGTCTTCCAGAATCTGAGGGCAGAAGTACCTCAGAAGGAGCATGGGATATTAACTTGGTTAGCAACCAGGAACCCAGGAAATGCCTTCTCATTTCCTGTCTTGGCTTCTGTGTTGAATTGTCATTTCTCTGCCTAGCAACTGTCTCTGCTGCTCAATTTGCCCATCAGGTTACCACTATACTCCAGCTTTGAAGTTTTAAACTTTCCTTCCTCAAGTCAGTGGATCAGTCCGAAAAAGAATCTTATGGCCCCAAGTTCAAATTCCTGGTAGAAACATCTGATGGAGCAGGTTTGGGTCTGATTTCTATGCATGATGTGATCATCTGTGATCAGGGAATGAAGTCATACAAGTAGAGATATGGTTGTCTGGGGCCCATCTTCAAGGAGAAGGAAGTTAAACTAGGTCATTGTGAGTCGAGCCAACATCCAAAAAGAATTGAATACATTTGTTCAGTGGAAACAAAATAGAGCCAGGTATAAGACGATCCCGGTTCTGTAAAATAGAACCAAGCTAACTTTATATAAAATGTCTATTACTAATAAGTATCTTAGAAGATCTGGAAAGGTTTTGGTGAACAGGAAAAATTTTTTTGTTTGTTAACTTTTCATTATGAAACTACTTCAGCCTTACAAGAGTTGCTGTAACAGTGCAAGGAATTTCTGTATACCCTTAACTCAACTTCCCCAAATGCTAAATGTTGCATAATCACATTCTAATGATCAAAACTGAGAAAATAACACAATTAAATGCCACTAATTAATCTATAGACCATATTCAGCTTTTGTCAACTGTCCACTAATGTCTTCCTTACTTGGACCAGGAGGCAACAACTCAGGATCACACAGTACATTCGGTTTTCATGTCTCCTCAGTCTCTTCGATCTGGGATAGTTATTCAACTTTCATTTGTCTATCATGACCTTGACACTTGTTCTCTTTGCCATCAGTAAGTATTTTCTGGGGAGATACTTTGACATAATGTAAAAATCCCATTTCTCTACACTCTAGCCCACTACTCCTGGCATCCATTAATGATTCTTGGCTGAAACAATGTTTACTATGTGGCTGGCAAATGGTGATTTCTTATTTCTATCACTTCAACATTTCTTGAGATTTCTTGAGATTCTACTTTAAAGAAGAGATTTCTCTACTCCACCGATTGTTTTTATTCAATTTTTTTTATAAGATGACCTTATGGACATCATTTTTATTCCATGGGTTATAATATGTTATTATCATTTTTTAAAAGATTTTTTTATTTATTCATTTTACAGAGAGAGATCACAAGCAGACTGAGAGGCAGGCAGAGAGAGAGAGAAACAGGCTCCCTGCTGAGCAGAGAGCCCGATGTGGGACTTGATCCCAGGACCCTGGGATCATGACCTGAGCTGAAGGCAGCGGCTTAACCCACTGAGCCACCCAGGCGCCCTATCATTATTTTTTTTGCATGAATTGTCCCAGATTTAGCCATTGGGACCTTCATATTGGTTCCTATGTTCTTTCAACATGCCCTCATCATTTTTGACCACCTATTTTTTGGCATTACAAGATTTTCCAGGCTCCTCTTGTTCTCTTTCTGTTTCAGCCCTGGAACCAGCCATTTCTCTAAGGAGCTTTGGTTTCTCTTTATTTTTTGGAAAAGTGTATTTATCGAAAAAAATCTGGGCACCAAATATGTTTGTTGCTACTGAGATATCACTGCTTCTAGGCTCTCTCAGCAGACAGAGCTAGGAAATATATGTGTACACACATACATTAATGTCTGTATCTATCTATCTATAGACACATACCTCTATTTATCCAAAACTATTTTTAAACCAGTTTTATTGAGGTATAATTGGCAAAATTATATATATTTAAGTATACAACATAATTTGATATATGTATAGATTGTCAAATGATTATCATAATTAAGTAAATATACATTATTTCACATAAGTATCTTTTTTTGTCTGTGTGGTGAGAATGCTTAAGAGCTATAGACTTGGCAAATTTCAAGTATATGATACAGTAATATTAATTATAGCCACCATGTTGTATGTTAGATCCCCAGAACTTATGCAAATAAAGTAAAACTGTTCTTCTTGCCCTCTTCATTGTGTCTATTCTCAGGTTTTTTGTTTTGGTGATGTGCCAGAACTCCTCCAATGGATTGCCGGACACCCACAAAGGTATTCTCATCTGTGAATGATTGTCAAAACTGATTCTGTGGTGGGACAAAAGCAGAAACTCCTATTTCACTGTCTTGCTCCTGATACTTTTTATTACTACCACCCAACATAACAGGGGTCATTCCAGCCTTCCTTCTTTTCTTATTTGTAATTCCTTCTGATGCTTCAAATACTAATAAAAGAATTAAAACTTATTCAGGACCTACTTTCTATCAGAACTGTGCCAAGAGCTTTACATCCAGATCTCATTTAATTGCTGTGATAACCCTATGGTAGGTAATATTTTTAGCTGCATTTTATAGAGAAGAGAGTGAGATATCAAGAGGTTAAGTAATACTGCCACTTATTGGTAGAGCCAAGATTGGGAAGTCTGACTCCAGAATTCATGTGCTTGACCACTATGCATAGCCTATTAATAAAACCTGAAGAAGCTAGCACAGTATAAACCAATCTCACCCATGCATAGAGATATGACAGTTTAACCAGAGGGATTAAACAATTACATGTAAAATTTCAAGTAATAACACTAGAAGAAAATGTAAGAAAACACTTATTCAGTCTCAGGATGAGAGAGAACTCTGGGATCTTATAAATGTCCACTCCCTAGCTGCATCAGTTTCTTCAGGATATACCAACTCTTTCAGCAGTAGCCAGGCTAAAAAAGAAATGTAACTCTATGTACTTTTTGTCAAAGATCATTCTTGGCTCGTCTGCCTCCCTCCCTGTTTGAACTCTCTTTGCATTTGTCTGCTCTGTCAGACAGATCAGCTTTGAACCTGAGATTCCTCTTCTGCTTGTTCTGATTTTGGCATCCTGACCCTAGACTATTGGTCTTGGCACTACTGACCTAGTAACTCCATAGGAAACTGACCTGGTAATTACCCTCTTGGCTCCATTTATCACTGCCTCATGCCCGCTTCCAACCCAGGAACTCAGGGCTCTATGATGCCCCTCAGCCCCCCATCTGTCCAAGGCAGGAGTTCTTGCCAAAATACACATGCAAACAAACAAGAAAAGATGAACAGATTTGACTAAACAGTGGCGTGTAAGACTTCTAGTTTTCAAGACAACTTAAAATTCTATGATTCTATATACAAATAAGTCCATACACGTTTGCAATAATTGATTTTTAAGTTGCTAACATTTCTCTGTACCTAGTCTTTTTCTAATACTACCCATTTTTTAAAACAAATTTGGATTTTGAAAAATTTCAAACCTTCAGGAAACTTGACAGTACAATGAACACCCACATACCTTTTACTTATATTCAGCAATCAAGAATTGAATTTTCCAGGGGGTGGGGGGATGGAGTAACCAGTGATGGGTATTAAGGAGGGCACGTGTCGTGATGAGCACTGGGTGTTATACGCAACTAATGAATCATTGAATACTACGTTGAAAACTAATGCTGTTACTATATGCTGGCTAATTGAACATACTAATAAAAAAGAAATAAAAAATAAAAAATAAAAGAATTGAATTTTCCCATCAGGTCTAAATATTTATTGTTTCTACCTCCCCCCAAAATCATGTGCCTTTTGAATTTTGTTGCATGCCATATGTTTCAGGGGTCCATTGACCAACCACCCCATGTTTGGCGATTCATTAGAAGGACTTATAAGACTCAATATCAGGTTACACTCATGGCTAAGGTTTACCACAGCAAAAGGTACAAAGCACAAGTAACAGGAAAAAGATAATGTATTTGTCAGAAGCCAGAGAGATCAGATACAGGCTTTCAAGTCCTTCCCTGTTTAGGGCCACATAGGATGTGCTTTCTCTCTAGCAGAGGACATGTGCAAAATGTCTTCATTCAGGGGAGTCAGTTCAAGCATCAGGGTCTGAGGTTTTTATGAGGTGTGGTCACAGAGGCACATTCTGGTACATGGCCATACAGAAACTCAGGACCCTATCAATAAAATCACTGCACACCAGCAATCTTGGCATTTGTGCAAAGCAGTTCTGACAAGCTGGTAAATCACGGGCCACTGTTCCAGGTGTATATGACAAAATAACTAAAATTCAACATCAGCTTCCAAAGACCATACACCCAGGGGTTGATGATGGTCGGTTATGGGTCTAGGTGAGGAGAAGGTTGACAGACCTAGTGTATTAACTCCTCAAATCACACCTGTGCTCATGTTGTTCCTGCCATTTGAATTGCCTTTCCCAGATGCCTGGCTCAAGTCACACATTCTCTGCAGCACCTGCACAAGGCCCTTCTTGGAGGAGGCATTTTGTAAACATGTGCTCAGGGAAGGAAACTTGAATGAAACCTGCCCAGATTTATTCAATCCAGTGATCTCTTCCTCTCCACTGACTTTTCCATTTATTTTATAATTAATCATATAATGCCCAGAGATAGCTCTTCTACTCCCCTCTGATACTGTCATTAAGTTTTTCAAGTTCCTCTGTTCTCTTTGACCATTTTGTTAAATGCTGACCATGTCTTAGGCCCTTTATATATATTCTGCTGCTCCTAGAACAGAGTATTGGTTGTAACATACACTTAAGCATTTGTTGATACTGATTGATCCTGGTTCACAGGATCTTTCCACAATTTAATTTTTAATTAATATATGAATGGTAAGGAGTGAATGAGCTAGGGTTGGCTAGAATACATGCTGAAATGATTTTGCCCTGGTACTGACATAGGAAATTCAAGTCTTCCAGTCTTGTGAAAAAAGAGTTAAAAATAAAAATGGATTTTTAAAGAATATATGTTACAGAGAATAGATGCTTGAGGAGCATTAACTTTTAGAGACGACATTGTCTCTATATGGCATTGCTTAAAGATCACGGAGCTTAGAACTCCAGAAGTAAAAGCAACCTGAGAAGTTCTTGCGGATGACTTACAAAAAGGGAGGAGGAAAATGAGACATTTCATTCCATCTAATGTGTGTGTGTGGGGGGGGTGTTTAGGAGAAAAAAGTCATTGCAACATGGGAGGACTATCGGGTTGGTCTACGCTGCGAGTAGCAACAGGAGACAAGGGAGACCCACGCATCACACATTTCGACATCATCAAGTTCTAGTACTTGGACAGAGATACAGGGCACCAGGAGAGCGGTGGTCACTCATCAGGATGGTGCTCCCCAGCATTAGGGTGCACCAGAAGCATGCAGAAGCCTTGTAAAACACAGATTGCTGGCCCGGCTCCCAGAATTTTTGATTCAGTGGGTCTAGAGTAGGGCCAAATCATTTGCATTTTAAATAAGCTCTTGGGTGCTGTTACAGGACCCCGTACTATACTTTGAGTATCCAGGTGTGGAGAATTCATGCACGCAGAACAGTGAGCATTTTCAGTATCTGAAGTGCAATTCTCAGCAACCAACTAGCTCCTAAGTAGCAGAAGTTAGACGTTATCACTTGTCACTCGGTTTGTATTTTGGTCATATCCACCTACACTGTCTTTCGTATATGAATAGGAATGCTTTTTTGCTGTAGTGGTACTGCTCTTCAGAATCTACTTTCTAATAGGATTTCGTGCCAGAAAATTGTGAAGAATGACATCAAAGTGTTTCTGTTAACACTTAAAATGGCCAAATTTGGTCAAATTTTAATCAACACTGCTATTAATTAGTCATCATAATATAAAGGTCAGATGTCTCATCACAATTTGTTGCTTGAATAGTGTTCTTGCAATTTATTTTCTTTATTCTTCTTTGAAGCTTCCCAGGAATGGAGAGAAGTGGAAAAATAATGGTGTCCACATTACATGTGGTCAGTTTTTGACCTGGCACATGATACCTGACAGACACGAAGTGGAATGAGCTATTACCAGCAATCTGTTCATTCTACCCTCCAGTAGGCACAGCAAACAGGATGTGTTCCAACTAGGCCGTAGGTCTCCTTGAGAGCTAAATACTACATATGGCATTTGTTGAATCATTTTATTGTCCACAAAACAGAGAGATATTTACCAGGAGCATCATTCACCAGGAAAACCCAGGAGCTTTGAATCTACAGATGATGATTACATGTGCAAAGAGGCCGTCTTAACCAGTCCCCAATTCAATGAATTTCAATGTTTCAAGGACATGTATTTTGGTTATGATGTTTGCTGCTATAGCATATTGGCATTTTTTCCCTCTAGATCAATGTTAGTCCACTCTGCTTATAAAAACCTTCAGACTTCCATTGTAATGGTATCATGGGGGGTGCAGGGGATGAAATTCCAGAAAGTTCTCAGGCCAGCTGTTCCACATGGTCTCTGCTAGCGAAAAACAGGAGGTGGATCAAAGTTTATGTGCTACAAAATCTCAAGACATAAAAGCTTTGATTCTTCTTGTTCTTCCTAATATCCCATTTAACACATGCAAGCCAAAGAAAGCGGGGAAAGAATAGGGGAGGTGGGGGAGGTTGCAGGAGGTAGAGTTTTACCCAGTTAGGCTCCACCCCTTCTTTTGATAACAGTCCTCTCTCACCCAGGAAGCCAAGGGCAAGTGACCTAAAGTACCCCAACCTCCTGCCAGAGGGATTATTCATGGGTTATGATTCAGAGCAGGTGACACAAAATGAGATAATCCATATCTTTCCTCATCAGGTACTCAAGATCAAGCCCAGAGTTCGTTCCTCGCTCACCAGGGAATCTGACTGAGATTCCTTCTTTCTGCTCCTCACCCCCTAACTCTCTCAGGTGTGTTCTCTCTCTCTCTCTCTCTCTCATAAATAAATAAATCTTTAAAAAATTAAAATAAAGGGCACCCCTGTCTCTGGGGTTATGGAGCTAGAAGGGAAAAAGTTTATGAAGCTAAAGGGGCTGGCATGTCTTATAAAAAGTCATATCAGTAATAGAAGAGAATGAGGCCAAAACATAGAGAAATAGACCTGTGAGGAAGAAACACAATGCAGAGGGAGAGAGAGAGAAAGAGGAGAAGAGATTTCAATATCCTTTGAGTCCCTGGGTCCAGAGTGCCTGGTTGGATCCTTCCCTATTCTCACCAAGACCACAATCAGCTAATGTCTCTTCTGCTTAAATTAATTTGAGTAGGATTTCTGCCCCTTGACTAATACTAAGGCACGTTGCATTTTCTCCATTTCTGAGTCATGGTAACTATTTTTAAAATCAATCTCATTTCCACCCCAGGAGGAAAAAAATATTCTATGAGAAATAAAATTAGATTTAAACATTATTAGTTAAATGTGTCTGATATTTTGTCTGGAATTTGCCTAAAAATACACTAGTTTGATGTATAGGTGTTTGTGCTACATCCCAGAGGTAATCATTGAACATTTGTAACAGTCTGGACAGGAGTCCAAGCCCCAGGTAGAGGTGATCAGTTAGTAGGTCCAGGGACCTTAATCACTAGTCCGTCCCTCAAAGGAGGCAGGTGCAGTACTTTACGTATTGCTATCCCAACATGCACCAAGAGATAGCAGGTTTTTTTGTTTTTGTTTTTGTTTTTTTTTTGGTATGAAGTATAACTACAGGCATGACCGTCCTATCTGGCATAACTATACTATCCGGGTACACGTCCACTTTGCATAAATGGAGGGTAAGCACCTGGCAGTTCAGAGGGCCAACAGCCATTGAGCACCTGGAGCCTCTAGTGCTAACTTGTTTCCTTCCGTGTCACCCTTCTTATCACGAAATTCTTCTCCTTGAGCTGATTGGAAGGTTGGCTCATCCTGTCAGCCTACAGTGTGTTGGCCTCCAAGTGAATCTTCCAAGCAAGCTATCTTGTTGGATTGCCAAGAACAAGAAGTATGGACTTCACTGAGTTTAGAGGGACTGTGTGTGCGACCACCCTCTTCAGCCTGTTGGCTAATACATGTTGGTATCTCTGGAAAATTTAGGTCTGAGACTAGGTTATGTCATAAGAGAACATAGTAATGATGTTGCAGGACAGGAAGCATTATCCTAAGAAAGGTCCTTATCCACCTTCGGTATCTGGAATCTACTGTTATTTTTTCCAGAAGAAACTATAATTTCTGAACGTACAATCAGATCAGATCTCACTGGTGAGAGAAGTTGCTCCATTCTTCCTGATGACTTAGAGTCTCAAACCATCTCTGGGATTTTATCCAGTTTGGTTTCTTAATCTCTGCTTCTAGTTTCACGCTTCTGTGATCTCTTTTTGCTGCTCTAATCCAGTTTAGTTTCTGGGTATTAGTTTTTATGTTTGCTTGCCGTTCACCTCTGTTCACTTAGACTAACTCACACATTCAAATGCTGTGCAGATCCACCCCACTCCCCCTTCTAGCCCCAGACCTATTCCATCTAACACAGAAAGAGTTTATTTCTATTTTGAATGTGGAAAACCTCTATAACTGTACATATCACTAACAATAATCTGTCCATAATTGGAGTATCCTGCATTTTTACATAAAAGCAGAATTTATACAACTAAAAAATTCTTCAATATTTTTTAAAAGATTTATTTATTTGAGAGAGAGAGAGCATAAGTGGGATGGAGAAGGGCAGACGGGAGGGAGAGAGAGAGAATCTCAAGCAGACTCTCTGCTGAGCTCAGAGCCTGACTCAGTGTTCCATCTCACGACCCTGAGATCGTGATCTGAGCCAAAATCAAGAGTGGGATGTTTAACTGACTGAACCATCCAGGTACCCCCCCAAATGTCTTCAATCTTAAATACTATTTCACCATGTAATTTCTTGAGCTTCAGCTGTAAATATGTGTTCCTGATGCAGAGACCTTTTTGTTTGGATGCAGGCCAATTTGTTCATATAGCAGTATCTTCTGTCCATTTATAGCCACTCCTTTGAAGAGACTGAAAACAGAAAGGTTACTCCACTTCCATCAGGAAAACTACCTTTGGACTCTTCTCACCTATTAGAGAGCATTTCCAACATCTTTGTATTGGCCTGAAGAAAAATATGCATGGACCCAACAAGCAGTTAAACTAGAGCTGCCCCCACAGAGATGGGGAGGAGGGTTTGATTTTTGGTAGAGACCTGTGTCCCACAGATATACAATGTGCAGATGGGGACCTGTCTGTATGGAGTTCCAGAAGGATGTTGGATATTAGATGCCATGGCTTGGGAGCTCCGCCCACAGCCAAGTTACACATGGAGGAAGGCGAGCCACCTGCTCTCAAGGGATTGTTTCTGATTATGGAACACCTGAAGTATAACCACACTAACCTTCCCTAAATATCCTAGACTTTCTAATTCTGCCCCTTTAGTTTCCAGTATTACTCCAGGATTGTGGCAATATTTATTGTACAACTGTATTATGGAACAAATTCACACATATCATGAGTAAATGCACAATTAAACAGATCTAGATAAAATCATTTATAAGATATTCATGCCAACAATGACTTCTTCTTTTTTTCCCCCCAACAATGGCTTTTTGAGGACATCTTCTTTAAACACTATGTATTATGGAAGGTTGCAACTACATGAAGTAGATCGATACTTTGGCTACATCAGAAATTTCTATGCAACAGGTTTGGTTCTAGCTAATGGAGATATTGACTGCCCTAAGTCCTTGGAGCAGCTGGTCAGAACCCCTGGCTGCTTATCTTCAGCTGTAAGGAGTCTCTTCTTCTTGTCCCAGTATGCCATATGAATACTATATTATCATTTCTATGTGTGCCACTTTGTTGGGAAGCATTTGTTCATATGACCCTATAATGGTTTAGTGCTAGGGGCAATGATGTTCTTTAGCTCCATCTCCTACCGACCAAATAATTTTAAACAGTTGCTACCTGAATTCAAGAAATACATTATCAGATGGAAGGAGCCAGAATAAAAGCAAGATTCACCCCAGGAGTTATCTAAGTTCCTATGGTATTAGATACTCAGTAAGGTTTCTGAAGTGCATTTCTATCCAGATATAAGGGTGTCAAATGAAATTTCAGGAAACGGTTTTTTCCCTTAGTTCTATAACCATAGAAAAGTAGAGATTAAAGGCTGAACAGAAGTAAAATTTCTAAACCGAGCTGAAGTAAAATTTAGGAACTGAATCCGAACATTCTTTTCCCACCATGGAGGTCAAACCTATCAGAGAGTCTCTAATTCACCCTGGAACTCTATCTGACATTCCTTCCTTCTTCCTTTCCTATTTTGTCATTCAATCGAAGTGTCCTGATTTAGGAGGGTTAGGCTTACTGTACTCTCTGTCTCTCTATAATTAGAGAGGAAATAGTGCTAGAGAAGTAATTTTTCTATCCTGGCTGTACACTGAAAATTGTCTGGAGAATTTTTTCCCCAAAAATATATTACTTGAGTCTTTGCCCAAATCATTAGTTCCTAAATGTGGCCCCCACACCAGCATATTAGCATTACCTAGGAACTTCCTAAAAACGCAAATTATTGGACCCCACCTTAGTTGTATTGAATCAGAAATTTTGAGGTTGGTGCTAACTTATTACTCAGCAATAAATTTAACCAAGAAGAAGCAAAAATTACTGACTGAAAATTATAAAACACTGCTGAAAGAAGTTGAGGAAGACTTAAATAAATGGAAAGGTATCTCATGTGTATGGATTAAAAGACTTACTATTATGAGGATGACAATACTTCTCAAAGTGATTCAAAGCAATTCCTCCAAGACTTTTTGGACTTTTTGGAAGAAATAGCAAAGCCAATCCTCAAATTCATATTTCGTCTCAAGGAACTCCAAATAGCCAAAACAATCTTGAAAAAGAAGAACAAATCTGGGGGACTTTTCAATTTCAAAACTTACTACAATACCACAGTAACCAAAATACTGTGGTTTTTGCATAAGGAGAGACATTTAAGTCAATGAAAGAGAACTGATAGTACAGAAATAAACACAGGCAATTGATTTTTCACAAAGGCGCCAAAACCTTTTGATGAGGGAGAGAACAGTCTCTTCAACAAATGGATCTGGGAGAACTGGATGGACATCAATGTGCAAAAAAAATGAAGTACACTTATACACAAAAATATATAAAAATGTGTGGTTGAAGTACCTAAATATAAGAACTATAAAGCTACAAACAATAAAACTCTCAAAACAGGGGTGCCTGGGTAGTGCGGTCAGTTAAGCATCTGACACTTGGTTTCAGCTCAGTGGTGATCCTAGGGTTGTGAGACTGAGCCCTGTGTTGGGCTCTGTGTTCAACGTGGAGTTGGCTTGAGATTCTTTCTCCCTCTCCCTATCTCCCTCCTGCTCATGCCCTCTCTCTCTAAAATAAATTAAGAAATCTTAAAAAAAAAAAAAAAACAACCTCTCAGAAGAAAACATAAAAGAAATCTTCACACCTTTTTCTTAGTTAATTCAGGCTGCTATCACAGAATACCATAAACAGGATGGCTCATACACAGCACACACTTATTTCTCATGGCTGTGGAGGCTGGGAAGTCCATGATCAAGGTGTGGGCAGATTAAGTATTTAGTACTCATTTTAAACATGAGCAAAGAACTTGAATGAACTTTTCTCCAGAGAATTTACACAAATAGACAACAAGCATATGAAAAGATGTTCAACATCATTAGTCATTAGGGAAAGACAAATTGAAACCTCAATGAAATACCACTCCATACTAAGGTTGCCATTTAAAAAATTTTTATTTTTAAAAGATTTTATTTATTTATTTGACAGAGAGCAAGAGAAAACAAAGGCGGGGGAGCAGCAGAGGGAGAGGGAGAAGCAGGCTCCCCATTGAGCAGGGAGCTCTATGCAGGACTCAGTCCCAGGATCATAACCTGGCCAAGGGCAGACACCTAACCAACTGAACCACCTACTACTCTGTATTTTTTTTTTTTTTTTAATAGGAAAAAAGAGTTGAGGTACCTGGATGGCTTATTCAGTTAAGCAACCAACTCTTGGTTTTAGCTCAGGTCATGATCTCATGGTTGTGAAATCGAGTTCTGTGTTGGGCTCCATGCTCATCAGGGAATCTGCCTGAGTCTCCCTCTGCCCCTCCGACCCCTGTTCCCACGCACTCTCTCTCAAATAAATAAACAATCCTACAAAATCTTTTTTAAAAAAGGAAAATAAGTGTTGACAAGGATATGGAAAATTAGAACTCTTGTACATTTCTGGTAGAAATGTAAAACGGTATAGCCACTGTGGAAGACAGTTTTGCAATTCCTCAAAAAGTTATACATAAAATTACCATAAGACTCAAATTCTGCTTCTAGGTATATAACCAAACGAACTGAAAACAGGTATTCAAACAAATACTTGTGCATAAATTTTCATAGTAACACTATTTACAATGGCCAAAGGACTTAACTGTCCACTGAATGATGACTGCATGTATTATATCCATACAATGGAATATAATTCAGCCATAAAAATACATATGACAATGTGGATGAGCATCAAAAATATTACATTAAGTGAATGAAGCCATACACAAAAGGCCACATATTGTACGATTCCCTTTATTTGAAACATTCAGAATGGGTAAATCCATAGACACAGACCCCCAGTTGTCAGGGCTGGGTGGAGTAGAATATAGGGAGTGGGCACTAATAGACACAGTGTTTTTTTTTGTGGGCTGGATAATGAAAATGTCTTGGAACTAAATAGAGGTGATGGTGACACAACATTGTGAATATACTAAATATCACTGAATTGCACAATTAAAACAGTTAATAATTATACTTAATGGTGAAAAATGGAGCTTTTCCCTTAAGATCAGGAACAAGATAAGAATGTCTACTCTCACCACTTTTACTCAACAGAGTATCAGAAGTCCTAACTACAGCAATCAGACAAGAGAAAGAAATAAAGTCATCTAAATTGTTAAGGAACAAGTAAAATCTTCATTATTTGCAGATGACATGATACTATATATAGAAAACCCTAAAGACTCCACCAAAAAACTACTAGAGCTGATATATGAATTCAGTAAGGTCACAGGATACAAAATCAATATACAGAAATCCATTGCATTTTCATAAACTAATAATGAAGCAGTAGAAAGAGAAATTAAGAAAAATAATCCCATTTAAAAATGCACCTAAAATAATAAAATTTCTAAGAACAAACTTAACCAAAGGGGTGAAAGACCTGTACTTTGGAAACTATAAAACACTGACGAAAGAAACTGAAGATGACATGAACAAATGAAAGATACATTCTTATGCTCAAGGATTGGGAGAACCAATATTGTTAAAGATGTCCATATTCCCCAAAGCAATCCACAGATTTAATGTAATACGTATAAAAATAACAACAACATTTTTTGTAGATCTGGAACAAATAATTTTAAAACCTGTACGGAACCAGAGAAGACCCCAAACAGCCAAAGCAATCTTGAAAAAGAAAAATAAAACAGGAGGTATCTCCATGCCAGATTTCAAGATTTGCTACAAAGCTGTAGTAATCAAAACAGCATGGTACTGGTACAAAAAATATACACATAGATCCATGGAATAGAATAGAGGGCCTAGAAATAAACTCATGATTATATGGTCAGTTAATCTTCCACAAAGTAAGCAAAAAAATGCAATGGGAGAGTCTCCTCAACAAATGGTGCTGGGGGAAAAACCTAATCTTCCAATTAAAAAATGGGGTAGAAGACATGGATGGACATTTTTTTTTTTAAGTTTTATTTAGTTGAGAGCTAGTGAGAGTCCCAATATGACAGAAACAGGCCTGGAAAAATCTTTTCACTGGTGAAAAGATTATAGGGGTGCCTGGGTGGCTCAGTGGCAGATTACTCATCTGCCTTCAGCTCAGGTCATGATCCCGGTGTCTTGAGGCCGAGTCCCTTATTGGCTCCTGTAGGGAGCCACAGGGCTTGATCCCAGGATCCCAGGACTGGGATGGTTGGGCACTGTAATGTGTGGAATTGTTGAGCCACTATATTATACACTTGAAACTAATATAACACTGTGTATGTTGACTAGAGTGGAATTAAAATAATAAATATATTTAAAAATGGTTATTAATTTTGTTAGATGAATCGTATCTCAATTAAAAAAAAAAAAACAACCTTTCAAGCAAACAGATTATCAGGTAAGAGACGCAAAAGTGCATGGGAGGACATGCGGGACACCATAAGGTGACTGGAGTTCCACAGTTGTTTGTGAGTATATGGGCTCCTCGTCTCTGGACATGTCCAGACAGAGGGTTATGCAAGGGGAGATGGCTCATACATATTCAAGTGGAAACACAAACAGGAACATTGTGTTTTGTAAAGTTCATGTGACAATATTTGCACTCTTAAGCTGCCGAAGCTCAAGCCACATGAGATGAATAAAGGCTGTGATGTTGTAAGAATCTTCAGACATTTCTAACTAAAGTTCCATAGCAATAAAAAGGAAGAAGCAATTATGCCCTTTTTTTTTTTTTAAGATTTTATTTATTTATTTATTTGACAGAGAGAGAGAGCAAGCAAGAGAGGAAACACAAGGGTGGGGAATGGCAGAGGGAGAAGCAGGCTTCCTGCTAAGCATGGAACCTGATGTGGGGCTCGATCCCAGGACCCTAGAATCATGACTTAACAACTCAGCCACCCAGGCGCCCCTATTGTCGTTCAAGGGAATATCCAAACTAGCCCAAACTACTTCAGAAGGCAACTTTCAGAATATTGGTTATACAGTTCGTTTCCTCTAATCCTGGAGGTTTCAGCAGTAGGGATCCCTAGTTGGTCTTGTTTGGGTACTTTCGCCTTGTGTTATGCTGCTCAAAATATCAAGTCCCTGATTGCACAACATTGTGAATGTACTTAATGTTGCTGATTGTGCACCTAATAAAGGTTAAAATGGTAGGGCTCCTGAGTGGTGTGGTCGGTTGAATGCCCAACTCCTGGTTTCAGCTCAGGTGGTAATCTCAGGGTTGTGAGGTCAAGTCATGTATCCGAGGCTCTTTCTCTCCCTCTGCCCCTCCCCCTACTCCCATGCACGCTCTCTCTCTCTCTCTAAAATAAATAAACAAATCATTAAAAAATGTAAAAAATGGTTAAAATGACAAATTTTATGTTATATATACATAACAACAATAAACAAAAAATTAACAATAACAACAATAGCTGAATACTGAAAATTTCAGTAATTTTAGAGCAATGAAATATAGTTTTTATCTTTTCAGGGGTTAAATGATACATGATATATATGGACTTAAATAAATCTGATCAAGTTAAGTAAAATTGATGCAACTGCGTTTGACTTTGGGAGTAAGAGAAAGAGACAGAGTTAGAAAAAGGTGACCAGACCTTGACATTTCTTCTTTCCTCCTGTGAAGAAAATACTTTTTTTCAGGTGTTGTCAGTTTTAGCACTGGGCACTGACAGGACCTTTAAATGTATCATTTCTAGCACAAAAGAATATTTTCATCAAACTAACCTATATTAGTCTAATGGCTTATATTAGTAATAGAGGGAAAAATATTCCTTAATGTTACATCTGTAAGATTTGATTCAAAAAACCATGGAGCCTGGAGGAAATGGAGAAGTGTATAGATAAGTCAGAATAGCCATCTATTAATCATTGTTGAGAATGAGTTTGAGTTTATGGAGATTAACATATTGTTCCTTCTACTTTTGTGCATGTTTAAATTCTCTACAGTTAAGAATTTTTATTAAATTTAAAAATAAGAGTTTTGGGCACCTGAGTGGCTCAATGGGTTAAAGCCTCTGCCTTCGGCTCAGGTCATGATCCCAGGACCCCTGGGTCCTGGGATCAAGCCCTGCATCGGGCTCTCTGCTCTGCAGGGAGCGTGCTTCCTCCTCTCTCTCTCTCTGCCTACTTGTGATCTCTGTCTGTCAAATAAATTTTAAAAAAAAGTTTAAAAATAAGAGTTTCAGAATAAAAAGTGTAGTTGGTCTAGTTTATGTCTCATGCTCACCCCTTGACTACACAGGGAGGTGAAAAAGAAATTTAGGGGGAAACCTAGGAGGCTCCTTTGGTTTCTGTACCAGGTGAGCACTTGGGTTTACTGTCCGTCAGTGAGACACAAGGGGGAAGAGGTTAATTTCTCCCTCTCCCTCTGCCCTTCACCCCCTCACCTCCCCCCATTCACTCTCTCTCAAATAAATAAATAAATCTTAAAAAAAAAAAAGAGTCACCATACTTTGCTGTTTGCTTGTCACCATTTCAGTTCACATAACCTATCCTGGTATAATTAGTATTTATATCACTTTTCACTCTTAAAATTGTCACGGTTTGGAGATGCCTGGTCGGTTCACTCCATTAAGTGTCTGCCTTCGGGCCAGGTCATGATCCCAGGGTCTGGATGAAACCCTGCATTGGGCTCCCTCTTCAGTGGGGAGCCTGCTACTCCCTCTTCCTCTGTCCCTCACCCCGTGACTGCTCCTGCTCTCTGCCTCTCAAATAAATAAATAAAACGTTAAAAAAAAAAAAAAAAACACAAACCCAAAGATTACTGAGCCCCACACTGAGAGTTTCTAATTCAACATGTCTGAGGTGGGGGTCCCAAGAATTTGCACTGTTAACAAGCTCCCAGGTGATGTTGCTGTTTTCGGTCCACACTCTACCAACCTCTGCTTTAGAGCACTGTGTCCAAATCTGACATCTCAGCGTCACCTGTAGAACTGTTAAGAAATTCTGCAGGCCTGCAGATTCAGATACTCTGACAGTGGAATTTAAGAATCTGCACTTTTAATAGATTTCAGAGGTATTATTTCTTAAGTGTTCCTGACACAATTTTTTGGATAGGCATTTGGGGACCATAGTAAGATTCTGTGGGCACTGATTAACCAGAGTGTCAAAAGACAGAAGAGTCTAACATGTTTCTTCCCAATGTGACAGCAGCAGTCCTGAAAAAAGAGTGCCTTCTTCCTGGTGAAAAGATTATGGGGGCACCTGGGTGGCTCAGTGGCAGATTAAGCATCTGCCTTCATGATCCCAGGGTCCTGGGGCCCAGCCCCTTGCTCCTGCTCAGCTGGGAGCTTGCTTTTCCTTCTCCCTTTGCCTCCCCCCTCCCCACTTGATTGTGCTGCATGTTCTCTCTCTCACTCTCTCAAATCAATAAAATAAAATCTTAAAAAAAAGATTATGTAAGTGAAGATGAACATAACCTTACATAAATATTCAGGAAGGACTGATCCTTGCTAGTAATTTAAAAATTTAAAACCAGATATCAATGTCCACCTCTTAAATGAACAAAACATTAAAATAGTAGATTAGAGACATTATTATTAAAATAATGTAATAGAGTAATCTGATTAGATTAAGGGCAAAATGCTGTTGGTATGGTACACTGATAAGCTCTTTTTGAAAAGTGATTTAATAGGGCACCTGGGTGGCTCAGTTGGTTAAGCATCAGCAGTCAGCTCAGGCCTCGATCCCAAGGTCCTGGGATTGAGTCCTGCATCAGGCTCCTTGTTCCGCAGGGAGCCTGTTTCTCCCTCTGCTTCTCTCTCTTTCTCTGTCTCTTATGAATAAATAAAATCTTTGAAAACACAAGGAAAAAAAAAGTAATTTGCAATCTCCATTAAGAACCAGAAAATGTTTGATTTTGTCATTTTTGATTCAGTTATCTTTGACTCAATCTCACTTCTGGAAATCAGTCCCAAAAAGTAGTTCACAATATATTTAAATACATTAAATTATAATATATTAAAATTATATAAAATATAATGTATTAAATTAATATAAATGAAATATATAAAAGATTGCAATAGTACAATGCTGGAAGCAATCAGAATCTCTAAAAATAGGACATGGGGAGAAGGAGAGGAGAAGTGAGTTGGGGGGAAATTGGGGGGGGAGACAAACCATGAGAGACTGTGGACTTTGAGAAACAAACTGAGGTTTTGGAGGGGATGAGGGTGGGTTTTGGATGAGCCTGGTGGTGGGTATTAAGGAGGGCATGTATTGCATGGAGCACTGGGTGTGGCGCCTAAACAATGAATCTTGGAACACTGAAAAAATTAAAAAAAAAATTAAAAAATAGAAGATTGGTTAAGTAAATATACACCCTTAGTGGACTATTATAAAGCAATTTAAATGACGGGTTACTTATTCATTAATGAAAAAATAAATTAGTTGCCAACCTGTCCCCAAAGGGTTAAACTAATTTGTGCCCTTCCCAGAATTGTACCTGTCTCTTCAGTGATGATGTGCATTATCATTTTTAAAAAGCTGTTAGTGGTAGGGGTGCCTGGGTGGTGCGGTTGGTTAAGTGTTCAACTCTTGGTTTTGGCTTGGGTCATGATCTCAGTGTCTTGATCTCAGAGTCATGGGATGAAGCCCCAATTTGAGCCCTCTGCTTGGGATTCTCTCTCCCTTTCCCCTCCTCCCCCCACTCTCTCTCTCAATAAATCATCCCTTAAAAAAAAAGGTGTCAGTGGTATCGTGTTGTTTTATATATAACTTCCATACTGGGAAAATGCTTATATTATACTTTTAAAAGATTCTGTCGATTGGGGGGGTGTATATATATGCCATCATTGAATATCCACATTTTATTTCTTTTAATTTCTTTAATTGTGGGGCACCTGGGTGGCTCAGTCAGTTAAGCTGCAGCCTTTGGCTCAGGTCATGATCTTGGGGTCCTGGGAATGAGCCCCACATCGGGTTCCCTGCTTAGCGGGGAGCCTGCTTCTCCCCCTCCCTCTCCCTGCCACCCTTCCTAATTGTGCTATCACTCTGTCAAATAAATAAATATTTTAAAATTTTTTCTATAATTTTATGTGGCTTAAATTTCAAATTGGGTTAATTCAGGATACTTTCTGGCCCTTAAAGGTACTGTTTATTGAGGGTCTAATGGTATCTAATATTTTTCCTCTTACTTAATCCTATATATTTGACTCATTTAATACTGATTATCCATAAAGAATGCATTTTCATTTGTGTATATTTGTATTTGTCTAAATAAAGTATAATACTTAAAATATATCATGACCTGGAGCACCTGTGTAGCTCAGTGGGCTGAGTGTCTGCCTCAGGCACTGAGTGTGGGCTCAGGTCATGACCTCAGCGTCCTAAGATTGGGCCTGAGTTGGGCTCCCTGCTCAGCACAGAGTCTGCTTCTCCCTCTCTCTCTTCCCCTCCCCCTCCCCCTCCCCCCTTGCTCATGCTCTTAATTTCTCTTGCATATGAATAAATTAAAAAATCCTAAACAACAACAACAACCTTCCATATCATGAGCCTTTAAAATGTTCTAATACTTATTCCCAGTAATTGTATTTTAGAAAACAAATGCTAGGGTTATAATCCAAAATAATTATAATATTTCAAAAGTATCTAATAATAGAGAAAAGTTTAGAAATTTTATTTATGAGGTGGTTTAAGAACATGGGAAAATGTTATAATATTAAGTAGAAAAGCAGGAGATTAAGCTTGAATATTTACTATGATCATAACTATGCAAAATAAATTTATTATGATCATAACTATGTAAAATAAGCATTTCAAATACTGTGAAATCTTTAAAATGCTAGCCTGGTTATACTCAGAGCATGAGAGAATAATTTTCTTTCAGAGTGAGCATGCATTACTTTTATATCTAGAAAAATAAAAATACATGAAGACTACTTTATTTGAAATTCACAGAAACGCAACTCAAATTAATTTAAGCCAAAAAGGGAAAGGATTTGAACGGAGAGGGAGGAGGAGGGAAAGAGAAGTTCATGGAAGGATCTGGTTTCGGGCCCAGGTGGAAATTATATTATGAAGTCTCTCTCTTCTACCCTCCCCCCAAATCTCAGCTCAGCTTCCTCTGTGTAGTGACCTCATTTTCTCCCCTCTTCCAGACTGCCAGAGAATTAGGTTGCCCACAGCTCTAGGCTTACAGCATCTGGTTTTGGAATCTCATTGTGAAGAGACCTCTCTCCCCTAATGTCTACATATCAACTCCATGAGAGACTCACAGCCTCTGTGTGGGTCACATGCCCACCTCTATACTCATCACCATGTTTGGGGAACGCAGGATTAAGACTGGGTGGGTTTCTAACATGTACCCATATCTGTTCCAGAAGAGAGGATCTGGTACTGCAAGAGAGAAACAACACGATGGCCAGCCAAATTAAGGAAGGTACTGAGCAGCACAGTACGTTATCACAGTTCACTGTTATCATTCATACTCTTGCCTTTCTGAAAGGGAAATTCCAAAAATGCCCCATAATGAATTAATCTAACCACCCCACGTACCGTTCAACTCCCAAAAAGACAACGTAAGGTCTCATCCAGTGACTACCTTGTCTTAAAGTCTATGTCTCTGGGCCATATGCTTTCCTGCTGGTCAGGTAGAAGCCGGGCTGCTCCTGGGCCTGCAATACAAATAGCATTCCAATTGCTTCCCTTGCAGTGAAGTAAGTTCTTTAGTGGTTCAGTTTTGCTGCCCCTAGGTCTGTGCATGTGGGAAACAAATCTCCCTTCCCCCATCATATTCTTGGATGCCACTGCCTTAGCCACCAACTTCTTGTTGCTCTCATTACAGAGCCTGGGTATTGCTTTAGGCTTTGAACAGTCAAAGGCTTTGTTTCCAAGTTGGGTTTTCCTGGCAATGCAATCCTCTTTAGATCTCAGCTGGCTTTTCCCCCAATTTCCTATGTGGAGATTTCATAAACTAAGTGCAATACCAGAAATGTTACTCTGTCCTCATAGTTTGATTCTCTTTACAACAGATCTCAGCTTTGCCCACCCTATAGGCTCTGCCCCATGATGGTTACCGAGGCTGCAGCCCAGTGGATGGTAGTGTTCTGCCATGGGCACGACTTCTAACTATACTTGGCAGGGAAGAGCACCACTGTTTATGAGAAAGGGGCAAGGGACACAAGGTTCCCTAATTTTTACTGAGTCTCTGGTGTGTTTTCTATCTCTATGCCTTTGTACTGATTTTAGATTGAGACACGGGATTCAGCTTCTCAAATCTGCAAGAAGAATCACATTTGACTCTCAGTTGTCCTGGAATGCTGGCTAGAGGCAAAAGGGGCCTCCCAGTCGGCTGTCACCTTCGTGCTTTCAGACAGGTGAGCTTGGATTCAAGCTTGACCCTTTCTCTTAGCCCATCGGGGTTCTTCCTCGCTCTTCTACATTGGCATTATTCTGGTTTGTTTGCATGGCCACAGAAACCAGGCATCATGTTTGACTGGACCGGGTCATGTGCCCACCTCCGACTGAACAGGGCCTATGGGAGAAAGGGAGGAGCGCTGGGAATCCATGCTGAGGTCGACTCCCAGCTGCCATTTTACCTTTATTTTTAAAAGAGGTTAGCACTTCATACAAAAATTAGCCAATTTAAAACTGAAAATGTATGAGTAGAAAAGATTCTTAGGATCACACCCTCATGCTTAAAAATTGCAGGGTGATCTCAAACAGAATGAGAAAGAGCCAGAACCAGAGAACGAGGAAAACAACAGAAGACTTTGTCACCCCATTTTACAACATCAGAAATGCAAGAGTCAATTCTGTAAATGTTCAGTGACTTCCTTGGCTTTCCAAAACCAACAGCTTTCACATGTTTGACAGGTACAGTCTAAGTTTCAAAAGTACTTTTAAAAGGTACATCCATCAGATGGGGTGCCTGGGTGGCTCAGTTGGTTGAGAGACTGCCTTTGGCTCAGGTCATGATCCTGGACTTCCAGGGTCGAGTCCCACATCGGGCTCCCAGCTCCTTGGGGAGTCTGCTTTTCCCTCTGACCTTCTCCTCTCTCATGCTCTCTCTCACTCATTCTCTCAAATAAATAAATAAAATCTTAAAAAAAAAAAAAAAGTACGTCCATCAGAGCTCAATCCATCATTCTCATCTACATATATCTTTTGTATTTATAAAATATTCTGTTATTAAAATCTCACTTTGGGCATCTGGGTGGCTCAGTTGTTGGGCGTCTGCCTTCTGCTGGGGTTATGGTCCTGAGGTCCTGGGATCTAGTCTGCATCGGGCTCCCTGCTCCGCGGGGAACCTGCTTCCCCCTCTCCCACTCCCACTGCTTGTATTCCCTCTCTGGCTGTCTCTCTCTGTCAAATAAATAAGTAAAATCTTTAAAAAATAAAAATAAAAATAAAATTTTGCTTCTAGGTTATATTAGTGTTTAGTGACTACCTATACTGACAACCTTGAGGATTTCCTCTCCAGTCAAAAGCCATCTGTCAACTTTGAACCTCCCACCCAGAAGCTCTTTCGGTTCTAGCCTTTTTGGTTTTGCATCTTGCTTCTTCATCTTGTTTTTCCCCATAGTCGCAAATCTAATCCAGATGCCTGGACTTGCGGGTCTGCTCCTCTTATTCATGGAGATAGACTGGAAAATATAACTTCAACATTTTGCTAAAACTTTGAGTTAAAAAAAAATAATCTTTTTATTGCAGAGCAATTTTAGTTTTACAGAAAAGTCACAAAGATATCAGAGAGAGTCCCTGTATGTCTGTCCTTCATCTCCTAATGTCACCTGACGTTATCATCTTACCTAGCCAGGACGCATTTGTCAGAACTAGAAAATTAACACTGTTACATTACTATTAACTAAACTCCAGGTTGTATAAGGATTTTACCAGTTTTCTACTAATGTTCTTTTTCTAGTCCAGGATCCAATCCAGTATAGCACATTGCATTTAATCTGCTAAATTTTAAAACAAGCTATTTTTCAAGTCATTTCCAGTTAAACTATGACAATTATGAGGAAGGTGACATTTTAATATTTAAGATAAAATATTCATCAACAAAATCAACACAAGTTGTCAAGATGCCACTTGTTCTGTGATTATGAGCTCCTCTAGGGAAGAGTCTCTATTATTTGTTTGGCATATTTTAGCTATATATAGTTTTATACATTCACTTCAGGATGTAGTTTTGCAGCAATAAGAGTTGAGAAAAGTACAAGAAAATTCAAAACATTCTAACTTAGTAGAAAACACTTTCATTCTTCCTAATGGAAAGAGTAGAGTTGGGATTTTATTCCAGTGACATGCTACAAAGGTAGGGGGAATATAATTTCTGAATACATTATGGATCGAATCCACTCATCATAGTGCAAGCCACAGAAACCACAAAAGACCACAGAAATCGATTCCTGTCCAACCAACTTCTCTGGGGAGAAGAGCACTTGTCAACAAAACCCAAAGTTCTCTCTAGGAAAAGAAAGCTCTCTCTAGGAGTAATATCTGGAATAATTTGGAGGAAAGTTAAAGTGGCTTAATATTTTACACCAAGATCTTTTCAGACCTATAGAAGCTATCTTGATGTAAGAACTTAGTTCTAATTTGCATGTGACATTCATTTTAAGAGAACAATTTTGTAGGTATTATAACAAAAGAGCTATAAAGAATTCAACTTGAGGTCAATTCAAGGACTTCTCTAACCTGAGAAATATAGAACTTTGCTAAGTATATATTCCATCAATAACTACATTTAGTAGTTATTTTCAGATGTTGTGATCAATCACAGCAATCACATGTAAAATTCCTGTAGTATCTCTCTCTCCACCCCAGAAAAAAAGATTCAAGACTTATTTAAATTATTTTGTAAAACCCAAAGAAAGCAAAGATAGGTGAGAAAAGCAACGGGAAACAACAAAATATTTTGCCAAGCATTAGTCTACAAGTAAAGGAGGCAAATGAAGAGATTATGTATTTAGATTTTCATTTAGCAATTTGTTTTCTGGAGGAATAGGAAATATACTAATTTAGCTAATTGATTTATAAAAGAAAGAAAAACTGCACATTTACATAGCACCTTAGTGCTTCCTACTCATTTCTTATAATTTATTGAATAGTTAAGGGGCAACCTATAATTTAGGGTGAATTTGTAATTCACCCAGTGACCATGGGTACTGGCACACCTAACTGTCCTCTGAAAGACAATTGTCCTAATTGTCCTCTGAAGCCACTTCAAAAGTAACTGCCTCCATGAAGTCTTCTGCTTACTTCCAGCCCCTCCATCAAAAAAGAATCTGCCCTCTTTCTTCTATGCTCCCAAGACATGTGACCAACTTTACATACTTGTATGATAGCACTAATCAATTGTCACCTGTTCTAGGAATAGCATCTTATCCAATATTTTATCTTCATAAGTAAGTGGCAGTGTTATAGATTGAGTTGTTTCTTTCCCTCTTCCTCCAATTCATATGTTGAAACCCTACCCCCAGTAACTCAGAATGCGACTGTATTTGGAGATGGGGTCTTTAAAGAGGTGATTTAGTTGAAGTGAGGTCTTTGGGGTGGGGCCTAATCCAATGTGTCTTTATAAGAAACTTGTGCATGCAGAGACATAGGGCTGAGCATGCACAGAGGAAGGACCAGTTGAGGGCACAGCAAGAAGGCTGCCATCTACAAGGCAAGGAGAGAGGGCTCAGAAGAAATGCCATCTGCCAATATCTTAGACTGTGAGAAAATGAATTTCTGTTTAAACAAACCAGTCTGTGGTACATTGCTAGGCCTAGCAAACTAGTACAGATTCTCACAGGTGAATGGCAGAGTAAGTGCTTTAAAAAATGGTAGTTAGTATGTGTAATCAGCAGTTATTATATATATATTATATTGCTATATATAATATATATATATACTTCTTGTATATAGATTATTCATGCATGTGCTTGGCAAGTTTTAGGAATTTATGTGTCTCTCCATTCATGTCTCCTTTATGGTTGCCTTTAGGTTCTAGGGGTGTCTGTGCATTTGGCAGCTGAGTGAGTTATTTTTCTAAAGCTTTGCATTCAAGAAATTTGGAAAGTATTCTTAGTCACTACAAAGACTTCTATCATGGATAAAATGGATTCCCTAAGGTTAATAATTTTGTTCAGGAATTCAACTGCACAAATATTTTCTTCAAGCAAAGGGCACAGAAGTTTTTCAAGATTCCAATTAATTCAGGAGTTAAGTAGCTCTGGATTTAATTTATTTTTTCCAATGATTTTCTCATAAATTTTTAGTTTTTTCAAAATTAATTTTTCCTAAGACACATGGTAAGGAAATAAAGTAAGAGTCGATAATTTTTTATAAAAGCATAAGAATAGCAGTCCACAGAAAAAATTGGGTCATAAAATTTGAGGTCTTACCTGTATGATTTGTGGACCCAAGGGAAACATAATGCAATTCTCAACACTGTAAGAGCTTCCACTCACTTGTCTTGAGGGCCTTGAACAATCCAGTTATAGTCTACCTGTTCTGATTTCACCTTCCACCTTGTTCCCCTTTCTCCATTTTTCAGCCTCAGAAGCTTCCTTGTGGATCCTGAAACACACTGAACTAATTCCATTTGCCTGGAGGACTGCTTTTTATGCATCTCCTGTCATTCTCTGTCTCCTTCCTCCCAAATTCCCAGCATCTATCAGTATCACAGCATTATGGCTTTGTTTACCTGCTTATTGGCTCTCTCCCCTCTACCAGATTTTCAGCTCCATGAGAACGGAGGCTTTGTTAAGAAATGTTAATTGGACTAGAAATTTGTAGCATCAAACATTACAGCTTTCAATATTCCTTAATGATATAATGAATATTGCAATGAAGTAGTCAAACAATGCTGAAGAGATGTTTTCTACTATCGACTGAGTATCTTAGATTATCCCAGAAATCTGTTATTTTGTACTATGTAGTTGACCTCTTTGAGGGTGTCTGTTCTGCTGAGAATTTTTGTCTAGTATCTTGGAACTGTTCCTGGTCCTCAGAAATGGATCCTTCAAAGCTATCCAGAAGAATGCTGTCCAGGAGAAATATAATGTGTACCACATATATTGTTTAAAATCCTCCAGTAGTAATATTTTTTAAAAAGTAGAAAGATTAAAAGTAATTTTAATATATTATTTAACTACAATATCCAAAATATTATCATTTCAACATGTAATAAAAATAAATACAATTATTAATGGGATATTTTATGTTCTTTTTCTCTTTTTTTAACCAGTGTCTTCAGTCTGATGAGTATTTTCCACTGGCAGCACATCCCAAATTCAGAAGGTAAATTTAAACAAAATAAAAATGCAGTTCTACCCAAATAGTGAAGTTGTAGGTAATGGAAATCTATTTTACACTGCTTCAGCTTCAAAATTTAAACCAATAACAAATAAAATGA
The DNA here is from genome assembly GCF_964662115.1 of Mustela nivalis. NCBI lineage: Eukaryota > Metazoa > Chordata > Mammalia > Carnivora > Mustelidae > Mustela > Mustela nivalis. The sequence continues at coordinate 65,612,949 of NC_139027.1, read as the reverse complement.
AAAATTCATTTACTCAGTGTCCTAGCCACATTTCAAGTGTTCCATAGCTACACAAGGCTTGTTTGTGGCTCTGCCTTAGTGCACAGGCAGAGCAAGCAACCCTGTCTCCTGGCCATCCTTGATTGGAGCAGCCTTCTGACCACAGCTCAGCCAATCAGATTCTCTCGCCCAGGAATTTGAATTTTGAACTGAGATACGCCGAGATCAGAGACGGTGGGCTCTGAGTCATGTTTAATGGCAGAATTCCAAAGGGAAGCTTTGTGAGCAGCTGTTGTCAGGGTTCCCAGAGCTTCCCTGTCTTCTGCCTTTCCAGAGGCCTGTTTAGTAGTTCAGTTCTTCTTGGATTCCATGAGAGAGCCCGATAGATTTCCAGTAAGTTTTTATTTTCCCTTGAGCCAGCGTTAGCTGTTTCTGTTACTTGTAATGACATTAACAACTACAAAAAATAAATAAAATGAGCAAAAACTCTTAAATTTCTTTAAAAGGAGACACATGGGAGGACATAGTTACACAAAAGGGTGTACATTTATGCAAAAGAGCTTTCAGTACCTTAGAAAAATCATAATTGTCCAAAGTGTTATCAACTCCGAACGCAATGGAGCAGGGTTTAGATAATTCAAAACAGTAAATTGTTACAAAAAGAGCATCTATTTGATTTTGGAATACATTTGTGTGAATTGGGGGTGGGGATGAGGACAGAGCAGAAATAAGACACAGCTTCCTAATTGTTTTACAGAGAATTTAATCAGCATGAATTCTCCAAGAATGACGTTGATCACACAGCAGGTGCTTGATAAATGCATGTTGATTAATTGACTTAGAATACACCAGCTGTCGATGAAAGAATGTGATCCACAATCAAACCATTTGACAGAAGAAAGCCAGGATGGCTTTTAAAATTAGTAACAACATGGAATTCTATATGCAAATAATCCCTTCTTTGCTTCCCCTCCTTAATGAGAACAAGATAATCATACTCTGCATTGGGAGGAAGGTGTTTAGTATTTAAGACTGTAAACCTAGGTGAACACATTCTCCAGTTATTTGTTCCCAGTTTCCATTAAGAATTTGGAAGGCCTTTCAGTGGTATATATCAAGTCTGCGTGTGGGTGTGTATGGAAGGGGTTTGGAGGCTGGGGGAAGGAAATGCAATCATAAATGATCTCTCCTAATCATGGGGAGCCTTGATTTTATCTCTTCTTAGTATCAGATAATCAATATTTAAATTTCACAGCGTAGGGAAAGAAAAGTAAAAAAAAAAAAAGAGGTTCAGAATAACAGGTTTAAATAGGTGGGGATGAATGTAATTAATCCAGCAGAGTATAACTAGACTACTAGCTAGACTAGTATAACTACCAGTTTACAGAAATTATCAGAAATAAGAATACAGACAGGGACACAATCAGCCAAATCCAGAGTATGGGAAATTCTTTAGAACAAATGACCTGACTTTTTAAACAAATAAATATTCCATAATTATGTTGTAAATGTCACAACTACTGGAGGATAGTGCCACCCCTCGTAGAACATTATTTTACAGTAAGTTCCCTACGTACAAATTCTGGGTTAGGGGTGGGGGTTGCATGCAGAAATTTATTGGAAAGATACCTCTGAGGAAGTGAGGAAGATAAGACTAGACAGTGGAAAGCTGACTTAGTGAAGCTTCAGCTGCGGCCTCAGTCATCCTATGGGGAGTTCTGGAGCAGGGATGACTCTTCAGAGTTGTCCCAAATTGAGACAAGGGGGCCGGCTTGGTATTCCTACCTCAGCTAGTCCCTTGATGGACTCCCTCTTAGGAGGGGCTATAGGAGGCAGTTCTTTGTGGCCAACAGGTGATCTTAGTGAAGGTCGTGGTTGTGGGCTAATGGCAGTTGATATTCCCAGCAGCTGGGGAAATATAATCATGTCAAGTGGGGCACTGGCTAGGAAATGTGGAATCAATAGATGACTCACCCTCCCCCCCCATGGGAGATACTACAGAATGTTTGATACTGATGGGAATAGGAAGGCAGGAAACATCAATGATGCAGGAGAGGGAAAGAACAATTGCTGGAGAGAGAACCTTGAGTATGTGGAACGCAGTGCACAGCTACAGGAGGTGGCTCAAGACGGGAGAACCAACATCATATTCACAGTTAAACTAAAGAAGGCAGAAAATGTGGGCACTGGTGCTGGTAGACCAGTGGCTGTGGTGGTCGCTGTGGAACTTCTCTTCTTGGTGAGGCAGGATGGAAAATCATCAACAGGGGGTTCAGGAGATACTGGAGGTTGAAGAGAGAGGAAAGAAATGAAACAGCCCTCTAGGATAGGCAGAGAGGAATGGGCTAGAGAAGGTACCGGGACTTTATTAAAGGACCATTTGCAGTTGAAGCCATGAATTTACAGTGAGTATCTTCTGCGGGGTTGTTTTTCTGCAGTCATATCTGGCTGCTGGGTGTGACACAGAAGGAGGAGGTGGGAGTTTGGCCATGAAGTGTAGTGAAGGGAGAGAGGAGTAAGGGATTTGAGTGAGTATGCAAATGAGCAATTACAATGATGGAGCATGGAATTTAAACTGAGGACGGAGAGAAGAGAGGTGAAAAGGTGCTAATGGCCTGTAGATTTCAGGAGCAGAATTATGGGAATCAAGGTATAGGGAGAGTGAGCTGGAAAAATAGGAGGTGGTGGTACATATAAAGCGAAAATATAGAATCAAAAAAATCAGGGATTTGGGAAAATAGGCAGTCTTACGCACTGATAGTGGGAATGTAGATCTGTATCCCTTCTCTTGATGGTGGTAGAGGTGGGGTAACATTGCAATACCTATCAAAATGTTAAATGCCTTTGACAGAGCAATTTTTCTTCCTGGAATTCATCTAACAATTATAGTTACACATTTGCATCAAGATAACAGGGTATTCTTTGCAGCATTGTTTGTAAAAGCAAAATACTGGAAACAACCTAAAAATCCATCAATAGGGGACTTAATAAATAATGATACAGTTCTAAAGGCTGGTATACTATGCAGTCATTACAAAAGAATGATTTAAAAAGTTATCATTTTAAAATCTCACTGTAGGGGAGGGATGCCTGGGTGGCTCAGTCGGCTAAGCATCCCCTTTGGCTCAGGTCATGATCCTAGGGTCCTGGGATCTCGCCCTACATGTGGCTCGTTGTTCAGCCTACTTCTCCCTCTGTCTGGCACTCCCCTTGCTTGTGCAGGCTCTCTCTCTCCCCAACAAATAAATAAAATAAAAATCTCAGTGTAGGGGCACCTGGATGGCTCAGTCCATTAAGTATCTGCCTTCTGCTCAGGTCATGATTTCAAGAGTTCTGGAATAGAGCTCTGTTTCATGCTCATATCTCAGCAAGGAGTCTGCTTCTCCCACTGTCCCTCCCTCCCCTCAACCCTCAACGTGTTCTTTCTTGCCCTCTCAAATGAATAAATAAAATCTTCATAAATAAACAAACAAAAAAACAAATAAATAAAATTCCATCCATCCATCCATCCTCAGTGCAACTGATTCAAGCAAGGGTCATCAATGGATGCTAATATCATCAAGTAAAAGGTGATTGGGGAACAGGATATTTACATTGCCTTGAAGAATCACCCCACAGACTATTTGTTTTTTTACAAAGGGGAAGGATACCTTTGAATCTGAAAAAGATGATCAATAGCATCATTGCCAATGAGATGAACTGGCATTTTCTGTCCTCTGATGTGATGCGAGGGTAAGTGCATACTTCTACTATGATATTCTTACAAAAAGTGTTTAAATCTTAAGAATCTAATCATGATGAAGGACTTAGATAAATCCAGAATGTAGAGCATTCTTCTACAAAGCAATTGCCTGGACTTGACAAAAGTGTCACATGTACTGAAAAACACCCTCTCCCCACTCCACAAAAAAAAAAAAAAAAAAAAGAAAAAAAAGGAAAGAAAAGCAAGGGACAACAAAGGAGACTATAGAGATATTTCTGTTATGTGTAATGAATGAGCCTTGATTGAATTCTGGATAGGACAAAGCTATAAAGGACATTTTGGGGGATAACTAGGGAAATTTGGATATGGGTCATGTCACAGTATGTTAATATTAAATTCTTTGGGTCTGATAATGGGATTGTGGTTTTGTAAGAAAATGTTCTGTTGTAGGAGAAAATGCAAGTGGTGAACTGTCATGCAGTCTGCAATGTGCTTCCAAATGACTCAGCAAAAACAAAAGAGAAATGAAGCAAATGTGGCTAAACGATAGATTATACTATCGTTCCCTATTATCTGTCACTCTGTCATTAACCATTTATGAATCTTTTAAGATGTGCAGATATTTATTGTATTAATTTTTTTCAGTTTTTTCTATAGGCTTGACATTTTTGAAAATAAGCTTTTTGGGGGAAAGAGAGTAACGTAGAGCTCTAAGTACTGATTATTATGTTATTATCATTGGAACCAAGATTTCCAGCCTAAGTGAAAAGAGATGGAAATATAAAATCAAACCAGCCAAGTAAAACTCACATCCTAAATTTGAACAGTCTTTTACATGATCTCTAAAGGCCCCTATGGAGAGGAAAATGAAATCTTTGTATCTAATATTTCCATCAATAATATTTATATAGTTATAATATTTACATTGTTATGATATGTTATTATTAGTAGTAATTTTCAATTTTTAGAGGCAGCCTATGAACCAAACTGGAGAAAATATAAACACCAACCTTTATAGGGGAATTTACCTTCTCACCTAATGGAGTGATTTATCAATAAATCAAGAAATAGCAGTAAAGGCCCCTTATTTAGAACTAGGGAAGCGGCCACCAAAAAGCCTTGAAAACAGAAATAATGAAAAGTGGTTCCTTTTTGGAAAACAGATTAGAAGTGGGAGAGGATGGGGCAGTAGACAATGGTTTTCATTAAAAGCCCTATTATATTATTGTTTTTCCCCCTGTGTGATTATTGCGAAAAAATGTCTTAAAATAAGAAAATTTTAATAAAGCAAGGGGATGGCCTACAATTTATAGCCCCTGTATGGGCATAATAAAAACCCGATGTTTAAATTTTCTGTTTCACAGTTTCCAGGGCAGAGTTAGTTATTGGAGGATATATATAAGGATCCAGGGCAGAGAAGCCTCCTGTAGAGGAGGGGAGAGAGGAGCTGGGAGAGAGGGAAAAGGAAAGGGAGAGGGAGAGGAAAAAGGGGGAAGGTGGGGAGAGGGAGAGAGAAGCTTTATTGAAATGTAAGGTTTGGCTGTCAGAGCAATTTTGAGTATTAATCATATTATTCTTTATCCAGTGGTGTCCCAGCAACTAGAAACTTGAGCCAAAGCTCTGGGGAAAGATGGCTATTAATTTAGACAAGAGTGAATACCCGGGAGCCTCTGAAGGTGTGAACTGTGCAAGGCTCAGACATCTGGAGATGGGAGGGATTACTGCTCTCTTCTCAGCAGGCTAGGAAGGCTGCATGGGTCCCAGCAAGGATCCTTGGGCACCACTGGACTCCTTGCAGAAACACATGCAGTGCCTGGTGAGTTTGGAGAAAGAGAGAGAGAGAGAGAGATGAGGTCCTGCATTGCTGGGAGCGTAGACAAGCTAGAAAAACACTGTTTTCCTAATGTTATTATAAGCCATGGTAGCCACAGCCATGTGTGGCCTATAAAAACATGATCAGCACAACTGATTTTATAGCAAAAAGCATTAAGGGAGACAAACAGCATTATAGTATGATTAAAGATACATTAAAAAGGGAAGCATAAATGCTATAATGGTAAGTCTCAGATATAATCCAACAATAAAACAGAGTTTTGAATTGACAGAGAGGAAGGATAAACCCTTCTAGCAGCAGCATTATGGGAGCGAACCCGGGGTAGATTATACTATCGTTCCCTATTATCTGTCATTCTGCCTATGAACGGATTATGCTTGCCCATGTATAGCCATCAAGTCTGACCTTATGACTTGTTTTGTCTATGGAATGTATGTCGAAGTGATGTATGCCCCCATCTGAGCAGAAGCTTTAAGAAACATTTAACATTTAAGAAACATTCTAGGGAACAGAGCTGTAGCCAGTTTGTGCAGGGACTGAGTAATAAACCTTTGTTGCTTTAACCACCAGGAGGTGGGTGGTTGGTTATTCCTAACCTAGTGAAAGCTAACTAATGTATCACAATCTTCAAACCTTTTACTACCAACATCTAGAAAAGCTAGCTGAATTGTAACAAATATAATTTTAAATGCATGTGTAAACTCCTCTAGGACCTGGAAATTAAGGGATACTGAAACAAACTCTAAGTGTTTGAAATAATGCTGCAGGTATAAATAGCAGTAAGAAACAAAAACGAGAGAGAAATACAACAAATTAACCTAGAGAGTCTAAAAAAGGAAATGAGTAATATCCTAAAGCAAGCAAGAAAAAGGGAAATATTAAAATTAAAAGCAGAAATGAACAAATAGGGTAATAAAAAAGCAGAATACTAAATACATGTACCCAATGACCATGCATTTAAAAATTGCTTCTATAATGTATACCCTTCCTGTTGTGGTCCTTTTCTCTTATTATTAGGCTTGATTATAAACTCTCATGAGTTTGATGTTCACTTTGAGAAAACTAGTATGTTTTTGGTAAATTAATAAATAAGAATACAATAAATTATGGTTACATATAGGAACAATTTAAATTCTGAACAAATATTTATGCTTCCTTTAAAAGAATGCATTCTCCAGCAGAAATTCTAAATCTTGACCATAGAGTTGTTGTGATCTAGGTCAGTGTTTTTCAGCTGAGGGCTGCAACCTAATGAATCATGAAATCAATTTAGTGGTTGCAATTTATATTAAAAAATGGAAGAGAATAGGGGTGCCTAGGTGGCTCAGTCAGTTAGGTATACCATTGTTGATTTTGGCTCATGTCCTGACCTTAGGGTCATGGGATGGAGCCCTGCGTTGGGCACTGCGCTGAGCATGGAGCCTGCTTAAGATTTTCTCCCTGCCTCTCTCTCTGCACGCCCCCTTGAGCTCACATGGACTCTCTTTCTCAAAAAAAAAAAAAAAAAAAAAAAAAAGGAAAAGAATAGAACTGAAAATATCAGAGTACAGTACATGTAGTAAAGATAAGCACTGTTTCATGAAACATTGGTTTTGAGTTATATAATGTGTGTGCATGGGAATTCTGTGTATATTAGGGTGACATCAAAATGTATATCTTACTATAGGTGGGCTGGAGTAAAAAATGTCTGAAAATCACTGATTTAGGTCCCTGTAATCAAAAGTTAAGGTCAAACTATTTCACAACTGGTAAAGCTTGGGTACAGCCCAGTCAAAGCTGGATTTGGTGTCAGAACAGGGCTCCAGGGAAATCTGTCTCGGCAGGGCCTTCTCCTTTTGTTCTTGGATTGAGTCTCTATGAAAGGGCAAGATGGCCAAGGCAGCAAGTGGGCTTAGGGCAGTGGCATTATGCATAGTTTTCTTTCTTTCTTTCTTTCTTTTTTTAAGATTTTATTTATTCATTTGTCAGAGAGAGAGGGAGATCAAGAGACCGAGCATAAGCACGGAGAACAGCAGGCAGAGGCAGAAGCAGGCACCCTGCTGAGCAAGGAGCCCGATGTGGGACTTGATCCAAGGAGTCTGGGATCATGACCTAGTCAAAGGCAGACGTTTAACCAACTGAGCCACCAGAGTCCCACGCATCGTTTTCTATTGCTGCAATAACAAATTGCCACAAATCTAGTGGCTTAAAACAACACAAATTTGTTATGGTTTTGTAGGTCAGCAATCAGACTCAGGTCTCACCGAACTGCAACCCAAGGTATGAAAAGAGCCTCCCAGGGGCTCTAAAGGAGATTGCTTCCTTGACTTTTTCAACCTCTAGAGGCTACTCACATTACTTGACTTGTGGCCCTCTTCCTCTGTCTTTAAAGCCATCAACATTGCATCTCCTCTAACCCTTGTTCCATAGTCTCATCTTTCTCTGATCCCAGCTAGGGAAAAGTTGGCTTGTAAAGATCCATGTGATTAGACTGAGTTCACTGGATAATCTAGAATAATCTTATTTCAAGATTCTTAATCGCATCAGCAACGTCCTTTTTGCCACATTAGGTTACACTTTCACAGGTTCTAGAGGCAGAGGGAGTGGACATCTCTGGGGACCATTATTCTACCTACCATAATGGTTATGGACATGTTTCATTGTTTGAACAAGCAGCATAGCCACACCTGTGCAAACTTGAGCCTGAATGCAAGTACCACTGGTCTGTGAAATGGACCCCTTTAGGTCTCTATGCAGCACTCTAGGAGTGTGTCTTTTTTTTTATGATTTTATTTATTTATTCGACAAACAGAGATCACAAGTAGGCAGAGAGGCAGGCAGAGAGAGGGGAGGAGGGAAGCAGGCTCCCCGCTGAGCAGAGAGCACGATGTGGGGCTCCATTTCAGGACCCTGGGACCATGACCTGAGCCAAAGGCAGAGGCTTTAACCCACTGAACCACCCAGGGGTCCCTAGGAGTGTGTCTTGAACGTTTACCCTACTGTCAAAGAGTAGAGAGGGGAAAGTTTAAGTTACGCACACCAATATAACTTGATCAACTGCTTCGACCTTTCCAGTATTTTCCTGGAAGGATTTATTATTAAATGAATTGACTACTTTAGTTCCATAAGAACTGGGAGACCATTGTGCATAACCAGAAGAAAAGTACCTTACAAAATATCCTTCCTTTTATCACACGTGAAAAATTTAAATGCATATATATATATAAATTTAATTTATTATTTTTACATTAATATTCATTGGTTATGTATTATGTATTTCATGATGACAGCAAGTTGCAGCTTAAAAAAAAGTATTTCCAGAAACCCATTCCAATTTTTATAAAAAATATTTCACAGTTCTGAAAGAAGTCCCTAGAACAGCATTTTAGATTGGTACCCCACAAGATATAGTCATTAACTTAAGGAATCTATGCTTGTATTTATACACTCTGGAAGAAGCAGACCAAGTTCATTTTAACCCAATGAGCCACCCAGGCGCCCCAGACGAAGTTCATTTTAAGGGCTGTTTTAAGTTCCCAAGAGTCTAAAAATTAAATGTACTTTACTAAAAAGAAAAATTTTCAAACAATCTTTGAACTGATCTATACATATTTACTCATAGAATATCATCCTGTTCTGGGGCACCCGGGTGGCTCAGTGGGTTAAAGCCTCTGCCTTCAGCTCGGGGTCCTGGGATCGAGCCCCCAAATGGGCTCTCTGCTCAGCAGGGAGCCTGCTTTCTCCTCTCTCTCTGCCTACTTGTGATCTCTGTCAAATAAATAAATAAAATCTTAAAAAAAAAAAAAAAGAATATCATCCTGTTCAGCATTACTCATTGAATATTTTTTATGCCAACTAACAAAATAGGAATGAACTCATTTTTGAGTCAGATAAGCCACAAAATCCCAGTGAACTCCAATGAAGCATTTTGTGAATCAGAGTGAGGGTGGAGGAAATATAAAGAAATTTTTAAAATTCCACATCAGGTATCAACTCATGGTAATGCGAGGTTTTTACAAATGCTAGTGGATATGCCTGGGTGGAATATGAAAGGAAGCTAATTTGGGGACCTAACTTTATTACGCTGTTTTACTTAGTTATCTAAAAACATGGAAGGATGCTAATTTATGTAGCTTTTGTATTTTTGGTGACTCATTTTTGTTCTATTTTAAAGGAGATTTTACATATAATTAGTAAGCTAGATTTTTTTTCTTCTTATGAAACTCATTGGCTCTTGCTACTCAGACAATAGAAAAGGTTTTTATTGTTCTTCTACCTCAATCCTCAATTTTAGAGGCAAAATGTTTTCTAACTGAAAAGATAGAGTCTTTTTCAAAATGCATGCTGGCCTCTCTGATTAATTATCTAGATGTTTGCCCCTGGACCTGTTCTGTCCTGTCCATTCTTCCCTTTCTCCACCATCCTTGGCTCCCGATCTGTCTTGTGGGGCTGCCACCTTAATAAACTTCAACAGCAAGATTTCTCAGGAAATTATTGGAAAGTGATTAGTCCTTTACACTTATCCATTCCATTCAGAAGTAATTTTCCACCAAACATAAATGATTAAAAATGATTAGCATCTACCTAAATGATGTTCTTGTGCCAGGTTTTTTTTTTTCTTCTGTTGGCACAATGCCACATTCTCCCTTCTGTAATCTATAATTGCAGGGATGGAAGGCTATAACTCCATTCCCTAAATCCTTTACCAACTGGTTTCCAGTTGGTAAATCAGTTTCCTGATTTCCAGTCAGGTGTGGCCAATGGGAATCACTGGTGGGAGAAAAGAAAAAACCGTTCTAGTCTGGTCTCAGGGGCAGAAGCGTCTCAATGGCAGATCGGCACAGGCCACGGGGTGCCCCTTTGGTGAAGGTGGAGTTTGACATGGGCCACAAAGTAAATTTCTGGCAGCAAATGCAGCTGGAGGGCTCCAGGCTGAGTGGCAGTAACAGCTTACTCATCTCTGGGTGACATTCTTTTGTCTCTCCCTTTTTCCTCTAGCCTTTCCAACACCTTTGCAACCATTTTCCACAATTAAATCCCTTTCTGTTTGAACTATGTACAGTGGTTTCTGTTTTCCTGACTGGATTAATTGGACTGATCATATATACTATCAGGTAGGTTTTAGGTACTTCCTAGTCCCAGGCATGTGGAGCTCCACCTAAAAGCAATGGATCATGGAGTTCAACTGAGTCCCGTTTCAAGGGTACAGTGAGATATACTCAGTGTGTGGTCTGGACACTCTGAACAGTGGCTACGGGCAAGTGAAAGTCCTTAGCCAATGGGCAACAGAAATAGCCCGGTTGATCTGCAGCTCAGAGATACTGCAGACTAAGTTCTCAGGCTCTGGTAGTTCCTTGAAAATGCACTGAGAATATTTCACAATTTGCAAGTCAGGGACAAAGTTGGTCAGGCAAGAGAAAGTGTAGTTACCTAACTGAAGTTGGAATGGTGGTTTAGGGGCTGTCCTACCAAGTTCTTCATTCCAGTAGGACCATCTCAGAGTCTATTTCCAGGCATTGTTTCACAGATCAGGGATTTTAGATGGGAACTCTAAAAGGAAAAGAGCTAATTAGGGTTACATTTCCTGTGGATGGTTAAAGCCAAATTCAAGGGGTTCCTGTGACTGCCACAATTTCTGGACTCCTCAAATTCTCCACTCCAGGAACAGGTGATGCATTTATCTGGGTGAGCCTTTACTTAATGTCTTATCTTCCCTTAAGCTCTGTTCATACTCATCACTATAGCCTCAGGGCATACAAACTGCTACATATATTCATTCAATTAATATGAAATCCCTACTTTATTGCCAACATATCAGCATAACAGCAACATCCTCAAAAGTTTCAGAAGTTTATGGCAACAAATTCTGAACACTTGTAGGGTAATTTTTTCCTCTAACAAAATCTTCCCTATGCATCATTGAATGCCTAAGCAGAAATGGCTATTTCTTTCTTTTTTTTTTTTTTTTAAGATTTTATTTATTTATCTGACAGAGAGAAATCACAAGTAGGCAGAGAGGCAGGCAGAGAGAGAGAGAGGAGGAAGCAGGCTCCCTGCTGAGCAGAGAGCCCAATGCGGGACTCGATCCTAGGACCCTGAGATCATGACCTGAGCCGAAGGCAGCGGCTTAACCACTGAGCCACCCAGGCGCCCCAGCTATTTCTTTTTTTAAATCTTTATTTTTAAAGGCATATTTGAAAGGGAGAGACAGAGAGAGCAAGCAGAAGTAAAGGGAGACAAGCATAATCCCTGCTGAGAGGGTAGTTTGACCTGGGGCTCCATCCCAGGGTCCTGAGATCATGACCTGAGCTGAAAGCTGAAATCAGGAATGGGATACTTAACCGACTAAGCCACCCAGGCATCTCAGAAATTGCTCTTTCTTTTCTTTCTTTCTTTCTTTCTTTCTTTCTTTTTTAAATTGCTATTTTTAAATTGATTTGTAGATATTCTGGAGTGTGATTTGGCTTTGTTATCCTAAATCTGTTAGCAAGAGCCTTCTGCGTATACATGACAGGCCAGTGCTCCCAACCCCAGCAAGTCTCAAACTTTAATAAACATGACATGTATGAAATGAGTAGGTACTACTTTTGATGAAGAAAATAGACAACAAGGGGTGCCCAACTGGCTCAGTCAGTAGAGCATGCAACTCTTGATCTCCAGATCGTGAGTCTGAGTCCCATGCTGGGTGTAGAGATTACTTAAGAATAAGATCTTAAGGGGTGCCTGGTTGGCTCAGTGGGTTAAGCCGCTGCTTTCAGCTCAGATCACGATCTGAGGATCTGAGGATCAAGCCCCACATCGGGCTCTCTGTTCAGCAGGGTGCCTGCTTCCCCCTCTCTCTCTCTCTGCCTGCCTCTCTGCCTACTTGTGATCTCTGTCAAATAAATAAATAAAATCTTAAAAAAAATCTTATAAAAAAAAGAATAAAATCTTAAGAAAAAAATAGACAACAAAAGAAACTTCCATTTTAGGGAGAGAAATATACAATACTTTAAAAGTTTGTGTAAAATGTTTGGAAATATATAAAATTGAAATAACATTCATAAGTAACAACAATACTCAGTTTGAAATATATAATTAAAATGGAATCCTGATTTACAATAGCAGCAGATGTGAATATATGTTAAATGACTTTTAAGGAAAAATGTATCACTAATACGAAAAAAACTAGATTTTCCTGAAAGGTATTAACTATAAACAAAAGTGATATTATATTTTAGAAGACTAGTATTTTAATACTGTCATTTTCCACCAATTAATTAATATACTTCAAGTTATTAAACAAAATCCCAATAAAAATATTTCTGGGAGAACTGAGCAAAATACTTCTGAAATTTACTTGAAAAAACAAACAGGCAAAACCAGCTAATATTGTTAGCCATCATAAAAAATGATCTTACCTTACATTCATTTTTAAAATGAGATAATCATGCAAAAACAGATAAAAAGAATTGGCTCATTTTTTTTCTTTTTTTAAAAAAAATTTAATTGTTTTTATTAATATATAAGGTATTATTTGCCCCAGGGGTACAGGTCTGTGAATCATCAGGCTTACACATTTCACAGCACTCACCATAGCACATACCCTCCCCACTATCCATAACTCAACCACCCTCTCCCTACTCCCGTACCCCCCATCAAGCCTCAGTTTGTTTCTTGAGATTAAGAGTCTCTTATGGTTTGTCTCCCTCTCAATTGGCTCATATTTTTTATTATTTCCTGTGTTCACACTATTATTTGTTAGCAAAACGTTTCCTAAGAAACAATGCAAACTTAAATTTGTGAGTTGGTGGGGACCCAGGGAATAAGATTATATTTTATCAAAATGCTGGACTAATCTCAATTACTGATCTGAGTGAGGTGTATCATCTCCTTTCTGCTCCTTCCTAAAGAGTTTGCCACTTCTCTCATCCCTCCTAGAGATGGCCTCCACCATCAGTCTCAGTGTCTTGATAGAAACATGGATTCTTCTTTTAAGTATCCAGGCAGCCCAATATTTCAATGTATTCAATATTTGGATTCTAGCCACTGGTAAATTCATTTAAAATTAGCTTTTGGTTTTTTATATTTAGGTAGCTACCATTATTCTCAACTAGTAAAGATTATGATTTGATTGATGAATTAATTTATTAAATGCTAAAGCTTTAGCTTCAAATGAATGGTTGTTTCAACTTCTCTAAAAATAGTACTTTGCAATCTGTTAATGAAAAGATAACTCATTGAAATAAATCCTTGATCCTATTAGGTCATTTGAAGCCATAAAACTTTTTCAGTATGTGTTCAGATTGCTCCTACAGAAATACAAGAAGCAACTCAATGCAGTAGTGCTACAATAATGCAACCACCAAATCTTAAAATTTTCATAATAATGGAGCTGGGTGTGGGGGCTGTGTGTAAAATTGGTGTATACCGGTACAGATTTTTAGCAAGTTTAAAGTGTAATTACAGTAATGGATTCAGTAAAATGGCTTCCTCTTTGTAAAGAGTTCAACAATATGGCTGTAATTTCCATACTAAAGTGCCAATTCTATTCTTAAGTTCTCATTACATTTTTTTTTGCCAACTCTTGATCATTTTTTCCCATACCCAGTTTATTAATATAATTATCCATCATTATATATGTCATATCCACGTTCATGTCAGTATTTCAACCCAATCACTTTATTTAAAGAAACTAACAAAAATTCAGAGGCGAAATTACAAAGACACCTAAGAGCAGAGCTGAAAGCATGTGAACAAAGAGGTACAGCAACAGCAAAATGCCAGTGAGAGGAAAAACAGATACTTCTCAGAATGGCAAAGGTGTCTCAGACAGAAGAAAAGTATTAAACCAAATTTTTTAAGTGCAAGCATAAATGATATTGAAGACAGCAGAGACTGAAATTGATTTTCAGTTGTCAAAATATTGGCAAGTGAAATTTATTTATGCATAATAAGGAAATGTTTCATGCTGAAAACATTCTGGGTCCATACTGATTAAATTTCATGCTTTGAAGCTGCATTGTCCAATATGGTAGCCATGAACCACATGTGGCTACTTAAACTTAAATTAATTAAAGTTAAATAAGAATAAAAATTCAGTTCCTCATCGGCCACTGCCCACATTTTAAGTCCTCAGAGTCACAGAAGACATAGGTATGCATTGCACACACAGAAATAGAACACTTCCATCATGCCAGAAAGTTCTGTTGAACAATATTGTAATTCATCATGTGAAGGGTCATAATGAAACTTCATCAATATTATTCATCTGGAAGTTTACCATAACTACTTTTTTTATTATCCAAGCCATGACTTACTTCTAGAGGCAAGTTATACAACAAGGGTCAAATTCTTTAGTGGTTCCCACTCCCAACCAAGAAAGACTTCTTGGGATATTGTTATCTACCAGAACCTGAGAAATGCAATAGCTTCTTGTGAAAACTATATGGGCAGCAACTTTTGACATAGTATAACATTTCAGGTGCTGAATCACGAGGCATAATTTTACTCTTTCCATGATTGAGCAGAACAGCTGAGAAAAACAGAGGATTTTGTCCACTTTATGTAATAGTGTAAATAGTAACATGCCCAGACAGAGGTAATCTTATAACGGGTTTGGCAGGCATTTCCTTAACATGTTGGGGTGGCGAAAATAACCTTTATTGTAGCTCTTTAAGGTTCTGAATTGTAAAAATGTCTCTACTGTAATAATACAAGCATTTCTTTATCTTCATTTTGAAATTTTAAAAATAGCATTCTTTCCAGAACTGCCTCAGGAATGTAATAATAATAAAACAGATAAAAATCATTATATATTTATTCTGGAACATAAGACACAGAAAATTATTGGATGAGATGCAAATTTTTTTATAAGCTAAACGTAGCTCTAACACTATAATCCAATAAAGATATGACACACACTCCAAAATTTACAGACAAACCTTACCTATGAATATTAGGCACAAAAACCTGACACTATAAGGAAACTTTAATAAAATAACCACATAAATTGATTAAATAAGAAAAAGCATATGATCCTCTCAGTAGATGCTCAAAGGCCACTAGATGAAATTCAATACCCATTTATATTCTTAATAAAAACACACTATTATATAAACTTAAAATAAACATCTTTTAATAAAAAGATGGAAAATAAGTATCTTTTCCAAATAACTCAATTATACATAGTTAAGCTATATTATTTATCATTGCTATTAATTTTTTATGCCATTTTTAACCAATATAATGACACATGAAATACAAGTAAGAGAAATAAACAATGGAAAGGCAAATAGAAGAATTTTATATTTTTCAGATTACATAACTGCATAGCAAGAGAACTAGAAAGAACTCATAGCTACTTTGAATAAAAACAGAAATTAAACATTTAACCTACAAATATCAATATATATCTGTAAAATCATCAAAATTCGGTTGGAATATACATAAAGTAAACCCATCCTCAAGTAAAATTCTTAATGAGTGATATTTATGATCTTTATAAGGAAAACTGCAATCCTTATTAAGGGATACAAATGGAGACCTAAATAAATGGGGAAAGCATCGTGTCTTCTCATGAGAAGATGAAATAGAAGGAGCTTGATTTTTTTTTCAAATTAACTTACAGGTTTGGTCCAATTAAGACTTTAGTCTTGGTGGCTTTAAGAATAATAATAACCTTTATAGGGGGAAAAAAAGCATAAAAGATTCTATCTGATAATAAAATACATCACATAATAAAGCACAATACTATCATATAATTAAGTACATTACTACGCTTTAAAACAATGCCTCTGACTAATCTTCCCTGCTGCGCTCGCGAGTGCCCACCTCCCCTCTACCCCCCATAGTAATAGGAAACCAAGTTCTCTAAGACTTCTTGGTCATCCTGGAGCTGGGTCTTGGCAGGTGTAGATTTCTTCCCCTCCTTTTCTTTTTCCCTGTGTTCTGCCATCTGGTGGCCTGAATCAGTAACTCGGTTTTCAAGGCTGCAGGACACCTAGGGCTGGCTTTCATTACTCCTTTATACTTTTTCTGGTTAGCCAAGGAATTTGAGGTGAGTGCCTGGGTCAAAGGACACTAAATGACATCTTCCAGTCTTACTTGAAAGTACTCCTATTTGAAATGATATGTGCCTGAGATTTGTAAAAATGTTAATAACTGTTGAAGCATGGTGCTTCTTTTGTGTATATTTGTAAATCTGTACAATAAAAGGTTAAAAATAGAAACAAAGCAAAGAATCACTGCTCTCACAAATATAAATGGCTGGCGAACATATGAAAGAATCCACAGCCTCATTAACAATAAACATAGGCAAATTAAAACAAGTAAATGAGTCACCTGGGCGGCTTAGTCAGTTATGTCTGCCTTGGGCTCAGGTCATGATCATACTGGTCCTGGCATCAGAGCCCTGCGTTTGGCTTCCTGCTCAGCAGGGAGCCTGTGTCTCCCTCTCCCTCTGCCATTTCCTCTGCTTGAGCTCACTTGCTCACTCTTTTTCTCTCTCAAATAAATTTTTTTAAAAAGTAAATATTTTTTAGTTTTCAGATTTTAAAAAAATCACCAAAACACTAATACTTTTTAGTGTTGAAAAGGTGTGGATAAATAAAAACATAATCTTTTGACAGGAGTGTCAGTTGGTATTGCCTTTTGCAGGGCAATTTGGTAATATGGAGGGAAAATTTTAATGTTCCACAAATGTTTCATATCCTTAAACCTGGAATTCCACTTCTCTTCTCTGAAACCACTCAGGCCAGAATACAGAAATACATGTCCACTAATGTTTATTGTAGCATTGTTTATAAGAGCAAAATACTGGACACGAACATAGACAATATATAGAGATATCCCTATATAATGGAATACTATGCATCCATGTAAAAGAACAATCCCTTTGTATTGATATTGAAAGATACCCTTGAAAAATGAAGTAAAAACCGTGTATAAATGGGAATGGTCTCATTTTGGCTGAAGATGACAGTAATACATGTTAACATGTGCATTTAAAAAATCTGGAGGCCAGGGGCACCTGGGTGGCTCAGTGAGTTAAAGCCTCTGCCTTCAGCTCAGGTCATGATCCCAGGGTGCTGGAATCAAGCCCCACATTGGGCTTTCTGCTCAGCAGGGAGCCTGCTTCCCTCTCTTTCTGTCTGTGCCTGCCTCTCTGCCTACTTGTGATCTCTGTCTGTCAAATAAATAAATAAAATCTTTAAAAAAAATCTGGAGGTCACTAACCCCACAATTACGGTGGTTTTCTTTAGGTGGTAGGAAAACATAGGAGACTTTCACTTTCTTAATTGTATAATTCTGTAATGTCTGAGGGTTTTTCAATGCACATGTATTACTTTTCCAACCAAAAAAGCAATCAAGATAAAATTTTTAAATGAATAAATAAAAGAGCGTTTCCCTGCCATCTTTAAGAAATGTTCCATTATTAAGCTGATTCCCTCCTGTCTCCCAAACCAGCACCGTTGCCAGTTAGGATGGTGCTATCTATTCTGAAGGTGCCAGAGGCATTTATTACCCTTTTTGTTTAAGAATCTTGATCTCAGTGTGCTGGGCTCCAAAGATGACTCTCAAAATTCACTTTACTGTTTCTCCCAGAATATTCTAAAAGGTAATAAAGCAAAGAGGATGTTCAGTGGCTTCCTTATGATGAGAAGACAAAACAACCAAGTTTATCAAATCTGAAGTAGGGGCTTCTACAGTGGTGCACAAGATGATCCACTGACACTCAGGGAAAACATGTTAGAATTTCAACCTACATATTTTTATCCCACCCTTTGTTAATTTCAATTTTTTTCAGGTTTTGTTTTTAAAATTCTCTATTATACAATTGTGTATGTTATACAATTGTGTATACATGTATATATCATACATATTTGTACATATATGTACTTCATTGGTAAATATATATTTACATATTAAGGGGAGTATTTGAAAATTTTTTACTGGTCAAAAAAATTTAGAGACCATCAACCTAGGCTGCAGCTCCTTTTAGGAGAACAAAAACCAGATATAAGGCATATATAAACATGTTCTATAAATTAGTTACCCTCCCCAAAGTCAGCAATAGAAGAAAACAAAACAGAGAAATAGGTGAGTAAATACATGGGCAACAAATATAAGAGTCAGCTTAGTGCATAATAAAAGGTAGAAGGAAAGAAAAGGGAAAAGAGATAGGAAAATTATTTACACACATACAAGTAAAACAGTGGAGAAAAACTCCCATTATGAATAAAGAAAGGGAGGTAAAATAAAAAGAAGAAATGCCGCAAAAAGACCCTGAACACTTAGCGATGAAATGAAAATAAGCCATCTGTCATGCACTTGGAATTTAGAATGTACCAGATCCAGAGCTCTTTATTCTGAGTATTGAGCACAGTGGTTGGCAAACAGTATGAACTCCATAAGTAAAGAAAGGTTTTTAAGCTATGCCATTTTATGCCAAATGCATGTATTTAGCCATTATTTGGAAAGTCATTGTGTTTTTGTTATTTCTTTGATGCTATTTTATTAAAAAAAATTTTTTTTTTAGGTAGACACCACATCCAGCCTAACACAGGGCTTGAACTCATGACCTGAGATCAAGACCGGAGCTGAGATCAAGAGTCAGATGCTTAACTGACTGAGCCACCCAGATGCCCCTTCTTTGCTGCTACTTTAAATCAAGCTTCTGTGGTTTTTTTGTTTGTTTTGTTTTATAGATTATGAGGAATAGAAAAAAAAGACATTGAAAAGAGAATGAAAATTCTGTGATACCACATCTGCACATGTAATAAAAATCTGAGGCTTCACTGGAGAATTTGAAGATATGGCAGGTAATTATTTATTTGCCAACCCATGGAAACCTCCTCTATCCCTTTGCTGTTACATAGACCAAATAGTCAAGAAAAGATATTTACAAAGAACCTACAATTTTGAACTTCTAAAAGTCTTACCATAGTCAGGATAAAAGCAATTTATAGGATTAAAGCAGTGACTTTCTCTTCTGCTCTCTTTACTTGAAAGCTGAAATCATAGCATTTAGAGTAGCAATTAGATAGTTCATTACTGATGTTTTAAATGTTCTATAAATTACATATGAAGATGGCATTTCTATTGCACAGATATTTTTAAGCCTATTCCTGATAATAACTTCAAGCCATCTAACCTAGAATGGCAAGCATGTTTCATTAATATTAAAAAAAAACCCTGCTCTGTCAATAATCACACCTTTACTCTTACTCCCAGGGTCAGAAAAAAGAAAAGATTATTTTTAGGCAAATCCGAGGCATTATATATTAAGATCATCATTCACATATTCATCAAATATTCACTGTGGATCTCTTAACACCAAGCATTGTGTTGGAGATTAATGAGATTAAAGAGCCTGCTTCCTCCAGAATTTCTCTGGTCACACTTTGATTAAATTAGCATTTTCCAAAGTATCTGGGATGCATTTGTGCACGTGTATGGATGTGTAGACTCAAGGATATAAAGGATAAGAATTACTTAGCATTTAACCATGATTATTGCAAAATGCACATTACTTTCTCTTTAAAAAAAAACCTTCATGGGTGCATATGTCTTTAAAAACTGCAAACTATGTGATTTAGCAGTTCTATTTGTAGAAATTCATCTTCATAAAATGATAAAGATTAGGTGCAAAGACTTAATTACAAGGGTGCTCACTATAGAATTATTTTCTAAATAGTGCAAGATTGTTTAATTAAACTGTGTTCTGTTTATACAATGGGAAAGTAGGTGCTATAGACTGAATCATGAATACCCCTATAATTCGTATGTTGAAATCCTAACCCCTAATGCGATGGTATTAGGAGGTGGGTCTTTGGTAGGTGATTAGGTCATGAGGATGAAACACTCCTGAATGAGATTAGTGTCTTATAAAAGGGATCCCAGGAGCGCTCCCTTGTGCCTTAGACCTGAGGGCACAGCGAGAAGACTGCTATCTATGAACTAGGAAGTGTGCTCTGGCCAAAGACACTAAATCTGCTGGATTGCCCAGCTTCCGGACCTATGAGAGATAAATTTCTGTTGTTTCTTTCTTTCTTTTCTTTTTTTTTTTTTAATTTCTGTTGTTTCCAAGCCACCTAGTCTCGTGTTCTGTCATAGCAGCCTGAGCTGTTCTGTCATAGCAGCCTGAGCTAAGACATTAAATAACATTAAAAAGAATCATGCAGAAATATTTTCATTGATAAGGAAAATTTTCTGTGATGCATTATAAAGTGAAAGTTGGAAGGTGCCTTGTTGCTTAAGTATTACGTACAGGGAAGTATAAGCCCTGACTTTGCTCTGAACCTGGGCAAGAAGATTGACCTGAAAAAGTATTGGTTCTCCCACCTGTTGTGGGTTGAGTTGTGTTCTCCCCAAATTCATATGTTGAAGTCCTAACACCCTACATAAGAATTTTACTGTATTTGGAGATAGGGCCTTTTAATGGGGGTAATTAGGTTAAAACAAGGTCATTGCTGGAGGGGCCCTAATCCAGTGTGACTCTGGAGGGAAGGAAAAACCTCTTCCTCTACCCTCTCAGGTTTAGTAGCTGGGGCCTGAGAATTAAACTGACTAAAGAATAACAGGAGAGAGTAACAGGGTAAGAAAAGCACTTAACTTTAAGTATTAATAAAATTGTATGAGCATGGGGGCTTCACAGAAAAGAAGTGAAAAAAGTCAAAGGGCAGACAGACTTGGGGGCTTACGTACCTTTAAAACAAAGGGTGATAAATTGTGGAGAAGTGACTAGACAAAGGAAAGGGGATTTGGGCTTCTTGAGTACATTAATTGTGTAAAAGTGAATAGGAAATATGTGTGGAGGGACAAAGATCGTTTAACGTAAGGTAAGGGTTATTTTAGTAAAGTCTGTTTATGCAAACTCATCTCATCATTGACTCCTTGTCTGCAGTAATAAGAATGCTCTCCTCATCTCTCCTTTTCCTGGTACTCTCCCAGGGAAAGTCTCTTCTCATGGGAAATTTATGCCCTGCTTTCATGCAGATGGTGACAGAGCAGAGAATTCTCAGTTGCCTTCATTTTAGCTCAAAATAATCAATATTCTGAAAGTGGCATATTTTGGGATATCATATTCTGACTCCCCTTCAACTGATGTCCTTATAAGAAGAGGAAATTTAGATGCAGATGGGCAAAGAGGAAAGACCATGTGGACGCAATGAGAAGGCAGCATCTAGGAGCCAAAGACAAAGGCCTTAGAAGAAACCAACCCTGTTGACACCTTGATTTCAGACTTCCAGTCTTCAGAATTGTGAGAAAATAGGAATCTCTCATTTAAGCAACCTAGTCTGTGGTACTTCGTTGCAGCAACCTAGCAGTCCTATAAGATGGGGAAAATCTTAAAACCATCTTTATTTAGCTTTCAAGGTTGCACTGAATCAAACAGATGTAAATACCTTTGTAAACTACAAAGCACTACATAAATGTGAGCAGCTATTACTCACATGGTCCCTGAAAAACCTGGAGGAATGCAGTCATCCTGTTAAGACTGGACTTTACAGGGGTGCCTGGGTGGCTCAGTCAGTTGAGCATCTGACTTTCGGTTTCAGCTCAGGTCATGATCTTGGGGTCAGAGGATTGAGTCCCATGTCGGACTCCATTCTCAGCACAGAGTCTGCTTGAGAGTCTCTCTCTCCCTCTGCCCTTCTGCTTGCTTGCGTGCACCCTTTCTCTTTCGTAAGTAAATACATCTTTAAAAAGAGGAAGACCTGACTTTATAACCCCTTTGTAAGGCCGAGGCTCAGTTCCTAGATCGAGGATAGAAAGAAGCAGATTTCAGCAGAACTGTCATGAAGAACACAAATGATTTGGCAGTGAAAGGAGAAAGGCAAAATAAAAAGAATGGTTCCTTACTCCCATGCTGCAGGTTGTTGAAACAAACAAACAAACTAGATTATATATATATATATTTAACAGTCTTAGCTAATAAGTATTGAGCATTTATTAACTACTAAGCATGGTCCCAAGTGCTTTTTTTTTTTTTCCCCCAAAGATTTTATTTATTCACTTGAGAGAGAGAGAGAGAGCCTGAGAAGTGGGAGGGTCAGAGGGAGAGGCAGACTCCGTGCCGAGTGGGGAGCCCAATGCAGGACTTGATCCTGGGACTCCAGGATCATGACCTGAGCTGAAGGCCACTGCTTAACCAACTCAGCCACCCAAGCGCCCCCCAAGTGCTTTTTATAAGTGTTCTATAATTAAACCCCTATCAACCCTATGGTAAAAGTAATGTAGATATGTGTGCATGTTTACGTGTGTGTGTGTGTGTGTACAGTGTGTATATATATGTTTATGTGTGTATGTGTTACCTATTTTGGTCTCTTGTGTTACAACATATACCTTCAATACAAAAATCTGTTTACATGTAGTAGCTAAAAAGTAATAAAACTGCCAAAATAAAAAGTCATGGTTTTTTAAGAGATGACTAATGCTTTGCACCACTGTGAAATGGGAAAAACACTACCTGATTGAACAAAGTGACCTATGGTAAAATGCATGACACACATTCACATTGTCTTCTTTCTCTTACACCAGCACAACCACATGCACTGTCCTGAGTACGTGTACTGTTCTGTTGAGCTTGTGTTATTTCATGATGAACATGTTCAATATATTTTGTTAAAACTGTATGAGTACACTGGGTCTAAGATCCTAAAGTAGTGAATACAAAGAAAAGCCTTACATTTTGAGGTGAAAGTTGAAATAATTAATGTTTTGAAATGAGAAAAATCCAAGGCCTGAGGAAATCCACACTGCCCACATTCAGGAATGAGAAAATAAACGAGAGGAGAGCTTGTGGATACACCTGGAAGAGACTGAAGAAGACTGATGCCAAGTAATTCCAAGTACAGTTGAATAGCATTTTGTGGCCTCTAGACTCATTAGAAACCATAAAAAGCAACTTTTGGGGGGGGTAAATTTTACCGTCATTAAAGGTTTTATTTATTTATTTGATACAGAGAGAGAGAGAGGTCACATGTAGGCAGAGCAGCAGGCAGAGGCGGCAGGGGGGGGGGAAGGCAGGCTCCCTGCTGAGCAGAGAGCCCGATGTGGGACCAGATCCCAGGACCCTGAGACCATAACCTGAGCTGAAGGCAGAGGCTTTATCCCACTGAGCCCCGTAGATGCCCCCAAGCAACTTCTTTATAAAAAGAGGAAACCGGTAGAACAAAGGTGGGATTTCTATTTTAAGCTGACTTAGGAAACAGAAAAACAGAATAAGAAACTACAGAAATCCACCTCTGGTGTCACAATAGGTAGCCTAAGAATGATGATGTTCTTCTTTCCTTTTACCTCTACTCAGTAATTCAAAAACCACAACACTTTACCACACCCATTTCCAGCAAGTGGTGTTTGGAGCATAGCTATCCACTAAGGAAAATAATTAACTTATAATCTCCTATTTAAAGTCTACATGGATAATACAAAACTTCCATATAATAAAAGGCACAATGAACTAAATCAAAAGACAAATGACAAGCATGTCACTGCAACATGTGTCAAAGGGTTAAAACTCTTATAATAATGTATAAAAAGCTCTTAAATATCAATAAAAAAAAGAACATCCCAATAAAAATATGGTCAAAAGATATAGAAAGCTAACCCAGGAACAAACACAAAGGTTAATCCATGTCAAATAATGCTCCATTTCAAATTTAAAAAGGAAACTAAAACTATGTTTTATTTTTAACCTAGTAGATTGGCAAAGACATTTTTCAAAAGGATTTTTTAAATAAATTCAGTAATTTTCCATTTGGGAATTTATTCAAAGGAAATAATGAGACTTGGGTTCAAAAATATATGTGAAGTATGTTCATTGCAGAACTGTTTGAGTTTTAAAAATTGAAGTAATTTAATCTAGCAGTTGAAGATTAGTTTAATAAATCAAGACATCTATACTTTCATTTAGGAATTCTGCTGGAATCTACCCCTTAGAATAGTCCATAAAATCAAGAGCTCTTAGTGACACAAAGATGTTTATTTCAGCAGTTTGTAAGGAAAAAATGGTAGAGTACACCCACATTACAAAGGGAGAAAAAGACTGCACATTAAGCATCACATTTCTGCAATCACTAAGGTATTCTAGGTGTGTGTGTGTGTGTGTGTGTATATATATATATATATATATATATGCAAAGTAAAAATAGGCTAAATGGTAGTTCATAGAATACTATGCAGTTGCAAAAAAGGAGTTCTATATTTTCACACGAAAAGTGACCTCATAGTGAAAAAAGTTCTGTGGTTACACATATAATATGATCTCATTTATATAAATATATTGCTAAAAAGAAAACCACAGGCCTAAAATGGTGTCACTTAGGTTAAGGCCCGGAACCAGTAAACCAACACTTAAAAAAAGCCAACCTGTCATTTTGGCCTAGAAATATAACCTCTAACCAGTCAACATGGGGTTTTCTCGGTCAGCATTAGGAAACTTACTGATACACCCTTTTTGTCCCCCTCAGGAGGGTGACCTTGCCTCAAACAATGGATTCTTTCAATTTCCTTTTTCCCACACCTTTAAAAAGTCTTTAAAAACCTTTCCTTTCCGGGGCGCCTGGGTGGCTCAGTGGGTTAAGCCGCTGCCTTCGGCTCAGGTCATGATCTCAGGGTCCTAGGATCGAGTCCCGCATCGGGCTTTCTGCTCAGCAGGGAGCCTGCTTCCTTCTCTCTCTCTCTCTGCCTGCCTCTCAGTGTACTTGTAATTTCTCTCTGTCAAATAAATAAATAAAATCTTTAAAAAAAAAAAAAAAAAAAAAAAACCTTTCCTTTCCTGGCCCTTTGGGGCTCTCCTCTACTTGCCAGATGGGATGCTGCCTCATTCATAAATTGAAACAGTTAATTGGATCTTGAAAACTTACTGTAACAACATATAAGGCTGTTGTTGAAAGAGATTTAGGGACACAGAAGACCTTGGCAATGACCTTTGAAGACCCACTCCACAGTGGATCCTAATTTAAAAATTTGAGTTGGTGCTGTCTGACGTAAGATTTGGGTTACATAAAATTTAAACAATTATTTAAATGAACATTGAATTCGATTTTGCTCTTGAAAATCTCCTAATTCTGGTTTTTTCTATCTACCCATGAAAGGTTAAAGACCCGCCTGGAACTATGAGATAGAAAGAGAGAGCCGATCAGCAAAGCTCGGCTTTGTATTTTCAAACAACCCCTTTATTGCAAAAGTTATTGGGCCAGTGGGTTTGAAAATGGTTGGCACTGAAATGGAGGGTATACAACCGCGAACCGAAGCTCTTGCAGCCCTCACAGAGGTAAGACCCGTCATCCCACGTACCTCACTGCGCCATTTCCTGGCTCGCACGCACTGCTTGGAAGAAGAAACGTCGAGTCCTGCTAGGGCCTCCAGCCAATGACTACACTTTTGCTCTCCGCCCTAGCAACTCCGGGCCAATGGGCGGAAGGCTATCTTTTGATTAGGTACGGTCCTTTTCCAGCCAATCGGAAACGTTCTTCAAATGAGTCTCTCTGAGATCGCAGGCTCCGGCCAAGCAGGCTTCACTTCCGGGAGGCTGTCCTGGGAGGCTGCGCGTGTTGCCATAGCGACCATTTTACGTTACTGGTTTGTAGGCTTCGTCCCGGTACCAGGGCTACTGCGGGGACCACTCTTTCTTCTCCCATTCTTTCTCGGCCCCCTACGGCCCAAGGGCCTTACGCAGGCTCTGGGGGTCTGGCCTAGGGTTCCGCGGCGTCCCGCGGAGCGGGATGGCTGCGGAAGAAGAGGATGAGGTGGAATGGGTGGTGGAGAGCATCGCTGGGTTCCTGCGAGGCCCGGACTGGTCCATCCCCATCTTGGACTTTGTGGAGCAGAAATGTGAAGGTAAAAACCAGATCCCGAACCGACCATTCTTTCTCGCCTCTCTCTCGCCAGCGATCGGCAGAAGGTGGTCACCACGAACCATCTCTCATCTCTCAGGTCTTACCCCTGTCCGCCGGGTTCAGAGCTGGTTTGTTGGAGGTATTGCTGTCACTGCGTCAGTGTCTTCCTTCATGGAACTGAAGACAGGGACTCCCCTTTCTTTGGGCCCAAGCACACATCCGAAAATCATTAGATTTCCATCCTATGTTGGGTCTCTCACCTTACCCTGCACGTTTCTTCCTTGGGCAGGTGCCCTGTTTGGGTGGGCTTCAACAATTTCCGCAGAGACTGGGGAGGAGAGAGATGAGTTTGCCTAGTGTTCCTTCCTGATCTAACAGTTAACCGCAAAGGGAGCGCACGCTGTTACTCCAGCAGCCCAGAGCTGGCGACCCAGTGGCATGTTTGCCTTTACTCTCCACTCTCGGATATACCAAAAATGGGGAGGGGGCGTATCTTGTAACAACTAAGGTATATAAAGGTGGCCTAACATTCCCTGTGAGGGCAAAGGACCTCTGGGTCCTGATCATTCACGCTTAGATTCTGCGTTCAGTTCTCCGAGACAAACTGGAGCCCAGGTATGGAAAAGGAGCTAGAAACCATGTCATATGAATGAATGCCCAACGATACCATTGGTGTTTAGCAGGCAGGACTTGTAGGGTAGCAATATCTCTCAATCATTTGAACATCTGCCTTATGTTGGAGGGTTTAGACTTGTAAGCTTCAGTAGCATAGAGCTAGAGTTAATGCGTTCAAGCCACAGACAAATTTCTATGAAGGAAGTGTGCTATAGCAGAATGTATCCCAGTTAAGTTAGCCTATCTCAGAAGGTAATGAGTTCCCCAGAGGGTAGCAGTGTTTAAATGGATTTGACAGCAACTTAATGGAGATAACCATCAAATGGTTATCCTGGATGAGCCTCCCCCGCCCCCTTGGGCTTTTGAGAGTCCTTTCAACCCTAAGGGTCCATGAATTTGGTAAAGATAAACTTTAGTTTGACCACTGAATCTTTTCATTACCATAATCAAAATTATGCCATAATAAAAATCCAGATAGTATTTAAGTATTGTTTTTATGTGTAATTTCTAAAGAAGTTTAAAATAATTTTTATTTGTGAGCTTTTTAAGAATTTAGAATTCTGAGCCAGATGAAGCATGTGGAATTCTGACCTCCTTTGGGAGAAAAAAAGAATTATGTCACTCTTTCATTCTATTTACCCCTCTGAGACTAAATGCTAAAATGAAAAAAAAAAAAAAAATTAAAGCATTGCCTTTTTTAATCCCCAAATGTCAAAAGTGGTTGCATCTCAGTAGTAATACATCTGACTGTGTAGCACAGGGAAGCAGTAATCCTCAACTTTATACACATGTAATGTAGTAATTTGATTTTAGAACTAACTAGAAACAGTTTAAATTATTGCTGTATTGTGTGTATGCCCAGTGTTACACAGAGCAGATGCCAGTAGAGGTGGAAGTAACATCCCATTGCAACTTGAAATAAGTGTTAAAGTGACTTTAGGTTGTTAGTGTGCTAGTCTTTAAAGATTAGTTTTGTACAACCTGTGATATCAGCATTTATTTCAATAAGCATTTATTGAGTGTATGTGGGCCAGAAGCTGGGGATAGAAATAGGAATGAAACAAAATCCTTGTGGCTGAGAAGTTTATGATTTAGTATGGAAGAGAGGCAGGTAAATGGAATTTAAATCTGAATTGGCAGGTGTTATAATAAAGGAGGGCATGTGGCTCTATTTTGAGTTCAGAGGAAGGGATCTAACCAGCCCAGGAGTTGAGAGTGGGTGGCAAGTCTTAGACAATGTGCCATTTGCATGTGTCATGAAGAATAGTTGGGAGAAGAGGACTGGGTAAAGACAGAAAACTCTAGGAACACCTGAGCAAATGTACAGGAGTTTGAAGCACGGTGTGTATTATGTATGGTGATATTCCAAGTACTGATGTATGTTAAGAGTGCAAAGTTTGGGTTTTGGATGACAAGAGATGAGACTTGGAATTTTTGTCTGGCCTTCTGAGGATTTTGCATTTATTATTTAGTCAAAGAACAGTCAGTCAAAGAACAGTCATTGAAGAGCTTTAAGTAGAAAATTAAAGAAGTTAGTTTGCATTTTGGGTCATTTAGGGGGAATTTTTAAAAGTTTATTGTTAACAATTCATGAATTTGGCCTGTTTCCCTAATTAATTATCATTTCTTGATGGAATATGTATCTTTCTAATCCGCATTGTTTCATACATATGATCATTGAGTAAACATTTGTTTTGGTTTTATTTATTTTAATTTCATTACTGATTTATATAGAGCAAAAATGGCCTAGTCACTTACAGTAAAATTTATATCAGCAAATTATGATAACATAATCTGGAGCCTGTTGTAAAAGGAATTAATGTTTAAAAACTATTAATAATATTACATTAAAGGTTTATAAATTGTTACCTTTTATTATTGAAAGTAGCAAATTAGTGTTTTTCTTACATATGAAACTATAAACAAACATGAAACTTGTTTATAGTTAACACTGTTATATGCTATACATATAACATATTATTACAAATATACATATATGTATATATCATGTATATATATGCACATAGAGTTTTTTTAATTCAAGAATTCAAAGCTGAAGAGCTAGGTTATAAGAATGAGAATTCTATTGTAAGATGTAATGAGTGCACTTTTATATTTGCATTAATGAAATGATTTGATTTTGTACACTATACAGTAATATTTTTCTTTTAAATTTAGTTTTTGATGATGAAGAAGAAAGCAAATTGACCTATACAGAGATTCACCAGGAATACAAAGAACTAGTGAGTATTTTTTCCATTGATTATTAAAAGTAATTAAAATAATTTTAGCTTTTCTAAATTAAAAACATGGACTTTTTCCATTTTAAAATTCTTTAATTAAAAAAATCCATTCTTGGTACACCTGGCTGGCTCTGCTATAGAGCATGTGACTCTTAACCTTGGGATTGTGAGTTCAAGCCCCATATTGGGAATAGAGCCTCCTTAAAAAAATAAAAAATAAAAAATCCAGTCTACCCTAATAGTACTACTAGTTCCATCAGGCCCTAAGGCATCTCTGAGCATTTCATCCTTTTGACTTCTTATCTCTTCTACTCTAGAATCTAAGAAATGAATTTAGGACAACTATTTTAAGGGATCTTGCATCTAATCTTTAAGTTTTATTCATAATCTGCTGATTCGTCTAGATAAGTGTTAGTTATTTGCCATGGTTGTCTTGTAATTTTTAAAAAATGCCTCTGAGTAGCGGAAGAGTCGTACCCCATTGACTGTCATGACCCTGACCAGTTATTTCAAGTAGAGGAAATAAAATTTCATTTGATTCTCTGCAGAAATTTTAACTTTCCATTGTTTGTGGGGTTTTTTGGTGAAAGACATTGTCATTGCCATATAGTATAATTTTATGTAGATTAATAATTGCAAGCAAACATTTGATTATCCTTTTTAAACTTGACACTTAACATGAAAACTGTCATTCGGATTTTTCTATGTAAATTGGAAAAGTTACACTTTCTCTTTTTAGGTTGAAAAGCTGTTAGAAAGTTACCTCAAAGAAATTGGAATTAATGAAGATCAGTTTCAAGAAGCATGCACTTCTCCTCTTGCAAAGACCCGTACATCACAGGTTCTGCTTTTGTGTCATTCTGCTAACATATAGTTTTAATAAAAATGCCCAGCGTTTCACTTAAATTTGCTATATTTGTTTGTCGAAGGATACTATTTTAGACATTGTATGAGTAAAAAGCTAATTCATCACATGTGGGTTCTTTTTATAATTACCTTAAGAAATGATAATTTGTGGGGCACCGGGTGGGTCAGTTGGTTAAGCGTTCCCATTCGTGATTTCAGCTTTTGTCATCATCTCAGGGTCATGGGATCAAGCCCTGTGTGGGGCTCCCTGCTGGGCCTGAAGCCTGCTTGGAATTCTTTCTCTTGCTCCCTCTCCCCTCTCTCTCTGTCTCTTAAAAAAAAAAAAAAAAAAAAAAAAATTGAGACATGAATGAACTAATGCAGTTAATGCAGTTAAAAAGGAACTTTTCGACTGCAGAACTAGGATAGATCACAGTTTTTATTTATATACACTGTTCTATTGTTTTATTTATGTATTACTGTTGTATTTATATAGATCTCTGACAGTTTATCAGTTGCCTCTTTTTTAATCTTAGCAGTTTTATAGTGCACAGTTCCTGGGGCTTCCTTCCCTTGGAGCTATTTTTATTTTTAAAATTGTGTAGATTTTGTAGAGATCTATTTATTTGTTTATTTTGAGGGAGAGAGAGAGGAAGAGAGAAGGAGAAAGAGAGAGAGAATACAGGGGCCAGGGGCAGAGGGAGGAGGAGAGAGAATCCCAAGTAGACTTTGTGTTGAGCATGGAGCCAGACACGGGCCTCCATCTCATAACCCATGACCTGAAGCGAAACCAAGAGTCTGACAGTTAACTGATCTACCTAGGCACCCCTGGAACTACTTTTATTGTCTCATTAGTTCTGCAGTGCTGATTTGAAATAGATATTATGTGTATTTGTAACATATTTACTGAGGGCTCATGTTAGCTGCTGTTTTAGACACTTGACGCGTATTATGTCATTTAACCTTCCTGCTGCCCCTTAAGATTTTGGCACTGTTTTATTTCCGCTTAGAAGTGAAAAACCTAACGCACAGCTATGTTAAGTGACTAGTGCAAAGTCCACTGCTAAGTAAGTAGTAGTGCAGGATACCATACCAGCCCAGGCACTCCCAACTGTAAGCCCTTGCTCAGAAGCCTTCTCAACAAGTTGCTTTAGCTTTCCATCTTCTCTAAATAAACTGTAATTCCTTAGCCTGATGATAGTGAGGATTGTCTGTGATGTGACCCTAAATTAGATTTTCAGTCTCCTCCTGCTGTAGTTCCCTGATATGTTATGTACTATTGTTATTCCAGGCCACTTGATCTTGTAAGCATCCATGCATCTGGATTTGCTAACCCTGGAATGTTTGGCCCTCACCTCCCCACCCCAGTATTTTTTCCTTACCAGATAAATCCTTCTTATCATGAGGGCCTTGCTAAAATGTTACTTCTTGTGGCAATTTTCTCAATCTCTGGTATGCTAGGGTGGACCAGCACTCATTCTATCTCACTGGACATTTTCACATTTTTGGTACTCTGCCCCAAATTATAGTTTCTTAGAAGTCTGTTTGCCTTACTAGATTATAAATCCTTTGAGATGTTTTTAGTATCTTTGTATTCCCGATGTCTCATCTCATAGATGTGAACCTAGTTAGTAGTAGGTAGTTCTTAATAAATGTTTCTTAACTTAAATTACTTTTTATCATGGCCTAGAAGAGGGTGCTTTGACTACTGTTTAATCCAGTGCTTCCTACTATACTTCTCTATTATACAAGTTTTCTTATTTTGCAATCATCTCTGATTCTAGAGATAGAACATCTTTAATATAACACGACATTTTGAAAAAATGTTTAAATATTATTGGTATGCCCCAACTAATGTAAATAAGTATCTTGTTTTATTCATTAATAATGCTATAAAGCAAAAGTTGTTTTAAAGTTCACCAATAGCTTTTATTTTTTATGTACCATAAATTTAGTTTAAGGAGTAATAATAGGATTTATTTTCCTCTCCTTTTTAGGTGGGCAGGAATAATTTGAAAATTATTAACTACTAGGAAAACAGCACAATAAACTTACAGCTAGTAAATGAAAGATCTAGGACTCAAATCTAGGTCTGTCTGTATCAAAAGGCTTGCCTCCTTGTACATGGCAAGACCATATTACCAATCAACTCCAAATAAATCAAAAGGTACTGCATTGCAGAACAAAAGAGAAAGATGTGTTACTCTTGATCTGAAAACAGTATTTTAAGATGTTGATATTTGTTTTTCAGGAATGTTTTCTACATTGGTGAATATTTGTCAACCTCTCAATTAAGTCATTATGAATGAGCCTGAATTACTTTGTGAATAAAGATGTTCATGCTAATAGCAGACATATCCACCTTTTGTTTTCATTATTCAGATAACTTTATTTTTTTTAATTAAAGATTTTATTTATTTACTCGACAGAGAGAGAGAGATCACAAGTAGTCAGAGAGGCAGACAGTGGCGGGGGGACAGGTTCCCCACTGAGCAGAGAGCGCAATGCGGGGCTCGATCCCAGGACCCTGAGATCATGACCTGAGTCTAAAGCAGAGGTTTAACTCACTGAGCCTCCCAGGCACCCCCATTATTTGAATAACATTAAATTGAATGAAGATGTTCAGAATTTTAAAATACTGTTTTCAGATCAAGAGTAACACATCTTTCTCTTTTGTTCTGCAATGCAGTACCTTTTGATTTATTTGGAGTTGATTGGTAATATGGTCTTGCCATGTACAAGGAGGCAAGCCTTTTGATACAGACAGACCTAGATTTGAGTCCTAGATCTTTCATTTACTAGCTGTAAGTTTATTGTGCTGTTTTCCTTTCTTATCCATTCTGATTCTGTTTCCACATCTGTAAAATCTGGATAGTATCTACTTTGAAAAGTTTTTGCATAATTTAAGAGATAATGATCATAAAGCCTTTAGCACAATAATTGACATTTATAAGGTGGTCTATAAATGGAAACACCTCCTAATTAATACTAGCTATTTTGGTGGTTGATTAGCAGTGTGCTAATTAGGCCAGGGTCATTGGTTCAATCCCCATGTGGACTAGTTAGCTGTATTCTCTTCTGGAGCAAACACTTAGCATCGAATACTGAATAGCAACATGATTTAAATCAGCACAAGGCTATCCCCATTACCAGAAAAACAGTTTAAAGCTATTTTATTTACTACTTTGCAGCAATAATGTAGTTTTTTTTTTTTTAATTTTATTTATTTGACAGACAAGTAGGCAGGTAGGCAGAGACAGAGATAGGAGGAAGCAGGCTCCCTGCTGGACAGAGAGCCTGATGCGGGGCTCGATCCTAGGACCCTGGGATCATGACTGGAGCTGAAGGCAGAGGCTTTAACCACTGAGCCACCCAGGTGCCCTAATAATGTAGTCTTTATACAGAAAGATCAGAATGCTGAGTCCATTATGCCACTGTAGGGTGCCTACGAATTAACTCAAGAAACGAGTTGCTTGTCTTAGTTATTGAGTAGGTAATTTTTATTTTGTTTTGGTTTGGTTTTGATTGTTTAAACCAGCTCCCATTGCATTATACTGCTGAAGCCCATTAGCAAAATTCTTTTCTCCTGTTTGGTCATCATTATGCCTAGGCCACTGCTCCTGCCATACTCTGTTTATTGAAGTCAGCAGGAGTAGCGAGTGTATCAGAAGAAGAACTCTGGTTTAAGACAACAACAACAAAAAACCTGTGAGAGCATGTTTTTCTGTTGAATCTGTGATTTCTTAAAACATGCTCATGAATTAACTGTTCAGAAAATATGATATTATAATAACTACTGAGATATTTACTATTTCAGTCACCTTAGTTGAATTTTGTAATTTTGTGGTGGTTTCCAACCGAAGTAGGCAAAAATGACTTCCTTCGTTATGACTTCCTTGTGATTTTTTGTTGAGGGTAAAGTTCATCATTGATTTCTATGCACTGTATTGCAAAAGACTGCTATACGGTAAGAGACGAACAGTATTTTTTGCTTTTCATACTTGATTTGCTTTGACTTTTAGAACATAAAAATTAACACTTTCAGAAACATTTGTGTTATGGTAGTAATTTGGCAAAATTATGATGTTTTTCCAATAACTTGGATCATTGAAAAGATTACATATGTGGTATAACGTTCATTTTCTAAAAATACACACAGGATAGGGGTGCCTGGGTGGCTCAGTGGGTTAAAGCCTCTGCCATAAGCTTGGGTCATGGTCTCAGGGTCCTGGAATTGAGCCCCGCATGGAGCTCTCTGCTCAGCAGAGAGCCTGCTTCCTCCCTCTCTCTCTGCCTGCCTCTCTGCCTACTTGTGATCTCTGTCAAATAACTAAATAAAATCTTTAAAAAAAATAAAAAATAAAAATACACACAGGATAATTAACAATATTTTGTGTGAGTACTAGTAAGATTTTAAAAATTAATAGGTTTTAAAAGTTTTTTAAAGATTTTCTTTTCTTTTTTTTTTAAGATTTTATTTCTTTATTGGAGAGAGAGAAAGGGAGCGCAAGAGCAGGGGGAAGGGGCAGAGGAATCTCAAGCAGGCTTCACGCTGAGCCGGAGCCTGACCCAGGGCTCTATGCAGATCTCCATTTCACCATCCTGAGATCATGACTTGAGCTGAAATCAAGAGTCCAACACTTAACCGACTGAGCCCCATAGGCGTCCTAATAGGATTTATTTTTTAGAGCAGTTTTAGGTTTACAGAAAATTAAGCAGATAGTACAATGTCCCTTATTACTAACATCTTTCATTAGTATGGTATATTTGTTAAAATTGAGGAGGCAGCATTGAAACATCATCATCGGGGCGCCTGGGTGGCTCAGTGGGTTAAGCCTCTGCCTTCGGCTCAGGTCATGATCTCAGGGTCCTGGGATCAAGCCCTGCATCGGGCTTTCTGCTCAGCAGGGAGCCTGCTTCCTCCTCTCTCTCTCTGCCTGCCTCTCTGCCTCCTTGAGATCTCTGTCAAATAAATAAATAAAATTAAAAAAAAAAGAAAGAAACATCATCATCATCATTATTATTTTAACTAATGTCCGAGGTTGACATTAAGTTTACTCTTTGTGTTCTGCAGTTTTGTGGATTTTGCCAAATACACAGTGTCACATATCCACCATTATGGTATCTTACAAAATACTTTCACTGTCTTTTTTTTTTTTAATAAGATTTTATTTATTTGACAGGCAGAGATTACAAGTAGTCAGAGAGGCAGGCAGAGAGAGAGAGGAGGAAGCAGGATCCCTGCTGAACAGAGAGCCAGGACACTGGGATCATGACCCGAGCCGAAGGCAGAGGCTTTAACCCACTGAGCCACCCAGGCACCCCAATACTTTTACTGTCTTAAAAGTCCCCTGTATCCTACATCTTTATCCTTTCCATCCTTGCTCCTGGCAACCACTGCGTTTTACAGGCTCTCTCGTTTGCCTTTTTCAGAATATCATATAATTGGGATCATGCAGCATATACCTTTTCAGACTGGCTTCTTTTGCTAAGCAGTATGAAATTAAGGTTCTTTCATTTTATTTGTTGTTTGATAGTTCGTTTCTTTTTATTGCCGAATAACATTCTTTTATATGGATGTACCACAGTTTATCAGTCTACCTTTTGAAGAACATTTTGGTGTGTTCCAGTCTTCGGTAATTATGAAAAGGCTGCTACAAATATTCATATTTATGTGGACAAAGTTTTCAATTCATTTGGGCAAATAAAACCTAGGAGCAAGATTGCTGGTTTATACAGTAAGATTAAGTTTAGCTTTGTAAGAAATTTCCAAAGTCTCTTCTAAAGTAGTTGTACCATTTAGAATTTTTACCAGCAGTGAATGGGAGTTCCTGTTGCTGCACATCTTCAGCAGCACTTCATATAGTCAGTTTTTTGCATTTTAGGCATTCTAATTAGGTTTATAATGGCTTACTTTTGCCCATTTTATTTTATTATTATTTTTTTAATATTTTATTTATTTATTTGTCAGAGAGAGAGGGAGAGAGAGCGAGCACAGGCAGACAGAATGGCAGACAGAGGCAGAGGGAGAAGCAGGCTCCCTGCCAAGCAAGGAGCCCAATGTGGGACTCGATCCCAGGACGCTGGGATCATGACCTGAGCCGAAGGCAGCGGCTTAACCCACTGAGCCACCCAGGCGTCCCACTTTTGCCC
Organism: Mustela nivalis; assembly: GCF_964662115.1. Lineage (NCBI taxonomy): Eukaryota > Metazoa > Chordata > Mammalia > Carnivora > Mustelidae > Mustela > Mustela nivalis. The sequence continues at coordinate 65,576,772 of NC_139027.1, read as the reverse complement.
ATTTTAAAATTGAGTTGTTTTCTAGTAGTTGAGTTTAAGAGTTCTTTGTATACAATTTTTGATGCAAGTCTCCTTTATCAGGTATGTGTTTTGCAAATATTTCACAAAATTTTCTTCTGTGGCTTGTCTTTTCTTTCTCTAACAGTGTCTTTCACCAAGTGGAAGTGTTTTATTTTATTTATTTAAATTATTTATTTATTTATTTTTTAAAAAGATTTTATTTATTCATTTGACAGACAGAGATCACAAGTAGGCAGAGAGGCAGGCATAGAGAAAGGGGGAAGCAGGCTCCCCGATGAGCAGAGAGCCTGATTTGGGGCTCCATCCCAGGACTCTAGGATCATGACCTGAGCCGAAGGCAGAGGCTTTAACCCACTGAGCCACCCAGGCACCCCTTTTTATTTTATTTTAACGAAGTATGTGATTTATCAGTTTTCTTTCATGGATTATACTTTTGCTGTTGTATCTTCAGAAGTCATTGCCAAACTCAGGGTTATCTAGATTTTCTTTATGCTATCTTCTAGAAGTTTTATGTTTTTGTTTTTTACATTTAACTCTATGTTCCACTTTGAGTTAATTTTTGTGAAAGGTGTAAAGTCAATATTTAGTTTCTTTTCTTTTTTTTGGCATGTAGATTTCTAGTTCTTGTAGCACCATTTGCTGGAAAGATTATCCTTTCTCCATTGGATTGCCTTTTTTTTTTTGTCAAAGATCAGTTGATTGTGTTTGTGTTGGTCTATTTTCAGGCTCTTTCTGTTCCATTAATTTATTTGTCTACTCTTTCACCCATATCACAGTGTCTTGATTATTGTAGTTTATAGTAAGTCTTGAAATCAGATAGTGTCAGTCCTTTGACTTTTTTCTTTTTCAATATTATGTGGCTATTCTGGGACTTTGGACTTTTCATTTAAATTTTAAATTCAGTTTGTTGCTGTCTACAAAATAATTTGCTGGATTCTGTTTGGGTTGCATAAACCACAGATCAAATTAGGAAGAACTGACATGTTAACAGTGTGGAGTCTTTTTATCTATGAACAAAGAATATCTCCATTGATTTATAATCCCTTTGATATCTTTCATCAGAGTTTTTAAGTTTTCTGCATATAGATCTTCTGTGGTTTTTGTTAGATTTATTCCTAAGTACTTTTTTTTATTGCGGAGTTAATGTAAATTGTATTGTGTTTTGTATTTCATTTTCCCATTACTCATTGCAGGTATATAGGAAAACTTGTATAGTAACCTTATATTCTGCAGACTTGCTAGAATTACTTACTAGTTCTTTATTTGATTTCTTTATTTCTTTATTTAATTTCTTTAAACTGATTCTTTGGGAGCGCCTGGGTGGCTCAGTGGGTTAAGGCCTCTGCCTTTGACTCAGGTCATGAACTCAGGGTCCTGGGATCGAGCCCCACATCAGGCTCTCTGCTCAGCAAGGAGCCTGCTTCCCCCTTTCTCTATCAGCCTGCCTCTCTGTGCCTACTTGTGATCTCTGTCTGTCAAATAAATAAAAAAAAATCTAAAAAAAAAAAAGATAAACTGATTCTTTAGGATTATCTACAGACAGTCCTATCATCTGTGAAGAAAAACTGTTTTTTATTTCTTTCTTCCTAATCTTTGTACCCTTAATTTCCTTTTCTTATTGCATTAGCTAGGACTTCAGTATAATGGGGAATGGGAGTGGTGGGAGGGAACTCGTTTCTGATCTTAAAGGGAAAGCATCTATTTTCTCACCATTAAGTATAATGTCAGTTGTCAGTTTTTTATAGATGTTCTTTATCAGGTCAAGGAAATTCCTCTCTATTCCTCATTTGCTGAAAGTATTATCATGAATGAATGTTGGATTTTGTCAAATGCTCTTCTGCATCTATTGATATGACAGTGTGATCTTTCTTTTTTAGACTTTTCATGTGATTAATGAATTACATTAATTAATTTTTGGGTGTTGAACCAACTTGCATAACTAGAATAAATCCCTCTTGGTCATGGTGTATAATTGTTGGGATTTAATCTACTAGTATTTTGTTGAGTATTTTTCTATCTGTGTTCATGAGAAATACTATTCTTTCTTGTAGCATTTTTGTCTGATTTTGGTATCAGTGTAATGTTGGCTACATAAAATAAGTTAGGGAGTATTCTCTGCTTCTATTTTTAGGAAGAGATTGTGAGGAATTGGTGATTTTTTTTTTTTTTTTTGAGGATTCTTATCTAAGGGCAAATTTTCATATGCATGTTCAAATACATGTAAATCCTACCCTGAATCATTCAGGGAGGGCTGGTGGGACAATAGCATGGACACTGAATAAGTTATGTGTAGCAGGGAAAGTGGATTTTAAAGTCATACTTTTTTTCTCCTTAATAATTTGAATCAATAGAAAGGCTTTTATATTAGTTCTGTAGGTTATGCTATTTAACTTCTACAAATAAATATGTGATTATTATTATTTTGAGAAATAATATGAATCTATAACTTTTCTTCAAAGTTTGATCTTTTTTTATTTTATGGAGAATTGTGTAATTTCTTCATTAAATATTTGGTAGAATTTACCGGGGGACCCAGCTACGCCTGGAGCTTTCTGTTTTGGAAGGTTATTAATTATTGGTTCCTTCTTTTTTAAAGATGGAGTTAGAGTATTCCTGTCTCTCTATTACCTTATTCAGATTGTCTATTTCTACTTGTGTGAGCTTGGCTGATTGTGTTTTTCAAGGAAGTGGTCCATTTTGTCTAGGTTAAGATGTTTGTGGACATAGAGTTGTCAATAACATTTCTATATTATCCTTTTAAAGTCTCTTGCATCTGTAGTAATGCACCCTTTTTCATTCCTGATATTAGTAATTTATGTTTTTTCTCTTTCGTTCATAGTTAACCTAGCTAGAGGTTTATCAGTTTTATTGATACTTTTGAAGAATCAACTTTTAGTTTTGTTGATTTTCTACTTTAAATTTAATTCATTTCTTCTCTAATTTCTACTGTTTTTTTTTTTTTCTGTGCTTACTTTGGATTTAATTTCTTCTTCTTTTTAAAAAGATTTTATTTATTTATTTGACAGACAGAGATCACATGTAGGCAGAGAAGTAGGCAGAGAGAGAGGAGGAAGCAGGCTCCATACTGAGCAGAGAGCTCTATGTGGGCCTCCATCCCAGGACCCTGCATGACCCAAGCTGAAGGCAAAGGCTTTAACCCACTGAGCCACCTAGGCGCCCCTAATTTATTCTTTTTGTAGTTCCTGAAGTGAAAGCTTAGATTATTGATGTTAGATATTTCTTCTTTTTAAATATATGCTTTTAATGCTGTAAATTTTCTCTGAACACTACTTTAGCTGTACCCTGAAAATTTCAATATGTTGTATATTCAGTTAGGAATATTTTAGGAATTTCTCTTAAGACTACAGTTGACCTTTGTACACAGGTTTGAACTGTGTGGGTCCACTTCTACACAGATTTATTTTTAAAATAAATACAGCACAGTACTATAAATGTATTTTCTCTTCCTTATGATTTTCTTTTTAAAATTTTAATTCCAGTATAGTTAACATAAAGTGTTATATTAGTTTCAGGTGTAGAACATAGTGATTCAACAATTCTATACATTACTTAGTGCTCATCATGATAAGTGTACTCTTAATCCCCTTCACCTATTTCATTCTCCCCTCACCCACCTCCCTCTGGTAACCATCAATTGATTATCTGTAGTTAAGAATCTGTTTTTTGGTTTGTCTCTTTTTTCCCTTTGTTTTTTTGTTTCTTAAATTTCACATATGAGTGAGATGATATGGTATTTGTCTTTAGCTCACTTGCTTATTTCACTTAGCATTATATTCTCTAGATCCATCCATGTTGCTGCAAATGTCAAGATTTCATTATTTTTTATGGCTGAATAATATTCCATTGTAGCTATATACCACCTCTTCCTTATCCATTCATCTATCAGTGTGTACTTGGGCTGCTTCCATAATTTGTCTATTGTAAATAATGCTGCAATGAACATAGTGATACCTAGATCTTTTTGAATTAGTGTTTTTTTTTTTCCCTTGAGTAAATACCCAGTAGTGGGATTACTGGGTCCTATAATATTTCTATTTTTAATTTTTAATTTTAATTTTCTATTTTAATTTTTAATACACTAGTTTGTATTCCCACCATCTGTGCCTGAGCGTTCCTTTGTCTCTACATCCTCGCCAACACTTGTTGTTTCTTGTGTTCTAATTTTAGCCATTCTGACAGGTATATGGTGGTAGCTCATTGTGGTTTTGATTTGCGTTTTCCTGATGATGAATGACATTGAGCATCTTTTCCCGGATCTCTTGGCAACTCCGTATGTCCTTGGAGAAATGTCTGTTCATGTCTTCTGCCCATTTTTAATTGGATGATTTGTTTTTTGGTGTTGTGTAAGTTCTTTGTATATTTTGGATACTATCTCTTTATTGAATATGTCCTTTGCAAATATCTGCTCCCATTCAGGAGTTTGCCTTTTAGTTTCCATATGATTTTTTTTCTTTCTTTCTTTTTTTTTTTTTAAGATTTTACTTATTTATTTGACAGAGAGGGAGAGAGTGAGTGAACACAAGCAGGCAGAGTGGAAGGCAGAGGGAGAGAGAGAAGCAGACTCCCCGCCGAGCAAGGAGCCTGTTGTGGAACTAGATTCCAGGACCCTGGGATAATGACCCGAGCCAAAGGCAGCCGTTTAACTGACTGAGCCACCCAGGTGTTCCTCCATATGATTTTCATAATAACATTTTCTGTTCTGTAGCTTATTGTTAAGAATGCAGCAGTAATACATATAACATAAGCAATATGTGTTAATGGGGTGTTTATGAATTGGTAAGGCTTCTGGCCATCAGTAGGCTATTAGTAGTTTAAGTCTGGGGCAGTCAAGAATTATATGCAGTTATTGGACTGCATAGGGGTCAGTGCCCCAAGCCCCACCTTATTTAAGTTTTGACTGAACTTTTTTTACTCATATATTATTTAGAGGTGTGTTGTTTAACCTCCAATTATTTTAGGTTTTTCCAGTTATCATTCTGCTCTTGATGTCTAGTTTAATTCCTTTGCAGTCTGAGAGAATACTTTGTATGATTCCTATTCTTTTAAATTTATCGAGATGTGGGGCGCCTGGGTGGCTCAGTGGGTTAAGCCACTGCCTTTGGCTCAGGTCATGATCTCAGGGTCCTGGGATCGAGCCCCACATCGGGCTCTCTGCTCAGCAAGGAGCCTGCTTCCTCCTCTCTCTCTGCCTGCTTGTCCTCTCTCTCTGTCAAATAAATAAATAAAATTTAAAAAAAATTTATCGAGATGTGCTTTATGGCCTAGAATGTAGTCTATTTGGGTGAATTTTTCATGTGTGCCCGAGAGGAATGTGTATTTTTCTGTTTTTGGAGAAATGTCAATTTGATCCAGTTTACTGAAGGTGTTGTTCAGTTCAGTTGTGTCCTTTCTGATTTTCTGCCTGCTGGATCTGCCCATTACCGATAGAGGGTATTGAAGTCTCCAACTGTAATCATGAATTCATCTTTTTCTCTTGGTAGTTATGTCTGTTAATGGAATACTGTAAGTACATGAAATCACTTGTACCTTTCAAAACTATGGTATGATGAACTTTAAGAAGAGATAATAATAGGGCAACCTAAAGCTAAGTGTGAATATATTTGAATGTCTTATACACTCATGTAAGTCAGATTCCTAAATACTCAGTGTTCATTTTTTGTTAATGTGCTTTTCTCAAACGTAGATACTATCATATTTACTTTACCTCATAGTCTTCTGTCAAAGTAGCTTGACATCTCAATTAATTAAATGGATACTTAAGACTGTTGTTGTTTTTAAAGTACTTGCCAGTTTTTGAAGTAACTCTTGTATTTAGTTCCTCTAAGTGCCTTTAGCAGAAGCTCTTATCCATTTCCTTGAACTGGAAGAATCTCACTACTGTACAGTTGTCAGGTTTAGTGCACCATTTTGATATTTAACCAGCCTCAACATGATCAGAACAATAACTTTATAGGTACTTTTCAGTTTAAAAAGTGCCTTCTCATCTTATTTAATTCCAACACCCGGCCAGAAAGTTATGATTGTATTTCTTTCATGCTAAAATGCTAATTTTTCATATTGTAATACCTCTGAAATGAGAATGTATTTTACACTAAATGACATGTTATAATTTAATTGGCGGGGCTTTTTCTTTTCTAGTTGGTGCAAGAAGTAAAGCCTTATTTTACTAATTTGGGGGTTTAGATTCAACAAAACACTGTATTACTATTGTTATTATAGTACCAATTTGCAGATGAAGAAACTTAAGCTCAGAGAACTAAAAGACATGCCCAGGGGCGCCTGGGTGGCTCAATGGGTGAAAGCCTCTCTTTTTGGCTCAGATCATGATCCCAGGTTCCTGGGGCGGGCCCCACATAGGGCTCTCTGCTCAGCAGGGATAATGCTTTCTCCTCTCTCTCTGCCTGCCTCTCTGCCTACTTGTGATCTCTGCCTGTCAAATAAATAAAATCTTAAAAAAAAAAAAAAAGTCACACAGAGTCACGCAGCTGGTACATGGGTAAGCTGGAAATGGCTTTTGATATCAAGGGCTCATTTTCTTCCAATGCGTTGATGATTCTCGAGCTTTAATGTTTTAAGAATTATCTGTGGAGATACATGGGCACCCATCCTCTAAAAATTTAGATTGATTATGTTTAGGGCACGATTTAGGAATATGCATTTCTTAGACGCCTCAAGGTACACATTATGTGTGTAACTTTAATTCTGACTTGCTGTTAGAAGCTCCAGTTGATACACTGCTATTAATAGAACTGCCCTCAAAGAGTTTATTACTGATGGGGATAAAGTCCTTAATATCACCAATAAGAAGTCTAGGAAACCCCAGAACAAAGTTATGTGGGGGCATAATCCCATCAAGTTGTCTTGGCAGACATGACTAATCTATCACAGAGACTGTCCACAACTGGTTTCAATACTGAGCCTTGGGCTGCCAATCACAGTCAAGTCTACCTGCTAGTCCCTGCTGTGGGTCTTTTGAACAGTGCATATGACTTTAGGGGGAAGAACCTCTCCATCACTTTTTTCTACAGCTGACTCCTCATAAATGTCACAGAGAGAGATGCATTTTTAAGATTTTATTTATTTATTAGAGAGACAGGGAGGGAGTGAGCAAGTACAGGCAGGGGGAGAAGCAGGCTTCCCACTGAGCAGGGAGTCCGATGTGGGACTCCATCCCAGGACCCCGGGATCATGGCCTGAGCCCAAGGCAGATGCTTAATGACTGAGCCACCCAGGTGCCCCCTGAGAGCTGCTCTTGCATTTTGCTTTGCTTTGCTATATACTGTGATTTTCTGGTGAGCGGATTGCTGAAGGAGCTGATTGCTCCTTCCTCTTTGCTTCCTCTTTGATGGAGCTTTGGTTGATGTGTCTGACTTATTGCTGCAGCCTGCCTGGTGAACAATAGCACACCCTTGGTTGCCTCTGCGTGATTTTGTGTGTTCAGCTTTTACATTAATATCATGGAAAGGTTGAAATAAGATTTTAGTCTGGTGCATTAAATTTGAGTGTTTTCTCCTGGGTTTTCACCCATTGCAAATCTTATTCTACTTATTATTGATTAGCTTGGGAAGTGGCAATAGCCCCCTGTAGTTAGGGAAATGTTAATTTAGGTACTCCATGGAAGACACCTTTACTTTTCCCCTTAATTTATCACATTTGTTGTTTCTTCCAGAAAATGATTTCACAACATAATTTCTAACTTACCTTTTACATGAAATTTGTACATATAGGACAATTGTCTTCCCACATTATTAATATCTCATTACACTTATTTTCCAGACTCTATTTATTTTTTTTGCATTGACTTTTATTCAACTTGGTACTTTTATTGATTAAGGGATAATTTTGTACTTAGGATTTATTATTCACAGTAAATTTCAGGTGATAGAAATAAAACCAAATAGATATTGTTATTTTGGCCACAAAATAAATCCAGATACTGAAGTGGTAACCTTAAAAAAACTAAGCTTAATTTCTGTGTTATTTTTCAGAGTTACTCAGCACTGGCTCATTTGGAAAATATATTACCGTTGTCAGTCTTAGCTTCTTGGAGGTCTGGGGGTTGGGAGAGTCTTACATTAAAGGCTTGTAGAATCTTAAAATTTAACTTTTGAGTCATTTGACCGTAAGTACTACTACAGCATTCTTGAATTAATAGAAATGATTTGCCATAGAAATGATCTGAGTGTGTGGAAATAGTTGTAGAACTTGAATCTTCATTTAACTTCCAGATTTCTTTTCCATAGGCCATTTTGCAACCTGTATTGGCAGCAGAAGATTTTACTATCTTTAAAGCAATGATGGTCCAGAAAAACATTGAAATGCAGCTGCAAGCCATTCGAATAATTCAAGAGAGAAACGGTAACATGTTGAATTTATATCTAAGTGCTAAATTTTTGTTTTTGTTTTGCAATTTTGACTATTCTGATTGTACTATGGTCTTAAATGTAGCTGCTTTGTATAAATGTATTTCACGTTTGCTGACTGAAGAGATTCAAGAATGTAAACTTTCCTGATCAATTTGTGTTTGCCATCTCAAAGAAAGCAGACCAGAATTTGATTTAATGATGTTTTAGGTCTCAGAGAGCTTGATTTTTCTTCCTAGTCATTTTGTTTATGAAATTCAGTATTTTGAATGGTCACAGTTTTAGTTACTGTGAAGAGAAGGTGACTAGTCTTTTTTGTCTGGCTTATGATAGTTAGGACCTTTGTAGGAGACAGTGGCTCTGCAGCGTTAGTGAGCTTTTGGAGTTGTTGGAGGGCTGTTGAAACATATACGGTTGTTTCCCTCTTCTGATTCAGTAGGTCTGGGGTGGGATTGAATGCTTTGCATTTTTAACAAGCTCCCAGGTGATGCTGCTGGTTTGGGGACCAAACTGAGAACTGTTCTAGGACAGTGGGCAGGTATGACTGCACTACTGTCAGGGAAAGGAAAACCGAACTCAAAGCCCTCATAGCTCTCTTTAGTTATTCTCTTCCCTGACTCTCTTGTCTAATTTCAGTTTGTCCTTTGATTTTCCTGCTTTTGTTCCCGTCTTGTGTATTCGAGTTACATTTGACATCTTGACTTGATACATGTGTGTTTCTAACCGTATTTCTTATTGTAGATAAGATTCAATCCAGATTCAATCCAGATTCTTACTACCTTTCACATTTCTGGCTGTAGTAACCTGACCTTAATACCTTTGTGTTCCTTTGCTCAATAGACTGCACTGATATTCTTGACCTTGCCTATTTACTCTTTAACGGTTTGGCAGCAGGACCTGTTTTAAAATTGCTTCTTGAAGACGTGAGAGCTATAGTTCAATTGTACTGTTTGCTTTTAAAGGTCTGGAACATGCAGCAAGAGGCTTCTATTGTTGTAGGGCAAGCAGGGCCCTTGTGGATTCTTCTCTCATTAGTATCATGAGAGTAGAGACTATCTCTTAGAGCCCAAGCACCACCATAACTGTCCTATAAAATTCTAGAATGCTTTTCACAGCAGGTGTGAGAGCCGATGTCTGTGGGTAGGAGATAACATCACCCTAACCCTGAACGATGGATGACACGGTGCTGTTGCTTTGGTGTAAGTCAGTCTGGGAAGCAGTCTGTCTTTCTACCATGGTTTGCTTTATAAAATCCTTTTCTCTGAATGTTCCTGAAATTATGCCCTATTCTGACCTATGGGTTAGAGGGCGCGAATAATTATTTTATGTTATAGCTAAAATTGTTTTGCGGGGATCAGTTTTGATAAGAGCTGGTGAACTTGATATTGGCATGCCATATGTTTTCAGTTTGGAATTTAACTGGAAACTCATTTAGATTTTAATATAAAGGGAAGAAGTACATATAGCTTGTATCAGCTGGATATCGCCTCAGGCTGCTGTGAGCAGAAAAAGCCTCAGTGAAAATGTCCTAAGCAGTAAGAATCGATCCCCACAGAACAAGAAGTCCAGAGGAAGGGAAGAAGGAAGACAGTCTATGTTGGTTAAGTTAGTAACTCCGTGATATTATTAAGAACGCTGACACTTTCCATCTTTACCTTCTCTTCTTCTGAGGATCTCTCCTGATTGCCCTCTAGCTCCATTGGATGAGACTCAATGATTTCTCATGAAGAAAGGGGATATATTTCTTCCTGTACATCTCTTTTTGATAACAAGACAAAACTTGCATGGAAACCCCCAGAAACTTCCCCCTCAGGTCCTATTGGTCAGGATTGGGGTCACATGCTTTTCTTAAACCCTCTGGCATGGAAAATGAAACCATTATCATGAGTCACTCTCCTGTGTTGGAGTGGGACTAAGTCTCCAAATACTTGGCTGCCTGTTAATTAAACAAATCTGGGTTCTATTAGCAAGGGAGGATGAGGCAATAATGCAGAAGAGTGCTGGTATCAAACCACAGGGTGAGAATGTTGGCTTATCTTTAAATAAAATCTAATACTTTGTTTCTGCCATAGTATTTTTAATACTTGCATTTAAGAACATTGCTTAAGTTAGATCAAGGAGTTAGTACCTTAGAGCAATGTTGAGTGTACTCAGAACTACAGACCATTTGAAAATTGTCTTGGGAGTAAGAATAATTCAAAGGCTCTCTGGATTCTTTGTTGTATTTTATCAAAGAAATTTGGGGAAATGCAAATCAGAGCATTATTTTGATTCTTTTTTTAAAGATTTTATTTATTTATTTGACAGAGAGCGATCACAAGTAGGCAGAGAGGCAGGCAGAGAGAGAGAGACAGAGAGAGAGAGAGGAGGAAGCAGGCTCCCTGCTGAGCAGAGAGCCCGATGCGGGACTCGATCCCAAGACCCTGAGATCATGACCTGAGCCGAAGGCAGCGGCTTAACCCCCTGAGCCACCCAGGTGCCCTATTTTGATGGTTTTGAAGCACTGCATACTATTGCATCATTTTTTTCTTAGTTCTTTTATATTTCCTCAGAAATACTACCAGACTAATTGTGTATCTTTTGACTGGAAAAAGTACAAAAATGCACTTGAGATTGATCAGTATTTTTTAGTCAGTTCTTTGACTGTGATGCCACACTGTATTTTTCAAGATGTTACCATTGGGGGAAAACTGAATAAAAGGTGCATGCATAACCTCTCTCTGTATTATTTCTTACAACTGCATGTGAATCTGCAAGTATCTTAAAATAAGTTTAATTAAAAAAAGTATTTAAACATCAAGGGGATTAGAATAATAAAGCTACTTTAATTTAGAGCAGATTGAAAATCCCATAGTCATCTGTGGATTAAGAAATGGAAGGTAAAAATTAAGACACATGCTGCTGATGTTGTGAGAATATACTAATAAGATATGAATAGAACACTGATTACCAGTCTACCTGCTTCTTAGGAAGATGTAGGTAATAAAGTAAATTCAACCAACACTTAAAATTACTTGCCATGAATTATAATTTGCATTGGGCTGAAGTTGGTACTGCCCTGGTTTATAGTTACTGGCCCAATATCTGGATAGAAGCTCCGAGAGCAGAGATTGTTTTCTTCATCTTTATATTCCTCCTGAGTGCTTAGCACTGTGCTTTTTCCAATGTAGTAAGCAGGACCCTTTTCAGCAGCATTTGCTGTAGCGTGAATGAAGCATATTAACATGCTGTTTAAATTAACAAAGTATTGTATATTTTGTTTTGGAAACTCTTTTCATCCTTAAGGGATACTTCTGAGAGCATGCTTTCATTATTAGGAGCTTAATGATTTCAGTGGTCTATCCTCAGACTGTAGATGATTACAGGGGGTGATAGTTTATATTAACTAATTTTAATTGCTGTATTATGGTCACTTTTAATGGGTAATACAAATAATTACTAAGAGAATTTCTAGACAAAACTGTGGTGTTTGGGTGGGGTTGATTGTTTAAAACAAGAAAAAGTAAAAAATATAATAATTAGATGATAGCTTAGAACATTTTTAAATGAACTGTTAATAAACTCATTTGTACTTTTTGATGAATTAGAATAGTGAGCAATAAATGTTTTCAGTAGAGTTCATATTCTTTTGTGTGGTCTTTGATTTTCAACAGGTGTATTACCTGACTGCTTAACAGATGGTTCGGATATGGTCAGTGACCTTGAACAGGAAGAGATGAAAATCCTGAGGGAAGTTCTTAGGTATCATTCTTTAATTATTTTTTGAATGAATCATTACTAATATTGTGACATGATCTGTGTATGTTTTCTACCCTCATAATATTATGAACTCGTGAAAGTAACTAAATTCTCTACTGAAAAACCATAAAAATGATGTATCATTGTATTTGTTTATAACTATGTATAACATTTTTTAATGCACAGAAAAAATGATTTTCAAGTGCCTCATACTATATCAGCCTAAATGGGAGGGGCTTCTTCCCGTCCCTTCATGGGAATAGGAAACCAGCCAGTAGACCCAGCCTGGTGACAAGACACTCTATGGCTTCTGGACCCTGGTGTTAGAAGTGGCTCATTCCAGGTGTCTAATAGCAGGAGGCTGGACATTCACATTCCACAGACGAAATAGCTGGCAGGGTGGCAGGTCACCTGCAAGGGAAAAGTAGGCAGTGGGAAGTGCGCATCCCAGACGATGTCTTGCTGGTCTCTTCTTTGCCCCACTTACATGATTCTCAGCCAAATGCCTGGCATGGAGTGTGCAGGCCACTAAAGGAGCATTTTTTTTTCCCCCTTGGGCCTGTCATCTCTTGACCCCTCTGGCAGTTTTGGAAGGGAGCAACAATTGCAGTACCTAATTTTAAAATCTCCTTTGAGAATGTAGAGGCTTAGGGCAGAAGGATACTTATAGCCATTGTGTCACCTGCAGAATCCGGCCTTCTCCTTTGGGATCCCTTCCTTTTTCTTCAATTCTAACCACACACATGACCGTCTTCTAGCGTCTGTAGTTCTACCCCTATCCACCTTGTTCTCAGCTTCAGAGCAGAAGGGAGGACAAGGCAGGATGGCGATTGGGAGGATGGGTCTAGTGGGGAACTATGGAAGGAGCTCCATGACTTAGTGCTTAATTCCAGGGGATCTAAGTAGTTGTGGGGATGGAGGCAGGTGTGCTGGTAAACCCAGCCTCTTCCAGCCAGATCCTATTTTCCACAGCAGGGGCAGATGGGAGCCTGAGACAATACAGAATGCTTTGAGTTTATAGGTTTGAAGAGTTAAGGAAATTGTTAATAGATTTAGAGGATTGGTAGTTTTGGCTTGAGCTGGTTGCTTTTGTTGGTTGATTGGTGGTCTGAAAATTAATCAGCATTTTACTTTTAGACTTTATTTTCTAAAGGCTTTTAAGGGGAATGTGCTCTGTAAAGTAGTAAAACTTTGTTATGAAAGAGAGTTGACTTGGCTATTTTCCTAAATCAGAGGCCCTCAGTGAGCAGTTTACAGCAACTGATAGAGCTTTGGCGTAATGATTTCAGGAGAGCTTTGTGATAACTCTGGTGCCCCTGGAAAAACTAAAATGAGGGGAGAGATGGGTCTTATCATTTTAAAGTGAGAGATCAGATTTGCCAATCAGATTTGGGTTTACGATTTCAAATCTGTAGGTCTTTGTTCAGCTAGGGGTCATTCACATTTCCAAAAGAAATGGGTGAACCTGTAGTTAGTGTTACTATATTATGCTGTGTGTGCCTATCATGTATCTCTTTCTCAGTTGATTCTAAGTTGCTTTAAGAAAAACCTGATTAGGGCGCCTGGGTGGCTCAGTGGGTTAAGCCGCTGCCTTCCGCTCAGGTCATGATCTCAGGGTCCTGGGATTGAGTCCCGTATTGGGCTCTCTGCTCAGCAGGGAACCTGCTTCCTCCTCTCTCTCTCTCTCTGCCTGCCTCTCTGCCTACTTGTGATCTCTCTCTGTCAAATAAATAAATAAAAAATCTTTAAAAAAAAAAAAAAGAAAAAGAAAAACCTGATTATTTCCATCTTGGTTTCCAAGATTCCTTGCACATGTTGTGAGCTTAGTTTAGCATGTTGCTTGTTGGTTCTTTGACCAACAAGAAAATTTACTTCTCTACCTTATTTTTGTATATTTCAGAAAATCGAAAGAGGAATATGACCAGGAAGAAGAAAGGAAGAGAAAAAAGCAGGTGCCCACAGCACATATTTAGTATAACAACAGAAGTATTTCATTGCCGTTATCCTTTGTTTTTTAAGCAAACTTGCCCAACATAGGGCCCAAACTCATGACCCCCAGACCAAGAGTCACACACTGTACTGAACAAGCAGCCAGATGCCCCTCATCGCTCTCATCTCTTTGGTTTACACGTAGGTTTTGCTGCTTATGTGGAACTACACGGTTCCTCAGAGTATCATATTCTTTTAGCAGTTCTAGGCATTTGTGTGCGACTTTATAACCATATTCACTTTATAACCCACACAGCAACCTACCTTTTAAGTACCCAATAAACACTGAGATTAGCTACCAAAAACTGTAATATCATTCATGTTATTCATATCATTCATATTATTCCTTATAAAAATTCCCCTTAATTTTATGAATACGAGACAGTTGAGAATAATATTTTCCTTTCTCCCTCTCCTTGATTCCTTTACTGTTTTGAAACAGCTACTGTAGTTATCCTTGAGGGCCCCCTGCAGACTTTAACGTGATCAGCCTCAAGTAGAATGAGTCAGTTATGATAATCCCTGGCATATTGTTCTGCCATTTAGAACTATTTCCATAAAGTGCCTAATCTTTCCTAAGGACAAATTAAACATGTATCCGGCTGAGGTGAAGGAAGCTAGTAATTATTCCTTCCTCTCTTCCTGTGTTTTCCCAAATTTCTCTGAAGGGAAAGGGAAACAATATGAACTGTCTCTTGGTCACTCGAAAGTCATTTTCCTTTTCTCCCTTCAGTCACTGTGGTACATCCTTGTATCATGCACTGTCTTTGAAAAGCCTCATTGTACTGCAAGGTGCCCCATGAAGAGCAGAAGGAATAGAGATGATTTAGCTTAAGAGGTGATTTATGTATCTTTAAGTAAATCTCCTTTTAGTAAATCGAGGTGCAATTGATAGGTGCTATATTTTTTAACGTAAGAGAATAGAACAGGGATGACTAGGTGGCTCAGTTGGTTAAGCATCGCTCAAGTCATGATCCCAGGATCCTGGGATCAAGACCCACGTTGGGCTCCTTGCTTGGTGGGGAGCCTGCTTCACCCTCTGCCTGCTGCTCCCCTGCTTGTGCTCTCTCTGTCACAAATAAGTAAATAAAATTTTAAAAAAATTTTTTATTTATTTGTGTGTGAGAGAGAGAGAATGAGAGGAGAGAGGTCAGTGGGAGAAGCAGACTTCCTGCCGAGTGGGGAGCCCAATGCCGGACTTGATCCTGGGACTCCAGGATCATGACCTGAGCTGAAGGCAGTCACTCAACTAACTGAGCCACCCAGGTGCCCCCATATAAAATCGTTTTAGAGTATAGAAGAGATATTAACTCAAAACTGCTGTCAGAAGACATTACTGTTAACTCTCTGGTTTATAAGCAAACTATATTTGACTTCTTAAATAATACTATGTTCTGGGTGTTATATGTATGGTTTTTTAAAAGACTTTTAAAAAAGACATTATTATAGAAATTTTCGAACACACAAGAGTAGAGCTGATAGTATGGTAAAGAATCGTCCTGTGTCTTTTACCCAGCATATAGGGTAGGGGTATATGACATGAGTTATCTAATAAGCTACATGTGATTAGATTTTCCTCTGTTTTTAAGAAAAACAAATTATCAGTTTACTTAGTTTTCCCCAAGATTTAAATGATTTATTTGGTTTAAATATACTATCCCATTTTAGAAATGGAAATAAACCCATTTGTGGCTTCTTCAGGCGTAGCATGGTGTAGTGGTATATAGATTATTTTAAGTGGAAAAGGACCTTATAATTCAGTGGATTTCTTTCTCTATTTGAGTATTTTTCCTCAAGGTCACATGAGTAGTAAGGGTGAAGCCTGGGTTTGAACCTAACTTCTTGTTAAGTCCAGGGTCCTGTAAATATACTACTTACTTATTCTTAGCAGTGCATGATTTGAAATGAGAATGTTTATCTACCTCAAAAAATTAAAGATAACAAAATGCTGGAAAGTTCTTAAAAACTTTGGAAAATCTCCTGTTCATTGTCTATTTAGTGGACAATATATTTTTTAAAAGTAACGTCTTTGGATCCCTTAAATAGTGAATTAGTCAAAATTAATCTAAAAAACTTTTTAAAATTTTATCATGTATTATGGATTCCTGAAGATCTCAGAGGCTAAAACAGAAGAGCCTCCCGTGCATGCTAATGAAACTGCAAAAATGAAGAATTCCCAAGGGGATGGTGAACATGTTACACACCCACCCTCAGGTAAGGTTGAACTTTCTTTAACAAGATGGATATATAAACATTATAAAGAGTGCATTACTTTTTCATACCTACCTGAATAACTCATATATACCTTTCTCATATATACCTGAATTAACCTTCAAAACCCCTGGGAGGGAGTGTTGGATGGCCATTGGTATTTAAAATTCTTTTTTAATTTAGCTATGGCGGGTGGAGGTAGGAAATACTCAGCTGACAGAGAGGGTGTAGTCTCCAGATTTCTAAGTGAAGCCTGGAACCCAGACCAAGGAGTGAAATCCCTTGAGGGAGTCACCAGCCTTTGTGCCATGGCCAAAGCCTCCAAGATATGTTCATGTCGTGTTTGTGTTCTCTTCCATGACCACAGTTATATAGTGTTTGTGAGTTAGAAGCAGAACTTGAAAGGTAAATCATTTTCCTAATGAATTAAAGCATAACTAGGAAACAAGAAGTAGCCAGTTTATCCAGATGTTTCATCAGGAAATACTGAAACTAAAATTGATGAGAATCCTTGTGGAAAATGTTAGTGGATGAATTTGTACAATATATGGCAAATCCATTTTCAATTCTTTCTGATTTTCTTTATAAGAAAACAAGTAACTCTGAAACAGAACTTGAGTCATGATTTGAGTTCATGTTGTCACGCATTTCTCTGGTTTTAAATAAATGTCCTTTTCTCATTTAAAAAAAGCCACACCCATTAGATATGATCCTTATTTTTATGTTTATTATTTTTCTTTTAGAAGAAATTCCAGGAAGCTGAGTGACATGTCCAAAACCACCGAGCTTTTATTTATTTATTTATTATTTTATTTATTTATTTGACAGAGAGATCACAGGTAGGCAGAAAGGCAGGCAGAGAGAAAGGGGGAAGCAGGCTCCCCGCTGAGCAGAGAGCCCAATGTGGGGCTTGATCCGAGGACCCTGAGATCATGACCTGAGCCAAAGGCAGAGGCTTAACCCACTGAGCCACCCAGGCGCCCCACCACTGAGATTTTAAGTGGTAAAAATGTAACTTACTTTGGTCTTCTGCCTTCTAATCTTGTGTTCTTTTATGTTTTAGTTTTGAAGAGATTTTATAATTGAGATAAGATGAGCTTGATGTTTTCCCATTGATTTTAAGGAACTGTACTGACTTGATAAAACAATGGGGCATATGAAACAGAAGCAGGTTTATGAAATTACCTTCCTGCTTTCTTCCTAGCAAATGTAACCATTTTTCTTTTTTCATGATCAGATTTTAGGTAGAATAACTTCATTTGAATTCTATTTATGAAAGCATCTCCTTTTTTTGTCTGAGCTTTAATTTGCTGGCTCAAACTTAACTTTCTGTTTTGTACAGACCTAAATACACACTTTTCAGTCTTGTGTCTGACGTAATCTGAATACATTTGCTTTGTCTAGTTCCTTATCTATTAAGTCAACCACATAAAACTCAGGTATGCAAATAGGTGGTACAGAACATATAGCAGATAATTTCTAGAGTAATGACTTCAGTTTTCAAAACTATTCTATATTTAAAAAAAGAGTATATCTGATATTCCAGGAAATCATTTCATGCACATTGGTAGAAGTCCATTTTGAAGACCTAATTTGGGAAGAATCAAAATGGAGTCTGATTTCTTTTTTAATTCCTTTTTTTTTTTCATGTGTTTCCTTGGTTCCTGCTAGAAATGGATATCATCTGTTCTCAGACTGGTTCAAAGAGTTGCCAGAGATAAGATGATCTTTCTTTAAGCTTTCTGGTTGTCTGATTGTCTCTTCCTAGAAATCAGCGAAGCTTAAGTATTTTGGTTTCAAGTAGTTTCCTCTCTAGATGTGAGTGAGAATATACAGGTTGTTCATAGCTAATAAATTCCAGGTAAGAACTATCCAGAACAGGTTCATGAATTGAACATAAATGCTTATGTGCCTGGGATTCCCCCTCCTCAGAAATAAATGGAATTGTCCCTTTTTCTGCTGTGTGCTTCTGTATCTGGGGGCTAAGCCTACCTCTATGTAAAGTCACCATCAGTAAGAATGGTATATTTTTTTTATTTTTTATTTTTTTTAAAGATTTTATTTATTTATTTGATAGAGAGAGATCACAAGTAGGCAGAGAGAGAGAGAGAGAGAGAGAGGAGGAAGCAGGCTCCCTGCTGAGCAGAGAGCCCGATGCGGGACTCGATCCCAGGACCCTGAGATGATGACCTGAACCGAAGGCAGCGGCTTAACCCACTGAGCCACCCAGGCGCCCCAAGAATGGCATATTTAACTCTTGCTGGTAGAGACCAACTTGCTTGAGTGTGTCTTTTTTTTTTTTTTTTAAATATTTTATTTATTTATTTGATAGGCAGAGATCACAAGTAGGCAGAGAGGCAGGCAGAGCAAGAAGAGAGGAGGAAGCAGGCCCCCTGCTGATCAGAGCCCGATGTGAGGCTTGATCCCAAGACCCTGGGATCATGACCTGAGCCAAAGGCAGAGAGGTTTTAACCCACTGAGCCACCCAGGCGCCCCACTTGGGTGTGTCTTTATTTCTAAGTTCTGTAGCTCCCTGTCTACGCTGGTTGGAGGTTAGTTACAGCCTCATCTCTTCTACAGAGACTTTTACTGTCCAAGAGCCTGAAGACCATTTCTTCTTCCAGCCTCCCTGGCACTGCCACCAGTGCATTCACTCCATGCTGAAGCAGTGGTTCTCTGGCAAATATTTTGCTCATGCAGTTTTATTTCCGGTTTCACTTTGCTACCAAGATTTTTAAACATTTCGAGGCATGTTTATTATGTTCACCCATCCTTGTTTTAGTTCTTGCTATCATTTTTATCTGATGCTTTTCTTGTTTCACTCTGCTTTCATAGTTCAGGTACTTAAACCGAAAATGTTTTATCTTAAATCGCCTGGTCTTATAATAAAAAATGGCTCAGAAAAGCAATTATCATGTTAATCTTGTCTTTTAGCAGTCACCAAAAAACTGGAGAATAGTCAGTGCTCTGTTATGTCTGCTTCTAAGTTCTACTTAACTTTAAAATCCTTGCATTTTCTTACAGCGTTAGTAGGTTTATTAAGGTTTTTAGTATGTATTACAAACAAAAATTAATGATATTCTTGGCACTTACTTGTCCAGTCCAAAAACTGTAGCTTTAACTTCATTGTTCTGAAAATATACAGGGTCATTTACAGTTTCTTCTATAAGCAGAAGTTTGGCACCAGTTACATGGCCAGTGAGGGATTTTAGTGTCCTGTTTTTTTAGCTTATGTGGCAATATTTTAATATATTACAATACTATATTTAATATAGTATAGTAATAGTATAGTATTGTATAGTAATAGTATATTTAATATAGTATAGTAATACTATATTTAATATAGTATAGTGTGGTTCTAATCTTTAGATAAGAATTATACTTCTTGTAGCTGTTGTGACAAATAGCTGGAGCTTTGGAATTTGTTGAAATGTCCTTATTCATGAGTAACAGTAGTTCAAGCTCCTTGAGGACAGAGACCACGTTTATTGTTCTCATTCAGTGCTTGAAATATAGACATGGATTGAATCAGTGTGTGTTGATTTAAAGTGAGGGGGTGGGGAGTGAGAAAAAAAAAACACACTAGGCATTTTGGTGAATGAATATATGATATTGCTTATAATATACTAATTGGTATCTATCTAATTACTGCCAGAAGTTAAAGTGCATTTTGCTAATCAGTCAGTACAACCTTCGGCAAGAAAGCTGGAAATGCTGCCCGAAACTTCCTCCTTCCCACAAAAAGGCCTGAAGATCCCTGGCTTAGAACATGCAAGCATTGAAGGACCAATAGCAGTAAGTAAAACACATTACTCTGTAAGAACTATGAACAGAATGACAAAGTACTAGGAACAATGTAAACAGCCATACACTGGGCTTTTGTTATTATCTTGAACTCAAATTTTGAGTTGAACCAGCCAGTGGTTATCTGTGCTACTTATTATGTGAACTTGAATTTAAATAGTTCCTTTTCTATTTGACGCAGAATTTATCAACACTTGGAACAGAAGAGCTCCGACAGCGAGAGCGCTACCTCAAGCAGAAGAGAGATAAGTTGATGTCCATGAGAAAGGATATGAGGACTAAGCAGATACAAAATTCTGAGCAGAAAGGAAAACCTGCTGGGGTGGTAGAGGTATGGCTGGCTTTAGTGTTTCAAACTTTGCAGATTTAGAGGTGGAATTGTCAAAATCAGAATGTGTGCAAGACAGCATTGATAATGTTGCTTGTAGATGCAGTCATAGTTACGCCCCCGCTAGTATAGCACCTGTTGTTTTTTCTGGCAGTGAGGTGGCTATGATATGAGGATTTTGAGATCGAAATGATAGAGGTTTCATTATACATTTTTTTCTTTACTTACCCTGCTGTGAGTGCTTGAGGGTCAGCAGTGTATTTTACCTAAGCCCTCTGAAGTATTTTATCCACAAAGCAGCAACAGTACCCTCGCCACCATCTCCAAGAGGCTTTCTTCCCTGAGAGATTTTTGCTAAGAAGAGATAGAGGGAACCCAGTGCATATGTGGCTTTTACATTTTTATTTACTGAAAATGCTCTTTGAGGCAGTGTGTTGGGAATTTTAGACAAATGAACCCATCTTATACTACAGCCAATTTTTTTGTTTTTTTGTTTTGTTTTGTTTTGTTTTTAAGGAAATGACAGAGAAACCAGAAATGACAGCAGAGGAGAAGCAAACATTACTAAAGAGGAGATTGCTTGCAGAAAAACTTAAAGAAGAAGTTATTAATAAGTAATTTTAAAAACAATTTAGCAAAACAGAAGTTCAAATTTTCTTAAAAATAAATTATTTAATCCTTAAACTGAGCCTGTTAGTTTCAAATACTTGTGTTTGTAAATGCAAATATAAGCTCATTCTTAATACTTAAACTTTTGAGGCAAAGGGTGGTGGGGAAGGCAGCTACTTGGGCTGAGGGTATAGAGAACTGATAGTGCATTTATTCATTCCAGCTTGGTTTTTGTTTGGGCTAAGCACTGTGCAGGTGTGGGGGATACAGTCATCAAATAGATCACCAGAGACCCTGCCTTCACTGGGCTAGAATTGGCCTGCAGAGCCAAGTGTACAAAGGGAAAAGTGCAGTATTATAAGCAGGGCTGGCCAAGCCTCCTTGAGAAAGCCATGCTTTAGCTGATGGGAAGGCTAGTTACAGGGAGAAATGGGAAGGAACAACTCGGGTCCTGTTGCAGGAAAGGAGGAAGCAGCTAGGAGGAGCAGGCAGTATGATGAGTATGCACAGAATGAAGGCAGAAGGCTGGCCTATGAAGTTGGAGATAGGTGGGGGACTGATTTGCAGGGCCTTGTAGGGAATGTGAGGATTTTAAATTTTATTATGGCAGGAGGAAGTCACTGAAAAGTTTTAAAGCAGAAAAGTTACATCATAATGTTCACTTAAAAAAAGTGTAGGTGTGGTTGGAGAGTGGGTGAGTTAGAATCGTTGTGGGTATACCAAGTATAAGGAAATCCAATCAAAAGACCTGTTATCCTGGGCAGGAGCAAACAGCACTTGGAAAATGGATGTGAAGGATGTTAAAAATACTCGCTCTTTATAGAAAAGCTACCATTAAAAAAAGATAATGGGAACCATTGAATACTGAGGGAAATGCAGCCATGGGTATAGGGCTTTTTTATGTGAAGGGGTCCTAGATGGTTTTCTGTGGTTGGCTGCTTACAGAGAACCAGAATAGGGGGAGATACCCTTCTTTCAGAAAACTTCCTGTATTGTCTTCCAGCAAGTACCCTCTTTTCTAGTTATGGGTTGCTCCTGAGGTTTAATTAATTGTGTCTTATCTCTTTAAATCTACAGTTACAAACTTTTAGAAAGGGATACCAAAAATTTGTTTAGCCCATCTTCAACCTGCAGAGAAAAACCAGCATTACTTTACATTTGTCACATTTCATTACTTTAGATGGACAAGAAGAAAAACTAGTGATTAAAACACAGAAATCTGTTTCATGTAACTTTTTATTAAAAATAGTTTTTATAGTGGATACATGTTTACAGATATAATTTTAAGAGAACCTCAGGCATACAAATGTGGGCTCTGGCTTGGTTCACTGAGTGAAGATAGAATATAAAAATCCTGATCTGCCTGAGGGTAGTCATTAAGACGGCAGCTAACATGTGGAAATTGAATAGTTATTCTTTCAAGGGATATTGTAAGCCCTGTTTTCATATCATTGTGGGTGAGCATATGTACCATGAAAACTGTTATCCTCTAGGTCAACAAAAGATTCACATTTCTGTGATAAGGTTCCTAAGATGATAATGATCTAAAGGTTTGACTCGTAATTCTTCAGAAACTCTTCATAAGATATAAAGATAATAATTCCTACTGGAACTTTAAAATTACTTAACCAGGAAGAGTCAAAAGAGTAAATAGGGAAATGCTTTAGGCCTGGGCTGCTTAGATGACAAGAGGAAATTAAGAGCTAAAAGTAAAAGGGGCTTCACAGAATTTGCTTGGAAAAAACCGTATTCAGATGGTAACT
The DNA here is from genome assembly GCF_964662115.1 of Mustela nivalis. Classification (NCBI taxonomy): domain Eukaryota; kingdom Metazoa; phylum Chordata; class Mammalia; order Carnivora; family Mustelidae; genus Mustela; species Mustela nivalis. Next base: position 65,553,925 of record NC_139027.1, on the reverse strand, counting down.
GTACTGATCTCAGTTTAAATTATCCTGAATCACTTGCCTTATAAAGTGGAAGGTCTTTTTCATTATGTGTACTTTTAATCAAAGAGTTGAGACTAGCCCCACACTGTGATGTTTTGGTGCTGGGACTTCATTTGCCCAAGGCACACCTTCTGTAAGTAAAATCAGTAATTCTTAAAGTGCAGTCAATCTTTGTTTGTTTAGAATTATTTCATTCGGATTGGTGTAGGACTTAGTGGTTTATAATAAATATCTATGGATAACTTATTGGCTTTTAAAAGATACTATAAAATGGACAAATCTCAAAATGGAGTTAACTTATATTTACAACAAACCAAACAAAAGCAACAATCATAGAATTACAGGGTCACATTTTAATTCCCGAATTTTACAGTTCAGCATTAATATCACCACATGTATACAAATGGTGTAAAACAAGTACAGTGGTATTTTTAATACAAAATAAACATCTGTTTTATGGAAAAACTATACTTCATATCTACACAGACAGCCCATCTTTTCCAAACAATAGCCAAAATTAAAATAAACTACAAAAATCTCCAAAACAGGGGGAACTGCTTCAGTTTAAGCTATTCCAGGAAAAATGGACCCATAACACATTACAAGGGTGATCTGAAGATTGCAGCTGGAATTCCTGTTTTTAGGTTGTTTTCCCCAATGTATGAAATTTAGTTTGGGGGATGTTTTTCTTACTTCAGCTTGATCTCAGATCACAGATGAGCAAACTAACATTAAAATATTTACAGTTAACTTGCTGTTCTAAAAATAAAACCTCTTAACTGTTCACCTCAACTTATCTTAAATTCATTTACGTACATGGAATGTGCTTTTATTCTTTAAAAAAAGCAGCTTTCATATTACACCCTTGTTTGTTTATGGAAAAACTTCATGTGCTGCATACTGACTTTGACACTGAAGTAACTTCTCGGATCAAAATGGCCTCTAGATATTAAATGCCACTTAATTCAGCACTGATTTTTGTATGTGAGTTTATAAATTATACTTTAAACCTTGCCTGCAGCTTTGGAGAGAGACAACTTTATGAGCGAAGCAGAAAGTGATGTCAAAGTATCTTGCACAAAAGATTGTATGTACTACTAGGAGACATTTGGAAACGTTCTGTTAATCCACTCCCAAGTTTCTAGAGAAGATCATTTTGAAATACTACTGTACTGATTCTTGGCATCAGTTATCTCTAAAAGTGCTGTAAAGTTATATTAACAAGACTGTCCATTTTGAATCCAGCTTGTTTGTTTTCCTCAAAATACACACTGAAAATTCCTGGTGTAGAAAACTCAACATGTACTGTAACACAAGAGTATACTTCCCTTCAAATACCTATAAGGCTGAATTTGTTAAATCTTCAAAAAATGGTCCCAACAGCATAACTTCATTTTTATGATAGTTGAATTTGGTTTTCATAAAAATTTTTTTTTTAAAAAGAGGCAACTGATTAAAAGAACAACATGGCCAGCACCATTATACAAGTAATGTTATTGGGTTTGTAACTAAAGTTTTGTAATCATTTCTAGATCGGATACCCCCCTGGAGCAACCCTGCATTTAATATAATTCTATCAACCTTGTTCCCTCCCCAAGCCATCCCCAAACCTGAAAGTTTCCTCAGGAAGAAGCTATCTCCCAGGTTCTGGTTACTAACCTTATTTTTTTTTTTTTTTTTTTTTTTTTGACAGCCTAAAAGGCAAACTTCTTAATTACTAGCAAGCAATCAAGTTCCTGGGAAGCCTGGTTTTTTACAGAACTAAACTCTCCTAGCTGATATACTGAGTATCTTTAGCTACTCCTTGTATATTTGTAAGTTCAAGTGAGAAAGCTTTCTGATTCAGATTTTCAGCTCATTGAACAGTTGCAGCATTTTAGTAAGACCACACATTGAGGGTCCCTATTAAATACTTTATGAACCAAGACGAGGTCTTTTCCTGGGAGATGTTTCTTCTTCTTCATCTTCTTCTTCATCATCTGGGTAATCCACTAAACCAACCAAACTTCCCTATTAAACAATAAAAAGAATTTTTTAACATATGTAACTTAAGGAAAAAAAAACTTATTAATATAATCACTTTTAAAGACATCACAAATTTTCAAAACTATCTAATGTATATCTCAGATATATCTGAATTTGATAAAGGAACTACTTGAAAATTATGAACACTTGGTACCACTGGTGGCACTCTAAGTTACCCTCAACTTTTCTATTTAGCTCCTCGATTTTTAACAATACCTCATAATTCAATTCAATTTAGCAAAATTTCACTATGGAAAAATATATCTCCAAACAGCAAGACTCACAAATCATGAGCTGGAAGGGTCATGGGAATGAACTGGTTCATTTCTCCATGTTTAAACTAGAGAGTGTAGTCAGTCGATGGTAGGAAGCCTCCTTTTGTCTCTATACTTCACATGTGTAGTATTTCATTACTAAGTACATACCATTGTTTTCATTATGCTTTTGATAATAATAAACAAATGAAATTGTCCCTAAAACTAACAACTAAAAAATTTAGAGCTACCTCTAACCAAAAGGAAAGTAAGGATGAAGTAATTCAGGTGTTTGGCCTTCTATGAGTCATGGAACCCTTTAAAAATCCTATTAAAGTTCTGGACACTACCCAGGAAATTAAATGTCCTCAGGTTTGCAATCATTTTGAATCCACCCCATGAAGTTTATACATAGGTCCCACAGCTTAAGAGCATTACTGTGAACAATGGATTTAGTGCAAACCCTTCAGACCGCAAGGGGATAAACAAAACTAAAATAACTCATATTTCAAAGCTAAGCAGCTTCATATATAAAAAACCCAGACATTTGGCAGGAACACTTTGCCAATATATAACTGAATCACTGTAATATCAACAAAGGCCAGTAAGCAGCTTGAAACTGTTATCAGAAACCCTGGGAATGAAAAATCAAACTTATTTATACCATATAAACTTACGTGAGAATCCTGCTTTCTCAGCTTAGTAACACACAAGTCTTAGGTTTGATAAGCAAAAGGCAGTATGGCTAAACTGGTAAAAAAGTATTGATTGTATTGTAGTCTGCCTGACGATTTAGTATCTCTATGCTTCATTTTCCTTATCTGTAAAATTACTCTAATAGTATTTAGGGGCGCGGGTGGCTCAGTGGGTTAAAGCCTCTGCCTTCGGCTCAGGTCATGATCCCAGGGTCCCGCATCCGGCTCTCTGCTCATCAGGGAGTCTGCTTCTCCCTCTCCCTCTGCCTGCCTCTCTGCCTACTTGTGATCTCTGTCAAATAAATAAAATCTTTAAAAAAAAATAGCATTTAGTCCTCAGTGAACTATTCTGAAAATAAAATGAAAATAAAACATAAAAAACACAGTGCTTGGTATGTAGTTAGTGTTCAATAATTGCTATTATCTGCTATTACTAGTATTATTCTTGTTCATTCGGTTTCTAAGCCAAACAAGTTAGACGGGAGGAGACAGAAGATGTAATTACCTTCAAAAAGGCACCAGTCTGATATTCACAAAGATGAAAAATTACCAAGGGAAGTTTTAATCATGCTTAAGATTACAGATTATATATCATAATGTACAAACATTTTAGCTTCCACTGGGTAACATTTAAAATGACTTTTTCAAAAAAAAAAAAAAAAAGACTTTTTCCTTAAGATTAGTAAATATTCTATCCGATACACTTAGCCACACAATTTAATATCAATTTTATCTCTCATTTATATATATATATATATCCCATAAACAAACTCCTATACATTAAAACAATCATTTTTATTGAAAATAAAAATATAATATGTTAAATATTAGAGGTTAAAAAGCCTGTGGCCCAGAGATGCACCCTGTAAAGAATCTGACAGATTCCAGACTTAATATACAAACATAAACATACTTGTTTTAAAATAAATATCAGATTGCAATTAGACCACTTAATCCAATTACCCTTTAAGAAAAATTTCCAATATGAAGGAAGGGATGAAAACAAATGATAATGATTAATAAATACCTATGAGGACACAATGACATTTTTTCTGAACCAAACCAATGAACTAAAAAACTGTAAGTTAGGAAACTATTAATATAATTAATCATATTAAAAAATCCGAGGAGAGAGAATTCAACAATTATCCTCTACTCAAAAAATAAAGGACAGATCTTCCATAAGTAGGATTAATAAAATTTTTAAAAATCATCAGCAAAAGTGCTGGTTTTTATCTTATTTTGATAGCTTTAGTTTCTTTCTTTCTTTCTTTTTTTTTTTTTTTTAAAGATTTTTATTTGTTTATTTGACAGAGTGAGAGAGCACAAGCAGGCAGAGCAGCAGAGGGACAGGGAGAAGCAGGCCCCCCACTGAGCAGGGAGCCCGATGCAGGGCTCGATCCTAGGACCCTGGGATCATGGCCTGAGCTGAAGGCAGTAGCTCAACCAACCGAGCCACCCAGGTACCCCTATAGCTTTGATTTCTTGATCTCACCTAACTGCACTGGCTACAACCCCAGAACAATCGTTAAATAACAGCAATCACATTGGTATCCCATCTTGTTCCCAACTTTGGAGGGAACACTTCTAATATGTCCTTAAGTATTTAGCTAGCTTTTGGTACTGGCCATATATACTGTGTTAAGGAACTATCCACATATTTCCATTTTACTAAGTAAATTTAGTAACTAATCAAAACTGTAAATACATATTCTATATAGAAATATGCATGTATATAAAATATTTTGTGTAGAAAGTTACAATTGTTTTAACTGCAAAAAGCTGGAAACAACTTTAAAATGCATCAAGAGGGTTACTTATAAATTAAAGTATATCACACTGTGGAATTCTATGGAGGAAGTTCTTTATGTTCTAATACGGAAAGCTCACCCAGGTTAGTTTGTTAAGTGAAAAAGCAAGATCCAGAGTTCTCTTCTATTAATCTGTGGCAAAAGAAGTGTTTGTTTTAGCACCCACTAATGGTTTCTGATTATGACTTTGTAAGTATTTTTCTTTTTTTTTTTGTTAAGTATTCTTGTTCAAGGAAAATGTGCATATTTTACAGCTCTGTAAGTTAAAAAAAAATCCTTATAATTTCATTAGTAGCTAATGTCTCACCAGCCTTGAAAACTACCAAGTTTTCAAAGAATGCATTTTAATAGCGTATTAGAGCTTTAAAATGCCTTAACAAGGAAAATAGACAAGTGCACACCTGATCTATTTAATTTTAAGAACCAATCAATTCAACTGTGGCAATCAACAGATAGTGAATTTCAAACTTTTATCATAATCTAGAGTGACAAGCTATTTATTTTCCAAGAGCAATCACTGTTTTCTTCTTGACCCCTCCAAAATGTGGTACAAATGTATTCAGTAATCTGCTGTTAGTGTCAAAAAGGGTAAAAATTGTGTTAGTGCTTGTACTTGATATTGCTAAGTCGTAAGTAAAAAATTATCTTGGAAGCATAATGCATTAAGAACCCTAAGAAATAACCCAGAAAACAGAACAAAAAGAGGGAAAAAAAAAGAGTAATAGGAGAGAAAAATTATGAAAATTTTAAGATCAATACAGAGGGCCCAATCTCGAAACAGTAAGTTACTGTAAAATAGTATGTTTCCAAACTGAAGGACATGATTGTTTAGCTACTTCCAAGAAAATAATAAAAACTCACACACAAAGGATCAGAAATAAGAATGTCTTTGGATTTCTTGGCAGCAATAACTTCTAAGTTTTAAAAGAAAATGATTTCCTATTTGGTTCTACATTCAGTTAAAACTGGCCATCAAGCAGGACGGAATCAACACATTTTCATAGATGCAGGGGCTCAAATTTAACCTCTCCTGGGATTCTTTTCTCAGAAAACAATTATTAAAGGATGTGCTCCATTGAAATGGGATGGTAAATCAAGAAAGAGTACAAAGACATAAGACCCAGAAACAATACAAGAGCTGTGCAGCAAGTCTACAGAGCAAAGGATCTAGGTCGGAACCAGACTGGAGATATCAAAGAGAACACAGAAACTAACCTGAAAGGTACTGAAAGAATTAACAACAGGCACCTAACTACTAAAACAAATGATAAAATGGTGCCAATTTTTACTCTAGAAAGAGAAAAGTTATCCAGAAACATGCAGTATAGAAAAAAGACCAGGAAAAAAGTCGTGTATAAAGAATATTTATGTTGTCATTATAGGTATAAAATTATCAAATGTTATTTAAGCCAAAAATTGTGACACAGGGAAAAAGCAGTAAGGACTGGTTAAGGAGTGTTTACATGTTCAATTCCCAGCTATCGTAAAAAGAATTTAATGAATTAGGTCTAAACTTGATGAAACAATATCTAATATTAACATTACATTTAAGAAATAGAAGAAACAGGTACAAGAAGAAGAGTTCTAAGCTAACTCTGGAGAAGAATAGAGGACTGACTTTTCTCAACATTTTAATATTATTTTGACTTTTGAAAGTAAGTGCATGTATTGCTTTGATTTGAGAAAGAAAACCTAGTATATACTGATAAAGTGCAAACAGTGTTCTAAGCTCTTTACGTTTATTAAATAATTTAATATGTACAAGCCTATAAAGTAGATGCTATTTTACCCTTGTTTAAAATAAAAAATAAGGTCCTGAGAGATGTAATAACTTACTCAAGGTCAAATAGCCTAGAAAGAGGCAGAGCCAAGATACGAACCTGAACAATTTAACTTCACATCAGATATTGTTAATATAGTGAAACAAATATTACACCAGATTTTTTTTTTTTTAAAGATTTTATTTGTTTATTTGACAGAGAGAGATCATAAGTAGGCAGAGAGGCAGGCAGAGAGAGGGGAGGAGGCAGGCTCCCTGCTGAGCAGAGAGCCCGATGCAGGACTTGATCCCAGGACCCTGAGATCATGACCTGAGCCAAATGCAGCGGCTTAACCCACTGAGCCACCCAGGCACCCTACACCAGATTTTTTAATCAAGAAGTGAAAATTTTAAAATTTCTAGTTAGAAAGAGCTTACCTCAATACGACAGTGAATAAAGACTACATTTTTGTGAAAGAAGAAACTCAAATTGTATTTTGTGTTCAAACTGAGAAGCATCCCTTCACATTAGGTTTTTTACTCCTATGGCACTGCCGCTTCTACCCTTATGTTAACAGTTGTCTCAGATTTATGCCTTTTTATTTTAAGCCACTTCTTTTTGGGGAAAAGGATGGTTACACAGAATAACAGTATAAGTGAAAGAAGAAAATTTTATATAAAATTTAAACTTGTTTAAAGGTGCCTGGGTGGCTCAGTCGGTTAAGCATCATCTGCCTTCAGCTTAGGTCATGATCTCAGGGTCCTGGGACTAATCCCTGTGCTGGGCTCCCTGCTCATGGGGGAGCCTCTCCCTCTTCCCCTCCCCCCACCTGCTTGTGCTCTCTCTCCCAAACAGATAAATAAAATCTTAAAAAAAAAAAATTAAACTTGTTTATATAAAAAAGTAATGAATGCTATGCAAATGACAAAAAGGCTAATATCCTTATAACTAAAGATTCACTCATATTAAGAAAAACACAACCCAATTTTAAAAAGGCAAGACCATGAAAAGACAACTTGCAGAAGAGCAAATTCAAAAGGCTAATAGTCAACATCAGCTAACAAAGGACACACAACTGGGAATGAGAGGTATACGTTCTCCACTACCTAATGGACAAGGATTAAAAATAACTATAGTAACACTGGCAAAGCTGCAGTGAGTCAAGCACACTCACAATGGTTATGGTAACATAAACTGGTAGAAACTTCCTAAGGGTATTTCAAATATGTATGAAAATATTCTTCTACTCATCGATTCAAGAAAATAACTTAAAATGCAACACCATCAACAGTCCTATCAATGAAACATCAGAATCAACTCCAGTGCTCCAAAAGATAACTGGGTAGATTTCTTACAAATATTATCATATAGCTAAATAAAATGAAATTTTGTAGTCATCAACAGTGTTTTAGTAACACAGAAAAATTTTTTTAAGAAATAAATGAAAATAGTATACAAAACTGTTTATAGAAAGACCTCAATTACGTGTCAGATAAACCCATATACCTGAAGAATGAATCAAATGGTATTAGCAGTCATGTTCTCTAATGATAGTGTGTATAACTTTTCTTCTCTTTAACTTTTTTTCTTCTTTGAAATTACTTTTTTAATCCAAATTTTCTTTAGTAAACACGAGATAATTTTAAAGATGGGAAAAGCAAAGTTCGTGTATAGAATAATTTCACATACCTTTGTGGCTGTTACTGATGTGGCCAAGTTTGTAGTTTTGGAAGAGGATCCATTAGAGCTTGCTGGTGGTGTCTGAGCCACTACAGATTTACTGTTTGTTCCATTAGCAGCACTGGCAGAATGGGAGAAAGTAAATTTGAAGCCACTTGATGATGTCCTTTTGGGAAGGTTTTCCTTGTCTTCACTTTCTTTTGCTAAAAAGAAAGTAAAATTTTTCATCTTTTCCAGTAAATATTCCTAATAAGCAAAGTAACTGAAAATAACAATAACTTAAAAACTTCAATGACCAGGGACGTCTGGGTGGCTCAGCTGGTTAAGCAGCTGCCTTCGGCTCAGGTCATGATCCCAGCGTCCTGGGATCAAGTCCCACATCGGGCTCCTTGCTCAGCCGGGAGCCTGCTTCTCCCTCTGCCTCTGCTTACCACTCTGTCCGCTTGTGCTCACTCTTGCTCCTCTCTCTCTTACAAATAAATAAATAAAATCTTTAAAAAAAAAAAAAACTTCAATGACCAGAATCAGCTATCCTACACTAGAATCCCACACTGTTGTATGTAGGATGAGTCAAGGATTCACTACTTCTGACTCTTCCTTTTACTGTCCCTCTGCAGCTTCATTGCACTGATCCTATACTTCTGTATTATAGTCCTTGACGGACTTGATAATCTGTCATAAATCAGTATTTCAAGTGCCCAACGACAATAATATGATCACATCTATCAGTCTCCTATTTCCTGAATATTCTAGGATCCTCTATCTGTTTCTCTTACGAGTTGGGTATCCAGTATCCTTTCATATCTGGTTGCTACTTTTTTGTATCTGATTCTCAAGTGGATGCAGTACTTCAAGTATGGCCTCACCTCCCCTTTTCACTGTTCTCAGGGCAATGCCTATCATGAGTACAGGTAGAAGATTTAGGCTAGAAAAACCTAGGACATTTTGATGGGCTATTTGCTCTGTGAGGCTGAAGTAAATAGAACTTTGAGTACTAACAAGTACATAATGAGTGAGGCTGGGAACAGCAGTTGCAGGAAAAATGTAAATCAATCAGTGAAACACTAAGGAGAAATGTTTTTAGAAAATCTCATTCAAAATCACAAGTGCTTTTGACTTTCAAAATGTAAACTTTTAGTTGGGGCGCCTGGGTGGCTCAGTGGGTTAAGCCGCTGCCTTCGGCTCAGGTCATGATCTCAGGGTCCTGGGATCGAGTCCCGCATCGGGCTCTCTGCTCAGCGGGGAGCCTGCTTCCTTCTCTCTCTCTCTGCCTGCCTCTCAGTGTACTTGTAATTTCTCTCTGTCAAATAAATAAATAAAATCTTAAAAAAAAAAAATGTAAACTTTTAGTAAACATTTATATGATATATACAGGACAATACTCTAGTAATTTTTCAGGCCATAGAATTAAAATGATTCTTTTGAAAGGTAAGATCTCAGTTTCATAAACAAGGTAAACATATTTGAAAGATGGGAAATGTTACTTCTCTTTACAGTTTATCCTTAATGAAATTTTGATAATGATTTTAAGATTTCAAAGGGTAAAATTACTTCTTTGAGCTTAGTTTCCTCAAAATTATAAAAGGCAGAATGCTCTGGAAAGTTTCTATGTATCTATATGGTCTTTATTATTTATTTTTTTTTTTTAAGATTTTATTTATTTATTTGAGAGAGAGAAAGAGGAGAGGAAAGAGGTCAGTGGGAGAAGCAGACTAGACTCCCTGCTGACCAGGGAAACCAATGCAGGACTCTAGGATCTCGGACTTCACCCGAGGTGAAGGCAGTCATTCAACCAACTGAGCCACCCAGACGCCCCAATATATGGTCTCTATTATTATTGGAGATCTCAGTACAGAAATAAATCCAAGATTGTTCATTGAAGGCAATGTATAAGTAGACAATGTGATTCTAAACAGCAAATGAAGAGCACTGCAAAAGGGCAAGTTTCAAGAAAAACAGTTTAAACATGAAAATAACTCCCAGATTTGGAAAAAGATGTGGAAATTTTAAAAGGTCCCAATTCACTATTAAATTCCTGTCTTTCATGCTTTATATACTATGACCAAACCTTCACAAGCAACTGATAATTTCTGTACCTAATAAATGCTACATTATTCCAAAATTCAAAATTTTAATACCTTTTTTTGTCTCCATAAATTTTTCATAAGTATCTGGAAAATCATCTTCTGGCTTAGATTTTTCTACTGGTGCCACAACTGCTTTTCCTTCCTCCTCTTCATCTTCATTAAACCACATTTCTTCATCCTCTTCCAAGGCTTTTGCATCTCTGCGAAATCTGTTACTACGCAATATAGATGGTACACTGTAAGAAACATCACAAATACTGAGTAATGATTTAAAGTTTGTGACCAGATTAAATTTGAGAATATATATGTATAACCAAAAGGAGCAAAAGTAATTTTAACTACGTATAATTTACATCATAATCACCTTGACTGTGATACAAGATGTAACCCCAGAACACTCCAAAATATTGTAAATTAAAATAAAAATTACCTTGAGTTATAATATGTTCACATAAAAGATTTGGGTAGGGAGAATATCCTACCTTCTATACAACCCTGTACTATCTAATGATGGAAAGAATGCTCCTGGGTAAAGTTCATACGTGAGATCCGAACAGAAGATTTTGGATATAATTTTATAGCCTATAAATACAATATATTTAAACAATACCTGTTCAGTTTCTGATTTTGTCTGTCTTTTTCTTGCTCATATTTAGTCTTCAATCCTTTGAATGTCTGAACATATTCTATTGATTCAAGTGCTTTATAAAAGTTTTCAACTATATGTGCAGTAAGAGACTTGATATCTTCCTGTATGAGGACAAAATTTACAATTCAAATATAATTCAATGACACTTAGGAGAAAAACTTAAAAGAACTTTTTTATAGTTCCAAAGCTGATCAAAAAAGGTTTTTCAAATTCACATTACAAAAATAAATGTCCTAGTTTCTTTACACATGAGCCAGGCCTCCAGAGAAAACTAGGAATAAAAAAGGAGCTCTTTTGGGGGGCTACAAAACATTTGAAAGTAACTAGAGTTAGTTTATGTCTTCTGTTTATTCTTTGCGTTTACATAGTACTTTACAATTTAAAAAGTACTTTAACATAAAGTTTCACTTGATCCTAACAATTGTATGAAATAGGTTTTATTACCCCCATTTTACAGAAAAGGAAAACTGAGGATCTGAGAGGTTGGATGATCTGATGAAGAGCACACAGCTAGTTAGAAGGCAGATAGTGAAATTCCACTTTTAACAAATTTTAGGTGTTAACTTAAAGACTCCTCCTTTACTGGCATCAAAATGGGATAAGCCTTACCTAAATAATAAAACACAGACTCCTATAACTAGATTACATATGCAGATTTGATAAACTATTAACTTGAATTCTACCTGTTTCTGCAGTTTTCCAGTGGTATAGTTTTTGTGAAACAAACTGACAGTAACAACTCCTAAATTCTTTTAAATTCTAAATGAACCATTCTAAATAATCATTGCAAATGCCTGCATGCAAAGTACACTCATTATTAATAATAACTGAAATTGTGATTCAGGAATTTAAGATTAACAAGAAATATACATGTCACTTCTTTAAAAGATACATTGTTTGTTTTTAAAGATTTTATTTATTTGACAGAGAGATCACAAGTAGGCAGAGAGAGGGCAGGGGGAAGCAGGCTTCCTGCTGAGCAGAGAGTCCAATGAGGGGCTCCATCCCAAGACCCTGAGATCATGACCTGAGCCAAAATAGAGGCTTAACCCACTGAGCCACCCAGGCGCCCCATAATCTGTTTTTTAAGGACTTTTAAGTTTTCAAACTATTTTCTCTGGAAATCTCAAATAATATGCAAAGAAGAGATATTAGAAACCCAGGTAAAATGGTTCTGTGTTATATACTGAACAAAAAAGATGAGTTAAGTTTTGGAGTACCTGGGTGGCTCAGTCGGTTAAGCACTTGATTCTTGGTTTTGGCTCAGGTCACGATCTTGGGGTCCTGAGACTGAGCCCCATGTGGGGCTCTACGCTCAGCAGGGAGTCTGTTTGCGATCCTCTTGCTCTGCCCTCACCCCCACTTGCACTCTCTCTCTCAAATAAATAAGTCTTTAAAAAAATAAAAGATGAGTTAAGTTTTGGGATTCAATGTACATTTATCAACCACTTAAAATTATTTTCTGAAAAACAAATTCAATCACAGAAACGGGTGGGGTTGTGAACCCTACAAGTCATTTTATCAGTTTTTTTTAACTTTTTTTTAAAGATTTTGTTTATTCAACAGAGAGAGCACAAATAGGCAGAGGGAGAGGGAGGGGCAGGCTTGCCGCTGGGCAGGGAACTTAATGGGGGACTCGATCCCAGGACCCGGAATCATGACTGAGCTGAAGGCAGACGCTTAACCAACTGAGTCACCTATGCCCCCTCACCAAAAATTTTAAGGGGATATATATATATATGCGCCAATCTCTGGTTCATTACAACAGTACATTGTGAAACAGGGTTCAGATACTTGGTAAGCTAGTTAACTATGTTCCCTCTTTTCTAAGGCTAAAGACAATACTTCTATTCTCTTCATCCTTTTGAAAACCATACTCTTGGCCAAGTGACTATTAGAAAAGTAATCCTGCCAGCCAAATAATGTTTATATGAGAACAGCATGTCATGAGCAGAAATCTGCAGGAGCCAAAGCTAGAGAATGAATTTCTAGCTTTGACTTTCTTTTTTTCAAATTCTAACCATGTGGCCATTTTCCCTGATGGAATGATTTCAGTGTGTGGGAGAGGGTAAATTTATTTTATTGGTCCTACAGTTACCTATCTTAACCTTATTGTTCATGTAGAGTTCTCTCCAGATCTTTTTATGACAGAACTGTTGCCCAAAACTGAGCTGTGACCTGTCTTCAAGCTCTGACTATGCTCCTAACCAAATGGATGCTCCTAAATAAATCACTTTATTACTCTGGTTGTCTGAAGCCCCTCATCTATAAGATAAGGCAGTTGGAGTGATCTGCCTCACTTCCTGGTCTCTGCAACTCAAATTTACATGATAATAGCCTACCTTTTATACATCATCTAGCAGTTTGCCAAAGTAATTACTTTCAACCTTTCTATTTATCACTACCCCTACAAAGATAATCCAGATCTCATGAATGGCATACTTGACTAAAATGTCTACATATGCCAAATATAATCCTGAAACATGTGGCCAATAAAAATGGAACTGAGAATAATATAGAGTAAACATGGGTTAAAACACCATGCTAAATTTCACAATTTAAAATATTAGCATTGCTAAACATGTAATTATTTTATTTTACTAAGAATCCTTCAGCATAAACTTACCACTCTTATAAATTCAAATAACTCAATAACAGCTGAATTCAACAGATTGTACCGAGTTCCATTATCCAGAAGAGCATTTATAACTGGCTCAAAAAGATTTCCCTTCGTGATGTAACGATTATAAAATTCATCTTTAAGGCCAATTATCCGCCTCATAAAACGAAGAGCACCTAATTAAAAATCATACAGGGAACAAATTGATAATCACATTAATAGCAATTATTACACAGGTATTTTTACATAAAGCAATGTATATATTCTAAAATAAAAAGTAAAAATGTGCACTAAAAATAACTGGGTTTTGAGGAAAAAATAGAGTTAGGGTAAGACCACTCAAATCTGTATTAACTCATGTAGCCAGAGCCAGCAAAAAACCCAATAACTGGTACTTGGGAGATAAAGTACCCAGGCAGGTAGCTCCATGGTATAAAGATTTTTAAAAACCCACAGAAACCAATCGAGTGCCAATGCTAACAGTACTCAGAGCAGTGCTGGGACATGCAGATGATGTAGCGATGGCAGCTCAGAGCCAGGACAGGGCTGTCTTTCTTGAAGGTGGGCACAGGAGTGGTGCAACCTGCCCAAATCTGCCTCACCTCCCCACAGCAGGAGCTCTGGAGGTAGGTACTTCTCGATTTTCTGAAAATAAAGCCAAAGTGGTTCCTGCTGCCAGCTTAACAGGAGAGCTGAAGGTCTTGTACTTTTTCTGATCAAGGCTATAGTTCCACTCCCACTATTTCAGTTCTCTTTGCCTTGGAAAAATCATCCATGAACCGACACTACCTATACATTATAACATACACATTTTAATCCGATACATTTTAGCCCTTGTTTACCAATTGCCTATGAGCTGTTTTGTATTTGGTAAACATGAACTGTGACAGGTCAGGCTGTATCAGTAAAAGAACAGTAGAGTAACAAGCAGTATAATGTGGCTTTTCGAATTTTAAATACTGAAAGGAAATGTCTCTCATTTCCAACCTGTTGTTCACAGATGGAAGTCATTAAAAGAAGCTGTGCCTGTCAAAAGAGGTTCCAAATACTATCTAAGAATAAAACTGAAATAGGCCACGTAAGGTATAAATGTATGATAACTGGAACACAAAACAAGTGTGAAGAAAAACCCAAAAAACCAAAAAAACACAAACAAGTGTGAAAGAAGTGCTAGACTTATAACATCGCCTTTTTTTTTTTTTTAAACATTGCCTTTTTGTAGCAGGACAAGAAATATTTATGACTAAAAATACTAAGTAAGTGAGCAAGCAGGCACTCTCATACACTGCTGGCGAATGGGTGAATGACACGATATAGTTACAACTGCACTACTTATGATGGAAATCTTGATCCAATGTAAACATTTAAATACTGGAGATTTGTTCAGCTGTGATATATACACATAAACAGGATACTCTGCACTCATCCAAAAGGACTATTTACAGAAAGCCAGATAGGAACACCTATCATGAGAACATCAATCCTTCCAAAACTGATAGAAAATTTTAACATAATCTGGTCAAAATGAACTGGATAAAATTATTTTTAAGTTATTATGGAAGAACAAATATCTGAGAACCAAGAAAACTATGAGAAGGAAAATCAAGCAGGGACTTAGCAGATATTAAACCTTACAAGAGGCTCAGTGGCCTAAGAATAAACTTTCCTATTTATCTCATCTAATAAAACGACAGGTTTAGAAAAAAATACCTCAGAAACAAGACATAAGATATATATAGCAACGAACTATACAACAAGAGAAATTTTAATTAAGTAAGAAAAACACAGTTTATTTAATAAGGGGACTGGCAAAACTTGCTATCCATTTGAAAGAAAACAAAGCAACACCCTCCAAACCATATATAAAAACAGACTTCAAATGTATTATATATATTTAAGTTAAAAAAAGGAATAATAAAAATGAGAAGTAAATTGAGGAGAGTATTTTATTTGAATAATCTTAGGACATAGGAGATGTTCCTAGGCAAGATAAAAACCCCAAAACTCATAAAAGGAAAAGAGACACATTTTTCATCATAGAGAATCTTAAAACTATTATATATTTAAAAAATACTATCAATAAAGGCAAATGCAAAAGATAAATGAGACTGGGACATTATCCCCCCCAAGTGTGACAAATCAATATCCCTAAAACATAAGAGCTGTAAGAAAAAAATAGGCAATTCACACAGATAAAATTCAAAAGCACTAAAATAGGAAAATACATAGTATGTCAAGGAAAATGTAAGTTAAAACACAAGTGGAATACCCCATTTTCCATCATCCTCTTCATAACATTTTAGGAATCAGTAACATAGTGCTGCAAGAGTGTCAAGTGCTTCAATCTTTTGGGAAAGTAATCTGGAGGCTGTATGTGAAATTCAAATTTAAAAGGATACATTAAAACTATATAAACATTTTGTCCTGGCATTTTCATTATTGGGAATCCATACTATGGAAATAAAGGAACCAGTACTTAAAAGATTTATATACTACACTATTTACTACAGTGTTCTTTGAAGTGGCAAAATACTCAACAATCCCATACTCTGTGCACTACAGAACAGCAGAATATATTATGGAAGAGCCACTCCATCAAGTGTTACTCAACTACATTTAAGAAAAAAATTTAGTTGAGACTGTATTTCATCACGTAGAGTAATAATGAGAGGCTGAGAAATATGTTAATATGATCCTGTTTTTATAAAAATAAAAAGACCTATAGGAGTGTGAATGTTTGCATAACTTTACGTAAAGATGTGTAAAAAGGAATAGGAAAAATTGTGCACGCAGTTAATGGTGGTGACTTTTAAGGCCTTATAAAAAGTAGCTGGGAGATTAATCTTTTCTCTATGCATTAAATGTTTCAATTTTAACACAAAGCTCTTTTTATTTGGAGGGTGAAGGAGGTTACTTTATCTCTATTTGCAGTAAAAATATGAAGAGGAAAGGAACCTTAACAGTTTGCCAAAAATCAACACTGAGGCCAAATATCAGCATTTAAGTTTGCTTATGGTTGGTCCAAGTGGTATACTGAGGGGGACTACTGATAAGTTATTTCACAAGTTCAAAAATACCCGAGTTAAGCAAAAACATTTCAAGGCCCATATCTCAAAGGTATTAAAAGTCACTATATGGGCACCCGGGTGGCTCAGTTGGTTGTGTCTGCCTTTGGCTCAGGTCATGATCTTGGGTCCTGGGACTGAGCACCACATTGGGCTCCCTGCTCAGTGGGGAGTCTGCTTCTCCCTCTTCTCCACTCCTCTGCTTGTGTTCTCTCTCACTCAAATAATAAATAAATAAACCTTAAAAAAAGGCACTATAAATGACAGTTTGATGAAGAAGATGTGAAAGACAGCAGGACTTGTTCTATTAGTGAAATGTTGTCATCATATATGGTATTTTATTGCAAGAGTTAAGCTAACTCAATCTACATGTGAGTAATATGTGGGTAGGAAAGCACCACGACCTATTCCTCTTATCCTTTAAATAAAACAAAAGATTAGTACTTCTCATAATCATCTCTTTGACAGTATATATACTGCTAAAAAATAAATCAATTCACATGGATAACTTCAGGTTTCATCTCTATTAAAAATACTGATCCTTAAAATACAAGAATATTTTTTAGAATTGTTACTTACATAAGGCCAGGAAAGTGTGCTTTGAATTCATCAAGACCAAGACTCTTCTTAGCAAGTCCTTGTTCATAATATAGTTTTTTATGTGATATGTGTGATGTTCCACACAAAATGTGAGTAGTTCTAAAATTAAGGCAAGCAGCTGTGCTGTTTGATAATTATCTACAAAGAAAG
The DNA here is from genome assembly GCF_964662115.1 of Mustela nivalis. NCBI lineage: Eukaryota > Metazoa > Chordata > Mammalia > Carnivora > Mustelidae > Mustela > Mustela nivalis. The sequence goes on along the minus strand of NC_139027.1, from coordinate 65,536,511 downwards.
TCATCACAGGAAAATAAGTATTATAATTCAGTTATAAAGAGAATAAAGATAAATAAAGAGAATACAGTTTATGCCTCATATTTTAGAGCAAAAGTAAAACTGTATTTCTAATCCTCATTATTATCAATTAAAGAGCTACAGATTTTTAGTTTTTCATTAGCAGACTCTCCAGTACTATCCATTTTTATTGACTAAATGGATACCTTCTATGGCTTTTGTATAAAATACTTATTAGTGTTAAGAGGAAAGAAAGCCTCAATTAAAAAAAAATACATACATGCTAAGAAAACCCTCATTGATCTCATTGAGATCTTCTTAGAAATACTTCCTTAATGTGTGCTGCTTTCATTATTAATATTAACAAATCTATTAAAGGGTCCCCAGTAAAGAGTAAATACGTCAAGCTTTTTGCCTAACACGGTGCAACAGAACTTTCTAAGAAAAATTAATATGCTTTCCTTAAAAAGACTTCTTTAAGGAAAGGACATTTTTGGCTACTTATATATAAAGTGAAAAATAGTATATTGAGATTTTTTTTTAACAATGATCTTTTTAACATCAAAATGTGATATCCATGCAAGGCCTACTAAAGTAAACTACCTTTTCTTCCCTCAAGAGGCCTTGATATATACTTTAATGAAATGATTTCAAATTGGTTCCTGAACATTGAAATTGAATATATGTCAAAGGCCTTATGTCAATAACTACTGACACCTATTATAAATGTTTTAGGCAAGAAATATTAAACTGTGAGGAAATTTTTTGAGTAAGAACCACAGCCTTACAGGATAAATCTAGTCCAACTATTTTTCGAGAAGATTACACACATAAATATTTTGTGGAACTATGATGCCATCAGGAATAATCAGCATTGTTTTGATAACAGAAAAGCCATTAAAAATACAAAATACAGTTCTGGTATTTAAAAGATCCTTCCTGTGCTAAATGCAAGTAAAGAGTTTTACTTGTTTCAGGCCCATCTGTGTAACAGCAAACACCACAGTCAGTATCTGAACTAGTCCCTCACTCTGATAAAAAAATTACACTCTCTTAATTTCTCAATTCCCTAATTTTATTCAAAAAAGATTTTGTAACAATGATCTGCAGTGTTAATTAAGTATCTTGTTTTCACTTTCTCTAATTAGGACAGGAAATTAATCATTTTATCTCTTAACTAATCTAATTTCTGAAGGTCTCCTCATTTGAAACTGGGTCTCCTAGACCACTGATGAGCCTGGCAGAAGAGACAGGATTCTAGGTGCACACAGCGCATTTTCTATTCTCCTAGCCCCATCCCTAGTATGCATGTTCCAAGTAGAAGCAACAGTGCTTACACTCAGGTTCATAAATAATACCTAAGCATAATGCTGTCATGAACACTAACCCTAGTTCCTAGCTGGTCTTAGTTTACTAGGTTTCAAAAATAATGAACTAAAATTCTCAACTTTCAGATGTCTTCTCAAAAAAAAAATCAGAAAACAAGCTCTAAATTTACAGTAAAAAACAAAAACAAAATTCCAACCAGTTTTCCATCTTTTATATTAGAGAAAATGGAATGTTTTTCTTTACAATGAAAGAAATAGGTAAAATTTTTTGGATTTTTTAAAAAATAAGCCTTTCTTAGCCTTGTATAAATAAATGCATTATACTTTGAGCAAAAAAAGCTTACAATTTTGTGTTAGTTCATAAAATAAAATTCATACTTACCAGGGCAAATCGTGCTGTTTTTGTTAGATCCAACTATATTATCTAACAAAAAAAAATAAGTCAGTTACTTCAGTAATAATTACTTCTATTTTCCTAGTCCTTTACAACATACAAAGGATGTCTTTGGTCATAATCTCATTTTACCTGAGTAACTGTCAAGAATTAGTTGTGAGGGGGGGCACCTGGGTGGCTCAGTGGGTTAAGCCACTGCCTTCGACTTGGGTCATGATCTCAGGGTCCTGGGATTGAGTCCCGCATCGGGCTCTCTGCTCAGCAGGGAGCCTGCTTCCCTCTCTCTCTCTCTCTCTGCCTGCCTCTCTGCCTACTTGTGATTTCTCTCTGTCAAATAAATAAATAAAATCTTTAAAAAAAAAAAAAAAGAATTAGTTGTGAGGGGAGTGAAGGGATGGGCAAAATGGGAGAAGGGAGATACAGGATTCCAGTTATGAAATGTATGTCACAGGGATAAAAGGTACAGCACAGGGAATATAGTCAATGGTACCGTAACAGCATTACCTGGTGAGAGATGGGAGCTACACTTGTGGTGAGTGAAGCTTAATGTACAGACTTGTGAAACAACTATGCTATTTACTGAAAGAAACATAGCATCCTGTGTCAACTATACTTCAATTTAAAAAAATAGTTGTTTCAGTTACCACCTTTTATAGAATTGGGTGTGGATGAGGAAGTGTTAAGACACTAAATATTCTGATAAAAAAGTGAGGTTACAACCAGAGAAAAGACGGACACATTTTCTTTTACTTCTTAGTCATCCTCCAATAATTAGGATAGCTTTCTCTCTCTACAAAAATTTCTTAAACTCCAGAATAACACAATATTATTATAATTTATGTCTTGAAGTTTTAAAAAAATAAGTAGGATATTATAAGTTCTGAATTTTAGACATATATTTTACAGCACATATGCACAGGAAAAAATATGAATGTCTATCGTAGCACTGTATTTAACAGCAAAAACTAGAAACAACTTAAATGTACATTAGAAGCAGAGGGGCTAAATTATAACATACTCATAGAGAATACTATATAAGACTTAAAAATAAATAAGAACTCCAGGTATCAATATGGACAGATTTAAAAAACTCACTGAATAAGAGAAAAAAAAATGCAGAACAATGTGTACAACAGAAATCAATTTGTATCAAGTTTGGAAACATGAAAAATAATACATTACACTTATAGTAATATAAACAGACACTGAGTGATAAACCTCAAATTCAACATTCCTTGAGTGATAGGGGGTGAAGTGAGAATATGAAGAGGTGCATAGGAAACTTCAACAATTACTGCAATTTATTTTCTTTTCAAAAAAATTATGAAAAAAAAATAGGGCAAGTTAGTTTTGATAAAGCAGACAGGAAATATATGGTGTCTGCTATATAATTATCTAAACATTTCTGTATGCTGCAAGTGTTTTATTTTAAAATTAAAGTTAAAAATGCATTTATTTTAATTTATACAAATGAAACTGTTCTGCATGAAAACATTCTGCAACATGCTTTTTAATGTTTTAAAAAAATTTGTCAGAGAGAGCACAAGCAGGCAGAGTGGCAGGCAGAGGCAGAGGGAGAAGCGGGCTCCCCACTGAGCAAGCAGCCCCGTGCGGGACTCCATCCCAGGACCCTGGGATCATGACCCGAGCTGAAGGCAACTGCTTAACTGACTGAGCCACCCAGGCATCCCTGGAACATGCTTTTTTATCCAATTTTGTATTTTCAAGAACTTGTTAATAGTTCGAAATTCAGTTTTTAACTGCTTTTGAGTATTCCACTGTATGAATATACCACATGTTCTTTATTTTCTAAATGTTCTAAATGTTCCCTCAGAAATTGAAGTGATAGTATTATGTAAGCTGTGCCCATTTTACAACTTAATTAATTTAGCAAACATTCTCTTTAATTGACTCCCTTTTAAAATGACTCATTGGATTAACCAACACTCTAAAACCACCCCTCCCATCCCTCATTTAAACCAGTTGAGTTGCATGCTTATCAAAAGTCCTTTGTTTACACTATTTCTGGCAGTATGATTACATACTTTAAATATCACAGACTGATGAAATATCATAATAATGTACCATCTATGGCTAAGCTGAATACAGTCTACAGACTATAAGTCAGTAGAACGAGAAGTTGTAGCTGATGAATTATGGGTGTAGTTTATGGATAAAAGATGACATGGAAATAAAAAAAATACATTAAAAAAGAAAGTCTTGCCCCTACACAAAGTATCAGCAAATGAGTCAGCATTTAGAATGTTACCAGTTTATTTTTTTAAACCGTTCTCTACTTTAACCAACTTTTTTGATTAACCCATAACTTTCGATCCTTATGTTGTGAAATTAAAGAGCTTTACTATGTAGCCAAATTATTCTCCAACATGATTGTTCCCCTTGGATTTTCTAATTTCTCCTTGTCATATAAAGCACTGAGCAGACAGCCTGTTACAGTTATACTACTTATTTCACTCTTTAAAAATGGAAATCATAAGCAGATAAGTAAGAAACCCTACCCTTTTCACACTTGTCTTCTGAAGTATTGGTCAAAAGTGGTGCTGTGAGAACATGCATACAATGGTTGTAGAAGAAATTTAGAAATTCACTTTTTTCAGTTTTCTGAAACATATAGAATTAAAAAAATATTTTATCTTTTAATATCTTTAAGAATTAGTGTAGATTACATACAAAAGATACTTTAAGATATCATGAAAGAACAAAAAAACTAGTTACATTCACCTTAACTGTATTTCTGCAGAACTGAAAAATCAAATCTATTTCATATTACTAAATTAAAATGAAAATAAGATTATAAAAAATTTTTCTGAGGAAAATTACTCAGAAGAATTTTTTTCCTAGTATGCTTATGATCTGAAGTAGAATGAAGATCTACCAAGCAATGTCGAGAGGAGCAAGTTACTAACTGCTGAAAATTTGAAACTCCATTCACAGCATATTCAAATATGAAAAAAACACCAAACTGATTTATCAAGCCACTTGAATCAGGACAGAATTTAGATCTCTTTTCTAAATTTCAAAAATTTCTTATTTGGAAATTTGGGAATCAGTATCTTTTGATTTTTTTGACCACTATTTTTATACAATGGTCTCATAAACAAGTAATGATTTAAAAACAATATATTCTTCTCTAAATATGAGGGAATTTTATAAAGAAAAAAAATCCCAGAATTTTGAGACAACAATTATTAGTATTTTGGAATACTTCCGTAAGTCTTTTCTGAATGATTTCTCTTAGCAGTTGAGATCATTCAGTACATATTAATTTTTTCCACTATGATTAAAAAACACTTAACATTAAAATTTACCATCTTAGCCATTTTTACTGTTTACGGCTCAGCAGTGTTAAATGTTACGTATGTTGTATATTAATTTTTAAGAAGTTAACAGAATAAGGCTAAGAGCCATAAACAGAAATGCTAACATTTTACTAAGATTTTCCCAGATTACAAATCTTCTATTTTGCCACAAATAAACTGCTACAGGAACACCATAGCTACTTGGATACCAAGTGTACAAATGCTCAAGTATTTATGATTTTTAAAAATTGTACAAATTTTAAGATTTTATATTTATATATTTATGTATTTATATATAATTTATTATACATGAAATCCTCTAAAACTGCCTAAACCAAAATATTTTTATCTCAGAATAATTTCTTACATTAGTTGTAGCCAGCATGTTCTCTGGATCAATTAGAGTACGAAGAAGTCCCATTAACTGAACAGCACCCCCTAGCTCAGGATCAGTATCACAGATCATTTGTTCAATTACTACATTAATGAGAAGGATATCCTGAAAGAAAATGTACTTCCATTAGGACTGGTTTGAATATGCGACAAATATACCAACTGAAAGAACAAAATCAAAACCAAAGAATAAATGAACTTATTTAAACTTTTATGTTCCTAGTATTTTTTCAAGTTCTTTAAATACACTAGATTGAAAAAGGCCCACTAAAAAAAGCAGAGCACACTAAAGCTTACGGCAACATCAATATAGGAGAGTGAGAAACAAAATCATTTATCAGTGATTCTTGTTCAATGGAGATTCTAACAGATTCTCAATCTAGGTTTCAGCCTCAGATATGAATTTAGAGGCGACTGAATGAGGAGGATCACCCATCACGTGACCCTAAAACACAGACTATCTGAGCTTCAAATGAGAAAATCCTTTCTAGCAAAAAAGTGAGAAAACCCAGTACACAACTGGAGCAAGTGGATGTACACTGTTACATAATAACCTAACCACAGAGCTATGCATTAGTTGCATGCTTTTAGGTCTTAACTATGAAACTACAAAGTAGCTTGCAGAGACAAAATTTATTTACCTTTTGCCTGTATTTTTAAGCAATCTTAAGTGGCGCCTGAGTAGCTCAGTCGTTAAGTGTCTGCCCTGAGCTCAGGTCATGATCCCAGGGTCCTGGGATCGAGACGCATATCGGGCCCTCTGCTCACCAGAAGCCTGCTTTTCCCTCTCCCATTCTCCCTACTTGTATTCCTTCTCTGTGTCTCTTTCTTTCAAATAACGAAATAAAATCTTTAAAAAAAAAGCCTTAGAAATTGAAGTACAGTACAAAGAAAAACGTTTTGACATCAGCTGATTTGAGAACACATTTATTATTGGGGGAAGAAAGGTAATAACTGAAGAAGATGAAATAAGGGAACTGCATGGAATTAAGATGAACTTCTTAAATTGGGAGAACTCTGTAAAGTAATAAAAATATTCAGTATAAAGCACTTAAAAAATGATTTTATTTATATGAGAGCGAGTGTGTGTGCATTTGCAAGAGCAGGGGGAAAAGCAGACTCTGATGAGCAGGAAGCCAGATATGGGGCTCTATCCCAGGATCCAGAATCATGACCTGAGCAGAAGGCAGACGCTTAACTGACTGAGCCACCCAGTCGTCCCCAGTATAAAGCACTTTTTGTTATTATTTTGTTGTGTTAGCCCCTTAAACTGAACATACTGTGGTTTCCAAAAATATTTCCCTGTAAAGTTGTTTGTGTTCTTAAATTCTGTTAAGAACCAACAAAAGCATGTCACAGGGACTTAGCTGCTTAAAATGAGAATCCTAGCCCCTACCACTTTTCAAAATTTCAACACCAATGAATCAATTCTGTCATGGCATTAAAAACAAAATAAAATCTCTTCAAAGAGGAATTACGATTTATGAAATAAAATTCATAGAGCTAATTAATAAATCCAGACCCAAGCCTCATTTCAATTGGAGGAAATGGTAGATTCTACACTAATCTGCTGCTCTTTCTTATAGTGGCACAATTGGCAAAGCTTAACTCATGTAAAATGTTAACATATTATGACAAGGTGTCATAAAATAACCTTTCCTCAGAACAGTGCTATGGCATTTACTTACTTTACATTTATGTCAATGTGTACTACTTACATTCTACCAGTTAATTAGGTCCTCAGATAATTTGAATTATATATAATCCTCTTTCATAAGTTCATTCATTTAAAACTAGGCACAAAAAAATAATAAGTGATGAATTTAGGTTACATCTAAATAAAACCAGAGAGGCAAGAAATACTTAAGGTATAGCTCATACACTGAAACGTCATTTCAATACAGTCTTCAAACTTTTTTGGTCTTCTCTCTTACATGCAGTTTCTCATAAATCCTGCTTCCAGCTGTATCAATGCCAAACTGAGTGCCATAATTCAGTGACTTACAAAATTGACAAAAGCTAATTTACATATTTCATGGTGAAACAGACTGTTAAAGAAAAACTACAGCCTTTTTAGGAGGTAAGAAAGGAAATGCCTTTCTCAGGCCTGTAAGACTTCCCTGCCAGAGAAAGGTATATACACCACTGACTGCTATTCTTTAAAACATTTTAAGATCCCCAGGCTTCAGATAGGAAGGGCAAAATGTCAGCAGAGAAATTGAAATCTCTAGGTTTAAAGTTTATGTTTGGATACAGGGTATTTGGATGGTTCAGTTAGTTGAGCATGTGACTCTTGGTTTTTAATCAGGTCATGCTTTCAGGGTTATGAGACTGACCCCAGTTGGGCTCTGTGCTCATTGGGGAATCTGCCTGAGGTTCTCTCCCTCTCCCCTGGCCCCTCCCACAGCTCATGGTACACTCTAATACATACATCTTAAATAAAATAAAAAGATTACATTTGGAAAAGATCTTTAAAATCCATAAGAAGCAAATAGTCTGGAAGGCTACTAAATAGTTGAGGAAGCTTAACTGTCAAGAAAGTTTTAAAATAGGCAACAGTCCATGACTGTTCAATCTTTAAGACCACTACTTGGCCAGAGAACTCACACTGACAGAAAGGAGACTGTGAAGATTATATAGATCCTTGGAGGAAAGGCATCTTCTATTGCCCAACTCAGATGTAGCCACAGCTGATAATATCCTGAGGGAAGAAAGGTTTTGGAAAAAAATAGGCAAGGGGCATTTCTTTAGAGACAGCTGCTTTTGTTAATCAAGAACCTCCTGGGACAAGGAGTCCAAGCTACTGCTATTCAACAAGTATTTGATGAACCAGTGTATCACAGTTATGAATGAATGATTGCTATAAGTATGTTCGCCCTCTTCCCAGACAAAAGCAGTTTTGCTTGACGTTGGGGGCAGATAAATTATCTTTCTGTTTATAGGTTACTGAAATACTAGGAGTCTTATCTGGACTTGAAGAAGACTACCTAACATTCAAATGATGGAAACTTGATTTATGTCCCTTGAGGGAAAGGTGGATGAGGAAAGAAAAAATGTATGAAAGTTAGGTAGCCATAGAGGAGAGACAACGTGGCTGATACTATGAGGCACCCATTTAGTCTCTATTTTCATTGTTTTGCTAGCAGAGTCCAAATTTTGTTTAGGGGCAATGTACTTAGCTAAAACACAATTTCCCAGCATTCTTCATAGCTAAGGGTAACTTACTTTTGGACAAAGAAATCCAAGTAGAAATTGTTAATTGGAACCTCCAGGGAAGTGTTTTAAAATAAAACACGAAAGCTTTCCAGCCATTATTTTGCTCTCTGCCCTTCTTATTCCTGGAGGTGGAATAGCAATCTTGCAATCTCAAAGTAATAGACATTAAAACCAGAAAATGAGGATGATTGACTCAAAAGATGAAAGTCTTCTGTCATAATGGAGCTGCTTCAAGACTTACTGTGACATTAATAAAACTTTCATTAGGTAAAACCATTCTAAGTTGGGTTTTTTCTTTTCTTCTGTGATATAAACATTTAACATAGTATCTACCTTTTCAGCATATTTTAAAGCATACAATATTCTTTTATTTATTTATCAGATAGAGATCATAAGTAGGCAGAGAGGCAGGCAGAGAGAGAGGGAGAAACAGGCTTCCTCCTGAGCAGAGAGCCCCATGTGGGGCTTGATCCCAGGATGCTGGGATCATGACCTGGGCCGAAGGCAGAGGCTCCAACCCACTGAGCCACCCAGGCGCCCCAAGTATATAATATTCTTAACTATAGGTACTATGCTGTCCTATGTTACTCATCCTTTATAACTGGAATTCTATACCCTTTGTCTAGGATCTTTCCCATTTCCCCCAGCCCCATCCCCTGGCAAACACCATTGTTCTCTGATTCTATGAGTCTGTATTACTTTTATAATAAGTATCATGTATTTTTCCTTCTGTGTCCGGCTTATTTCACTTGGCAAATTGTCCTCTAGGTTTATCCAAGATGTCAAGAATGGCACGACTTCCTTTTATTGAGGCTGAATAATGCTCCACTGTACATATATAAAAAATTTTATCCATTCATCTGCAGATGGACACTGAGGTTGCTTAGATGTCTTGACTATTGTGAATAATGCTGCAGTGAACATGGGAGGACAGGTATCTCTTCAAGATCTTTTGGATTTATGGACAGAAGCAAGATTGCTGGATCATATAGTAGTCTATTTTAATTTTTAGAGGAACTTCCATCTGTTTTCCATGATGGCTGCTCCAATATATCCCCATCATCAGTGTACTAGGACTCTTCTTTAAAGGGATTTTATTTATTTATTTGACAGAGAGAGATCACAGGTAGGCAGAGAAGCAGGCGGGGGGTGAGGTGGGAAGCAGGCTCCCTGCTGAGCAGAGAGCCTGATGCAGGATTCAATTCCAGGACCCTGAGATTAAGGCAGAGGCTTAACCCGCTGAGCTACCCAGGTGTCCAAGGACTCTTCTCCATATCCTTGTCAAGACTTGTCATCTTTATTTTTGGTATTAGCCATCCCCCCCCCCTTTTTTTTTTGAGGACACGTTCCAGATTTTATTAACATTTTAAGACTAACTTTAATTTCAAAATCACATATCCATATACTTATTCCTTTTTGCTGGTTGTACTTAAATGCATGGTTTGTCAAATACTGTAAACAAATACTTACCTTGTATGTTACATGTAACTCAGGAACGGCTTTTTTTTTTTTTAAGATTTTATTTTATTTATTTGACAGAGAGAGATCACAAGTAGGCAGAGAGGCAGAGAGAGAGAGAGGAGGAAGCAGGCTCCCTGCCGAGCAGAGAGCCCGATGCAGAACTCGATCCCAGGACCCCGAGATCATGACCTGAGCCGAAGGCAGCGGCTTAATGCACTGAGCCACCCAGGCGCCCCTCAGGAACGGCTTTGCGCCCCTCAGGAACGGCTTTAACAGAAATTCATTGACCTCCCCAACAACATTTTTTTAAATTATAAATACAGGTATCTGAACAATCCTGAACGTATTTTTGATAGTACTGTAGTTAGGACCCAGGGCCACTTCAAAAATTAACACAATGTGAAAACATACATTGTATCTGCTACTTCAGATAGTTTCATCTGAAGCTCTTTCACTAAAAAAGATGGATCAAGAATGCCATTTGTTTTTCCTTCTTGAGATTTTTACTTTTCAGAAACACACATGCTTCCACAGCATGATTCTTCTCTCCATGATTTCATCTTGTAAACCTGAATTCTATTTTGAGTACTCCAGGTTTATGCATAAATGACAGTGCCACTGCCTACTACTTTTTGTCCTTCAAGTTCCTCCAACAAGCAAAAATTACGAAGAACTTTAACTCCTGTGGAGACAACCTTCTCCTACAGCCCTGATACTAGCCATCCTAACAGAGATGTGTGTACTTAGGAGAAATGTCTGTTCAATTCCTTTGCCCATTTTCAAATTGGGTTGGTTTTTTTTTGGCTACTAGGTTGCAGGAATTCCTTACATATTTTGAATATTCATATCTCATCAGCAATTCCAAACAAACTACATTTTTACTCCCAACCTATATACTATGTTATTGGTGCCAGAATTTATTATTTATGTACTTAAAAATTAAAAAAAAATTTTTTTAAAAAAGATTTTATTTATTTGTCAGAAAGAGAGAGACAGTGAGCACTGCAAGGGGAGCAGCAGGCAGAGGAAGAAGCAGGCTCCCCGCTGAGGAAGGAGCCTGATGCAGAACTTGATCCCAGGATCTGGGGCTCATGACCCAGGCAAAGGCAGACTCGTAACTGATTGAGCCACCCAGGTGTCCCAGAATTTATTTTATACTGTGTTATCTACTAAAAACTTTTGTAGTTATAGTTTTTCTTAATATTTTATCTTTTGCCTTTTATACTAAGGTTAAAAGTGATTTATACACCATGAATGGGGTTTTATGTTATATATGCCTATATGTTTATCTTCCCCAGTGAGATTTACATTTTCATATGCTTTCTTGTAGCTGTTTAGTGATCTTTCATTTTAAACTTTAAAATACTCTTTAAGGGATGCCTGGGTGGCTCAGTTGGTTAAGCAGCTGCCTTTGGCTTCGGGTCATGATCCCAGGGTCCTGGGATGGAGTCCCACATCGGGCTCCTTGCTCAGCAGGGAGCCTGCTTCTCCCTCTGCCTCTGCCTGCCTCTCTGTCTGCCTGTGCTCACTTGCTCTGTCTTCCTCTGTCTCTGACAAATAAATAAATAAAATCTTAAAAAAAAAATACTCTTTAAGAGGGGTGCCTGGGTGGCTCAGTGGGTTAAAGCCTCTGCCTTTGGCTCAGGTCATAATCCCAGGGTCCTGGGATCGAGCACCACATCGGGCTCTCTGCTTGGCAAGGGGCCTGATTCTTTCTCTCTGTCTGCCTCTCTGCCTACTTGTGATCTCTGTCAAATAAATAAATAAAATCTTAAAAAAAAAAAAAAAAAAGAATTCTCTTTAAGCACATCTTGTAAGGCAGGTCTAGTTATGCCAGGTAAAGTATTCTCAGTTGGCAGGGTTTTTTTCCAGCACTTTGAATATATCAGCTTACTATTTCCTGGCCTGAAAGGTTTTTGCTGAGAAATTTGCTGAGATTTATGGGAATTCTCTTGTATGTGATGAGGCTTTTTTTTGTCTTGCTGCTTTAAAAATTCTCTTGGTCTTTGACTTTTGACAGTTTTATTGTAATGTGTTTTAGTGAAGACATCTTTGGATAGAATCTATTTGGGGACATATAAATTTCATGTACCTGGATGACCATATCTCTCTCCTCATTTGATGCTATTAGCCATTATTTCTTTAAATAGGTTTCTGTCCCTTTCTCTTCTCCTTTGAGGGAACCATAATACATATACTGTTTTTCTTCATTGCACCCCATAATTCATGAAAGCTTTCTCTTTTTTTCACTCTTTTTTCTTTTAGTTCTCTGACTGGATAATTTCAAATGGCTTGTCTTTGAGTTCTCTGATTTTTTATTCCTGCTTGACTGAGTCTGCTATCAAAGCTGTTTATTGTTTTTTTTCCCCCCTCAGTTTAGTCAATGTATTCTTTAGCTCTACAATTTCTTTTGGTTCTTTTCTTTTTTTTTTTTTTAAGATTTTTATTTATTTGACAGAGAGAGAAAGCAAGCAAGCGTACGAGCAAGGGGAGCAGCAGGGAGAGGGAGAAGCGGGCTCCCCAGCTCAGCAGGAAGCCCAAAATGGGACTCGATCCTAGGTCTCTGGGATCATGACCTGAGCGGAAGGCAGATGCTTAACCAACTGAGCCATCCAGGCACCCCTCTTTTGGTTCTTTTTAAATACTTTTTCTCTGTTGAACTTCTCATTTTGTTCATGTACTGTTTTCCTGATTTCATTTAGTTATCTGTGTTCTCTTGCAGTTCAATGAACTTCTTTAAGACAATTATTCTGAATTCTTTGTCAGTCAGTTCATTTTCCATTATTTTAGGGTCAGTTTTGATAGCTTTATTTTCTTTGTTTTGGTGATGTCAAGTTCTCCTGATCTTTGTAATCTTGTACTGATATCTGCCCATCTAAAGAAGCAGTTAGCTCTTTTCGTCTTTACAGACTGGCCTTGGCAGGGAAAGTTTTCACCAGTCAGCCCAGTCAGAGATTTTGGCTGGGTCATTTGATTAGGTTTATTACTAGGGTACATGGACCAGATTTTGAGATGTGTGTGGTAGTTTTGAGAACCCCTGCCTCTTTTCTTTGTTCTTAGCTATTGCAAGGGGATTCCCTCACTGTTCTGGGTAGGACCTCAAAGAAATGGCCCTCATGGTAGCATTCTGAAAGGCTGGAGATGTCAGACTCTCACTTTGTTCTCCCTTTCCCCATGAGAGAGAATCTGTGGGGCCAGAAGATCTCTCAGTACTGTGCTATGCTCACTTGGGGAGAAGTGACAAGGGTAAACTGAAACTGTTCTTACCCTTTTTCAATGTATCTTTTCTCATTTCTGTGCTCCACTCAAATGCTATTACGTCTCACGTGGACTCTAAAGTCACATGGAGGTATTCCTGTCTGTTAATAACTGTTAAATCAGTTTCTGTTGTGGGGACGAGACCTGGAATTTCTAATTCTGCCATCTTGCTGATGCCACTCCTGGTTTTTCGGATTCGGATATATGAAGTCAAACCCATTCCTAAGTAATACATTAATTTCTTATTCTCCTACTTCCTTCTGCCACAGGTCAGGTCTTCTTTCTTTAGTTATCTGTAGAACTATACTTCTAAAACAGAGACCTGATCAAGACATCCTTTGTTTAGAATGGTTGTAAAATAAAAGATTCACTCCTTGGGGACACTGGAGTGGCTCAGTTATTAAGCATCTTCCTTGGGCTCAGGTCTTTATCCCAGGGGCCCGGGATGGAGTCCCGCATTGGGATCCCCACTCGGCGGAAAGCCTGTTTCTCCCTCTCCCACTCCCCCTGCTTGTGTTCCCTCTCTTTGTGTGTCTCTGTCAAATAAATAAATAAAATCTAAAAAAAAAAAAAAATTAAATAAATAAATAAAAGAGTCACTCCTTAGACTGGCTGTATAGGTAACAAATACTCTAATCCTGTGCTGTTTAATATGGTATCCACTTGCCACATGAGGCAGTTTAAAATTAAAAATAGTAATTCTTCAGTCACACTACCTATAGTTTAAGTGCTTGGCAGCCACAGGTAGCAAGTGGTTACCTTGTGGTTACAGAATAAACATTTCCATCATCACAGAAACTGAACAGCACTCTTCAAGCCTATTATTATAGTTACATGGTTAAAGAAAAGGAAAAAAAACCATGAAATCAGACTTAGATAAAAAAAAAAAAAAAGATGCAGGAGGAGACAAGGGCAAAATATGGGAATTTTTTAACAATCAAAATACTAGTTGCCACTGCAATGAAACAAAAGTCTTTAAACTTCTGAATCCTTGTATTTATTTTTTAACTACTCTTAAGTGTCACTTTAATGAAACAAATAATTTATTAAAGAAAATACAAGAGATAGGAATCCACATTCTAAATCTGTAATAAGAGTCATCTTGACTGCTGTGAAATCTGCTGTGAAAATACATGCAAAATCAGACTTCTGTTTTTGATCAAGAAAGAGTGACAGGAACTAGATTTAGTTTCTATCTGGAACAACAAAAAAAAGCTAGACAAAATACATGAAACCACAGTTGGTAATACAGTAGACAATGGCCAGTAAAAGAAAGATGGGAAAAAACGAGATAAGCCCTAGGATACATGTCAGGTTCTATTACTACTACTACTACTACTACTACTACTACTACTACTACTACTATATTACTGGATCCTGCCAAACTAAGTAAAAATCAACTCCTGAAATACTAGAATTAACCATAGATTTATACAGTTTCTGCCCCATAGAGCAGTGTGGGACAGCAAGACAGTCTTATTCCAGAGGTATACCCACCTCAGTAAGTAATTATAATTAGTCCACTACAATGCATGACTACACCCACTCAAAAATAATGGTATTTTCAGAAACAATGAACAAATAGTTCTGGAACAATTAATGAATGGTTGAGCATACGTCTATGAACTAAAAGTCTTAACAACATTTAAGTTTTCTGTAAGGCATGTTTCATTTCTTAGTTAACATAATGGAGCAAGCCCTGGTGAACAGAAGAAAGAGCTGAATCAAAGGACCCAGCCTCTCTAACTGCAGTACAGCCATCTAAGATATACACTATCTAAGTGACCATATTAACTCTCCCATACCTATTTCTCCAATGGCGGAACAAAGGAAATGGAATAGAAAAATCACTATAAGTTGGATTACTCTTTCAAAATTCAAGCTATCTAGAGTTGAACTGTCTGATTTCTAAAGCCGTTTGCTGGAGTTCTTTACAGGTAGCATTAAAATATTATACAAACAAATCCAATTTTCCTTGACCTGCTTCCCCAACAATGACATTACTCAGGCTAGAAAAAAATTCATGCTCAAGCAAGTACAGCTAAATAATAAAGAGGTACAAAAACCTACTGGAAAATTCCTTCTTAAAAATCAAATGTTGGGGGCGCCTGGGTGGCTCAGTGGTTAAGCCGCTGCCTTCGGCTCGGGTCATGATCTCAGGGTCCTGTGATCGAGTCCCGCATCGGGCTCTCTGCTCAGCAGGGAGCCTGCTTCCTCCTCTCTCTCTCTCTCTCTGCCTGCCTCTCTGCCTACTTGTGATTTCTCTCTGTCAAAAAAATAAATGAAATCTTAAAAAAAAAAAAAATCAAATGTTGACTTGATGTGCAAATAAACCATGATAGAGTAACTCTAGTTAATACGTGTCACTGCTGGACTACCAAATCTATTCTAGGAACACCCTCTTAAATAAATTTATATATATATATATATATATATATATATATATATAATTTTTTTCTTCACCTCTCTTAAATTTATAATCTTAATTAAGAGGGCCCAATGACTTTCTTTCCATTGAAGACTGCTTATTCCTACGTTCTCTCTTTTAATTCTTTTTATACTGCCATAGTAGCTTCTGCAGTTACAACCTCAGTCAGCCTTTGAATGCCACCATCACCATCTTGCAATATTCTGAGAAAGGGGTCTAAGTTAGGGCTTGGCAAACCACAAGACCATTTTGCTGATTGCCTACTTTGTACATAAAGTTGTAAGGTAGGGACGCCTGGGTGGCTCAGTTGGTTGAGCTGCTGTCTTCAGTTCAGGTCATGGTCCCAGCGTCATGGGGTCGAGTCCCCATCGGGCTCCCTGCTCTGCAGGGACCCTGCTTCTCCCTCTGCCACTCTGTCTGCCTGTGCTCTCTCTCTCTCTCTCTGACAAATAAATAAATAAAATCTTAAAAAAAAAAAAGTTGTAAGGTAAAAACATTTACTGGAGCATAGCTACACCATCTTTGGACAATTCATTCTTAAAATGGCAGGGTTGAGTAACTGCAATAGATACCAAAGAGCTCATCAAGTCTTATTTATCTTCTGGCCTTTTAAGGAAAGTTTGCTATCCTTCACCTAAATAGCAACATTCAAGTGAGTTTAACCAAGATTTTTGAGAGATTTTTCAAGGTTTTAGTTATATCTAAATCAAAGTTTTAGAGAAATAATACTCCCATTGGTTTCATCACACTCTAACCTCATACTATTCTTAAAAGCACATACTGTTACTTAAAGTACAGTTTTGTGAGTTTAATAATTTGCAATATTGCAAAAAATAATCAGCAAAAGCTGGGAAGTGCTGGGTACCTACACATGGAATTGAGAGATTATCTGGAATCTCTATTTTCTGATTGGGAAAGATAAAGAACATACTTCATTTCATTGTTCTAAGATTTCTTAAAACTTTTAACTTTTTGATACTGAGATACATTTTATAATCTATGGCATTAGACAGTTATTATAAGCTACGTGGCAAGCATGACAAAAAGCCAAATGAAAATTTTTCCACTAACAATTCCTGGTAAGATCAAGAAAATATTAGCATCATCGGGGTGCCTGGGTGGCTCAGTGGGTTAAGCCTCTGCCTTCGGGTCAGGTCATGGTCTCAGGGTCCTGGAATCAAGCCCCACATGGGGCTCTCTGCTCAGTGGGGAGCCTGCTTCCCCCTCTCTCTCTGCCTCTCTGCCTACTTGTGGTCTCTGTCTGTTGAGTGAATAAAAATCTTAAAAAAAAAAAAAGAAAATATTAGCATCCATGTATCTTAGATCCCATGACTATAGTAAGTAAGAGGAAAAGAAAGAATGACAGGAGCAGGAACATTATACTGAAGTAGAATAAAAACTGATGGATGTGATGAAAACATCTTTGTTTTTTAAATGTATAAATTATTTAAAAAATGCACGTGAAATTTGTTCTGCAGCAACCTGAATGAGGGCTAACATAATTAGAAAAACAATAATTCTTTTGATCCATTTGACATGTCAGAAGAAAGCAAAAGCAGCTCTTCAAATTCTACAGAACTTAATGGTCCAATTTCTTAAGTCTGTGAAACAGCAAAATAGTCTGAACAAAAAAAACCCTTTCAGTTCATTTTTTAATTTTAAGGGAATTCCTTGATGTGATGCACTAAAGAAAACATTAATTCTGTACCATTTCTGATACAAAGAAATAACCTAAATCAAATCACAAGGAAACATCAGACAAGTCCAAATTGTTGGATACTAGACCAGAAAAATTTCAGTATTGTCTTGGTTAAAAAGAACATTACTGGGACAACTGACCAAATCTGAGGTAGAACTGCAGTTAGATATTAATACTGTAAAAATGCTAACTTCCTGATTTTGATAATTTTAATAGACACTGAAGTAGACACAGGTAAAAAGAAACTTTGTGATCATTTCTGTACCTTATTCTTCAATGATTTAGAAAAAATAATTATTTCTGTAGGTAAATGTGTACATACAAATATAAGCAAAGAAAGAATGCTAAGGCAAATTAGAGATAAAATATTAACAACTGGGAATCTGGGTGAAGTGTATATGGGAGTTCTTTGTACTATTATTATAACTTTTCTGTAAACTTAAAATTATTTCAAAACAAAAAGTTAAAAAATGGATGCAATTTTAAGAAACGCGTTATATTCCATATAAAATATCAAAGAGCTCAGAGATTAGCTCTTGTATTTTTTAACTTTATTATGGCAAATTTCAACTTCCAGAATTATTGTAAATTCCACATATATAATTCTGTTAAGTATTTCAGTATAAAACTTTACAAAATAAGAACTCTTTAAAAAATCCCAATGCGATTATTATATCTTTAAAAATTAACATGAGTTTATTTTTAAGTGAGAAGTACAGTGAAAATACCTGCCAAAATAAGTGGTTCGGTAATAGTTGTTTAGTTATCCAGTCAGATTCTAAAATAAGTTTTACTGAGTGGTTCAAAGAACATTAGCATAAAAATATGTGAAATCTCTGGAATAACAAAAATACAGCAATTATTCCTATTATCTATCTGTCTAGCTTAGAAAAAATGACTATAGTAAAAAATGTTAGTATTCTCTGTTGCTTAATATGTATTTTAATATGTAATCCAGGTTCCTAAAACAAATCTGCTCCATAATACTGGAAAGAAAAGTTCGAATGTTGTGAATTTACTTTAAAAGGGCTCCAAAATAGCAACTGCCCACCAAAAATACACAGGTAAGTCTTTTCTTTTTAAAGGTTACCAGAAGTCAACAAAAAATTTAGCATGTAGAATCCTTAATTTTGAAGAAAAAAAATTTTTTTAATCCTCTTTTGTAGTCTAACTCCATTATTTTGAGGCAACAGAATTTATAAATTGTTAAACTGCTAGATCTCAGAAAATCTGGGGAAATGAAGACCTTGAAGACTAGGATTATAAAAAAAAGACTGAGAAAGGAACTTTACATAGTTAAAGATCAGTAATTGCTTCTCTAAGTCTCATTCATCAACTGAATATAAACAAGGAAATATTCTAATGAAAACAGAAATAAAAGCTTTCAGAGTTAAGAATTCTAAGAGTTTACTATTCTCATGATCTGAAGCAATTGTATAATGAATGTCCTTAATCATACACATCACTGAGAATGCACCAATTAAGAGTGTTAAATTCAAAGTTACCTTCCGTAAAGGATGGCACAAAGATACACATATCAACAGTGAGATTATAAACTGATTAATAAACCAGGTATTTATTTCTTTGAAGTCAGATGTAGTACCATTTGGAATGAAGAAAAAACCACCTTAAAACATACTTAACATAAAGATTTCTTCTATTTCTTTTCTACTGCCTAAAACTGCAGCATTAGCTCAAACTGATTCTAAAATAAAATTGCTTTGAAAAACAAAAACAAAAACAAAAACAAAAAAAAAAACAAAAAACAACAACAAAACCCCACTGGAAATACCTAACTAAGAATGTAGAAATCTAAGGAGAGAGTAAGAGATTAAACACAAAACATATAAAAAAATTGTAGTTTAATTAAACAGTGACTCGTAACAAGGGTCAAATTAACAACAGAAATCAAAATCTTTTTTAGGATGGAACATAATTATATTTGTTTACTATTTAACACTGAACTATATTTGATGTAAGAAAGGATACTTTAAATTACAGCTATATGCTCATTTTGTTCTTAAAAGAGTTTAAGGGGAAAGTTTAAGTATTTCTGTAGTGGGAAAACACACTGGTCTCATTAATAAACATTTATTCACATGGGAAATAAAAGACATTTGAACAAGTGAGGACAACTTGTTAGTTATATTAGAAGTGCTTGATGTAAGGGGCTTGAAATTACACATCATTAGACTTGACCTTTTTTGAAGAATTTGATTCTATTATAATCTATCTCAACTCGGGTTTGCATACAGCTTTTTAAAATAAATCAAATGCCACATATTCTGGGCTTGCTGAAGTCATAGCTGATCAGAAATCTATTTTGCTTCATTGAAGATTTAGATTGTAGTTATACTTTTTTTCTCAATAGTATGCAAACAGTATAGGTAATTCACATAGAACCAGAGCATTATTACTTACATCATCACTCTGCTGGGCTTCTTGCATTACAAATTCTCGGACCATGGATGGGCTAAACTCTACCAGATAAGAAAATATATCTGTAGCTGCTGATCTGACTTGCAAATCATCCATGCCCTGGTAAAAGGAAAATTGGGTTAAAAACTGTTAATGAAAATTATGCCACATTCCCTTTTTCCAAATCTATGCACATCAAGTATTTGGATTTAGACATTGTACTGGAATCCTTTCTTCCTTTTCTTGTATAAATATTAAAAGCTTTAAAGCAGCTCAGTTAGTTTCAGTTTTTGCCATCAGAAAGATAAATATTCAGAGAATATTTAGCAATATTTAGGAATCAGCATAGGATTATACTATTATACTTTAAAAATGCTATAAATTTTTTTTTTGTATTTACATATATGCAATATGTGAATGATGTTACCTAGTTAAGACTTCAAAATTTTCCAGAATCTGTCTTTGGTCCTGAATTTGCCAGTTACTCCTCCGAAACTGATTCTCTCTTTTATGACTCTCCTAACAGAAGACGCTTTTGAAAAGCACTCTGGGTATTTTTACTCTTTGTCCATATCTTAGTTTTCTAAGGTAGTGATCCTGAATGCTCTTCCCTCTTTGACAGATGAAGGATAAATGACTCACAAGTTACAAAATCTTCAAGTGATTCTGAAAACATTCCTTAACTCATTCTCAAAGTGTAGTCTAGGGACATGCATGAGATTAAAACTATTTTCATAAAAATAAACAATACTAGGGCATTACTGGCCCTTTTCTCTCTCAGTGTATCACAAGTATAGTGGGGTTTTCCAGAGGCTACAAGACATACGATATCACAACAAATCAAATGCAATGAAAATCTAGCTGTTTTCTCTTACACCAAATGTTAAAGGGATGGGCAAAAAAGGTGAAATGCCACTCCTCACTAAAATTTTTTTTGTTTCTGGAAAATTACATTTTCATAAAAGTTATATTATTTGTAAAATGTTTATCATCTTAAATAAGTATTTTTTAAAAATTTCAGTTTCAATTTTTCATACAACACCAGTGGATAAAAATCATATAAACAATTGTGTTGAGAACCAATGCCCTAAACCATCCTGCAGATGAGCCATGTTGGTCCAGTCTGTCCTCCATCTACTCACTGGTCAAAAAAGGAAGGGTATTTTAATAGTTTCTATGAAACATAATATTGTTACAGAACAAATAATAGTCCTGAAAAAACATGCAGGATTTTTATTCACTTGAAGCCGTATTATGCAGGTGCTTACATATTAATATTACAAATTTAAGTTAATAAAAATCCAAAAGCTGAACACACACTTGTGAAAGTGAATCATAAGCTAAAATATATAATTCATATGCATTACTATAATAAATATTTTCACATACATAATATAGAAGTACTACAAATTCACAACTTCAGAAACATGAAAAGAAACCATATAATTACCATTACAATTTCAAGAGCAGGAAGAATTCCCAACTTTGCCAAAGTTTTGAAAAATGCATCCCTATTTTGAGGTTGTAATGTCTGAGAAAATGCACAAAATTCCTTGAAAAAGTTAACCTGTAATATTAGAAAATAAAGTCAGAAGTTGACTCACATAAGAGCAAACGTGGGGCACACTTTAATGTGATGTATCACAGTATAATATGCCCTTCTCAAGGACCTTGATTTCTTAGGGTGTCCTGGCTCCTTTAAAGCTGTATTCAAAGAACATATTAAAAACTAGCATCTTGGGGCACCTGGGTGGCTCAGGGGGTTAAGCCTCTGCCTTTGGCTCATGTCATTATCTCAGGGTCCTGGGATGGAGCCCTACATCAGGCTCTCTACTCAGCACGGAGCCTGCTTCCCCCCCTCTCTCTGCCTGCCTCTCCACTTACTTGTGATCTCTCTCTCTCTCTCTGTGTCAAATAAATAAGTAAAATCTTAAAACAAGACAAAACAAAAAAAACTAGCATCTCTCTAAAAGTGAACTTTGCATTATTTCTGAGCGCTGAACAATGAACTCTCCAAAGACATTACAGTGTACATGTAATATGTAGAGTCCCAGAGGGTGAATGCAGATATAATATTCTTAACTAATGATTTAGGTGCAAAAATGTCACGTAAGGCATGTATCTTGAATTAGAACCATGTACTTTCACAGAAACATGCTATATAACAAATGGTGGCTGGGTTCTCAAAGAGCTCTCAAAAGTACAATTCCGTTTTTTTTTTTTTTTTTTAAAGATTTTTTATTTTATTTATTTGACAGAGAGACATCACAAGTAGGCAGAGAGGCAGGCAGAGAGAGAAAGAGGAGGAAGCAGGCTCCCTGCTGAGCAGAGAGCCCGATGCAGGACTTGATCCCAGGACCCTGAGATCATGACCTGAGCCGAAGGCAGCGGCTTAACCCACTGAGCCACCCAGGCGCCCCTACAATTCCGTTTTTAAGAACTGGAAAGGACATTAGACATTCCGAGTTTAAAGAACTAATTTTATAAATGCGAAAACCGAGTAGGCAATCAACTATACCAAGATGACTTGGCCGACTTTAAGTCCGCATCTTTCAATTCTTTTTTAAAGCCCAAGCACCTGATTATAATATTTTAAAAAATGACAAACTGCTAGTAAACAGCAATTTACTAGCAGTTTCTTCCTCCAAAGCATGAGTTATACCTCAGAAAATACATATATTTTGAAAAGAAAAAAAAAACATTTCCAAGAACCAAATTACTTATCATGCATTTATTCAAGAAGCACGGTTCTTAACTTTCCCCCCCTTAAAAAAAAAAAAAAAAGAAAACAAAGAGAGCTGTTCTATAATGTAACTATAGCTATAAAAATATATGAGCTTGCAATTCTGTCCTAACATAAACCCTGTATCTAATTTTGGGTTTTGTAAGACACATAAGTCCCCTCACTGCAGGGTAAAAATCACATCAAGATACTTTAAGAAACTGGTAAATATACAACACAGTAAGTAGGAGAAACTTAGAGAATAATTATAAAATATAAATATGTATCTTTCATTTCATATTTATAAAAAATTCTCTTAATGAACTCAATATTAAAAGCTGTATATGCCAAAAGTTAAGTGTTCTTTAAAGGTTCAAATTTCAAGAATAAATAACTTACCAATTCACGCCGTTTATCATCATCTGTAGCCTCATCCGTTAACTGTGCAAAAACTTCAGACAAAAACTTCTCATCTTCCTACATGAGAAGAAATAATTACCAGGAAACAGTCTAACATAAAAAGTTATAATCATTTGTATGATTTACACCAATTATAATAAAAATAGCTGAAAACCTAATCATAGTTTCATCATGAAACTTAAAATTCATGTTAGGGATGCCTAGGTGGATCAGCGGGTTAAGCCTCTGCCTTTAGCTCAGGTCATGATCCCAGGGTCCTGGGATCGAGCCCCACATCGGGCTCTCTACTCAGCAGGGACTCTGCTTCCCCGCCCTCCTCCCTCTGCCTGCCTCTCTGCCTACTTGTGATCTCTGTCAGATAAAATTAAAAACAAAAAAAAATTAACGCTACAAGTTTCAAACCCTGACTATACTATTTAGTATTAGTTATACATTAATACCTCATTTAACCAGAAACTTCAGCTATAAAGAACCCTTGGCGGGGGCGGAGTGGGAAGACCAGTTATGTTCTAGAAGTCATGCATGAAAACTCACGTATTTTAACTCTATAGTTTAAGGATCTGCAGCTACCTCTCAGGGTCTATTCGTTAACTTTTTTTTTTTCTTTTTTTAAGAATTTATTTGAGAGGGAGTGAGAGAGAGAGAGGATAGAGAGAGAGAGTGCGTACGCATGCACAAGCTGAGGAAGAGGCAGAGGGAGGGAGAAGCAGACTTCCTGCTGAGCAGGGAGTCAGAAGAGGAGCTCCATCTCAGAACCCTGGGATCATGACTTTTGGGATCATGACCTGGCCAAAGGCAGATGCTTAACTGAGCCACCCAGAAGCCCCCATTTATTTGCTTTTAATTTAAATGTAATTCAAACAAGTTTGAAGATCTCATTGTCAATCCACCATAGATTAGAAAAATGAGAAATTACAAATATGGCACAGGAAAAGCAGTAAAGGAGACTGAATTCTGGCAGTGGTTAAGACTGCAAAGCTTCTAAAATATAAGAACTCACAAAATATAATTACCTAGGGCCATTTGGCGTACAGGTTTACATTTTCTTGTGGTTCCCAAGGATAAAACTAAATGATAAAACACAGTAACTGTTTTTCACACTGATGACTCTGAGGTATTATAGGACAGATATGTGTTAGTTTCTATAAATACGGTTTACGAGGACAAACAAAAATATCGTGGGGTATGTATCATACCATCTTATTTTTAATATGAATTTGTGTGTCTAAAGTCGAAAAGGGGTAAACATTAGAGTGTTAATTGTGATTATCTTTTGGTGATGGATTATGAGTGCTTTTCTGTTTATCTGTATTTTCTTATTTTTCACAGTAAGTATGGACTATTAAATTACAAAGGAAAAAACTGACACGAATACTGAAATTCACTTTGGAGATTTCCACAAAACCTGCTAAGAAAAAAAAAAAACTTGTGCTTTTAATAATGAATTCTGGAACACTGAAAAAATACAATTAAAAAAAAAAAGAAATCTAAAACCTGTGCTTTTTTTTTTTTATTAAAGATTTTATTTATTTGACAGATAGACATCACAAGTAGGCAAAGAGGCAGGCAGAGAGAGAGAGAGAGAGAGAGAGGAGAAGCAGGATCCCCACTGAGCAGAGAGCCCGATGCGATGTGGGGCTCAATCCCAGGACCCTGGGATCGTGACCTGAGGTGAAGGCAGAAGCTTTAACCCACTGAGCCACCCAGGTGCCCCAGAAACCTGTGCTTTAATATTTCAGTTATTTTTAAAATTCACTTTTATGAAATATAACTTGCATTAATTTTAATTAAGGTAGCATGTTCTAAGAACATGCATAATAGTGATATCTTCATGGCTGATAATCAAATCATGACATGTTAAGCATATGCCTTAAATACCTGCCATTTTACTTAAGGTGGATCATCAGTGAAGCAGTATCAATTCCTTAAGTAAGTTTTTCTAAAAAAAGATAAAAGCATATATATATAAAATATGAGTAAAGACTACTAGATAGGATCATGGACGATGTGACCTATTTTCCTACTAAACACTCATCAATGTTACTCAAAACACTAAGAGCCACCCTTCTTCCCCGGTTCATTAGTCTAACTCAGAATGGTGTTTCTTTTGTTCTTTATTTTTTTGACTTCTTCTAGACCTTATACAACATGGCCTCAACCATCTTTTTCTGAGAGAATTCAATAGCATTAACTTACTTCTCAGATTACTTTTTCCAAATACTTTTCATCTCAGTATTTTAGGTTTTGGTGAATAAACTATGCATTTATTTCCACTTACACCTTTTATGAATTTCTTCTTCTTCCATCTCTCCCAGATTAAATCTTCCTTTCTTGTCTAAAAGATTTTTTTTAACCTTTTTTGAAAATACTTTCATAGGAAAATAGTTTCAATTTTTGATAAATGCAATTTCTTCCATGATTCATTATTTGGGTGCTGACAGCTAGAACTGTGTAATGTATTATGGAGGCAATTTCAAGTATAATAGGCTGCTAGGAGAATATTTTAACTCTTATTATATTAATTTTTTTCTGATTTCTAACCTCACTCTTGATAATACTCTACAGAAGCACTCTGTTCCGATGTACATTAAAAAAGTAATTAACTAGGGTGTCTGGGTGGCTCAGTCAGTGAAGCATCTGCCTTTGGGCGCAGACTCTGGTCTTCAGATTGAGCCCTGAATCAAGCTCCCTGCTCAGTGGGGAGTATGCTTCTCCCTTTCCCTCTGCTCCCCCTGCCCCGGCCCCCACCCCTGTGAGCTTTAGAGCTCTCTCTCTCAAACAAATAAAATCTTAAAAAATAGTAATTAACTGACAATTTAAAAGTCCATCATAAATACAGCTGTAATGTTTCCCCTAAATACCTGTTTCTCCAAGTAATCAAACTAGTCTCTTTAGATAACCTTAGTTTTTTTAATTTAGTTTTAAAAGTCTTTGTTTTTAATAAAACATAACTTTTAAGACAAACTGTGTGTGGCTACTTTTTTGACTTACACAGCAAAATCTTATGGGGGAATGAAGAGCCACTTTTACAAAGTCTGAATCAAACTGTTCTTTGCAGTAATATAAAAATAGGCACAGGCTCAAAATCCAAAAACCCAGGGGTGCCTGGCTTACTTACTCAGTAGAGCATGCAACTTTTTAATCTTAGAGTTACAAGTTCAAGACCCACACTGGATGCAGAGTTTATTTTAACAACAATACCACCACCACCCAAACCCAGAACCCATTTACCATTACTCATCTAATGCAGAAATTTAGATTAGATCAGGCTTTAAGAGGTTACATAGATTGCCTAGTCTAATTTTATATTTCAAGAGACTGATGTCCAAAGAGTGGACTTATCTGAGGCTCCCTAGTAACAGATGGATTTAGAATCCAGGTCTCTGGCATGATGAGATTTTTGTCATTCCCACTGTATAATAAATTATAGGTCAGAGTCCTAAGTAGTCATTATTGTGAAACAAACAGAAGTAAAACATACATAACAGAGTAGAATAGGCCAAAACTAGTAAGATAAAATGGAATATGTTAAATTCTGTATGAGTTCAAAAACCTCTAAAACAAAATGGAGAACTATACTAACTAACTGTAAGTTGTTTTCTTAAAGAAACAAAGATTTTATATATTTACTTAGTTACTGGGAAGAAAGGTTAGAAATTTCCTTTTCTAGTGCTGAAATCCATAAAATATGTCAAAAAAGAACTAAAGTGGGGCGCCTGGGTGGCTCAGTGGGTTAAGCCGCTGCCTTCGGCTCAGGTCATGATCTCAGGGTCCTGGGATCAAGTCCCGCATCGGGCTCTCTGCTCAGCAGGGAGCCTGCTTCCCCCCCCCCCTCTCTGCCTGCCTCTCCATCTACTTGTGATTTTTCTCTGTCAAATAAATTAAAAAAAAAAAAAAAAAAAAAAAGAACTAAAGTACTGATTTCATTGGTTTGTTTTTGACTCAATTCTCATTTATGAAATAGAGAAAATATATATGGTAAAATGTCAACATTTACGATACCTGTCCTCCACCATTTCTAGTGAAGGAAGAAGTTAAAACTTCCTGTCGTGAAAAGGATCTGTAGCTCTCTGTGTAAAAATAACTTCACTTTACTGGCTGTAAGAAATTTAATTTTTAAAACATTTTTAAGAATATTTCTCAATTCTGGGCACATGGGATTTTGATCTGCAGTTAGTTAGAAAGTTAAGGTTAACTAAACCCTTAGGCCCCAATCAAGCTTAAGAGAATCTCAACATGTATTAGAGCACATACCAGGAGCCAGTGATCACAGTAAGTACTTTCATATAATTTCTGTTAATTAACCTAATTCAGGCTAGGAGTTATTTTATGTACCTTCAACACTTACTTATTTTGGTCCAGATAAACAGAATTCTTACATTTTTACTTGCTTATGTAATTCATACAGAAAGTTAATACTCATTTAAAAAGCTATAGTTATCAGGATGCCTGGGTGGCTCAGGCAATTAGGCCTCTGACTCTTGGTTTTGGCTACAGTTCTAAGATGGAGCCCCACAGCTGGAGCTGAAGATTCTTTCCTCCTCCCCAGCTCATGTGTGTGTGCCCATGCTTGCTCTCTCTTTTTCAAATAAATAAAGCTACAGATATATATTCTAGCTAGAAGGGTATCTGGAAATATCTAATACCTAGACAAAAAATTTGTACATGAAAGCCTCAGAGCTGGCCTTTAGGAAATGAGCCTTTAGAGGCCAGTCCCCATAATCCTAATTCCTTTGTCTCACATACTGCTGAGAATAAAAAAATAGAATTCAGCACCACTGCTGACATATAAGATAACTAAGTGGTAAACCCTCGATAAACAATAGGTAATTCACAGTATCTATTTCATAAATTCATCTAATGTACCAGAAATAAGTAAGACTTTCTTTTCTTAAAGCTACATGTGATTTATATAATTACAGCCTTTATAAATAGATATATAACAAAATATATAAAATGACACTATAAGTATTTATTTATAGGTTAGTTTGCATAATTTATTTTTTAAAACATAAAAAAGCATTTATGATCAAGTATTATAGATTCAGAAACCCTTCTAAAGTCAAAAACATTTGAAAGCTTCTGCACTTGAGTTTTCTGTCAATGAGTTCTTTACATCAGCTTATACTGAGTCTACTTCCAAACTCTTGAACTGTAACAGAAGTTAGCAAGTCAAATGGGACCTTGAATTGTACAGTAAGTATGTTTTTTTTTTAAAAAAAGCAGGTCCTATATACTATAAATGGAACCTCATTCATAAGTCTAATTTTCCTTATACCTGTTACTGTGGAGTAAGGAAAAACTGTGAGGTGAAAGAATGATCTAGAGAAGTAAATCCTAAACAGAAAATACAGTTACAAGAGAAACGTGAATGATGGTTAGAAGCAACATAAAATGGAATCTCATAGCTAAGTAACAAGACAGAGATTCTCAACTTTTTGGTCCCAGGACCACTTTAAACTCTAAAAAATAATGGAGGACTCAAAAGAGCTTTTATTATTTGGATTATGTTTATCAATATTTATAATCACAACTGAGACATTTAAAAACATTAATTTGTTCTAGAAATAAGTGATTTTTAAGTTTATGTAAGTATTTTATATGAGCAAATTTTATAAATTAGAAAGAAGTGGCTCTGTTTTACATTTTTGTGAATTTCTATAATGTTTGGCTTAATAGAAGAAAGCTATATTCTCCTATCTTCTTTCACATCCAGCCTGTGATGTTATGGCTGAAGTATATGAAGAAAATACTGCCTCAAAGTAACAAGAAACTGGAAAAGGAAAAACTTCACAGACCTCTCTGAAAGGGTTTTAGGAGCCCCAAGAACACACTTGAGAACCCAGTACACTATGTACACAGAAGCTACACGAAAAATTTAAAGAGTGATATAGACATGACAAAAGCAGTTATGTAGGGAACTATGGGTATAGTATACTACAAGTAAAACAAAATCTTCAAAATCATCCTTACTCACTGTTAGGGTATAAAGGATTAACATGAAAAACATGGCATAAACTCCTCTATTTTGCAACTGAGGAGGCAGTAAAACCAACCTCACATAGTAAAAAAAGTATAACTGTTATTTCCTGAAAATTAATGTTTCTCAGTCCTGGCTGCACATGTGAATTGTTTGGGAAACTTCAAGCACACATACAAACTCATATATACCCCTAATAATAACTAGGTCTCACAAAATGGACTAAAAGATAGTCTTTAAATAGCTGCTTTTGCTCAGGGTGATGAAAAAGTTCTGGAAATGGATAGTGGTGATGGCTGCGTAACATTGTGAATGTATTTAACGCTACCATTATATACTTAAAAATGGTTAAAATGATGAATTTTAAAATAGATGCAAAAATGAAGTTTAAAAAAGTTCCATCATAGAACACTTAAAAATGTAAAAGGGCAACAGTAAAGGGTTACTGTCAACAAGACAGTAAACAACAAGTGTTGGAGAGGATATGGAGAAAGGGGAACCCTCTTATACTGTTGGTGGGAATGTAACTTGGTATAGCCACTTTGGAAAACAGTACGGAGATTCCTTAAGAAATTAAAAATAGAGCTTCTCTATGACCCTGCAATTGCACTACTGGGTATTTACCCCAAAGATACAGATGTAGTAAAAGAAGGGCCATCTATCTATACCCAATGTTTATAGCAAGAATGGCCACAGGCCACAGTCGCCAAACTGTGGAATGAGCCACGATGCCCTTCAACAGACTGGATAAAGAAGATGTGGTCCATATATACAATGGAGTGTTATGCCTCCATCGGAAAGGATGAATACCCAACTTTTGTATAAACATAGATGGGACTGGAAGAGATTATGCTGAGTGAAGTAAATCAAGCAGAGAGAGTCAATTATCATATGGTCTCACCTGTAGAGCATAAAGAGTAATATGGAGGACATTGGGAGATGGAGAGGAGAAGTAATTTGGGGGAAATTGAAGGGGGAGACAAAACATGAGAGACTGCAGACTCTGAGAAACAAACTGAGGGTTTTGGAAAGAAGGGGGTGAGGGGTTAGGTGAGCCTGGTGGTGGGTATTAAGGAGGACATGTATTGCATGGAGCACTGGGTGTGGCGTGAACACTGAAAAAAATAAACAAACAAATAAAATTACAAAATAAAAAAAAAAAAGTAAAAGGTTGCATTCAAAAGTGAACCTCCTTCAAAAACTCATGAGATGAAGTCCTGTTTTCTAGGCTTGACAGTATATTTAAAGTAAACAAAAGAAATCTTTCAAAAAGGAACAAATACCAGCCCAAACTATTAAGGGAAGTAAGCATCGGAAAAAACGTAAGAACACCTTTGTTTACTTACCTGCAACATGCTGACTATCTCAACTTTGTTGAAGAAAATAAAAGACGTAAGAGTAGAAAGAAAATTCTCTTCAAAAACAGATGGTGTAGGCAAAATGATGTCCTGAATGTACTGTACCCTGTAAGTCTGATGTATTTTTTGCCTTAGTTCAGAATCTGTTATTGGTATAACTTCCTTAAACTTTGCAGTTTTGGTCAAAAATTCTCTATGCCTTTTTGGCTGAGCCAAAGCAGGGTCATATTCAAGGCATCCCACGACATCCATGATACACTCATCAGAAAACATTACTTCAAACAAAGTTGCCTTATTTAGGAATAAGATTCCTCTAATAATTTCATACAAATGGTGTAAGCCTTCAGTGTTTTCTAGATTCTCACAAGCTTGGAACAGCTGCAGTAGTTTTTTAATATAGCCTTCATTTTCTAAGGCCAGAGCCAGCTTTTCCCTACGGATAGGTGAGGAGAGAACTGAGGTAACTAAGTCAGCAATCTCTTCAAGTTTACTGAGTTCACATGTGGGCAGGTCAATTAGATGACTGGTTTCAGGCATTTCTTCAAATCGTTCTTCTTCTGATTCATCAATGAGGTCCTGTGTAACTTCC
Source organism: Mustela nivalis (assembly GCF_964662115.1). NCBI lineage: Eukaryota > Metazoa > Chordata > Mammalia > Carnivora > Mustelidae > Mustela > Mustela nivalis. The sequence continues at coordinate 65,505,530 of NC_139027.1, read as the reverse complement.
ACTGATGGATCCTTACCTTGAACCTAAAAACATCCAAGTACAGCTGGTTACCTTAAAATACAAAAGAAGTCAGAATTTTGGAAATCAAATCACTGACCACTGAATTTAAGTAAAAATACCCTGCAAAGAAATATTAGCAGCACAGCCACTGTTAATTAGAAGTGAATTCTAGAGAGGGAAAACATACCCAGTTTAGAGTCAATTACTTGATTCTCAATTTCATCTCTAAATTTCCCAACTTATAACTTCAGGTTAACTCTGATCCCTAACCATGTGCACATTTAAGCTAATGTTACATTGATTTATATGATGTTATGTGATAACCACATGCAGTTGTTTAGTAACTTCACTATTCCTACTAATTTTGAATTCCACAGAAGGTTAGCTCTTCTGTGGTTCCCCCAAATCACTATGTATGACTCTTAATGCACCATCATATTGGCCTGACAAAAACAATACTAAGTTTATTTTTTATTACATATACATATGTATGTGTGTGTGTATATATATTTTATATATGTCTCTGTGTACATATGTATGTGTGTATTTGTGTGTGGGGGTGTATATATTTTAGAAGGGGTGTGGGGGGAGAGAGAGAGTATCTTAGGCAGGCTCCATGCCCAGCCTGGAGCCCGATGCAGGGCTTGGTCTCACAAACCTGAGATCATGGTGAATCTGAGCTGAAATCAAGAGTCAGATGCTTAACCAACTGAGCCATTCAGGAACCCCAAATACTACTAAGCTTAAACCAAACTAAAACCCAAATCCTTGTATAATCAATAGTGAGAAGATTCCCTCAAATTACTTTTGAAATTCACTTTTGGACAAATAGTTGCTTTTGCTATGAGCCTACAACTGCTCTAAAAAACAAAGAATATTCTTGGGGTGCCTGGGTGGCTCTGTCAGTTAAGTATCTGCCTTTGGCTCAGGTCATGATCCTAGAGTTCCAGGAATGAGCCTCGCATCAGGCTCCCTGCTCAGTGGGGAGTCTGCTTCTCCCTCTGCCCCTCACACCCTGCTCTTGTGCTTTCTCTCTCTCAAATAAATAAAATCTTTAAAAAAAAATAAAAAATATCCTTTAAAAACTGGCATTCATTTAACATCTGTGATAAAATCTCCAAGTTATAATATCTAGAAAACATACTAAAAAACTTTTTTTATGATTCATGTTGACAGCTCAACAAAAGCATGCCTAACTTATAACAAGTTTTCTATAATGATTTCTATAATGACTAACAGAAAAACTTTATTCTTTATAAATTTCTTCTAATTCCTAACATAAGAGTACAATTATCCTCTTTTCACCTCAATATATCCAAATATCCAGAGATGAAAAACCTCCAGAAATTTCCAAATCCGCCAAAACAACATGAAAAAAGTCCTAAGAACTTAGAGGAAGTAGACATACTGGTGCATAAAGGATACTTTTTCTGCTAAAGTACTTTTACTTCTGAGTCCTCAACAGAGTTGCTGGACTTAGGGAGAATGACACATAAATATAAGAGAAAGGGTGGGTAACAAAGTCATAAGAGCCGTTCAGATAAAATACCATGGAAATTCAGAGGGGAAATTCCTTCCAGCTCTTGGGAGTACAGAGAGTGGTGAGGAGAGACTATAAGAAGAAATCATAAAAGCAGTAGTATTTGAGATCTTCAAAGTGGCATCTGTACTTTCAAAGATGAGTACGATTCAGATGAGGATAAAGGCATGCAAAATGCAAAGGGAACAGTAGAGGCAGACATATGGAAACGTGACATGCATATAGAAAACAGCAAAATTAGAAATGTAGATTGGGGTTCCTGGGTGGGTCAGTCGGTTAAACATCTGCCTTTAGCTCAGGTCATGATTCTGGAGTCCCAGGATTGAGTCCTAGGACCGAGGACTGCATCAGGCTCCCTGTTCAGCAGGGAATCTGCTTCTCCTTCTAGAAAAAGGGGGTGCCTGGGTGGCTCAGTGGGTTAAATAAAAATCTTAAAAAAAAAAAAAAGGGAAAAAAAGAAATGTAGATTAAAGCCAGATTATAGAAAGTCAAGCTAGAACACTTGCAGTTATTGTTCAGGGAAGTAAATGTGCAGCACTGTCCTTTAGAAAAGTCAACTGGGCATCAGGTGTTTGGAATCAATTTGAGAATATAGATAATTTAGGGTGCTATTCCAAAGTCTACATGAACAAATGAATTTGGATTACATGAACAAGTGAATTTGGACAGTGATGGTGGGACTGATAAGGGACAAAAGAGAGAAGGAACCACAATGACCCTATAGTTTTAAATCTGTCATTGGGAAGATTATGGCTCCTTTAATAAAAACTGATAGTATGGGAGAGGAGTGGTTAGTAAAAGTTGAGTTCTATTAAGTGAGGCAACTGAATACCCAGCTGGCAACTAAATCCGTAGATATACTACTCTGGAAAACGAGTAGGTCAGAAGGTAGAAATTTGGTATTAGGGTAACATGTATTAGGGTAACACTTAAAGCCAGAAGACTCTGACGGTAACCTAAGAAACAGAAGTAGAGTACAAAGTGGGGAAGAAAGAAAGAAGAAACATAGGTTATAACGAAAGAATAAGAAATCAGAAGGGGGGCGTCTGGCTGGCTCAGTCTGTGGAGTGTGCAACTCTTGATCTTGGGGTTATGAATTCAAGTCCCAGGTTGGGTGTAGAGATGACTTATGAATAAAATCTTTAACTCACAGTTCGAATGAATTTAGTCTGCATGTTTCAGAATTAAAAGCACAGCTACAAAGCATTTACAAGGTTATAGTACGTCCACTTCTATGTTATCCAGGATTACTCCTATAAGCTTCCTGGACGCTCTCCTAAATTTAATACTCCCTGATATGATCTGTCAATCCACATAAACCCAAGTGACTGGATGTCAATAATGCTGTTCATCAAGTATTTCTGGTTCTCTCCCTTTTGTGGCACGAGTTCCTTGTTTCCATGAAGTTATATGTAATTGCGGATTTGTTTTGGCCAATGAACTGTAAGGAAAAGTGTCACGTGTAACTTCTGGAAGAACTTTTTAAAAGCCAATGCTCTGACTTGCCCCCTTTCATTCTCAATTTGCAATGATCCTGGAAGTATTAAAATGAATCCTCTATCAACCTGGGTCCCTAAGTGGATGTGGTAAGCACAACCTCTTTCAGTCCAACCCTGTCACTCATTGGTCAAATAGCATTAGGGAAAAACAAACTTTTGTTGGGAGCCACTGATATTTTAGGAGTTTGTTACTGTAACTCAATCAGACCTTAACATTCTCCCTTCTGTGGCACAAATCAGTCACCCAACTGTGGCACGAGTCTGTCAACTAATTGTGCTGAGTGTGTTAAAAAAAAATTTACACTATCAGTAGGGTTCTCAACAGAAATTTCTTTTCCACACTTCTAGCTTACTTCCTTATAGCTGTTGCTCTAATTTTTCCCCCCTTTTAAGTGTCAAACACTATTTTTTTCTCCTTTAAATCTCAGGAGACAGAATTTTTCCTTTGAAAAACACCCTTCTTCATCTCACAACTTATTTTCACTTTTTCTTAATTTCTTTCCAGAAAAATGCCCCTACCTTCCCATTTTCCGAGGTTAATGCTTCCATATGTACCTTTGACTTTACGCTTTCTAAGAGCTACATATACAGAAATTATCTTAGCTCTTTTTATAAGTTCTTCCACACATAAAAGAATCTGAGTAAAGCCAAAAAATTTATAGGGACCTAACAGAGACCCCACATTTTGGGGGCATTAAGCACTAATGAGGGCCAAGGTGGGTACCAGCGACTTATACCTTGGTACTCTATGGTAGCAGCTCACAGAGACATAAGTAGAGTGACTGGTTGCATCTTTGTGTGGCCTTCTGAGGCTTTCCCACATGCCATGCTTAATCCTCTCCCTCCTTTTGTCACAGCTGCCCTTCACCCATTTGTGACACATAGGCACACAACTCCCTGTTCTAAATCTTACAGTGGTGCCTTGCCCCACCAAAGGGACAATTCAAAATATGGTATCAATGTTTAGAAAGTGAATGACTCTAATGACTAGTAACAAATCTTTATCTAAGACAAAAACAATTACTATTATTCACCACTCCCCTTAAGAAATTTATTGTCCTCTGAGCTATCATACTTTTCAGAGTTGTTTTACTTTCTCACTATAAGGAGTTAAGAAGTGACTGAGTAATATGATTTTTATTGAAATTAAAGTTGTTTTTTCAAAGGTCAGCAATGACGTCTCAGAAATGGAAAGTAAAACAGCATATGGTTCTGTGGAATACCAGGCAGTTGTGAGAAGCGATAAACTAAATGTATATTCAGCAACATGCATTTAAAACATACAGTACATGGGGCACCTGGGTGGCTCAGGTTAAGCATCTGCCTTCGGCTCAGGTCATGAACTCAGGGTCTTGGGATCGAGCCCTATGTCGGGCTCTCTGCTCAACAGGTCTGCTTCTCCCTTTCCCTCCAACCCACTCATGCTCTCTCGTTCTCAAATAAATTTAAAAATATCTTAAAAAAAAAAAAAAAGGCACAGTACTCGGTAGTTTAGTACAAAATTAAGCTTCCTGGACCAGCAAAGTGGCCAAATCTAACACCTCTTCCAAAGATAGAAAAGTGTGAGTAAAAATCAGTGACATATAAGAAGAAATAGTAACCAAGGGCAAAGGAATGAACAAATGGGTAAAGCAACAAGAGAAATCCAATATTAACACTAGACCCTCAAGAAAGGATGGGAGCAAGAGATGATATTCTCTTAGCTCAACTGTATCAGATGCTTGAAGGGTAAAAGCCATATGTTTGCTAAAATCACCTATTCCTGGGACTTAACAAGGTTGAATGGAGGCCTGTAAATAAACCTGATGAACTGAAACAATTGTTAATGACTGTTAACAATTCTAGTAATGTGCCAGACTCCTCCTTTTCAGGTTACATCTACTACCATACTGCAATATGGTATAATACTAGCACTGTTGCTCCCACTACCTTAGGCACATAAGCCTCATAATTTTACTCTAATATTAATACTGGGAAACTGAGTTAAAGCCTCCTCAACATCAATGCTGATAGAAAATGACTGGCACAAGGAAGAAATGGATTTTGTTAACTGTCAGTTGATTTCTATGCTAAATACTTCTGTACAAGTTTATCATAAGGTACAAACTGCAATAAATCAAGGAGGAAAATGAGTAATCAGTATGAAATATAAAAAGTAAATCATGGCAGGGCACCTGGGTGGCTCAGTGGATTAAAGCCTCTGCCTTCTGCTCAGGTCATAGTCCCAGGGTCCTGGGATTGAGCCCCGCATTGGGCTCTCTGCTCAGCAGGGAGCCTGCTTCCCTTCCTCTCTCTCTGCCTGCCTCTCTGCCTACTTGTGAGCTCTGTCAAATAAATAAATAAAATCTTAAAAAAAAAAAAAAAAAGAAAGTAAATCACGGCTTTATCGGACAGATAACCTGTTTCTTTAAATATATCCCTACCCTAAAATGGCTCCTCTAAATATTAGGCACATTCATACTGATATTTGCTCTGTCATATAAACACTGTACTAAATATAGATGCTTAGACAAATATAATCATTTTGCTATGAGAGTCCTGGCAAGGGGTGGCCTTTGCAGTTAAGGATTAGTCTTGCCTAAAGAAAAGATCTGGCTCTTGCCTAACTCCTGAGAGGTAACCTCTATGCACTTTTAATATCCTGTCTGACATGAGTGTTTTCTGTTCACCTGGGAGCACTGGGCTATGCTAGACATTCTGTGTGTGGGTAACTAGGTGGTTTATAGTGGAGGTCTTGGACCACACAGTATCAGCTCAACCTGTGGAAGTGCTAGAAACTAAAGTCTATCACAGGGCAGTCAGCCTGCTTATAGGACTAACAGCCAGTGAAAAACTGGACACAAAGGTTGGGGTAAGCTTCTCTGGTCAGCAATACTATGTGCAGGTTGCCACACAACATTGCTGGAAGTAAGTGCTGTCTGCGTAAGTATCCTGAGAAAGAAAACTGGAAGCTCAAGCCTGGAACTGCCCCAGACTTTGCCCTATGTGCCTTCTCCCACTGGTAATTTTAATCTGTATCATTTGTATCATTTCACTGTAATAAACTGTAATGATAAATATAACAGCTTTGTGGAGTTTTGTGAGTCTTTCTCACCAAAAAAAAAAAAAAAAAAGCGAATCCGACAGTTGCTGTAGAACTCTTAAAAAAACACGAGTGAAAAACAGTAAACAAATTTCAGCAAAACTTTCTAGGACAAATGTACCAAGTCTTCAGAATATATATATAGATCCAGGAATTAATATTAAACAGTACATGCTGATATGTGGGAGGGGAGTAGGCATAATGTAATATGCTGAAATACCATCCACCATATAAATATATGTTTCAGGAGAAATGTAATCCAACAACCTACTTCTTTTTTTTTTTAATTTTATTTTTTTCAAAGATTTTATTTATTTGACACAGAACAAGCGAGAGACAGAGAGCAAGCACAAGCAGGGAAAGGGGAAGAGGCAGAGGGAGAAGCAGACCCTCCGATGAGCAGGGATGCCGATGAGGGACGCGATCCCAAGATTATGGGATCATGACCTGAGCTGAAGGCAGCCGCGTAACTGACTGAGCTACCCAGGAGCCCCTAACATCTTAGTTCTAAGTAAGATGTTTATCTTCTATCTTACTCATTCATTCTTTAAATATGTGCTGAGCACACACACAACATGTGCCAGTTGCCACACTACTGGAGGAGGGAGATTACAAAACAAAGTATCATTTTTCAGGAACTTATAATAAAAAGTTTAATCTTTATATATCTTTTTTTAAAAAAAAGATTTATTTTATTTATTTATTTGACAGACAGAGATCACAAGTAGGCAGAGAGGCAGGAAAAGAGAGAAGAGGAAGCAGGTTCCCTGATGAGCAGAGAGCCTGATGTGGGGCTTGATCCCAGGACCCTGGGATCATGACCTGAGCTGAAGACAGAGGCTTTAACCCACTGAGCCACCCAGGCGCCCCTATACTATTAATACTCTGAACAGTAGTGTTTCCCTCTTTTCTTTTTGAAGTTTTGTATCCTTCAGCATGCTTTCACTTTTTCATGGACCAGTTTTTTCCCCTCATTTTATAGATGAATGCATGCATGATTAAGGTTTCCTGAATCCAGAACAGAGCAGCAAGTTTTGTGGACTGCATGTGTCTGAATCTGCAACAGAGATCATTTTTAAGTCTTACATCTCACTTTACAGAAAACTTGGCAAACATAAAATTCAATCTCTATCTTGTGGAGAGCACACAAGAATAAGTATTAGGACCTTCTCTTCATCACCGCCCATAAGTTTAAAGACAGGCAAAATACAAAGGCAAAGTAATAACGAAACAATCTGTGTTATATTCTTATGTATATTTTAAATTTACATATTTAGCAAAATCATATTTACCAGTGTTTTCACCTGTTCATCAATGGAAATTCTTCTATTTAATAGTGCATACTAATAATGCTCCATTAATACCTGATACATACCTAGTAAGATATGAGGTAGAAAGAAACAAACCATCTACCTCCAGTTTAGATTTGTGACCTAGAGCCAGCCATTAAATAAGCTTTATATAGAATGAGAAGGTTCATATTATACTTTCTTGCACTGTGTGGCAATGTTACTGAGAAGACTAAGGAAAAGAATTACTGTGGTCAGATGCATTAAAACTAACTCAAGAACCTTCAGTAATCAGAATCACTATAAAGAAAAGCTGATAGAAGTGAAAATGACAAGAGTCAAAAACACTAGAACAGAATATTACATTAGGCAACTGTTGAAAAAGTGATCCGATTTACAGAAAATAATAGTTAAAATGCTACGGTTAATTTAAAATTCCAGTTACCAGCTGTCACAGACTGTATCTGCCTAAGGAAACATACTTAAATGTAGTATGGTATACTGAATGGAATCCTGGAATAGAAAAAGGACACTACGTCTTAAACTGAGGAAAACTAGGATGACTGGGTGGCTCAATCAGTGGCTCAACTGGTTAAAGCAACTGGCTCTTGATTTCAGCTCAGGTCATGATCTCAGGGTCATAAACTTGAGCCCCGAGTTGGGCTCTATGCTGGACATGGAGACTGCGTAAGATTCTCTCTCTCTCTCTCTCTGCCCCTACTATGCTCAACTGTACACACTCACTCTCTATCTAAGAAAATAAATAAGTGAAATAAACTGGGGAAATCTGAATAAAAGATAGCCTTTAGCTAATAATAATGTATGAGGAATAATAATAATGAACAACAACACCATATGAATATTAACTCATCAATTATGACCAGTGTATCCTACAAATATAAGAGACTATTAACAGGAAGAACTGGAGGAGAAGGTGTCAGGGAGAAAGTACACAGAAACTCTCTCTGTATTTTCTACTCGTATTGTCTATAAATCTGAACTTCTAAAATTAAAAACTTTCCTTTTTAAGATTTATTTATTTGAGAGAGAGAGAGCAGGCAGAGTGTGTGAGGGTGCACTGGGGGCAGGGAGCAGAGGGAGATAGAGAAGCAGGCTCCTGGCTGAGCAGGGAGCATGAAGCAGGGCTTGATCCCAGGTCCCCAGGATCATAACCTGAGCTGAAAGCAGATGCTTAACTGAATGCATCACCCAGGTGCCCCTAAAATAAAAACCAATTAAAAAAAAAAAAAGAGCTAGGGGTGCCTGGGTGGCACAGCGGGTTGAGCATCTGATTCTTGGTTTTAGCTCAGGTCATGATCTCAGGGTTATGGGATTGGGCCTTATGTTGGGATCTGTGTGGGGACTGCATGAGAGTTTCTCTCCTGCCGTTCCTTCCACCTGTGTGCTTCCTGTATCCCTCTCTAAAAATAAATCCTAAAAAAAAAAGTTCCAGGTACCTGAGAGTTACCACCTATCTTATATTCTGCCGTATTATAAATTCTTTTAGAACTGAAGTCATGAGCACTTTCAATCATTAGTGTCTGGCACACAGTATTCATAAACATTAGGTAAGCAGGTGACCAAATTTTAAAGAAAAACCTCAAAGACTTAGAACTTAATTATTTACTGACCTTTTATTAATTATGAATATATTCTATCGAACTTTAAAGTGATAAACACATGCTCTCTCCACATTCTAATATATTCTTTCAGGTAAAAATGAAAAAAAGTCAAGAATGCAAACTTAAACTAATATTATTTAAAAAACCTTACCTGACATATTTTTTCCCAAATCTCATCGCAGCCAGCTTTTTCCTGAAAACTTAGAGCCAGATCATAGTTCTCAGCTTCCGACCAAACAATTAACGTATCCTGTTTAAAAATAAAGATTTTTACATCATCACACTAGAAAAGCTAAAAAAGAAATAACTACGAAGTAGAAATCAAGAGAACAGGAAAAAGCATAGTAATGACAAATGCCCTCTGATGAGTGTAATTAATGTATACTCAATCGATACAACATAACTGTATTTTGCTAGCCTTTGAAACTTAGTAATATACTGGCAATGGAACAGTTTGGGTATTAAAATGACATTGAGCTATTTTCTGAAACAAAAATTATTGTTATTTATTAAATATTAAAATATATACTTTTATTTATGTGTTTTTAATATAAATTTATTTAATATAAAATATTAAAACATAGAGCTTAGCAGGCTCTAGCTCAGGTTACCAAGATAATGTCGAGTGGAAAATTTAGCCACTCTTGGCCAAGCTGTAATGTAGACATTTGAATCCTCTACTGCCTTTCTCCTCTGAATCTGGAAAAGCCTTCAAGATATGAAAGAATTCAAAACAATGATGAAATGAATATACTCTAGCTCTAAGTATTACCAACACTTCAGCAGCTTAGTTTGTAAAGAAATTAGGGGTTTAGGTGTTTTTCTACTAATGTCCCTAATTTTACCACTAACAAAAAGTCAGTTAAGCTTTTAGGAAAAAGTTGTCAACCCCTTTATTAAAAACCAAAGTTTGGGTTTAAAACACAGACACATCTAAACACAAAAAATCATTATGGGGCGCCTGGGTGGCTCAGTGGGTTAAGCCGCTGCCTTCGGCTCGGGTCATGATCTCGGGGTCCTGGGATCGAGTCCCGCATCGGGCTCTCTGCTCGGCAGGGAGCCTGCTTCCTCCTCTCTCTCTCTCTGCCTGCCTCTCTACCTACTTGTGATCTCTCTCTGTCAAATAAAATCTTAAAAAAAAAAAAATCATTATGCAACACTCAATGAAATGGACAGTTTTTTAAGGATATGTAACAACGGAAGTTTAGTATGATTAAAACTTTGACTTTCAGAAAATACATGTTTAAAAAAAAAAGAAAATATACATGTTTACATCCTAATTACCAAGTATATAATCTATAAAAATACCTTATAACTAATGATTGTTCATCTAATCCTTCTAAATATTGTGGCCTGATATTAAAATATGTAATACTAAAAAGAGTCTCAGATAAAGTCTTCAAAATCAAAACACTTTAAAACTTTGATAGCTTTAATCTTTAAAGGAAAAATATCCTTCAGTTAATCCAGGTCTCAGATTAATACTTATCTGCTGTTTAATCAGGTAAGAAAAACAACTGGAAAACTGTGTTCTCTCTTCTGCCTGGCTGTGCTCCTTGGAAGGAAATTTTGCTAATCATATATTCTAAAATTTTATCAGGTAACTCCTTTCATTTAAAAGCTTTCCATGGGGCACCTGGGGGGCTCAGTTGGTTGGGCATCTGCCTTCGGCTTGTGTTGTCATCTTGGGGTCCTGGGATCAAGCCCCACATCAGGCGCCCAAGTCAGCAGGGAGCCTGCTTCTCCCTCTACATCTCCCCTCTGCTTGCACTCTTTCTCAAATGAATAAATAAAAATATTTTTTAAAAATTCTACATTTTCTAGCTGTGTAACAAAGAAAAATGTATTTCACATTCAAAAATAAATAAAAAATAAAATAAAACAAAAACTTTCTGTGGCTCCTGCCATATACAGAAGAGGTTTTGAAACATTTAAAAACAAAAACAAAAAAACCCAGCAGAACTCTTTTTACAAGCAAAATTTTACTAAGAATCTTCAAATAACAAGGGGTGCCTGGGTGGCTCAGTGGATTAAAGCCTCTGCCTTCAGTTCAGGTCATGATCCCAGGGTGCAGGGATGGAGCCTGCTTCCTCCTCTCTCTCTGCCTACTTGTGATCCCTGTCTGTCAGATAAATAAAAAAAATCTTAAAAAAGAAAGAAAGAAAGAAAGAAAAGAATCTTCAAGTAATAAAGAAGATATAAAGACAAAGCTCCTCTGGTTAAAGGTCTAGGAAACACACTCAGGCTCATGTACTTTACTCAACCAGAGTCAACTTCTTAGAGCTCTGCTTCAAACAGCAATCTCCAGTACTCTATTTGTATGTCTTGAATTATTTATACATTACACTCAGGAATATTAGTACAGCAATGCTCTATAAAACACACACTAAAATAGAAATAAAAACCTTTATATTAAGATAAAATAAGCAACATTTAAAAACGTTTGAACTGTTTGGGCTCCATACCATTATTAACATTTTAAGACCCAATATACACTTAGGGCACAGTATATACACACAAATGACAGTAGATACAAATCTGTAGATACAAATCCAGTAGATACAAATCTTTAATACCATCCTTCTAATAATTCTGAATTTGGGGGGGAAGAGCAACTTCTTGTGAGATCTATTATTTTTTTTTAAAGATTTTATTTATTTGAGAGAGAGCACACAATCAGGGAAGAGAGGCAGAGGGAACCCAACATGGGGCTCCATCCCAGGACCCTGAAATCATGACTCAAGCTGAAGGCATCTACACCCAACTGAGCCACACAGGCACCTACGTGAGATTTTACCATTGTTTCTGCGTTATTACTTGCTGACAGATTAACAAGGAGTATAGATGTCAGTTTTACCATTATCATGTTCATTTCTACTTACATTATTGCTTTCAGGCCTTTTTAAGGCGTATGTTCATTTTATTAGGGTTACAGGTCAGCTTAAATTGGAAAATATCTATAAATAGTTATCTACACGTGCAGGCTACCATAATTCACAGTAGTTAGGGAACCTTTTTATGGAAGTGTTACTTTTAGAATACCATGTCTTTTTTTTTTTTTTTTAAACTTCTGACCACTTGCTTATTAAGTATTAGCAGAAGTCAATTTCTTCTTTTGATTAAAATATCTAAGCAGGCTTCTTCTCAAATCTCATAGCTTTATATATAATGTCCATTCCATCTTGGAGATCACTAGTACAACAGGATGAAATCCAGAGTACTTTATCCAGGCACCCAGGGCCCTTTCCAATTTGGTTCCCATCTATCTTCTGAGCAGAAATCCCAGTAAGCTATCAAGTCTGACTTAAAGTAATTAAGTCCCCTTCTTCAAAATTTTCTTGTTTGTTTCTTCTTAATGTTAAGTCTTCTCCCTAAGCCAGTCAAAACCCCAGAAACTAAATGGGATTTATATTCAGAATCCTTTTTCAATATAAAGAGGACTGACTTTGGGTGATGGTTACATATACAAATTCCCATGCTTCCTTGGAGTGAAGCCCCAAATTCTTATTTTTAACAAGGGTCTCCGATAATTCTTTTGTTAAGTCAAATTTGAAAACATCACCTAAGTGTATCTCTGGCTGGTTACAGAGGATAGGGAACTGCCATCAGAGCAAGCACTTTCCAGCTCTATAAAACCTACTCAAAATGGGTTACAAATCCCATCCTTTCTTCTTCCCCTCCCTGGAAACCTACTATTTCAATTAAAAAAAAAAATACAACCCTAAGAAATACTTCTAATAATTGCTTATCACAAAGGTCACAGTAAAAGCTCCTAGGTAAGAGAGCACAAAGGTGGCATAAGAACCTTTTAAACAAAACAAAAAGTGTCAAAAGGCAGGGTTTCTTACATATCCCAAAGTCAAACTCAGTTTTAGATGTAATGTCTGTTTCAAAATGCTGTGCCCTTTGTATTATATTTTTTGCTCATTTGTGTGTGACACACAAATCTTTGGGACATTATTAATGCCTGTTTAAACTAAGAGAAGCTTATGAGTTTTTCTCTACCAACTGAACATTTAACCACCACTACATCCCCATGGAAATCAGATTTAAAATGAGCCTGCAGGGAGAATAGAAAAAGTCAATTTTATTTGGTTCGGTCCTTTAAAAAAATAAGAAAGGTGATTAAGTCTAACACCAGGATGGAAGTTAAGACATGAGCTGGAGAGGCTTGATAATTTAGCTTTTACTGAATCAGATTCTCACAACGTAGTTTTATTATAAGAAATGGTCACTTCTGATCTTAAATATTAAAAATACATTCTTGAGGTGAATACTGTTTAAATCAAAGGTTCTTAATTCAAGGTCTAAATCATACCTTAGAACTGTATTTAAAACTGGGTGCTTTTAACATCTTTTCTATGGAAAGGGTCTCTAGGTTTTACATTATACTCACAAAGCCACCTGTGACACATTTACAATAGTCTAACAGACCAATGGATTATCATTGTCAGTCTACCTCTCTAGTGCATTAACATGAATGAACTCTACTCGTGAAATATTTGAGATCTTACTGCTGTCAAGACCCTATCTTTGCCCCAACACTGATGAAATTCAATACAGACAGAGCTGAAGTTTTTCAAAAGGATCGCTTATTTTTTTTAAAAGGGAGAAGAGAAATAATCAGATTTGTAGATTTTGATTTGCAGATTCAAAATCAATTTAGAAGTCTGAAAATAAGTGTGATTAACCAGAAATATGATGCAACATCTAGTTCTCTACTTTAATGGGTATTTGACCTCAACTTATTGAGGTGGATTTTTAAAATATAGTATGGCATAACATACAGTCTAAAACAGACATGATGCTATTGCTAAAAACAATACTAGTATCTTCCTAAAATCCAAATATATTTGGATATAATGGGAATAACCCCAGACTAGCATTAGGACCTGAGCACCACTCAGTTTCACTATCCACTATTTCCGTGACTCAACACAGTATTTAACCTCTTTGATTTTTCTTTCCTCACTGGAAAGGAGGAGTAGGACTGATGAGATTATTATGACTACAGTTATCTTATTGAGCTTATTTGTCACATACCATGCTGAAGCATTTTCATACATTAATTCACAACTATTACATGACATAGGTAGTATCTTCATTTAAAAGGTAAGATCCAAAGAAAATTTGCTCAGGAGATTTGAAATAATGAAATAAAAAACTTAATTAACAGTATTCAGCTCTAAACCCATGTCCCTCCTACTATGCCCCATAAAAAATGTAAACAATTCTAAAAGAACACAAAGTTCTCAACAATTTGCTTCCTAACCTCCCGCCCAGAGGAACTGTATTTATCTAGGCATCTATCTGGACTCCTATGTAAGAACCCTCTTCATCTGATATCCAAGGATTTTTCCTTAGTCCCATTCCAAACCACCACCCAGAACATCCATTACTGCCTAGATTACTGCCCAGCCTTTCCAATCTATTAATTCACGTCCTCCACTCATCCATTACTGCCCAACCTTTCCAATCTATTAATTCACATCCTCCACTCATGCTTGTGATCTATAGCTAGAGTAGACTCTACTCATTATAAATCCATGCTGTTATTTCAACTCAGCATTCAAAACTTTCAACTCCACCTTTATCTTGGCAAATGTTCCTCTAGCTAAAACCTAGAATAGTCTCAATCTTACCTTTGAAGGATAAGAACAGCCATTCATGGACTGCCCCTCTCCTTAACAAAATTCTGTTCTCCCTTGGTTTCAAGACAACACTTTCCTGATTCTCTACTCTTTCCAATTGCTTATTCTTCCTCTTGACTAGATCTTCTTCCTGTAAACCAAATACCTAACCCAGCAGCATGTCCTGTCAATTCTATCTTCTATATATACACGTATCTCAAATCCATCCGCCTCTTTCCATCTTTACTGACCTCACCCTAACCCAGTTCAACATTGTATCTTGCTTCGATTATGCTGTGATCTCCCAACTACTCTCCCAGTAATTGCCTCTCTTCAATTCCACACACTGATGTTACTATTTTGGATCATGTCATTCTTCTGCTGAAAATATTCAAAAGATTTTCAACTTTAAAAATCTAAACCACAGGTGGAGAAGGGGTGAAAAAAAAATCCAAACCAAAGATAACAGAACAGTATATAGTATGCTACCATTTATGCCAACAAAAGGGAAAATGTGTATGTGACTATATACCTAGTTGTTTACACATGCATAAAACCTCTAGGAGATATGCAAGAAACTGGCAATACTGGTGGCCTCTAGCAAGGGAAACTATGGATGGAGTTCAGGGTGGAAGAGACTTCACCAAATACTTTCTAAATTTTTAAAGATGTGAATGTGTTATCTATCCAAAATAAATAAAAAGGGATTTTTGCTTTTTTGAAATATACAAGCCACTAGCCAAATGACCTGCTTTCTTGTCACCTTCTCAGTTTCTGGATAGAACCTGGCAATACACTACTAGTGATCCTTGATTCCTTCTCTGTCATATTTAATCATTCTCCAAATCTTCCAGCACTTTCTTGTTAATATACTGGAGCTCTATTTCTTCTTTACAATTCCATTTACTACACTGAACGGATTTTCATTTTCCTGCATCTGAATTATAGCAAAAAGTCTTGCTTCCTAAAGCTCTTATTCCCTCTATACCCCCAATTCATTATTCATAACATTGCCACACTTGCTTCCTAAACGCAGTATCATTTTCATCATGTTAGGCCCCTACTCAAGAATCTAGAATATGGGGTGCCTGGGTGGCTCAGTGGGTTAGGCCACTGCCTTCGGCTCGGGTCATGATCCCAGGGTCCTGGGATGGAGTCCCGCGTTGGGCTCTCTGCTCAGCAAGGAGCCTGCTTCCTCCTCTCTCTCTCTGCCTGCCTCTCTGCCTGCTTGTGATCTCTGTCAAATAAATAAATAAATTCTTAAAAAAAAAAAAAAGAATCTAGAATAGCTCCCTTTTGTGTAGTAAACCACGCTCACAAATAAGAAACCTCTGCTGCCAAGAGCCTTAATAACTTTTGTGTCAGGTGTACTATTTCCTTACCTATCACAATTCCTTCAACAGACACCATCAGGGAGAGTGAAATTTTTCTTAAAAATTCTAGTTCAAATTAATCTTTCCTTTTTAAAATTTTCTACTGTCCAAGTCTGTGGAATAAAACTGCTTTATATAAATTCTGTGTTGGTTCATACCTGCTGTAAAATCTCAGTCAAGAAACTTGAACTTTCTGTGCCCTAACTGCCTCATCTGTTAAATGCTTTCATGAGCTTTCAATAAGGACTGGGTTAAAACCCTTTATCAGATAGTTTATTATCGATACATAATTGTTTCACCTGTTACATCTTGTCTCCCAATAAAACCAAGGATTGGGACTTTTATGTACTTCTTTCCTAAACGCAATTAACCCAAATTGTATTAAAACTGTATTAAATATGAAAGGTATACAACTCTATGACTCTGCTTTTGATTTAGTCAAGATCCATAGGATGGATTCTAAATAACTTAAAATTTTGGCATGTTATCAGACACTATTTCATGTTCTACTGTATCATCATTCTCTTCTGTTTCCAATGTATTTAAACACTTAACAAGTTTATCAGCTCCTTTAAGTTTATCTTCTTCCCATTAACAACTTCACTATAGTCCACAGTACTGAAGCAAGAAAGTGTTGTGAATCAATGATGACCTATTGATATGGGGTCCTTTGACATTCCAATTCAACTCATTCTTTAACGTATTTTGAGCCCATCATTCAGAATTTGGCTCATTTTAGAACTGCAATGTTAAAAAAGAATCTTAAATAGTGCTCTTTGAATTTATTCAATGTATTTTGTAACAACATTTCCTATAAACTATGAACATTCTCATTCCCTCAAATCTTTTTAAAATTAAAAATCGGAATGATTCATATATTTCATATAAACTTTGGAAATGGTTATTTTCTGGATTAATACACTGCATAACTTAAACAATGATATTTAAAAAGTAATTCTAATGGACACAGAAAAACATCATTGTGCTTGGAAATCCCAATTTGTATAATCTGGTAAAAAGTGCAAACTGAACAAGATTTTGGTGAAAAAACTGTATCCATAACAAAGAAACTAAGTTTAAGAGAATTCCTAAATTGCTCTTTGATTCTATTAGAAAAGTGCACTCAATTTAAATAAAAATAAAGAAAACAAAACAAGTGACCTCAATTATACATTTTTCAATCTTAGGTACAAAGCTTTTCCATATTATTTTCAGTGCTACAGAGTTCTCTTACAGTTTAATGTTATTTGGTAAAGGTAATTCAGTTAGGAAAAAAATACTTAAAGATCCCAATAGTATATTATTGAAATATGATTAATTACAGAAAACATTTTTCCCAAAAGGATAAAGTTTTAAAAATAAGTACTTTTTTCTCCAATACTTAAGTTTTCGAGCAGAGTAATATTACACAGAAAATCATGTTCCAAAGTTCCTAGTGAAATATCATGTACTTTTGGACAAACGTCAGAGGGCTATTTTATACACAAACCTCCACCATATGTGATCTGATAGTTACAACAATTAAAGAATTTTATATACAATCTGAGAAGAACCCACATTATAATTAATTTGTAGGAAGTCACATTTAAGAAGACAGTTTCTGAGAATTTTATATTTGTGCAGATAGGGGGAAAAAAGATAACAAAACAGTATTTCTTTCCCCACAAAAAAGAAGGCCAACAAAAAATAAAACAGAAGTAGCTACCTGGTAAAATTCCATGCAGAGAATAACCATCTGCTTGGCTGACTTAGAAATTAAATTTACTTAAATGTCTAAGGTATAGGAAACATTTTTCAGGTGTTTAATACAGGACAAATGTTTAATTTGATTCCCCATCAAAGACATGCAGTACTTCCTAAGCAGAAGGAAAAAAATTAATTGAAAATTGAAATATTTCAAAGACATGATTAAGAATGTATTGCATACACAAAAAAATTGTTTAACAGTTAGACCTTTACTAATAACGAGATGTGCAACAGAGAAATTTCATTCTTCCAACTGTGAAGTATTTCTGGGTATCCAAATTTTCATTGACCTTGAAGTACGTATTGATGATATAAATATAATCCTAAAATAACTTATCTTTTCCTTCAAAAATCTGTCATACTCACTTTACACACCACACACACACACACAGGAAATAATCCTAATGTCTAACAATAGGTGTATATCATAAAAGAAGAATGCTATACAGTTTTAAAAAAATCCTAAATCTACATTGTTAACATCAACAAATCTTCCAATGAACTGCTGAGTGTAAAATCAGAGTACATGTAAGAGCTTGAGATCGACCGTGTAAAGTTTAAAAACACACAAAACACTACATATTATTTATGGATACATACATATGCAGATAAAGTATATAAGCATATACAGAAATAATACATCAACTTCAGAATAGTGGTTACCTATAAAGGATGGAGAATGGATAGAATGAGATGGGCACAAAGGGGGCTTTAACTCTATCCACAGTGTTCTACATTACAAAAATTAGAAACAAACATGGTATAATGTTAACATTGTTAAATTTGGTAGTGTTACACAGACACACATTTTCTATACTTAAAAATTTTGAAATCTTCCATGATAAAAATGAAAACATTCACAGAAGAAAAGGTCGAATCACCACTACCATTTCCAGATTAAGTAACTGGGCATACTAAAATACAACACAGGTTTTCTTCTCCCAGATAAGACAATAAATATTAACAGAAAATATTACATGATTGACAATGTACACTTTTTATAAAGTATCCACTGATTATATTAAAAATACACAATTAAAGAACAGGATTTAAGTGCTTCTATTTCAAAAACTCTACCTTTGCTTGAGTCAAAGGATTGAATTTCACACCACAAATAGGCTTTCCTTGCTTTAAAGAGTACCCCTTTAATTTTCTTTTATGTCATTTCCTTCAATGTGATTGAGAATAAAAGGCTTAGTATACAGGGTAAAAAAGATACCTGACTCTCTGTAAATAAGACCAATGAATACACTGTATTCTAACATAAACCAACAGTGGCTCAATTCAAAGACAATAAATTACTGCCAGTACAAAAACTTTGACTTTCTCAGTTTGAAACTTTTGACCTATAGGGAAATACATAGAATGTGTAACTGTTTACCAAACATGTTTTTCTTGTCAGGAAAGCTTTCCCATCTTTGTCAGATTAATACTTCCTTGATCACAGATGAAGTCTTTCAAATTAAAGATAAACAACTACTTGCCTGTTGTTTCTGATATGCAGTGTTTGGATTTATCTTTGATTCCAAGAGTAGTGATCCTGAAAGATAAAAAATAGTATTTGTTAAGTTTCAATTTGTAAAATTCTGAATAAAATATCTGAATATGAATTTAAAGAAAAGAACTTGTTCTCTTCCCCTAGCTAGACATGCGAAGTAATCAAATGTATTCTGATTCATGTTCTTCTCTTCAGATCTCTGCTTTATATAGAACACACCATCTTATCCCCCATATATAACCCCTTAAAGGAAAAAAAATCCACCTAAGATCAACATTCAGACCCAAAATATAAGGAGACTAGATGTCCATTAAAGTTTTATTGAAATGAAAACTTTGAGGTCTAAATGACTACTTGAAGCCAAGCTCTTTTTAACAGTCATTTTATTGCATTTTCAGTTTAACAAAACAAATTACAAAGGACCACAACAGGAATCTAAGTACTTAGCACACAAATAACAGAAGGGCATTTTTGCTTTACTCCTTAACAAAATGAAGGATACTTCATATAGAAATAAATGTCCATACCTATTCAAAACAAAAGGTAAAGAGTACAAAGTACAAGAATAAATCTAAGATTGTTATTTTTCTATTATCTGCGCATAACTGCTCAAATCGAGGCGTTCAGATTACAGTGAGAAAGGTTTTCATTACGCTCTACATTTTATAATTAAAATACTTCACATATGACTCGTACAATAAACCAACGGATTTAACTTTACAATCTGTACTGGTGTCCTAACTTGTTTAGGTTGTAAAGCACCCACTTTTTCATGGCAACCTCTACAAAGGCAGCCTGGGGGGGATCCTAGACTACAGATATGCTTGTGCGTGCATGTATCGTGGCAACAGTCTGCAATAACTGCAGGAAAAGGTGCTTTTTGGTTTTCCCCAGCACCTGTCGACTGAGGCAAGCGGGTTTTTAAAAAATGGGCTTAAAAAAAAAAAGTCCAGGGGCGCCTGGGTGGCTCAGTGGGTTAAATAAAGCCTCTGCCTTCAGCTCAGGTCATGATCCCAGGGTCCTGGGATGGAGCCCCACATCGGGCTCTCTGCTCAGCAGGGAGCCTGCTTCCCCCTCCCTCTCTCTCTCTGCCTGCCTCTCTGCCTACTTGTGATCTCTACCTGTCAAAGAAATAAAACCTTTAAAAAAAAAAAGTCCACTCAGAAAGTAAAGTTTCACTAAGCTTTTTGAAATAGACATATAATGGATAAGAAAACAAAAAAATAAAGGGAGGGGGAGGGTCAGCTCCCTAGGACGAGAAAAAAACTATTCTGTCTCTCGTTACTTCCTCCGTTCTCACTCAAAGGCGAAGACTGGAGAGGAAGGGGTCAAACCCTTCATAGGGACAGGAGGCGGGGGAACAGAATCAACGTTTGACTGAGGGTAAATCCGGACAAAGTAGTTTGTTTTTACTGTACAGAAGTGCAGGCACAAAACCAATGCGCCGTCCCAAGATGTGGTAGTAACCGTACCCGGCCCAGGGCCTAAACGCCAGGGCTGTGCCCAAACCGGAGGCACTGATTGCCCCTTATCTTATGTTCCAATAACCTTACCGTCGGATTCAGCCCGAACCAGCAGCGACATCCCCTTGAGTTCCTCCACATAAGTGGAGGAGACATGCCCGGTGCCTCGGTCGTCCCACTGACGGTCTTCGTTGAGGGTGTAGACCTTCACTCGCCGCCGCGTATCCGACATGGTGGCTGCTGTCCCCACCGCCCCGGCCACCGCCTCCTCGCTCACCTCGTCCGCGCCCCTCACTCTTGAGAGACCGTTGCGGCGGTGGCGGCAGCGGCGGCGGCGGCTCCGGAGAGGCCCGAGTTCACCATGGCTCCCAAGGTTCAGTCGCGGGAAGGGGCAACAAGAGTCACCAAGACCTCTCCGTCCGGAGGCCCGGTAACCTTTCACTTCACCTCCGCACACACCCACCCTCCACTCCCTTTGCCCCCCCAGAGCTCGCTCTCCCGCCGCCGCCGCCGCCGCCGCGGTTAACTACTACAGATCCGCCATCTTGTAACCCGATTCTCTCTGCCTTTCTCTTCCTCCTCCAGCAGGCTCGCACGGGCTGTACTAGCAGGGGCTACGGCGGCCGACGAGTCCAAAGCGCGGTGCCTCGGCTTTCCGCACGCGCTTCCCGAGCTTGCGGTGCTCGGTGTTCTCGCGAGGCGGACGGAGTACAGGCTCTAAGTGGGAGGGTCTAAGTGCGACTTCCTCTTTTCTGGGTCCCGCCTGCTGGCGCGGGATCTCGGCCGGGTGGTCGGTTCTCGCGAGTTCCTTGTAGCCTTTGGTGCCGGGAGGTTCCTTTCAGAGCCAGACGCCAAGAGCGGAGGCTTGGATCTTTTTTCGAGCGGTTGCTGGCTGCACCGGGGGTGTGACGAGCCGTGGGACCCAGCTCTGAGGCAAAAGTAAAGCATACCTGGGAGGTACGCATCATTGGACGGACTAACCCTGGGCAAAAAGGAAGGAAATGTGCCCGCACTCCTTAATGGAAGCTGACCCTGTCAGCCTAAGGGAGAAAAATAACTTAAATTTCTTTCTTTGAATATGTAGGAACTTTGACCCCTGGAAATTACGGGGACCGGAAACCCACTAAAACTCGTAGCATCTGTTGGGAGTTAAACATCTCCTCAGGAAGTGTTCTATGGACCACCCAGGCGATTATACAGTGGAACATTAGTGTGTTGACAAATTCTTATTTCCCGCCAAAGCCTATCACCCTTAGGCTTTTGGTAGCTGGGCATTGAAAAGCATGCTTTCCACTTTGCGAAAATGCAGTGCTCTTCCCTTGTTTGTAAGCTCGGAAAATAAGTCTTCAGAGAAGTTTAGGGAAGTGGAGGGGACTTACTTTCCTAACGCATCTAAGAGCATTCTTTTGATACTTTTGAGTTTCTCTTAGGAGCATTTTTTGCGTTATCTATCGGGAGGTGGTCAGCGCTGAATAAGCTAAGGAGGAATTCTCTGGGCATTCACGTTGTCAAACATCACATTAACTGTCAAATATTCCCCTGTGGATACCAGTCATGTGCTGGGCAGTCGTGTATTTCAGTCCTCGTTCGTTCTTCACAGAATACTTTCCGTTTTTAAAGAAATTCCTAGCTTGCTCTGTCGTCCGTTCTTTACAACCCATTCGTCTGAAAGGTGAAAACAGACACGACGCACACGTTGATCCTGCAGCGGATCTTGGGGGTTGTAGTCATTACTTACCGGGTTTCGTTAAAACGTGGTTAGGTTTTGACCAGATCATTTGTGTGGACACCCTTCGGCGATGCACTAAAAACGTAAGACGTCTTACATAGAAAGACGCCTGATAAAAAACAAATTCTAATTTCAAAATCTGGATACATCGCATTTTTGAAAGATCTATAAAGGACTTGAGAAAATGTGTTTGAATCAAGGATTCAAATGTAATAATAGAGCCATCAATTGCCGTGACTGATGTGCACAAATGCATTTTGAGCCCAGAGAAAATAACCTTTCTGTCTTGAGTCAGAGAAGCTTCACAGATAAAGTTTTGAAGTAGGTGTTAGAGGATCCCTAAGTGGGAGTTTGCAGTTTGGCTTGGGAAGGTGTTCAAGGCAGAGGGGACAGGGTGAACAAAGTCATTATATGTTGCTGGCCTCAAAGAACTTACAGGTTAAGTTATATGTAAATTAAAGGAATGAAAACTATACAGAGGTCACCTTAACACTATATGTGTTGAGGTTAATGTCCCACAAATAGAACTAACTCTGGACAAAATTGTGAAACAAGAGTGATTTCCTGCAGGGGCGCCTGAGTGGCTGATTGGGAAGGGGTCCAGTTGTGTAGCCCCTCTCTATAGAGACTTTGACCCTGTCCTCAGATTTTGAACCCTGGTCCTTTCTGATTTGTTGTAGAGATAATTAGTTCTCTTCTTTGATCACTG
Source organism: Mustela nivalis (assembly GCF_964662115.1). Taxonomy (NCBI): domain Eukaryota; kingdom Metazoa; phylum Chordata; class Mammalia; order Carnivora; family Mustelidae; genus Mustela; species Mustela nivalis. Next base: position 65,482,350 of record NC_139027.1, on the reverse strand, counting down.
CTGTGGCCATTTAGGTTGTAACTTCCTCTGTTCTAAGGTCTGCTATACTGCTCTACCATCTGCTTGTCATGCAAATGACATTTGTTAAAATCTTTTGTCTGCTCTTGTCTCTTTTATTATGTTTGCCCTTTGGACTCTATACTTAAAAAAATTATATTTAACTGTGTGATTAATTTTGCATTTTTGGACAAAGGTATGGTTGTTTGGTTTTTTGTTCATGTTTTTATGTTTTTTTTAATGTTCTGTATTTTCCTTGGATTTTTTTGTTTGTTTGTTTGTTATATGTGAAGTAGGATGCCAAAAGTGTTTCCTCCAAATGAAGAACCACTTGTCAATATCATTTATAGATTAAATAATTTGAAATGCTATTTTAATCACATTCTTTATTAAATCTACAGACACTTACACATACATGTATGTGGATTTGAGTCTGAACTCACTACTCTGTTTTCATTGTTTTAGTTGGTCAACTGTAGTTGACAGTTTTAATTGCTATAGTTGTATATTTGTTTTGGTATTTGGTTGATGCAATGGCCGTTATTAATGCACCATTTAGATCTCCTTCAAGAGAACCTACTCTGGGGAACATACTGGACTGATAGCCAGCTGCCACCCCTTTGGATCCACCATTGCATTTGAGCTGAGGACATGAAGACCTTTGGCTGCTTCCAGCCATTAACTGAGCATAGCACAGGTACTATACTTGTGTTTTTTACTATCTAGTGCAGAACTCCTTCAATGCACAACTTTGCCTTGGGGAACTTTTTAGCAGTCTGGATGAGACTTTCTCGGAAATACACTGTAGTCAGAAGCTCTTTCCACCCAGTATTTCCTTACCTTCCCTCTTTATTTATAGAGTTCAAACTTGTACTATAGTCTACAGGCTGTCCCTTTGAATTCCTGAGTCTATTTTATCATTCACAGACATTTTCTCTAGTCAGTATCTTACATGTGTAATCCCTTCTTAGCATCTGTATTTTTGAGAGCCAGAACTGACGTAGTTGGTACAGGGAGTAGTGTAAGAAATCAGGCAGTAAGATGGGGTTTGTGGAATGGTGTACTCAGTCCTTGGCATGAGGTGGTCACTTGACTACTGATTTGACCAATAGTGACCCAGGAAAACATCCCATAAGAGGGGAATGTTGTTGTCTATACAATGATTCAAGCATTTAAAAAATATGGGGAAAACAATGCCTACAAGGATAGCAGAACTGGCCAATTAAGTTGTACTACTGCCTTGCAGAGGGATAGTGGACTTCAAAAAAAAGGACTTTATTTCCTGCAGTGAAAGAACAGACATAGGATTTGACAGAGTTACAGAGCTCTAAAGATATCTGTATGTTCAGCTATGCAGTTAGGGTCCTGGCTGGGTAATCCTAAAGCCTGAAATATGGGATGGGGGTACCTGTGAAGACGTTGGTTGTGCAGATACCCCGAACCCTCAGGGATTGCAAAAGTGGCTTATACTTCCTCTAAGAGGTAACAATTCCCTCCCCTTGCAAAAAGACCTCTTCCGTAGTTGCTCTCATTTCTTATCCTAGCTGAGAGGTTGTGGTAGCTGGGTTAAATCTCAGCATAATCTGCCTAGGGACTTCTGGGCCTAGGGAGGAAAGAGATTACACACTGAAGGAATTGAAAAAATAATCTGGCATTGTTTTACTAAGGAGCCAGAGAAGTACACTTGGGATTGGACTTTGAGGGTCCTTGAGCAAGGGCCTTAGATACTCAAGATTTCATTGATCTGGGATACCTTTGGAACAAAAGATGTAACCCAAGGGGATGGGGCAGACTTACTGCTAAGATAGCTCTTGGAAGCCTGGAAAAGTGAGAGTGCAAATGAGCTTGCATCATGGCAGCTTTTGACTCCTGGAGAAGATAGGTTATTTATTTTGGCATACCTATGTAGTTATTGCTCACCTATTAGCTCTAACTATTTTGTACCGACTGAAAGTGTTTTTAAGAAAATCACCTGCAAGGGGCATCTGGATGGCTCAGTCAGTTAAAGCCTCTGCCTTCGGCTCAGGTCATGATCAAGGCATCGGGTTCTCTGCTTGACAGGGAGGCTACCCCCCACCCCCCCACCCCCCGCCTCTCTGCCTACTTGTGATCTCTGTCAAATAAATAAATAAAATCTTTAAAAAAAAAAAGAAAAAAAGAAAATCACCTGCATATGTTTTTCTTCTTCTCCTCAACCTGTTTTTAAAAATTTATAATTTTTTTAAAAGATTTTATTTATTTGACAGAGAGATCACAAATAGGCAGAGAGGCAGGCAGAAGGGGAGGGAGGTAGCAGGCTCCCTGCTGAGCAGAGAACCCCATGCAGGCTCAATCCCAGGACCCTGAGATCATGATGTGAGCTGAAGCAGAGGCTTAACACACTGAGCCACCCAGGCGCCCCTACTCAACCTCTTTTTAATCTTATCTTGTTGGTTAGAACCTGAGAAAACTGATGAGAGTGATAGTGGTGATTCTTGTTTTGTTCCTGACTTTAATGGCAATGTTACCAGTGTTCTATACAAGCTCTTTTTTTTTTTTTTTTTAAAGATTTTATTTATTTATTTGACAGAGAGAGATCACAGTAGGAGAGAGGAAGGGAAGAGATCACAGAGAGGAAGGGAAGCAGGCCCCCTGCTGAGCAGAGAGCCCGATGTGGGACTCAATCCCAGGACCCTGAGATCATGACCTGAGCCGAAGGCAGCGGTTTAACCCACTGAGCCACCCAGGCGCCCTCTATACAAGTTCTTAATTTCTGATAGATCCCACTTACCGAGTTAAGGACATTTCTAATATTTTGAAAATTCTTGGAAATTTTATAATTGTCTCTTCTGTATCTGGTGATCAAACAGTTTTCCTCTTGTAAAATATTTATAATGAATTATATTCTTATTCTTACCATTCTTGCATTTCCATAGATCTACTTACTTGGTCCTAATAGCGTTTGTCAATATTTTATTAAGACAGTTTATTGGGAGGACATTCAAGATGGTAACATATAAGGGATCCTAAACTCAACCTCCTCCCATGAATACAGCTACAGCTATGTATCAAACAGTTCTCTATGAAAAGGACCCCAAAGGACCCCAAAAGGACCTCTACAGCAAAGGACAATAGGGCCACATTGAGATGGGTAGGGGAGGCAATACATGGTCTTTCAAAAAATCCCACCCTAAGCATAAAGACCAACATCTGGGAGGAATCTCATAACACAGGGCTTGTCCCTGAGAATTGAGGGGTTTGTGCTCCATAGCAGGTACCTCGGCCCTTTGGAACTACATCAGAGAGATGAGCACCTGGCCTTGAAAATCAACAGGGCTTAACAACTATAGGGCTTTAGGGAATGGAAAATCCACTATTAAGCGACTCACACACAGACCCACTCATCCCAGGACCCAGCACAAAAGTAAGTTTCAAAGACACCTAGACCATATGCTGAGGAAATGCATTTGCTAATGTTATAGCATCTACCAGATACAGGAACCCCTTGGGAATCTCCAGGGACAGAGATGCTGGCAAACACCATTTCTGTACACTCCCCACTCCCACCCAGCCTTCTAGCTCAGGAAGAAATGTCCTGCCCGCACCACAGCCCAGGTCTACCCTCCTCCTGCTGAATGCCCTGCCCCCATGGTCTACCCTGCCAGCCAGTGGGCATGTGCAGTCTACACAAGGGACACCGTTTGAGCACCAGGTGCTGGTGGCCAGTGGGGATTGTTTTGGACTCCCTGTGCCTAAAATATTCAGTTCTTCACAGGTTATCACCCCCAAGGGCATCACACAACCAGCTGACTAAAACATACCCTAGAGTTCATTTGAAAAAGGTGTATTTTTTTCTCCTTTAGTTTCAACCTGAGGGGCAGGCAGGATTCAGGTTTGCCATATATTCATAGGCTACATAGGTGCCCCCAGATAAGATGGGCAGGGAGATAACCATATTAGTCCTCTCCCGTGGCCATGTAACAGTTCACAGATGCTTCCCAGAAAGGAGCTTATATACGCCTAAAGCAAGAGTTTTCCAGTTGTCACCCTGGGGATTAACTCCAGATTTCCTGGTCTCAAAGTCAGCAGGGTTTATGATTCTGTAATCATAAAACTATATATTTACATAAGACTATATATTTACATACTTTGAAAGTATGTAAGTAGTGGTGCTGCCTGTGGATCTGGCTTACTCTATACCTAAAAGAACTAAAAAAAGAAGAAATGAAGGCTAAAGTTAGTAGAAGGGGGAAAATAATAAAGATCAGAGTGGAAATAGAGACTAGAAAGATAACAGTAAGGGTAGTGAAATGACGAGTTGGTTTTTTGAAAAGATAAGCAAAACTGATGAATCTTTAGGTAGGCTCGATGATTTAAAAAGACAGGGCTCGGGGCACCTGGGTGGCTCAGTGGGTTAAAGCCTCTGCCTTCGGCTCAGGTCATGCTCCCAGGGTCTTGGGATTGAGCGGCATCGGCTCTCTGCCCAGTGGGGAGCCTGCTTCCTCCTCTCTCTGCCTGCTTGTGATCTCTGTCTGTCAAATAAATAAATAAAATCTTAAAAAAAAAAAAAAAGCACAGGTCTCAAATAAATAAAATAAAAAATGAAAGAGAAGTTATAACTGATACTGTGGAAACACAAAAGATCCTAACAGACCACTACTAACAATTATATGCCAACAAACTGGACAATCTGGAAGAAATGGAAAAATTTCTAGAAACATATGATTTTCCAAGACTGACTCTTGAGGAAATAGAAAATGTGAATAAGCCAGTTGCTAGCAAGGAGACTGATTGAGTAGCCAGAAACCTCCCAACAAACAAGTCCAGGACCAGATGGCTTCACCGGTGAATTTCACCAAACATTTGAAGATGTAATACCTATCCTTCTCAGACAAGGATACCACGGAGAAGAATCCAGGCCAATAACCCTGATGAACACAGATGCAAGAATCTTCAACAAAATATTAGCAAACCAAATTCAACAGTTCATTAGAAGGATCATACACCATGATTAAGGTTGATTTATCTCAGGGATATAAGTATGGTCAACATCCAGAAATCAATCAGTATATTAACATTCGCAGGTAAGAATATGCTGTTGTATCTAAAATAGAAATGAGAGGTCAAGAGACTCCAAAGCAAAGGGTAGAGCAAGAACGCCTTTGTTCATAATGATGTACTATCATGGCGCCAGTCAGCCACAGGGAGAGTGACTTGGCTTCTGTGAAATAAATTCATGGCCCTGTGATCATCCCTACCATCTCTCACCGCTCCCCCACCAATTGTTTTAGCTTATGTTGGTACCCTTCTCTTGACATGTATTCTTTAATAAAATTTGCTAAAATTTTACCCACCAATTTGTTTTTCTTTAAAAAACTACTACCACTTGACATTTTATATACTTTACTATTAGTTTCCATCCACTAGAATGTGAACATTGGAACTTGATCTGTTTTGTTTACCAATGCATTCCTTGCACACATTATAGTGTGTGGAACATAGTAAGTATTGAATTAATGAATACTAAGCTTGGCAGAACTGAACTAAGAAAGATACTGATATTTACACTACTACATCTTTGATCTATAAATATAAAATATCCTGTAAGAGATGAAAAACTGTAATTCATGGGCAGGGGAGTGTCAATAATAAAGAATATGAAGGAAAAAGTTTTGTAAGTACCCACACTGCACTATAAAGATGGCATTTCAATTTTAGTTAAGGTGTTTTTAGCATATAATTGCACTTTCAGAAGTACTTTATGGAGAGTAGGGAAACTACCAAGATTTGAATGAAGATAAAAATAAAAGTTCAGACATAAAGTGTGGGATCTTGGTTTAAGTGGAAATGGAATCTTTTTGATGGTTTGTGGTTAGTGGGTTATATTATCACTTTTTGGAACCACTGGTCTCTAGAATTTAAGAAGTTGCTTCATTTTTCTCCCAGTAGTAGTTGGGAGGCCATTTGAAAAAGAAAAGAGAAAACTTAAGAAAAACATAAATTACAATTTTGAAATGCTACCATTAAAGCTTGTCTTTTTTTTTTTTTTTTTTTTCTTTAAGTAGATTCCATGTCCAGTGGGGAACCCAATGCAGGGCTTGAACTCACGACTCTGAAATCAAGGGTTAGACACTTATACTGAACCACCCAGGCGCCCTAAAGCTCACGTCTTAAACAGAAGGTAAGTGAGAATGAAAGATTTTTGTCACTATTAGAGAAAAACCAAATGTACAAAGTATATAGTTTATATTTAATGTCATTTTCAGTTAATCTTCAGTATTTCAGAAAATGTGCCTGCCACACTATTTTACACACTGTTTATAAAATCAGGGTTTACTGACTTAAAAATATATATATTTAAAAAATATTTGACCGACTAAATTGTTAATATTTTTCAAACTATTTATGAGTCATGAATATACAAACATTTTATCAGATTTCTAACAGGATTGCATATTCTAAATTAGGACTTCCATTAGCCATTTTTTTGTGGAATTATGTAATAAATCATTAAAATGAACATCTTATAGCTATTACTAATAATTATGTCAATAGCCTTTATACAGAACTATTTCAAACATTAGCTGAAAATCATGATTTTTCCCATCCTTTATACCAAGAACATCCATACATTTGCAACATTTACTCTATTTGATAAGTAAATGATTTTTCTATATTTTCTAAAAAATTATATTTTCTAAATTTGGAAAATATATTCCCTCATTCTAGTTAGGATCCCATTTATAATATTTATTCCACTACATTTATGGTTTTGTGACCATTTTGAAAGGTGGTATATCATTAAAAACAGATCTGTACTAAAGAAACTGGCTTTGATATGGCAAGTCCCAGTTTGTAAGACAGAGGTAGCCAAATACCGCTCTTGTGCAGAGGTGAGCCATTAGATGACTAAGAGTAGATTGTCTCTACTCTATACCAAGACGATAAAGAAGGTAGGAAGAGATCCATTATGGTAACAAATGGGATCTATTATATCAGAGGTTTTAAGGTATTTCAGAATTATAGGAATTAAAGGGCAATCTTTTTAAAGATGTATAAGTGGTTTAGTTTTAATAATATTTATTGATTTGTAATGTAAACAAAAATAAGAATATAGGTAACTCTTGAAATAAAAAAATAGACCACATAAAATGTGCATTTTAATACAAATCATTAGGATATATTTATACTATATATAAATCTACACGTTAGAAGATAGTACTGAATTTTTACTCTACAGAGTATCACTCTAGAATTCTCTTTAAAAAAAAAAATCACTGGGTGGAATTAGATGATGACTGTGAAATAGATTCTCCCATTACAATACTGCTTCTGTCATTTAGAGTTTTGACAACACTTGTAGCTGGAGACTGTAGCACTTTACGAGAAAGTCTCATTCTTCCGTCAGCTGGATCACGCCCAAAGTATTTCACCTGTATTAAAGAAGCCAATTTACCTTTACAGTTACATAGTACAATGATCAACATCCAAATTAGAAGATATTTACATTTATATGGTGCAAAAAAACCCAATGAGTAATGTTTTTACTTTCCTGAAAGCACAGCTTAGTACTAAGTAGAGATATATACTAATAAATATAATTTGGTTAAATAGCCCTTATAAGAAAAAGAAAAGAGACAGGCATTTAGTTGCTCTATTAAAATCTTCTGTTAGACTCCATTGTGCTTTCTTATTTTCTCTAGGTCAGGTCCCTATACTGGAAGAACAGTGAAAGCCATGGTGAATGATTCTAGACAAGGGCTTTCTGAGCCTAAGGGTACGATAAACTATACAGGATTATGGTTAGGTCATTCACACTATTCCCCAAAGGACTATCAAACTGGAGATTATTTGGCTTGACTTTAGACAACCCAAGTCGGGGGAAATGTGGCAGTTTTAAAGTCCCTTCTCATGCAAAAACACAACCTTATACAGATACTGGGTCTTAGTTCTTACTCTTCCCTAGACAGATTAGGAATAAACTAGAAGCCTTGGTTACTCAAGTCATGGGTAATAGGTATAGCTGGAACAAAATGTGGTATGGACAAGTAAAACAGAAACCAAACACCACCAGACTGGCAATGACTTCCTTTATACATTCATAAAAAACTATAAAAAGGTCAAACAACATGGCTTTCTTTAAACTCAAAAATTTCTAGCTATGAACCAGTTGAAGTCTCAACTTAAATATGTCATTCAAGGCCTTTAACAGAGTTACGTGTTCAGAGTTCTCCTGTCCTATCTGCACATCACTGCGTAGCTATTACTGGCCTCATGCATTTTTAAAAGTTCTAAAGTGGGGGGACTACTGTTCAAACTAAACTGCAAGCTCCCTAAGGGGAAGAATTACACTTAAATCCTTTGTTTAAAAAAAAACCTAAAGTTAAAAAAGCACAACACATAATACAAATCACAGATGTTGATTTGATTCTTTCAGCTTTTTGGAAAAAAAAAAAATTTGAAACTTGTAGTACAGTTTACAACTTTTAAGGCTGAAAAGTTGAATACAAGTACCTGAATTTCTTGGCCAACTTCTAATCCAAGGGCGGTGGGATGTTTAATCTGAAAGGGAACATGTTCATTTGTTAGTTGCTATGCATAATTTCTTAATATCCATAGCAGTACACATTTTTTAAAGTGGAAAGTTTTAGTGTTTTTCCTGATTATAAAATCTGTTGATTACAAAGGCTTAAAATACACATTAAAGTGAGAGCAAAAATCATCCAAAGCTCTCTACTTTTTAGATAACTACTGCTGATACTCTAACAAGTATCCCTTCAAATGTCTTAGTATGTACTCCATTTATAAAAATGGACCTTACTGAGCTTGCTGTTTTCTAATATGTTGATTTTTCATTCAATAATATGTTCAGGATATCCTTTTATATCAACAAATGAAACAGTAGAATGTTCAAACTGTATAATTTGTTTAACTGATCCTCTAAAGGTAGTCATTTAATTCGTTTTAAATTCCAGTATTTATTTTTTTTATTTTTTTTTTTTTTAAATATACTTTTTTTTTTTTAAAGATTTTATTTATTTATTTGACAGACAGAGATCACAAGTAGGCAGAGAGGCAGGCAGAGAGAGAGGGAAGCAGGCTCCCTGCTGAGCAGAGAGCCCGATGCGGGACTCGATCCCAGGACCCTGAGATCATAACCTGAGCTGAAGGCAGCGGCTTAACCCACTGAGCCACCCAGGCGCCCCTCCAGTATTTATTTTTTAAGACTTTATTTACTTGGGGAGGGGAGCAAGAAGGAGCATACGCAAGCGTGAGAGTGCTTGTAGGGCAGAGAGGAAGAAGCAGACTCACTGTGGTGCAGAGAGCCCAATGCAGGGCTCGGTCACAGACCTGAGATCATGACCAGAGCTAAAGGCAGATTCTAACTGACTGAGCCAACCAGGTGCCCCTTAAATTCCGGTATTGCAAATGTTAGTAATTACTGAATCTAGCTGTAAGGTATATAGATATTCAGTGCACTATTTTTTTCAACCTTTCTGTAGGTAACTACAGTGTTGTAACAATTAGGTAGTTACTCAAATTATCCTTTCAGAATAAAGTCCTAATGTTGAACTTCTAGGGCCAAAGGTACTCATACACATATATCAAACACTCTCCAAACAGTTGGTCTCAATTTACATTTCTACAACAGTATCTCAAGTGTATGAGAATGTCCATTGTTTTCTTCCATATTTTCACCCACATTGGGGATTTTCAACTATCTGAAAGTTGAAAAATGATAACTTAGTTTTATTTGCATTAAAAAAAACTGCTGTTGGGGCACCTGGGTGGCCCAGTGGGTTGGGCCTCTGCCTTCTGTTTGGGTCATGGTCTCAGGGTCCTGGGATCGAGCCCCGCATCAGGCTCTCTGCTCAGCAGGGGAGCCTGCTTCCCCCACTCTCTCTGTCTGCCTCTCTGCCTACTTGTGATCGGTCAAATAAATAAAATCTTAAAAAAAAAAAAAAACACCTGCTGTTGGGGTGCCTGGAAGACTTGGTGGGTTAAGCATCTAACTTTAGAATTCAGCTCAGGCCATGATGCCAGCATCATGAAATCAAACCCTGTGTTGGGCTCTGTTCTCAGTGTGGAATCTGCTAGAGATTCTCTCCCTTTCCATCTGTTCCAACCCCTGCTCACCCATGCTTTCTGTCTAAAATAAAAACAAGTAATATACAAATCTTTAATTTAAAAAAATTGCTGTTGGGGCGCCTGGGTGGCTCAGCGGGTTAAGCCTCTGCCTTCGGCCTAGGTCATGATCCCAGGGTCCTAGGATCGAGCCCCACATTGGGCTCTCTCCTTGGCGGGGAGCCTGCTTCTCCCTCTCTCTCTCTCTGCCTGCCTCTCTGCCTACTTGTGACCTCTCTGTCTCTCTCTGCCAAATAAACAAATAAAATCTTAAAAAAAAAAAAAAATTGCTGTTGAGGGGCGCCTGGGTGGCTCAGTGGGTTAAGCCTCTGCCTTCGGCTCAGGTCATGATCTCAGGGTCCTGGGATCGAGTCCCGCATCGGGCTCTCTGCTCAGCAGGGAGCCTGCTTCCTCCTCTCTCTCTCTCTCTCTCTGCCTCTCTGCCTACTTGTGATCTCTGTCTGTCAAATAAATAAATAAAATCTTTAAAAAAAAAAATTGCTGTTGATGTTGACCTTTCTTACTGATCCACATAAACCCTGTGCATATGAAGCCTCTCTCATTTGTTATATACATCTTTTTCCCCTGAGTTGGTACTTGCCTTTCACCTTTATTGTAATTTTGCCATGTATTTTAAAATGATATCAGGAGCCCCTGGGTGGCTCAGTTAAGCATCTGAATCTTGATTTCACCTCAGTTCATGATCTCAGGGTCGTAAGAAAGAGCCCTGTGTGGTGCTCTGCACTGAGCAGGGAAGTCTGAGATTCTCTCCCTCTGCCCCTCCCCTCACTCAAGCACTTGGGTTCTTTCTCTAAAATAAATCTTTCTAAAATAAATAAAACAGGAGATATTCTGCTTTATGAAAATCAGCTATTCCAGTACAATGTATTAAATAATCTCTGTTTCTTCAGACTAAAAATGCAACTTTTAGTATATATTATATTCCCATTTATATAACGATAATTTCTGGTCTCTATTTTCTGTTGCATAAATTATCTAATTCTAGGTCAGTAATACACTGTTTTATTCAGTATAGCTTTATATTTCAATATTTGGTAAACTAAACATTCCTATTAATCTCTGTACCTATAGTTTTCTTGAATAGTTTCATATTTTTAGTTTTATCTTACCATGCTTGGTTGGCCAAGAAAGTTGGGAAGACAGGGCCATAGCTAGGTATTATTAAAAAGTAACTGTTACATGTTAACTCTATGTGTTAACTCAAGAATGTTTCTATTCCATCATACAAGGACAAACATAAATATCTGTGTTAAATAGTGTAAAAACCTTCTGTCAGCAACACTGCTGTCATTTTCAGCTTTTATTTAGGCTAGTAAGTGGACAAAGTGCACAATTCTCAACAACCCAGGTAATTTCACTATGATGATTTTAAGGTGGTTTAAAATACATTGTTTTGTTTTTACCTTTCGTTGATCAAGTTGTGTGTTATGAAGTAGTACTGCAGTCATATTTGGATATAATTTAACCATCACTCCAGTGTCCCTGAAAAGGAAAGGAAATAAGCCTGATTAAAGCAGTATCTGAGTATCTACTCATAATCAAACTGATTACGTATTTATTGGAGAACAAAGTAAACACACACACAATTGTAAAAAGGATACCTAAAAGAGAAACTTATTTTTTTAACTGAACATACACCTTGGATTTACATTTTTTAGAAAATATTTTATTTATGGGGCACCTAGGTGGCTTAGTGGGTTAAAGCCTCTGCCTTCAGCTCAGGTCATGATCTCAGGGTCCTGGGATTGAGCCCTGCATCAGGCTCTCTACTCAGCGGGGAGCCTGCTTCCCTCCCTCTCTCTGCCTGCCTCTCTGCCTACTTGTGATCTCTGTCAAGAATAAATAAAATCTTTAAAGAAAAAAAATTTATTTGAGAGAGTGAGAGAGCATGACCAGGGTAAGGGAGAGGGAGAAGCAGACTCCCCTGAAGAGCAGTGAGCGTGACAAGGAGCTCAATCCCAGGTCATGACCTGAGCTGAAGGCAGATGGTCTGAGCCACCCAGCTCCTACACCCTGTTATTTAAATATTTGTAAATGAAAGGACAGAGAACAGATAAAGGAACATTGTGTAATGACAAGCTTTTACACTATATATTCTTCTATAATTCTCTATTTCCCCATTTTGAAATGACATTAATTATTTATTTTTTAAAAGATTTTATTTGAGAGAGAGTGAAAGAACATGAACGGGGAGGAGAGGGATAAACGACATTAAATATTTTAAAGTAGTGTAGATGAATCATCAACCTATTAAATAATGGTTTAAGGAAGGGGGCTGGATAAAATAAGGTATTTATTTCATTACAAAATCTGTCTTTTTTTCACTAGTCTACTAAAATAAGCTATCTCATTTCTCAGTTTTTCACCTATGATATTAAACAAATTATTCCATTGGCTTTTGTTATTCATTTCAAATAGCTCTGAACACTCAGGCTACATCTGATATATATATATGTATTTTTTTCCTTAAGAAGGGGATTTTTCAGGGGCGCCTGGGTGGCTCAGTCTATGAAGTGTGTGCCTTTGTCTCAAGTTATGATCCCAGGGTCCTCTGGGATTGAGCCCCGCATTGGGCTCCCTGTTCCTGGGGAGTCTGTTTCTCCCTCTCTTCCCTGCCTCTGCTTCCTCTCGCTACCTTTCTCTCTCTCAAATAAATAAATAAAATATTTTTTTAAAAAGGAGAGGGGATTTTCTCATCCCCCCAAAATCAATCTTTTTAGCTGATAAAAAATACTTTGAGGTTGAAATTGACATTTAAAGAAATGTTAATTAGGCATTAAGTAGTACTATCTTTAAAACAAACCAACATAACACTACTAGAAAAAAAAAAAAAAGGAACACTGCTAGGTCTATCTGGGCCTGTTTTACTGTTTATTGGGAAAATTTAAGTGGTGGGAAATTTGGTTCAAGGAAACAATTCACTTAGAAGAATCTATTAGTACAATTATAATCACAGAATCATGTTACTGAAAATCAACAAACTGGCATAGAAAATAAATTATACCTTAAAAATAATTTGTGGCAGGTAATTGACATAAAATCTAAATACCTAAGATTTTCAACATATATAATGCAAATATGAAGTTAACATGTGCTTATAATATAAATAATATAAATATAAATAATAATATAAATCTTACAAAAACCAGCATAGTGGGGGCACCTCGTGTCTCAGTGGGTTAAAGCCTCTGCCTTTGGCTCAAGTCTGATCCCAGGGTCCTAGCTCTCTGCTAGGTGGGGAGCCTGCTTCCCCCTACCTCTCTGCCTACTTGTGATCTGTCAGATAAATAAAATCTTAAAAAAACAAAGAAACAAACAAAAACCCCCAGCATAGTGTATTGGTTGATATTACCTGATTTCAGTTATTGTGGCGGTATACACTGCTCCAAATTCTAGTTGCTGCTCTTGCTGTAAGTGCAAAATAAGCCATAAGATGAATAAAAAGCAAAAAAATATAGAAAAAAGTAAGTATTATAAGATCTAAACTTACATCATCTTTGCAGATTTCAGTAATGAAGTCTCTTGCTTCATGCATAGCACTTGGTGTTGGTGCAAATACAGAAAATGTTTCTTCATCCACCTGACTAACAGTTACTCCTTTTAAAAAGATAATTTAACATATTAAAGTTAAATTGCTCACTTTAGTGAAGCCTAGTCTTACAAAGTAGATGTGAGAGCAGGGGACTGATGTATAAGTAGCTGGGCAGAGTTGTGTTATATTTACTCATTGCTTTAGGAATGAAGAGATTCATTCACCAACATATAACACATTGCACACCTGTTATGTATCTGACATTGTACTCTGGCCAGGGGAAACAACAGTCAGTCACTATCTCTGTGTTCTTGGAGCTCAAGAGTTTGGTAGGAGAAAGCACATTTAAGTTCTAATTTTTGAAGATTTGGTTTTGCTCTTTTAATTTTGAGTAGCTTCTATACTGTAACCTTTTCCTCACTTTTTCTTTCTCTTACTCTAGTGTCGTGAACAGATGGATGAGGGATGACATGTCAGTTTCTCAACCTAAAGCGCTGGCTAAGACAACTATGCTTCTCACCTTCCTTCAGTAACCTCAAAGCTGGTAAGTACTAGGTAACTCAAAGATTGTTTCTAGAAAAAACAAAGCATACTATTTCTACACATACTCTTCAAATAAAAGTCTAAATAAGACTAAGTGAAAAACAGCAGAATAGAAAATGACAGCAAAATCCTCTGAAGTGATAAACTAAAGATTTTTCTGAATGTTCAATTTTAAAATGTCACAAAGAAATCAATGAATTCTAGGTCACCCTTCTTGAATTTAGTTAAGAATGACTGCTGATTTATTAAGAGGCATACAGAAAACTTAAAGACATGACAGCATTATATTCTTTTCTCTTGTTCTCACATATCTCAAACATATTTTTTGAATATAATGGAGATGAAATGGCAACTTATGGGGCCTACCATTAAAACCCTCAAACTTGGGGCACCTGGGTGGCTCAGTTGGTTAAGTGTCTGACTTTTGATTTTGGCTCAGGTCATGATACAGGTTTGTGAGATCAAGCCCTCAAGTTGAGGTCCATGCTAAACATGGAGCCTGCTTCAGATTCTCTCTCCCCCTCCCACTTTTCCCCTTCCTCTCTAAAAAACATAAAAAAATAAAACTCCCAAACATCATACAACTCTTACCTGTTTCAGCCTGAAGCTTTTTTAAATGATATCCACCTGGTCCAACAAATTTTGCCCGTTTTGATAATGGAACCTGAATAGTTTCTAAAATGTAGTAAAGACAAACTGTAAATAATTCAAATACATATATGAACCTAAAACATCTTGATCAAATTTTTTTTTGCATATGCACATGTAAAACTATTTCATGGGAAATAGAAAAATAGTTACTTGACTCAAGTTTCTGTAAGTTCTAATGTCTAAAAATACCTCCCCAAATTTAAAATATTTATAGAAATATTTAAAAATATTTTTGTTTTGTGTATGGAGTTAAAGGAAATTTAAATATAATAATATACTTTCATATATTAATGTTTACCTTATGACAGAATAAATAATAACTTTAATACATTACCTACAACAGGTCCATTTTCTTTTCTAGATGCTCGAGGTTTTGAAATAGTTTTGTTCATAATCTGTAGTATCTCCTTCTTTGCCACTATAAGAGATAAAAACATAAAAACTATAATCACAGTTGACCCTTGAACAACTGAACGAACAAAATTCGTGTAAAACTTTTGATTCCCCAAAACTTAACTACTAATAGCCTAGTATTGACTGGAAGCCTTACTCGTGACATAAAACAGTTAAGTGACACATTTTTTATGTTTATCTATTATACTCGATATTCTTATAATAAAGTAAACTAGAGAAAAGAAAAGGTTAAGACAACCTTAAGACAACCATAAAGAGGGGTGCCTGGGTGACTCAGTGGGTTAAACCTCTGCCTTCAGCTCAGCTCATGATCACAGGGTCCTGGGATCAAGCCTTGCATCGGGCTGTCTGCTCAATGGGCTTCCCCCCCATCTCTCTTCCTGCCTCTCTGCCAGCTTTGCTCTCTCTGTCAAAAAAATAAATAAAATCTTAAAAAAAAAAAAAAAAAAGAAACCATAAGGAATAGAAAATATATTTACAGTACTGTATATTTATTGAAAAATATTTGCATAGCCATGGGATAGGGGGCTGGCTCTGGGATGGCATAGTTCCACAGCCTGGTGGCTTAGGCTCAGCAGTGGCAACCCCTGGGTGGCCTGCGGGCTGCAACAGTTGCATGGAAGCATAGTAATGCTGCTTCATCTGCATGGACATGTACCACTGACCCATGGCCATACACTCATACCTGTGGCCACATGTGAGTGTGCTGGTCTCCAGGAAGCTTCAGGGCCAAGGTGCAATAGTGGGGAATGAGTCCCCTCCCAACCCCACAGGCACAGAGGACTTAGTGCAGGACTTCCTAAACATGCCTAATCCCTCTGGGCATGTTTCTCCACTTCAGTCCAGTCTGCTGGCCAGCCCTGGATGCTTGATGGGACCACCTTCTCAGCACACTGGGTAATCTGCAGCCCTGCCCAGTCATGGCCCCCCCCCATCCGCAGGAGCTGCTAATTGCCTCAGCAGGACTCAGAGGATACTCAGTGTAGCAGACATGACCTCTGTGTCAGCTGCCTTCAGTTCATCTGGTGGAATGGGCAATAGAAAATAAATGCTTTCTGCTGTAAATAAATGCTTTTGTTGCCAACTTTTTAAAAAAAAAAAGCCCACAGAAACAAAACACAATCCACGTATAAGTGTACCCGTGCAGTTTGAGCACACATTGTTTAGAGGTGAACTATATATAAAAAAATGTGATAAGATATAGCAGTAGTATTAGTTTTTATGGAGTAAAATCCAAATTCTTTAACTGAGTAATCAAAGCTCTTCATATCCTAATTACCTTTACAATTCTACTTATAGCCCTCTTTCTCCATAAATCTTATCTTAGGGAGTCACTTATAAAAATGGAATTTTCTCTGGTCTCTCATAAATGTTTGAAATTTCATTTCCAAAACAGTACTTTATAAAAAGCCCATTTTTAATATGTCTAATGGGAATTATAGTTGTCATGAATAAATGAAAAATGATGGAAAGAGAATCAGGCACACTAGCTTACCTGAGGCTTGTTGAATGGCCTCCATAACAATTTTTATTGGTATTCCAGGTAATTTAATATCTGCCTGATGTGGAAAAGTAAAAAAATTATATAAATACTGATTCATGACATTATTTAAATATTATAAAAGTGAAACAAAATAGGTTTAAAATACCTGTAATGCGGTTATTCCCTTATTGGTGCCGGCTATTTTGAAATCCATGTCACCATTGTAATCTTCAATTCCCTGAAGGAATTTAAGAAATGATATAGTTTTAAACAAAAACAAAATTCATCCAGGCAGAATAGAGGAATTTTAAAAAACATCTAGCGAAGTAAACCATGTCCTCTAAGACTAAAAACAAAGAAGTATCTTCTACGGTAACTATTGCTTCTAATTTGTGGCTTTTTAAGTTAGAACTGTTTAATCAGAAGATTACTTTAAGTTCATGTTGTCCCCCCATAAATGCACAGGGATTCATTTATGATCACCCTAAAGTGAGCCGTTATGGATATTTATACTGCTTTATGTATATTTTAACTCACATCCTATAAAATCCAAGGCTAATAAGCAGAGGAGGAAAGTAAGATAAGTAATACCAAGTAATGTTATTCTTCTAAGCATCCAACGCTTATAAAATATGTGTCATCTTCACCACTGAATATTTGAAAACATGGATATACTTGCCAGAATATCTGTCAGCAAACGATAATCTTCTATTTCACCCTTCTCAGGATTGTTTTTGGTGACCAATCCTATTGCCACACCTGCGACAGCAGATGAAATTGGAACTCCTATAATTGAGAAGAAGAGCTTGTATGTAATGTGTACATCAACCTAACACACATATTTATCATTCTGTTGATATTTAATATGTGAGTGGTGTTTTAAATTTGACGTCATCAGAACCAAGTTGGAAAGGTCATGTATCTACCTCATTTCTTCTTAAGCATATGAAAAAAGCCCCTTAAAACAAATAAACAGGTAATCACTTTTCTCACAAATATCTCTATAAAAATAGCACACTTAACTCTTAATAGAATCTATTTGTCTTTTTACTTTTGGTATGTTTATCTTCTTTTTTTGGAAATGTAACCATGTTATTGGTAAATTCCTCCAGCCTAAACCCCTCATCTCACTGCTCCATGAAAGCCATCAGTAGGTTTTTTTGTGTGTGTGTATCCTCCCAGAAAATTTGTGCCCAAATATGAATCAAAGTGTAATCTTTTGTTCTCTTTACTTATGGAAGCATAGTGAATGTGCCCACTATTCTGCACCTTGCCTTTTTTCACTTAATAACATACCTTGGATAATGACACATAATGCCACACAAAGTTCTACCTTATTCTTTTGAATGGCTGCTCAGTACTCCCTGAATGGATTTATAAGCCACATAATAGAAGTAGGATTACTGCGTCAAAAGGTATATGGGTTTACATTTTTATAAATCTGTCAAACTGCCTTCCAGAGTGCAGCATTTTATATTTCTACCAGCTGTATTTGAGGGTGCCTGCTATTTTATTTTCTTAATTCCTGTCAGATCTTTTGACCTTTGTTATATAAAGGGCAAAAGTGGTAGCTTATTGTTTTTAATTTGATTTTTTTATGAGTGAAACCAAACTTTTAAAAATGTTTATAAACTGTTTATTTAATTAGTTTATTTATTTAGGCTCCACACCCAGCTATGGAGCCCAATGCAGGGCTTGAACTCACAACACTGAGATCAAGACCCATGATGAGATCAAGAGTTGGATGCTTAACCAACTGAGCTACCCAGGCACCCCTTATATTTCTTTTTCTCTGAATTGCCTGTTCATGGCTTTCAACCATTTTCCTACTTGTTTGTTAGTCTTTTTTTCTTAATGATTTATAAAAGCTCTTTCAACATGAACAGTACATCTTTGTTAAATATAAATGTAGACTATTAAAGGAAATATATTATTTTCCTAGTCAGTTGACTTTGTTTATTGTGATTTATTTTCCTGTATAGAATTTTAAAGTTGTACGTTATCATGGTTCCTGGATTTTGCTTAGAAAGGTTTTTCCTAAGATTTGATAAAATTTTCCATGTTTCTTTCTTTCTTTTCTTTCTTCCTTTCTTTTTTTTTTTACAAAACATTTAAGGTTTTATCACTTGGAATTTAACTATTAAAAAGGATTGTGCCAAGGGATATCATTTCATATTCTCTAAGCAATCTCACTTATGCTCTTGTTTTTAACCATAACCTATAATGTTGATGACCTAAAAAATCTCTCTCTCCTATCTATTTCTCTTTGCTACTAAGCTCTAGAGCTATACAGCCAATATGGCTATTGGACATTTCCAGTTAAATGTTCCCAAAGCATGTTATATGTATGTACATATATATAAAATATAAGCATACCCAATAAATCCTTTTTGTCTTGTCTTTCTTATCTTGGTTGAATGCAACTAAGATACTTGTCCAGAATCAACACTTTTTTCCTCATTTCCTAATATGAAGTCCACAAAGATCTAATAGTTTGTCCTTTAAATTTCTGTAGAAAGTTGTCCTTTCCTACTGAAACATCCATTGTTACTCCTTTAGTCTAAGTTTCCTTTATTTCTTGCTCTGACAACATTCTCCTTGTCTAGTATCCCCTGTTTTAGTCTCTCCCCCGTTTCCATTCTCTCCCACTTCATCCTCTAGGTCTATCACCTAAGCTGGGAAAAACTACCAAAAAGAAAATAAATCAGATTCAAATCACACCATTCCTCTACATAAAATTCTCCTGAGTTCCCCACTATTTGCTTTCAGTAAATTTTATACATGTTCTATGGTCAAAAACATTTGGGAATAGTGCATATCCTGTTCCTAGAGATTCAGAATTCACAATAGCATGTTAAAGCTTATTTAACTCATATTAAATAAACCTGCTTAACCCTGCTTAATGTAGTTTAGAACAGAATGACTTTTTTTTCATGGTATATAATAATCAACATCCAGCAGGAACACTAGTCATAGATTACTGAGTTGTGAAATACTAGCTTTAAGTTCAAAATTCTTAACATAACAATGACTTTTAAAAGGTGGTCCCAATTTATTACTTAATTTTTAAAAATACATTTTAGAAACATACTATACGGCTTCATAACTTCGCCCATTATGTTTCTTTCACATGAAATATGGGTCCTCCTCCTAATGAGAGATCAACTACTCAGCCTTTAGAACCAGATGAAATGTAACTGTCTTTATGAAGCCAAGTACCTTCAACCTAATTTTTCATCCATATTGTACATATTTTTGCCTTTTACCTATTTGAATTAATCTCCCTGATCTTGTGTTTTTTGTGCCTATAAGCTTTTTAGAAAACAGGTACCATTTGTATCCCTAAAGTAAGATAGTGCCTATGTGAGGAATGACAAGCATTCATGTGTTTGAGCTGAATTGCACACCCTTTGTTGGCTTTTCCCACAGGACTTAACATTCATTCTTGTCAAATTCAATTGTTTTCTATTTAGCTTCTTATTTTTTATCTTAACATTTTTTTAGAGATCAAAATTGTCATTTAACACATCAGTCATGCATTCCTTTTTAGCAGTATCCTTTTAATTAATTAGCAGGCACTAATTAGAATTAGTGTTCTAAGTCAATTCAATAATAAAAACACTGAAAGGGACAGGGCTTAGAAGGAAACATCTTCAGGCATTCCACTTGACCAAACCATCCTACTGATCAGATTTGCTTGTCTCCTCTGCTCATGCTTCAACCAGTTATGATGGTGCACCTATCATCCATCTCAATTTCTGTATCATTTACAGAAAAATCACGAGCTGCCAAGCTACTCTAGAAACAGTGTAAGCAGCAATCACCCTCCCCACTCCAAATCTGGTAATGTTTCCAAAGTGGAACATTATTTTACGACATGATTTATTTTAAATGAGTCCCTCTCGTCCCTTCTCTTCACAGCCCCCTCCTTCCTAAAAATACTTATAACCCTTTTTTTCTTAAATAATCTCTTTTAAGAGTTTTGCTAAGGGTGACTGTCAAGTTCACTAGGTTATGCTTTATAGAAAATACTTTACTTTTTTTTTTTTCAAAATTAAGAACTTTTTGTGTCCTTCGTATATTAGTTTCTGATTTTTCAAATACTGCCAACATTGGTCAGGTATCTCATCCTGAAGTTCTCATCTTTACTTAGGTTGGGTTTTTGTCAAGACCAAAAGATCTGAATTCATTTAAAGCATTTAAAATTAAAGAAATTTAAAAATAAAATTTAAAATTTAAAAATTAAAATTAAAAAATTTAAAATTAAAGCATTTAAAAGCATCTTAAAATTTCCTTTTATTTTATCTTTCAATTCACCTTTTTGAGAATATATTGTTTCCCAGTACAAAAATTTAAGACTGACTGAATGCAAGCTCCACCAGGACAGGGGCTTTGTTTTGTTCATCACTGTGTCCCAAAAGCTCAGTGCTTGGCACAGGGGTGGCATCTAGTAAAGACTGGCTGAATGAATGTATGAAGGTGAAAAAAAAAAAATATTTTACCAGCAACCTTAAATATCACCTTATGCTTTTCTGGCACTGAACACAACTAGAAAAGTACTTTTAGGTTGGTTTGTTTTTTGTTTTGTTTTTTTGCTTTGGCTTAAGTTTTCGTCTTTCTAGATAGTGTTATTATATATTCACACAATTCTTCTATCTCATCCTTGGTTATAGTATCCTTTCTACTTTGTTTTTCTGTACTATAAATGTGTGAACTTAGGGGAAGCTCCATGTAGCCTCTTGAGTATCTTTAGGTTCCCTTCCTTCTTGAACAGCAACATTGGTGAGATACAGAAATTGTTTTTCAGAGCCTTAACATGTTTCCCCTTTTAGTGTTTCAAACTGAGAGATGATACTGAACCTCTTATAGTCTTTCTTCCTAAAATTCTGTGTATCCTTCTGTGCGTGGTACTGTGCTTCTCATGGTTTGCAAATTGAATGGAAGATTACATGGTTATTTTCCTTTACGGATCCTAAATACTTCTGCTTCCTGGTCCAAACTTTATTGGTGAATGGAATCAACTATAGAGCTCTTTACCTTTTGGAAGGTAAGAAGGCTCACTGGATCACCAAGGCAAGTACATAATTTCAGTGTTCTCCCTTTTACCAGAAATAAGAATTCTAGTAATTATCTGTATAGCTGAAGCTGCACTTTGTAACTATCTTGCTCTGGCCTGGTTTGATAATCTGTAATCTGACTTCTCCAGGTCTTATCAAAATGTAATTTTAAAGAGATTTTATATTTTATACTAATTAAATAGAGATAAAGCATTAGTAGCTTTGACACATAATTCTTTTACCTGCATCCATTAATGCTAAACTTCCACCACATGCAGATGCCATTGAAGATGATCCTATTGAAACAAAAAAATACTTGTTTATAATATACTGATTTTTTTTAATGTAGAAAACTGTTACTATTGTTTATTGCCTTATAAATATTCAGTATTCTTTCCTTCTTTCTTTTTAAAAGCAATTAAGGCAAGCTCTGTTAAACCACAAACTATAGGGCTACACAGTCCAATATGATAGCCATTAGGTACATGTAGCTACTATATTTAAATTAATTGAAATAAATTCAGTTCCTCTACTGTATAGTATGAAAATAATTTCCATCATCATAAAAAGTTTTATAGGACAGCAGTGCTATAGATTCTAAGAAACCTCCCAGAACAACCACCATGCCTCTTCTGTTGCTTAATCAGAAGGCAGTTAAAGATACAGGATAGGCTCTGGCTCTCTCACTGGACCCCAAGTTATAGCCTAGTCACACCCTGTAAAGAACAAAAAGTCTCTAGCTTAAATTCAGCGGGGTTTTTTTTGTTGTTGTTTTTAAGTATCTGTGACCATCACTGTGACCTTTCTGTCTCTAATGGCCGTACTTTGCCTTGACGTGAGTACTTAATGTTAATTTAAATTTGATCTTTTAGATTTTATTTGAGAGAGAGAGAGAGAGTGCACAAGCAGAGGGAATGGCAGGCAGAGAGAGAAGCAGGCTCTCCGCTGAGCAAGGAACCTGAAGCGGACTTGATCCCAGGACCCTGGGGATCATGACCTGAGCTGAAGGTAGATGCTTAACCGACTGAGCACCCAGGCATGCTAAATTTGATCTCTCAGCCCAGCCACTCTCTCTGTGCTGCCTGCTTATATTTGTGATACTTGATAGGTATCCCCGCCCTGCTTAATGGATCAGTCTCTTTTGTCCTTTTCTCTCTGGAAGCTGGCCTTGCTCTATGGTTTGTTTGTAAAAACAAATAACCCCTACTGGATCTGCTATAAAAGATACATAAAGAGAAATACTTGTTTTATATTGCTTTCAAAACATCTCATTAGCTAAGAACAGCGATTTAAACAGTCTATGATTAACTAAGCACATTTTTCTTTTGTCATAGACTTGGGCACTGTGGTAATAAGCACAATGTAACATAAGTTATGAAAAGATTGTAACAGGGAATTCTGGTCTCTTTGACTAGAGGAAAAATTTATTTTAATATCCTACCATTTGACTCTAGGACTTCAGATGTTACTCTTATTGTGAAAGGAAAATCCTTGGGGATAACAGGATACAAAGCTTTCTCAGCAAGAGCACCTGAATTAGAATAGAAAATAATAAGCATAAATGTACTAAGTCCCCATAAGAATACCATGTAAGTTTATAGATTTGTACTCACCATGCCCAAGTTCTCTTCTATTCACCCCAGTTACTTTGCCAATTTCATTAGTGGCATAAGGAGGAAACTTAAAAAACAAAAAAACAGATACATAAACAGCTGACATGGAAAGACCTAAGATATAGTATCAATATAATAAAAGAAGTTACAAAATAGTAGAATCCCATTTTTTTTAAAAAGTTCATTTATATACACAGAAAATGTGTATCTGAAATTTACATCAAATTACTAAACGTAGCTATTTCTAATGTGTATTTGAACCAGAGTGGGAAATGGATAGTTATGGGGATTCACAATGTAAGTTTCTATTATGTTTAAATTATTAACACTGATGAAGTATTATATTTTTATAAGAAAAATATATGCAAATTTAAAAAGAAATGCTCATTAAGGGGTGCCTGGGTGGCTCGGTGGGTTGAGCCTCTGCCTTCGGCTCGGGTCATGATCCCAGGGTCCTGGGATCGAGCCCCACATCGGGCTCTCTGCTCTGCGGGGAGCCTGCTTCCTCCTCTCTCTCTGCCTGCCTCTCTGCCTGCTTGTGATCTCTGTCAGATAAATAAAGAAAAAAATCTTAAAAAAAAAAAAAAAAAAAAAAAAGAAATGCTCATTAAGGAAATAGATCTTTTCCAGTAAGGGTTTTCTTTTAGTCAGAGGTTGCAAACTATTTTATTTGACCAATATAGTGTCTCAAAGGAATATGACTTAGTTGCAATCATTTAAAATACTGGGAAATACCCCATAAAATCTTGGAATTCCAGTTTAACAAATATTTTTAAAAAGGAATACATGAATCTTCAAGCATCTGGATCTAGCAGTCAATTTTCAGGACTGCAGTCAGTTTTTAGGAGATAGACAGAGAAACTTGCTGGGTTGCACCATGAGTGTGTAATCATTCAATACCCAGACTGCAGGGACCTCTACAGGTAAATGGCTCTGGGACTTCAAGAGACAGATTAAAAAGAAAAGAACATGTTGGAGAAGAAACTATAGATTAACAGAGACTTACAGAAATACCAAATTAAAAAAAAAAATGGACAAGATTATAGAATACAGTATACAGATATATACCAGAAATGCAAGAAGTAATTACTATAAAATTTAGGAGAGTAGTTACTTTCAGGGAAAGAAGGGTGTTGAGACTAGGATGAAAAGCATAGAGGGGCTTCAGGGGTGACTGGGAACATTTCTATTCTCTGATTTCAGTGGTGGTTTTAAGATTCTCTGCCTTATAAAAACTCATTATACCATCCTTTGTTTTATATCATTTTCAGTATCTGTGTTTTATTTTACAATAAAAAGTTTTTAAAAAATGAAATGAGGTAGCAATAACCGCCCATATCCTTTTACTGCCTCTCTCTTCACTTCTGTTGCCAGTCATCATCTAGAGGTGCATTTTTCACAGCTGTCCTTTTTATTATTTATTTTTATTTTTTTAAAGACTTCATTTATTTATATGACACAGAGAGAAGAGAACAAGCACAAGCAGGAGGAGCAGCAGGCAGAGGAAGGGGGAGAAGCAGGCTCCCCACTGAGCAAGAAGCCCAATGTGGGGCTTGTTCCCAGAACCCCAGGATCATGGCCCAAGCTGAAGGCAGACACTTAACTGATTGGGCTACCCAGGTACCCCCACAGCTGCCCATTTTAAAGACTGCCATCCATGTGCTGTGCAGCTCATGGCAAAGGATATGCTTTACTCAATTATAATTCCTTTCTGGCCTCTGCAGCATCAGAGTATATTAAGAACAGGATATTTATAAGGGATGCAAATCTGTGAAAATCTCTAGGTTTCTGTATATTCTCTATTAATCATAGTATGCTCAAAAAAATTGAGATGTTGGGATTCTGGGCAGCCAACAACAGTCACTCAGAAGTGAAGTGACTTGCTGCTTTCACACTAGCCTTCCAACAACTATGCTCCAAATACTAAAAGTGCTAGATATGTCTAGTGTGCCTTAGGACTTAGTTGTATATCAATTCAATCACGAACTCTTAATAGTTTCACATAAAGCAATTTACTATTAAATACCTCAGAGTTCTTTTACTACTAATCAACTTAGTAAAAATATGAACATTTAAATGAACTAAAGGGAGGAGGTGATTTGTCATCTGAGGCATTGAAAAGCCCCACTTTTGTTTGATACCGGTGAATGGGTACAATGTTTTCTTGATTAAAATAAAATTGTCTACTATAATTTAACTTTTATGTATGACTCAGAACATGAAGTTACTGACTGAAAACTATGACTTATTTCTCTAAATTCCCT
This sequence comes from Mustela nivalis, assembly GCF_964662115.1. Classification (NCBI taxonomy): domain Eukaryota; kingdom Metazoa; phylum Chordata; class Mammalia; order Carnivora; family Mustelidae; genus Mustela; species Mustela nivalis. The sequence continues at coordinate 65,456,671 of NC_139027.1, read as the reverse complement.
TCTGCATGCAATAAAAGAACATGCCCAAATCCACCTTAACAGATAAATAAAATCAGCATAGTAAAATGTTAATAGTAGAACCTAAGCAGTGAGCATATGGGTATTCACTCTAAATTTCTTTCAACTTTGCTATATCCTGAAAATTTTTCATAAAATATGAGGGGTAATATTCACCTTACCTCATAGTGCAGCATGAAATTTTTATCTTTTATTCCACTACAAACAAAAAGCATAATATTAAAAACATCATATAAATACAAAAAAAATAACTTCAATAAGCAACTAAAAAGATTTAAGGGGATTTAAAAAATAATTATGTATTAAAGAGAGTTTGTCTGAAATTGAAAACCAGAATCAGAAGGATGAATGTAAGAGACAGTATTTTTTTCTGGGGTTTTATGAATGAATTTTACGAAGATTTAGTAAAACAATTTTGCTTCAAATAGAAACACTTAAATATTCTATTTGTATAATAAGACAGTAGACATTTACTTTTAAGCATTAGTAACTGCTAAGAGAATCTTAAATTTTATAAATACATTAAATCTCAGAATTATGATCTTTCTGCAATCAGTATGTGAAATGAACATCAGTAACTGAAATGATATAGGGGAGAGGAGGAGATCAGACAGGCAAAGATTTTTCCAGGGTTTGAAATGAGAAATGTTATGACTATATCTAGAACAATGAGGAAAATAAGGATGAGAAGAAATACAATTCCTGGAAGCAGGAAACCAGATTTATCTACAACTGAGGAAAAGATGGACATATTCAGAGTCTTAGCACAGTGTCCCCATTAAGTGGGTGTATTACAAAAGGTACCTCTCTGTGCAAAGGCTTGAAAAATTCTGGGTTAGGGCTAAATCTGCATAACCATAAACCACAATCTGAGAAGAGAAATTTAAAAACTTACAGAAGACTAAAGGAATAACAGATTTGAGGGGCTAAAGAGGAGGATACGGATCATTAGTGCAGCACCTCCATTTTACAAGATGAAGAAACCAAAGGCCAACATGGCTGACAGATATGTGCCCTCTCATTTACACAGGTTACAGACCTAAGACTAGAATGTAAAGAGGTACCCTGGCCAAGTCCAGGGCTCTTTCTTATGCAGCCGTGTCGTTGCCTTTTAGAAAAGAAAGAAGTCAGTGTGAAAAAGGGTAGGACAACCAAGTTTGGGCTCAGATGGGAATTTAAAAAGTTTAAGAGCTCCCCCAAAAGGATTATGATTACAATAACAATCTCGCCTATACACACAGCTGTATTGTCAATTCTGTCAGCTATGTGAAAAACAATTACTGATGCCATCCTCAAGATACTGGGGGTTGGGCGCCTGAGTGGCTCAGTGGGTTAAGCTGCTGCCTTCGGCTCAGGTCATGATCTAAGAATCCTGGGATCGAGTCCCGCATCGGGCTCTCTGCTCAGCAGAGAGCCTGCTTCCTCCTCTCTCTCTCTGCCTGCCTCTCTGCCTACTTGTGATCTCTCTCTGTCAAATAAATAAATAAATAAAATCTTAAAAAAAAAAAGATACTGGGGGTTATCCTCATCAGTTGAGCAGTAGGAAGAGGGAGGCAGAGTCTTATGGTCTTCTGAGATCCTTACCAAGGGAAAGGGAAGCAAAAGTAGGCATTGAGCAAAGAAAAGAACTGTGCGTGGTATAGTAGCGCTGGTGAGGACTGTAACATAGGATTCTCATCATCTGAAATTGATGAACAAGATTTTCTGCTGACTCTTTAGGAACAGAGGAGGAGAGCCAAGTATTTCTGAACATAAATTTCAATGTGGCCTGGGATTAAATAAGGCTTTATTTTTTTTAGCTTATTAACAGCCTCCAGATTCTTTTTAGCAACTGAGACTCTTTCTTATGTTTTTGCTCTCTTCTTTATAACAAAAAAACCTACCCATATTTGTCCTGAGTTCTAGAGACAGAGACTAAACTGATTGTACCCATGTTAAAAATACCCTATAAACAGAAAAATAAAGTAGAGATAATAGGTTTAAAAAAGTAATAATAATAATATACTACTTGAGCTTCAATTATATACTGGAACATTGTAACTTACTTTAAAACATATCAAACATATGTTTTAGGACATACCAACACACTTTAAAACTTACCAAAAAACACAACTTACTTTATGGCTGTTATAATTCGATCTGACTTCATACTAGATTCTAATGAATCAAATGTAACAGTACAAAGCACCTAAAATAGTAAGAAAAAAACCTGTCAGGTTTTAATTTACTAACAATGAGGAGGAAAACTAAAAACATTTCAAGAACCCAATTAGCTATTAGAGAAATGGGATAAATAAATTCTATACAAAACTTGTCATGCTAGAGTAAACATTTATTCTTTCTATAAATATGAGAGCTATGTGGAAATCTCAATAACCCAAAGGTCTAACATCGTAGACTACTATGTAAAGAACTATACTAAGTGCTGAGGGAGGACAGGAAGAGGATGGTATGTTTGTAAAGCCTGGCTATAAAGGAAGCCTCAATAAAGGTCTAGCAAGGAGGGGAAAATAAGATGGGATCAGAGAGGGAGACAAACCATAAGAGACTCTTAAAAATAGGAAGCCAATTGAGGGTTGCTGGAAGGGGGGAATGAGCCGAAAGGGGTAACTAGGTAATGCGCATTAAGGAGGGCATGTGATGTAATGAGCACTGGGTGTTATATGCAACTGATAGATCACTGAATTCTACTTCTGAAACTAATAATATACTAAATATTAATTAACTGAATTTAAATAAAAATTTAAAAAATAAATAAGTAAAGGTCCAGCCTATAAACTGCCTACATTAAAAAAAAAAGTGCAATCTTCTTTGGAGGAACATAATGTAATCCAAACTCATCATTGCATCAATCAAAACATCCAGGATAGGGGCGCCTGGGTGGCTCAGCGGGTTAAGCCGCTGCCTTCGGCTCAGGTCATGATCTCAGGGTCCTGGGATCGAGCCCCGCATCGAGCTCTCTGCTCAGCAGGGAGCCTGCTTCCTCCTCTCTCTCTGCCTGCCTCTCTGCCTACTTGTGATCTCTCTCTGTCAAATAAATAAATAAAATCTTAAAAAAAAAAAACAAAAAAAAATCCAGGATACAACCAACAGAAAAATAGGAAATGGTACCCATTCTCAAGAGGAAAGATAATGAGTAGTTTGCCCCGAGCTAATTCAGATGTTGGATTAACAGAAAAGGATTTTTAATAGCTCTTATAATTATACTCAAAGATATAAAGAAAAACAAATGGAAATTCTAAAATTGAAAGATACATTATCTTATGTATCTTGACAGGAGTCAATGAACATGGAGAAGGATAACAGAAATTGCCAAATCTAAAGAACAAAGAAGGGGTGTGGGGTGGGGTAGGGAAAAACATACCCTCAGTGACCTGTGGGACAATTTCAAAAGGACTAATATATATACTTACAATCCCATGAGGAGAGATAAGAGAATAAGGTAGAAAAGATATTTGAAGAAATTATAGCTGAAATCCCTAAAGTCTGATGAAAGACACAAATTTACAGATTCAAGCTCAGGAAATTTAGCATGATAAATACAAAGAAAACTACCTTTTCACATTTATATTGTTAAAAACCAAAACAGAAAGAAAATCTGGAAAGCACCCAGATGAAGATAATAAATAGTATACAAGGAACAAGGATTTGAATGCATCCTGACTTTTTATTAGGAAAAAAATATAAAATAAAAAAAGGTAGAACGTTCTTTTAAGTGCTAAAAGAAAAAAGCATTAGCCTGGAATCTAAATCTTGCAAAATACATTCTTTGTACATAAAGGCAAAATAAAGATATCTTCAGAGAAATGAAATGTGAGAATTTGTTGTCAGGAGGTCCACAGGACAATAGTAAAGAAAGTCTTATCAGATTGAAGAAAACAATGCTAGATGGAAATTTGGATCTTCGGGAAGAAATATAAAGCATCAGGAATTATAAATACATAGGTTAATAAAATAATAAATATAAATAGGTTAATAAAAAAAATCTTTTCCCTCCTAACTTCTGAAAATACATGATTATTTAAACTACAAGTTATAATACTGCCTTGTAGAGTTTATAATACGTAGATGTAACTTTTAAGAAAGACAATTATAGCACAATGTGTGATGTAGTACTAAGAAGTTAAGGCTATACACTCTACTATCTATTATAACCACTAAAAAAATAATGCAGAGTTACATCTAGAAAACAGAGACACATTAAAATGGAATTTAAAAAAATGTCTAGTTAATTCAAAAAGAAGGCAAAATAGAAAAATTAAAAACAGGGGCCAAACAAAAATAATGAAATGACAGGCTAAATTTAATCACATCAGTAATTAAGTTGATCATTAATGGACTAAACACTCTTAAAAGGCTGAGATTGTCAGAAGAGCTAACAGAAGTATGCAGGCTATCTTAATGGAATTATTTTATAAAATTTATTAAGGGGCGACTGGGTGGCTCAGTGGGTTAAAGCCTCTGCCTTCAGCTCAGGTCATGATCCCAGGGTTCTAGGATCGAGCCCCACATCAGGCTCTCTCTGCTATGTGGCTCTCTCTGCTTCCTCCCCTCTCTCTGCCTGCCTCTCTGCCTACTTGTGATGTCTGCCTGTCAAATAAATAAAATCTTTAAAAAAAATTATTAAAGGCATAAAAGAAAACCTGAATTAAGAATGAGACTATTTATTGAAAAGACTGTGATTTAAATTATAAAAATATAATTTCTCTCTCAATTTATAAGTTCAGTGCAATTCCAATAAAAAGAAAGATTTTTCTTTTCTATAACTTGATTCTAAAATTCAAATGAAGGAACAAATGTACCAGAACAGCTAAGACAATTTTGAGAGGCAGGGAAGAATAAAAAGGGAAGATTTATTTCTCGCCTATTAATATATACCTGCAAAATATAGTAGCTAAAACAGTGTGACACTGGCCTAGGAAATTCACAGAATGATAGAAGAGAATATAGTCCAAAATGTATTTATAAACTTTGAATACAGATAAATTGATATTATAAGTCAACAGAAAAAATGAAGTATTAGTAAATGTGTTGTAAACATGGCTCACTCTGGAGTTTCCCATCTCATACCAATTCTAAGAGTAAATGCCAAAACAGATTAATGGTCTAAATTTGATAGCTACTACTAGAAAGTTAATAAAAAAAAAAAAAAAAAAAAACTAGGTGCCTAATTTTGTGACTTTGGGGGTAAGGAAAGATTTCTTAAATAAGACTTTAAAAACACAAATCACAAAATAAAAAAGGAAAGCATTAGCAACATCAAAACTAAAGATTTCAGGTTCACTCTAGACAAAGAGTAGGTTATCACAAGCCAAATTAAAAGGCTTATGATAAAGAGGGAGATAATATATTCAAATTCTGGTTACTGAAAAGGATTAATGTTTAAAACACATTAAAAAAAATCACTTAAAAATAGGAAGAAAAAAAGGGTAACAACCAGATAATTCACAAAAGAGCAAACCTGAACCAGGGCCATCATATTGCTCAAGTTTATGTGATAAGAGAGCCCTGAATGGTGTGCAGCCCCCAGGGTATGATTTATACAGTGATGACACTGACTTATTATGATATAAAGAGATCCTCAGCTGCACAGGGAAATACAAACAAAAGCAAGGAATACCAGTTGGTACCAATTTGACTGGCAAATTTAAAAGTAGTGATTAATAATGAGTAAAAGGAGGAGGTATAAAGCAAATACCATACAAAAAACAATGGATACACATATATGTTAAATATAAGAGCACAGGTGCTAATATAAGGGAAAAAATAGGACTGAGGCATAGGCTAAATAAAGAAAACAAATGAGGGCCCTGAAAAGACCAAAAATAAACAATATGCTAAAAACTAAGTGTGGACGCCTGGGTGGCTCAGTGGGTTAAAGCCTCTGCATTCGGCTCAGGTCATGATTCCAGAGTCCTGGGATGGAGCCCCCATAGGGGCTCTCTGCTCAGCAGGGAGCCTGCTTCCTCCTCTCTCTCTCTGCCTGCCTCTCTGCCTACTTGTGGTCTCTGTCTGTCAAAAAAAAAAAAAAAAATCTTAAAAAACAAAACTAAAGAGTGTATGAGTTACTCAATTTTGTGTATCAAGAGTAAAAGAAAAATATCATATATGATAAAGATACCAGGTAATTCTAGAAAATGCAAAGCAATTTATAGTGACAAAAGCAGATCAACAGTTGCCTAAGGAAGGGGAGGGGAGCAGGGAAGAAGGGATTATAGAGAGGCAGGAAGAACCTTTTGGGGGTGACTGGTATGTTCATTGACTTTGGTGACAGCTTCCCAGTTGTATACACGTGAAAACCTATTAAACATACACTTTAAATATGTGCATTTTCTTGGATGGCAATTATACCTCAAAAAAGCTGTTAAAAATATTTTTTTTAAAAGTCAGGTATTAACAAATTCCATATGATAAAAATCTATACTGTCTACATAATGTACTTCTGTGAGATGTAATTAAGCAACCTGGAATCAGCAAATAATTACAGCATTTTATATATATTACCTGTGTTTGTCCCCTCTGAAATAATGCTGATCCATGAAGAGTTTTAAACATATCTACCTCACAATTTATATTCCGAAGTGAAGTCAAATCTCGACCATCGCACCTATAGTAATAAAGGAAAAAAGTATGTAAAGCAGTGTTCAGAATTAGAAATATCACCCATTATTTCTTATTCCTACCAAGGAGTGCTCAACTCCAGCTGTGTAACGTATCACCTGAGGAATTTAAGAACTTTAAAAAATAATACAGATACCTGATCCCCACCCTAAATCCCACTGAATCACAATCTCATGTTGTGATCCATTCACTTCTACTGTTAAAGAAGTTCTGCAAGGCAATTCTGATGTGGATTCAGGGTTGTGAACCACTGCTCTACACACAAGTCCCACAGAGAAACAGTCAGACACATCCACACATTTTTTGACACCCATTTATGAAATATCCTAATTCTTTAATGTTCACTTAAAAAAAATCATTTCCTTGCTTTGAGCAAGTTGCCACTTTTAAGACAACTTACAGAGGCACATACTTCAATTCCATCAAAAAAGAATATATTTACCTTTTGTATTCATTTAAAATAATACTTCTAAAAACCTCCTTTGCAACAACATTGAAGGATTCTATTATTTCGAATGTATCAGCCTCTGGAAATTTTTCTACAGAAAGAAAGACAAACCAAAACAAAGGTTTTCTCTTTTTAGAAGACACGATTTCTCTTCAATTCATAGTATCAAATCAGTTCATTATGGTAGTAAACCAAGGGAATTGATGCTGAACTATTTAGTCCTCAAGCAAACAAAGCAGACAAATCAAATATTCTCAAGTAGGAAAGACACAAGTATTATACCTCAAACATATTGTTATTGAGAACTTAATTTGTTTTCTACCAGAACAACAGGGCTTTGTTATTAGTTCTCTATTGTATTATGTTACTAACAAATCCAGCCATCTTATTAAAAGGTCTGAGTGACACTTTTAAGATTAAGAGTAATCACCTTCAATGTTTTGCCTTAGGAAATTTTCTCTTAGTCTGCAAATAGAGAAATAATTTGCTTTGTATGTTACAAGTCCCTACTGTTGCCTTTTTAGTTAACATTTATTAATTTCTTTCAGGAACCATGTGCTATACATGTTTCTTTTTTAATGCCTTTAATCTTTGTAACAACTTATGAAGTATATTTTATTATTACCACCATTCTAAAGAAGAAAAAAAAGGCTTAACAAAGTACATTGCCTGAGATCATACAGGCAGTGACAGATAGAACTGTGACCTGAATACAGGTTTGTCTGCCTTTCTAGGCTTATGTTTTTAAATGTTAAGCTACTTTATCAACTGATTAATACCAAGCCTTAAGTACTGTTCTCTCAAGCATTTGGTTTATTAAATATAAATTTCACCAGGACATAAAAATGGACAGAGAGAGATATACATATTAAGAAATGTATCTTTGTTAGTCAGGAATAATTTTTAAGTATTATACTTTAAATGTCATACTTGGTACACATTCAGTTTGTGACTGATATTTACATAATAAAATGCTTTGCTTAGTAATTTCTAGAGAGCTAAATTCTCTAAAATCTTAATTTTACAATTCCACAACAGCATCAGTTAACATTTTTTGAATACTTGGTTATGTGGCAGGTACAAATGCAGATGACTTACCTATTTAAAGTAAACCAGATATTATCATAATTATTATCATAATACCATAAACCAGATATTATCAGTATTACAATTTCACAGATTAAGAACTCAAGAATTTTAAAGAGTATTTTTCACATTTTCAAATGACATGATACAAAGTTTCCCATCATAGAGTGTAAGAATCTGATCCAGAAAAGATTGAGAATATTTCACATTCAATGTTTTACTGGTGCCCACTCTATCAGGTACAGTGCTGACCACATTCGCAGAAGTTAAGATTTTATTTATTTATTTAAGAGAGAGAGAAAGAGCAAATACACATGCATATGAGCAAGGGGTGGGGCGGTAGAAGGAGAGGTAGAGAGAGAATCTCAAGCGGATGTTGTGCAGAGTCCCACGTGGGGCTTGACCTCATGATTCTGAGATCGTAACTTAAACTGAAATTAAAAGTCAGATACTTAACTGACTGAACCACACAGGTCCCCTCATAGAAACTTTTTAAAAAAATTTTATTTATTTTTCAGAGAGAGAGAGAGCAAGAGCGCGCAAGAACGCGCACAAGCAGGGAGAACAGCAGACAGAGGGAGAAGACTTCCCACTGAGCAGGGAGCCCGATGTGTGAGTCTCTCTCAGGACCCTGGATCATGACCTGAGCTGAAGGCAGATGCCTAACTGACTGAGCCACCCAGGTGTCCCTCACAGAAGTTAATTTAACAGTAACCTTGGGATGCATCATTATTTACCAAAGATGAAACTAAGGAACAAGGAAATAACTGATTCTCTGAAGTTAATAAAGCAAATTTTACCTTTTAGTTGTTCCTCTGTATCCAATCTTATCTTGTTAACAGCTTCGTCTCTGGAAATCTAAAAGAGAGGTGAGGTTCAGTATACATAGAAATATGTAACATTTCTATTTTTACACTTAACAATTAACATCGTTACATTGTCAATTGCTAATAATTACATTGTTACAATTAACACGTAATAGTACTCAGATTTCTCTACTGGTAGTATTCTTTAAAAGATTAGAGCTAGTTATTGATTTATAAGAAATATTACCTATTTAATTCATTCAAATATATTTACACACTTCCCTAAAACTTGCATTAATCAACAAAAGGAGAATGGAGAAGCAAATAACTACACTTTTACTTAGCTTTCTGTTTAGAGGTTTTTAATAAAAATTCATAAATCAGATTATGTGAATTATGACAAAAAAGAATTCCCAGAACAATTATATAAGACAAAATTCAAAAATACCTACTTTATCATGTTCATAATCAGTGAAAACTGCATACAGTCTTTCCATGGAGAGTCTATTTTAAGCAAAAAATAAATGTCAGCATAATAGTTCTTATGTTAATAGTATAACAATACTATTATGAACAAAATTGCAATACTTAATAGTAAGATAAAATATTTAATAAGCATTTCATAAAAAATTTTTAGAAATGTATTTATTGTTCTTTAGCACAGCTAATCTGTTTACTATAATACAATATACCAAATTTCTTTCTCCTCATCTGTCAGGTAAATCACTCACAGGTACTATGCTCTTCCTTCTTAATTGTTCAATTTATTTCACCTTAGAGTTTTCTTACATACAAACTTTCTCTCCCCACTCTTTTTTTTTTTTTTAAGATTTTATTTATTTATTAGACAGACAGAATCACAAGTAGTCAGAGAGGTAGGCAGAGAGAGAGGAGGAAGCAGGCTCTCCGAGGAGCAGAGAGCCCGATATGGGGCTCGATCCCAGGATCCTGGGATCATGACCTGAGCCAAAGGCAGAGGCTTTAACCCACTGAGCCACCCAGGTGTCCCTCTCCCCACTCTTTTTCAACTTCTTGCTTTTTTCTATTCTCTCCACTTTTGGCTGTTATTGCAGGCAACTGTTTTGTTGGGGACAATTTACATCTCTTTAGTCTCTGACTGATGACTGTAAGACTGATACTAAGGGAAATATTAAGTTTTTCAATTTATTTGAAATAAAATGAAATACTCTTCTGGTAATTTCATTCATACTTCCTGAGTGCCTGCCTATGAGCTGGCACTGTTTTAAGCACTGGGCATACAGAGGAGGTTATACTTGATTTCTTTTCAAGAACCTCAACAGTTTCCTTAGATATTCAAATATCTTATGATTTATTCTTTTTCCTTGTTTGACATAGATATGCAGATTATCTGAATCTTAACCAGTAAACTCCCTCCCCTTTTCATTTGAGACTCAAACTTAGGCACCTGTAGTGAGAACTGGCTTACCCTTTTTAAAGCATTAGATTGGCATTTATGGCGCTCACTTTGAAAATAGAAGGATGCCATATAAGAAGTAATGCAATCATGCTTCCATGGGAAGTTTTTAGGCTTACAATTAAATCTGGTAATGATTTTCAAATTTTCTTTTGTACAGATATTCTTACTTATGAATGTATTCCACAATCTCTGGTGAAGGGGTAAATAACTTCTGAGGTGTCCTCTTGGTAACCCCAATTTCTTTTACCAATTGCTGGATGCCCTGAATTATTTGTTGGGTATATTTTACCCCCACTTTAATAGCATGGCAAAAGTCCTGTTGTAAAATGTTCTCCGCAGAGGCTTCCATCATCACTAAAGGGAGGAAAAAAAGATTGCCATTGAATCTTTTACCAGTATAGCATTTTTAAGCACCTTGACACAACATAAACACCACAGATCAGTTTTGCTTATTAATGGTATATCAACCGTTTAAATTTCTTTCCTTCGAATCAGCATCCTTCCAAAATGTAAACAGCAGTAAATGAATAAAGAGACCTTAATACTTGAAATTAGGTTTATAGCTTTCAATTTCGTAAAGATTTCTCACAAAAAAATGAAACAAAATAAACTATGCATACTTATTTATTAAATAAGTTTTGTGATATAATTCAAATACCATAAAATTCCATCTGCATTTTTAATACATACTTAAAATGAAATTTAAAAATATCAATAAAGTAGGAATCCAGTGAATTTTTTTTTTTAAGATTTTATTTTTATTTATTTGTCAGAGAGAGAGAGGGCAAAGGCACGCAGAGTGGCAGGCAGAGGCAGAGGGAGAAGCAGGCTCCCTGCCAAGCAAGGAGCCTGATGTGGGACTCAATCCCAGGGCACTGGGATCATGACCCGAGCCAAAGGCAGCTGCTAAATTGACTGAGTCACCCAGGCATCCCAAATGTTTTCTGTTTAACAATTATTTGATGTGACCTCCTACTCAATTCTCTCATTGTCACATTGTCTAATGCTTGCACAGGTGGGGGGAAATCTTTTGTCATGATACTGTGTCAAGTAAACCAACTAGAGGACTGTTACTACTCCCATAAAAAAGCTGCTTTTATGGTTTTGCGATAGTAAAACTCCTGTGTAAAGGAGGGAAGCGCCAAGTAGCACTTCTGGCTCCCAGTGTCACTTCCAGTAATATCTACTATTCAGGTTTGGCTTTGGTTTCTGCCAGGCAGGTTTCTGCTAGATTCCTGCCTCCTCATGTGTCATTTTTGGCCCTTCTCAATTTGTACAGTTAAACATCATGCAATGCACAGATGTGATGGTAACTATCATATTTAATATTAAAACCACATAATGTTGTCATTAAGATTTATTATTATCTAATCATCACTTGTAAAGCTTTTAGGTCTACTCTAGAATGAAAAAAATCTTTTGTGCTTTGTATTTTATATTGGAATTTCAACAGTCAGTTGAAGCTGACCTGTGAAACTAAAACAAAAGATCTAACATTGTGTCATGGAGTTCCAGAAAGAGAGTATAAAGATGGCAGGCTGAAAAGTCCTGGAAAAATAATAGCTGAAAACTCTACAAATTTGGCAGAGACATAAATGCACAGATTCAAGAAGCTGAGTAAACCCCAAACAGGGTAACCCAAGGAGAGACATATCCTAATTAAACTTTGGAAAACCAAAGACAAAAAGATCTTGAAGCCAGCCAGAGAAAAGTACCTCCTCACCCATATGGAAAAAGCAATTAAAATATTAGACTTATCATTGGAAACCATGGAGCTTGGAAGGGATTGGCATATTATATTTTAGGTGTTGAAAGAAAAGAACTGTTGACCCAAAATCCTATGTCCAGTGAAAATATTTACAGAATAAAGGAATGAAGGAATATATATTTAGGAATGAATTGAGACTCTTAGATAATTAAGAAAATTTGTTACTGGCAGACCTACCCTAAAAGTATGGCTCAAGGAAATTCTCTAAACAGAAAAAATAAAAAAAGAAACCATGGACTATCAGGAAGAAAAAGTACTGCTAAGCAAAAATGTGGGTAAATACAATATGCTTTCCATCTCCTCTTGAGTTTTCTAAATTATGTTTGATGGCTGAAGCAAAAGCAAAAATTATAACTTGGCCTACTGTGGTTCTAAATGTAGAGGAATATTGAAATGACTATATTACAAATGGAGGAGGGTAAGACAAGGTCAGGTTTCAGTACTTCATTTGAGGCGTAAAGCAGCTTTTCTGGCACAATGATACCATGATTATACTTATATTTTTCTTCTTATCAGTATTCCCATGACATCCTCCCTCACTTTTCGCAGAATTAAACTGGAGATTTTTAAAAATCCATTTGATGTATGTAAATTATGCCTCAATAAGTTGATTTAAAAGAAAATATGAAAGAAATAATATGGTAAAGAAATCAATATTCCTTAACTTTGTTTTCACTAATTAGACTTCAAAACAATTCATTTTTGAAAATACTTTAGAAGGAAATTCCTTAGTTTTTTTTAATCTATAGATCTGTGCTGTCCAATTTGGCAATTACTAGCTCCATACGGTTCTTTGCATTTAGATAAAACTGTGTAAAATTAAAAATTCAGTTCCTTGGCTACTCTAGCCACATTTCAAGTACACGGTAGCCATAATCACATATAAAACATTTACTTCATTGCAGAGTTCTACTGGACAGCATCACCATGTATACTAAAAATTTACACAAAAAAGTGCTGTCTAAATGACTGCTGTTAACCATTTTCAGTAGCTGAAGATTAAAGATTTTTTTTTAAAGATTCTATTTATTTATTTAACAGACAGAGATCACAAGTAGGCAGAGAGGCAGGAAGAGAGAGATAGGGGGACAAGCAGGCTCCCTGCTGAGCAGAAAGCCTGATGTGGGGCTCAATCTCAGGGCCCTGGGACCATGACCCGAGCTGAAGGCAGAGGCCTTAACCCACTGAACCACCCAGGTACCCCTAACGAGTTTTGAGATTAGTTGAAAACTGTGAATTCTAGATACAAATTTCTTCTTAAATAGTTACTGGTATACTGTTTCCTAAATTATATCCTAGCATAAATAGAAAGATCAGTGATATTAAGTGTACCAGTTGAAAGCAAGCAGAATGTGCAGAATGGTGCTGAAGTCATCTAGCAGCCAACCGCATGAAGAAATTATTCTTGTTTTTTAGGCTTTATTCCAAAGATTTGTTGGATTACTAAATATTTTAATAATGATATGGCAGCAATTACTTTTTTGTATTTTTCTATCCCATAAGTTCCATAGTGATGGTATTGGACTTGGGCCCAATATTAAGTTTGACACATGAACATGAAGTCAAAACAACCTTCTGATGCTTTATGCAGTCTCTAGAGTCTAATTCGTCCATCTAGAGAGCAAGAGGTAAGAAGGGCAAGCTAGAAGTTGCTCATGGGGTTTTTACAGCATGCCACAGTTGCAACAAAGATCTTCAGTGCATTCCTCCACCATCCCCATAAAATTAGAGGGCTTCAGTCTAAGGCAGGTAGAGGCTATTTATTTATGGCCATTCAGAAGCAAGTTTATTTCTGTGTCTTCATGATAACAGCAGGTATTAACAGTATGCCTATTAGGTAACTAGGTATTATGCTTGGCACTTTACAAACCCTGACTCTAATCTTCACAACAACCCTGTAAAGTAGCCAAATCAATTTACTAAGTGAAAGTAATGAGCACTATAACTTTAAGCAAAAATAAATTTCTCATGCAGACCAAGTAAACTTGAGACAGTGAACCAGTACTCTGCTCAAGGCCCTTTCTGGGATGCTCAAATATGTTAAGGGTCATCTGTTATTCATGGATTCCCCAAATCTTTGGAATGTTCTCTCCACACTGTGATAGCCTACCACAGTAAGAATCTCATCTTCTGGAGCTCGAGTCCAACAATCATTTCCTTGTTTCTCCAGTAATCAAGATTGCAGTCATGTGTTATAGTTCTGTGTGATGTAAGTGAAAGTGAAAATCGCTATATGAGGTCTTTAGTAAAGCACCTTGAAAGAGAAGATGACTTACTCAGGTGGAATACACCTTTTAGTTACTCCCCTCCTTTTTTTCCCTCTAATCTATAGGTCAGGTTAAGTTGGCCAGAGCTCCAAAAGCAAGTTCATAAGCATGAAGTTGAAGGCCACACATTGAGGAGAGCAGAGCAGAAAGCTGGAAGGAATCTAGATTTCTTAAGGTATCATGGAGCCAGGGGCATCTAGATGGCTCAGTTGGTTAAGCGTACAACTGATTATTTTAGCTCAAGTCATGATCTTACGCTCGTGAGATCAAGCCCCTGGACGGCTCCCCACTCAGCATGAAGTCTGCTTGAGATTCCTTCTGCACCTCCCCACACTGGCCCATGCATGCACACATGTGTATGTAGTCTGTAATAAATACCTTTACTGGGGCGCCTTGGGTGGCTCAGTCATTAAGCATCTGCCTTTGGCTTCAGGTCATCATCCCAGGGTCCTGGGATTGAGGCCCGCATCAGGCTCCCTGCTCACAGGGAAGCCTGCTTCTCCCTCTCCCACTCCCCCTGCTTGTGTTCCCTCTTTCACTGTCTCTGTCTAATAAATAAATAAAATCTTTAAAAAAATATATTATCTTTACAAAAAAAAAGATATCATGGAGCCACTATAATTGTCTTGGTCCCCCCGTTATTTAATTTAGCAACATGAACCCTAATTAATATGTAGATAATGTACAACTCCTCTTATATATGTTTTAACTACCATAGAGTCCTTATTCTATTTCCATCACTGACTAATATTCCAAAAGAAGCTCGCAATGTGTTTCACATGTTAACTGTACATAAAAGTACTAAAAGCTTAATAGTTTACATTTTATCAAAATATTCCCATATCAAGAGATCCCATTTCAAAAAGTCCTAGACATCAAATACCACACAGTAAAATTAACTGATAAGATCTTAATTAATCTCTCCAAGGTTACACAGTTAACTGTGTGACAGCTGCTAAGTTTCAGATACAGGTCATTGTACTGTCAAAGCCAATTCTCCTTTACGAGAACCGGGCCAATTTTCATTCATGCAGTTATGACATTTTTATTACAAGGAGTGAGGGTAACCTATGGTCAGTGCATTTCTTACAAGTTTTCTACCTTGCAGAAACAGGTCACTTTTTTCTCAAAGGACATTAAACAAGCACTGAATGATGAATTAGCTAAATTAACATATTTAAACTATTAAAACAATTTATTACCAGATTTAGAAATTCAATTTTTAGACTAGCTTATTAGTTTCAAAATAATTACCAGAATTGTCTTGGTAAATAAGGATTTTTATATATTTCAAGTAAAATTATATCACATTCTAATTTTTTTTTTTCTTTAAGATTTTATTTGTCAGAGAGAGCACACAAGCAGGGGTACAGCAGGCAGAGGGAGAAGCAGGTTCCTCACTGAGGAAGGAGCCCGATGCAGGACTCAATCCCAGGAACCTGGTATCATGACCTGAGCCAAACGCAGATGCTTAACCAACTGAGCCAGCCAAGGATATATCACATTCTGTAATTTCAGGCTGTATCGCATTCTGTAATTTCAGGTATTGTTTGATATGAAGCAAGAGCACCACCAAAATAGGACAGCAATAAAACAGAACAAAAATCTTTATGGTTAAGTGACAAGATACACATACATTGAAGAATATAAATGCATTTTTAAGAAACCAGAACTTACACTTAAAATCCAGAACAAATGTACTACTTAAATTACTTACCAATTTGACTTTTAGGTGCTCCAGCAACCACTAAATTTAAAGTACTAGAAGACATTTCTTTCCGTGTTGGATTAATAACACATTCTCCATCGATCATTCCTATTCTCACTGCCCCTAAAATACATCAAAATACTGGCAGTTGTGTAATAAAAAGTCTGTTTTCAAGACACTATCCCAGTGATAGCTTTGATCCCTATCTTTAATTGTGACTACAATAAAATCCATATTTTTACTATGGTTTTTAAGGCCCATAGAACATCCTACCTCACCCTACCTAGCCTCACTAGACACTGTGCTGCTGAGATACATTAGTTTTTCCATACTTCTGTGATTATGCTCGTGTTCTTTTCCCAAGCTAGACTATACTTTTTCCAAGGCAAATGCTTACCATTTGATCCTACTAAGGTTCAATTTAATATTGAGTACTCTGAGAAGCCCTCCTTGACAACATGATTTCAAAGACTAAACATACCTTTCTCTATCATTTTTACTATAGCTTTATAATACTGTTCATAAATAATTATTTGTTTGTTTCCCCTACTTACACTGAAAGCAAGAACTATTCCTAGACTGCCTTTCTTCCTTCAGTTCTTAACTTAGTATCTGATATTTAGGATATTCAGAAGTTACTTGATGAATCATTTTTATATTTCATGATTACAATTTGTAAGAGATGTAAGTTATAAACATATTTGTTTTATCCTGAAAGACCATATACTATAACAATTTCCTATCCCCACCCCCCCACACCAAAAGTCCTCAAACAGAGAGACAATTAAGAAGTCAAAGTATCTAGGAACATAAAGTCTCTAACACCATAACATTTTGCTATCAAAAACAAAACCTAAGGCAAAAATGAAAATATCTCGAGCTGAAAGGAGTCTTAGAATATCATCTAATTAAACTCCCTATGAGATAATAAGTCAGAGCTAATTAATCTATGCTCTTGCTATAGCATGCTCACTAGTATTTCAAGAAAAAACATAATGTTTTTTATTTTCAAATCTTAACTTACCAATAGGTCCATTCCAAGGAATATCTGATAATGAGAGAGCTACAGAAGCTTAAAAAAAAAGGAAAAAAAAAAAAAAGAACTGAAGTAAAAAGATTTAATTCCTTTAAAACGACCATGATAATTTTAATCTTGATTTGTATACTTACCACCATTAATTGCTAAAATATCAGGTTCATTAACACCATCTACTGCCAACAGATTACAAAGTACCTGGTACAAGGGAAAAAATTCAGAGTACTTAAAAAAAATCTACTTGATTTAGGAGGACTATCATTTTGGCTAAATCTTGGTCTAACATAAAGGAGCCCTATGTGTTTAAAAGCATATGCTTTGTAGTCAAACCCCTTATTTCTGGCTATCATTTAACTAAATACATGCTTGACTATGGCAAATTACTTAAGCCTCAAAAGTTTCTCATTTTTAAAAGGGAAAAATAATAGCATTTTCTTAAAAGGTTTTCTGAAAATTATAGGAAATAATATTTGTAAAGCATTTACAATACTGGGCATGTTGAAAATATTCAGTAAATGTTAGCTATTTCTATTACATAAAAAATATTGTTTTCTGCTCAGCATATAGAAAACAAAATGATGAATTCCTTTATACTGCAATAATATGCCTATGTCATGTACTTAAGAAAACAACTTACTAAAAAAAGAAAAAAAAACTACT
This sequence comes from Mustela nivalis, assembly GCF_964662115.1. Lineage (NCBI taxonomy): Eukaryota > Metazoa > Chordata > Mammalia > Carnivora > Mustelidae > Mustela > Mustela nivalis. The sequence continues at coordinate 65,438,815 of NC_139027.1, read as the reverse complement.
GGAGGCAGTGACATCCTTGCAAAGGCGTATCTGCAAAGCATATTTATTTTTATGAAACAAGTAGAAGTTCATTAAAGCATATGGGTCATTATTCTGAAAGAGAATAATATTCACAAAAATACCAAAATATAATAAAGTAGAAGTTTAGAGGACCCAGTAAAATAGGTAGTAAAGACTAGTTTGTATCAATTGTCCTAGCCTCTGACACTAATATGACAACAGGTCCCAGAAGGGTCTGTCCCCTCCTTCCTCAATTACTCTAAACTTTAAAAATCACCAGTTTGTTTCCTGCCTCTGGGCTTTTGTGCTTCCCATTCCATCTGCTCAGAATGTTTCCCCCACACTCGTAGGTTGGCTAACTCCTACTCATAATTCAGGTATCAACTCAAAATGACACTGAATAAGTATTAATTTTTAAAATTATTAATGTTTTAAAAAATTAGCTTAATATAAAATAGCATTACCAAAAATTCTTATTTTGTGTTCTAATGTTTAGCCTAGGAAGTATTATAGAAATTCATTAATTTTTTATTGATTTAGAAACAAATAAACCGAAAGCAGAATATACCTGTGTATCATAAAAGTAACCAGCTGGAAAGAGAGGTCTAATTGAACGATCTGCCAAAAGAAAAAAAGAAAAGACACTAAATAGTACTGACAAGAGTTGCTTTACAGTTTATTTTTTCTCCTATTAAACATCAGGCTGAAAAATAATATAGCTAGCTGTTCAGTATATTAAAAAAAAATTTCCTTGGGCTGATTTGCTGAAGGGGTCATAGATAAATGTCAATGATTCAATTAATGTATATCCTGTCCTAGTAACAAAAAACTAGCAGGGCACAACAAACAAGTCTAAAACTCGGGAGCAATTTTTCATCCTGGTTCCATAGGCATTAGTTACATATATAAGCCAAGTAAAGAGACTTAAGACCAGCAAGAGACCAAAAGAAATCTTTCCTTGGTATTTTATGTCTGAAAAATGCATATAAATTTACACAAAGTAACCATTTCTTTATAGAAGAGCTATAAACTCAAATGATCCCACAATATTAAGGATGTCAAAGATTTGAAAGATTATGGGCCTTATTTCAGTAGTTGATGAATATAATGCTTTCAAAATTTACTGCGATGAATATGAAAATGAATACTAGGGATAGACTGAACTGAACAGTAGGGGCAAGAGCCACAGAGTTTATATGCTCAATAAAGATTCATTCATTTCATTGACATATATTTATTGAATGCCTATTCTGTGTCAGGTAGTATAACAAGTACCCAGGATTCAGTAGTGAATAAACAGTTTTTTCTTTGCTGGAGCCCATATCTGAGTGAGGGGATACAAAAAGTAAATAATCTCAGGTAGTGTTAATGTAATGGAAGAAAATTTAAGAGAACTGTAAATATAGATAGAAGAAATACTAACACAGGTGTAACAGAGTTAATGCCTCTATCTTACTATCTTACCTATTACTCGACTTGTAAGAATTTCTTTATCAGAAGATCCAATCTCTCTTCTGAGATAGTTTGTGGGAATTCTACCTGCTGCAGCAGCCTTCTGTCTATAGTCAACCTGAGATAGTATGAAAAAAAAAAAAAAAAGAAGTTCATTTGACTCCTTTTTATGGCAACAAACTATTCCCCAAGAACCACTGTATATGTACTAATTATCCTGAGGTTGCTAACAACATGGTCCAGATTAAGAAATAAGGATATTTTATTTACTTTTAGCATTTCATATCTCTTTGCGAAGGGAAAACTGTGATAGAAATATTTCAGTAAACTGATTTTTAAAAAATCTTCCACTTAGCAGTAAACTACATAGCCTTATTATTGCCCACAGTGGCTTATTCTGGTCAAATAAAACATTCCCTTTTTTGTATCAACTCTGTTACATAAAATTGCATTTCTGTTTTCATAACAGAAAAGAGCCATAAACTCCTAAAGCACTCCTTTCTTCTCACCAAACATATACTTGCAAACTCATACTGAAGGGAAACCTATGAGAGCAATGAATTCACTGCTATTCAACATCAAAATCTTCATGCATTTCACTGTTCTTATCAACCTGGCCATTTCAAAGCAGCTAACAACTAATATGAGAATTGATTATGAAGCAGTCAGTCTAAATTCTTTTAATGACTCAAACTACAAAAGAAAATCCTTTGTTGTATGAAGTTTACACTGTGTATTCGTTAGACATTAGACAAAAATATTACAAATTCTACATTTATGCCATATTACTGTTCAGATAAATCAACAAATACTTACCACCAAAGGCATGAACTGGGAAGGTGAAGGTTTTGTTTTACTGACCGCTGTGACCATCACCGCAGTGTCACCTGACTTAAACATAAATAACAACACGGGCAAATTCCTTAAAAAACAGACATTAACATCTAAGTAGTGAGTGAGTGAATCCTTGCTCCAGTTAAATACAAGGGAAGAGAACTGTTATTCCATGAACACAATTAAAATGAAAATAATTCATCACTAGTCAAATCTTGATCCCTTCTACGAGATCAAGAAAAGGCTTACTAATATGCTTAGTCACAAGCAATCGTATTTTCTACTACTTAAGAAGAAATTTCGGCTACGTACAAAGAAAAATTTCTCACTTATCACAATTAAAGAAAATAGTAAAATCACTTTCTCTAGAGTAGTATTACAGAATTTATTATCAGAACAAAACAGAAGCCCAAGTTTCAAACATATCTTAAGTCACTTAGTAAATCCAGCCCCCTGACTCCCTGGTTCTCTGGAATGGTTCTGAAACCAGAAATGGCTTACAGTACCACAATTCTAATAAGTGACATGATGTTGTAAAGATAGTCAGGAGCGGTCTCCATAAGCATTTTAAGATGAAAATTTAAAAATCTGGACTTTTTACCTGTACTACCGCAGAGCCATCTGCAAATCTGGCCAGCTTTCCAGAGGATATTTCTAGTTTTCTGTTTAAAAATAAAAATTCATTACAAAAGGACTTAGGTCATCAATACAAATCGCAGTTCAGTATAAAATAATCAAAGATTCTAACAGAAAAACCAAGCCACCCAGGCCCCCACCCAGCAAAAAACAAGTTAAAAAAGGGATAGAGTTCACAATTGTTATTAAAAGTACCAGGGAATTTAAGAGCTACTTAAGGAAAAATAAAGAAGGCACAGGAGAAATCTGAATGAAAGATAAAATACTTTGGGGGTAGAGAAGTTGTTCTTAAATATTAATACCCATTTATAACCTTCATTTAGTCTCTCATCCCTTGTTGATAAAAGTAGCCTTTTGACAGACAAATAAGATCATTTCTCTACTTAAAATCCTTTGAAGTATCCCTAGTACTTTCAGGACAAAATATAAATTCCCAAATATTGCCTGCAAAGACATTCATGTTCAACAATGGTGCCAAGACAAGTCAGTGGGGTGGAGGTGGGGAAGAACAGCCTTTACAACCAGTGGTGCTGAGACAACTAGGTATCCATATGCAGACAAGTTAATAAAGTTGGATCTCCTTCCTCATACTATAAATAAAAATTAATTCAAAATGTAGTATGAACCTAAATGTAAGAGCTAGGAAAACACATAGGAGTAAAGATTCTTAGGAAAACACATAGGAGTAAATCTTCATAAACTTGGGTTAGACAATGCCTTATATATGACATCAAATGCACAAGTGACAGAAGAAAAAATAAATTGTCCTTTACCAAAATTAAAAATTTCCTTGGTTCAAGGGATATCAAGAAAGTGAAAGAAAACCCACAGAATAAAAGAAAATATTTGCAAATCACATATCTAACAAGGGACTTGTATCTAGAATATGTAAAGAATACTTATAACCAAATAAAAACACCAACCTAATTTTAAAATTGGTGAAGGATTTGAATAGAAGTCTATATACAAAGAAAATTTACTAAATATCCAATTAAGTACATGAAAATATGCTCATGTACATAGGGAAATGCAAATCAAAACCATAATGTGATATTACTTCACATCTACTATGATGTGTAGTAAAACAGATCATTAACAAGTGTTGGTGAGGCTATGGAGAAACTAGAACCCTCATACAGTATTTGTGGAAATATAAAATAGTACATCTCCCTTGCGAAATAATCTGGCAGTTCCTTAGTAGGTTAAACACGTAAGTTGCCAAATGATCCAGCAATTCTCCTCCAAAGCAAATGCCAAGAGAAATTAAAACTTTTTATGTCCATGCAAAAATTTGCATAGGAACATTCATAGCCACAGCATTATTCATATGGCTCCCAAATGGAAACAATCAAAATGTATATCCACTAATGAATGAACAAAAAAAATGTGGTCTCAGTGCATACAATGGAATATTATTAAGCCATTTAAAAAATGGAAGTATTGGGGTACCTAGATGGCTCAGTTGGTTCAGTGTCCAACTCTTGGTTTCCACTCAGGTTGTGATCTCATGAGTCATGGGATCAAGCCCTCTCAACCCCCTCCCCCAAATCAGGCACCTCACTCAACAGGCAGTCTGCTTGAAAGATACTCTCCCTCTCCCCCTCCCCGACTCTTGTGTTTTATCTCTCCCTCTCTCTAAAAATAAATAAATCTTCAAAAAAAAAATGCAGTATTGCTATGTGTTACAACATGGATATAGCTTACAAACATAGTAACTGGGGACACCTGGGTGGCTTAGCCATTTAAGCATCTGCCTTTGGCTCAGGTCAAGATCCCAGGGTCCTGAGATCAAGTCCCACATAGGGTTCTTTGGTCAGCAGGGAGGCTGCGTCTCCCTCTGCCTCTGCCTCTCACACCTGCTTGTGCTCTCTCTCAATCTCTGGCAAATAAATAAACAAAATCTTAAAAAAAAAAAAAAAAAGAATTTTCAAACCTTTAAAAAAAAAAACATAATAAATGAAAGAAGACAGTCACAGGAGACCAAACACCATTGATTCTATTTTATGAAATGCTCACAAGGGGCAAATCCATAGAGACAAAAATTCTCTAGATTAGTGGCTGCCTGGGGCTATGGAGATAGGGGAGAAATGGGAAGTTACTGCTAATGGGCCTTAGATTTCTTTTGGGGGTGATGAAAACGTCCTAAAATTGATTGTGGTGATGGCTGCAACACTGTGAATAGTACATTTTAAATGGGTAAATTGTACAGTATGGAAATTATATATTAACAAAGTGGTCTTTATAGATATTAAATAGGTGGTATTATCAGCCTTATTCCCCAGCTTCTGCAGAGTACAAAAAGAGGTTACTTAAGGCTTGAAACAGATCAGCAAAATTTGTTAAAGAAACAAAAATTCATAAGAGTTTTGTGAAGCCAAACCAACTCAGTGACTCCTGAAGATACCGAGAAAGATGTTCTGTCCTATGAAGCCTGCTTCAGAAACATTCTATCGTGGTCCAGTGCTGAATACACATACATACACACATACGCACATGCTAATGCCCTGCCCACCCTCTCCTTCATATGCAAAAGAGATAAAGAGATAACTCAATATTTCTACCCATTAAACACTTCTGTCAGAAGCCTTAGTTCATGAAAAGCATATTTATCTATTCAGATAGACTCATTTTGTTAAAATTGAAAGCAAAAAAAAAAAGCATGTATACTTGTACTCAATCATAACTTTGAAAAATTGATTTTAACCACAAGAAATATCTGAGAAATTCTAGATGGATTTCTGTTACTGTTCAACACAGATGTTGTGATGACAGCCTACAATAAAAACGGGTCTACCCTGATAGATGGAATGAGGAAGTGCAGAGATAAGGCTTGAGCTGGCATAGTATGTGGAGGGAATGAGATGCTCAGAGCCAGTCACATAGTGTAGACTCAAGCGAAGTCCCACCAACCTATAGCTAAAATCAGTATCAAGGTTTTATGTGTAAAATGTAAATTTGCGGTCTTGAAATTTTGTTTACTCTGGAGTAAGAATATGCTACCAGTACTTCTCAAGACCTAACAGGAATTGGCATTTCATCCAAAAATGTAAATTCTGAGTGATTCCCGTGAAAGAAAGGGGAGTATTCTCTAAAGTAAATTGACGTGACCCCAAAACCGTGAAGAGGAGCTATGAAAGCTCTAGTTCTATTCCATTAATGGGGATCTGGACCCAGAATTTTTGAGATTGCCCACAGTGGCATATTCTTTTGCATATCCTCAGTGATAATAAGTCTTTATTCTTTAATGGAGATATAATTTGTACAGGGGACCAAAAGAAGGCAGTAGAGAACAGAGGTTAAGAACATGGGTTCTTTCTGAATAATGGTAAGCATCACTGGAATAAAATACTTCAGTCTGCAAATGACATATATCACTTTTTATTAGGTTCCACTGGTGAACAGCAGTCACATGGCCCCACCTATGCAGGGACCAGCAGTGTACCAAAGAGAGCACACATACTCACAAAGCTTGAGGCAAGGAGTACGTGACCCACTCCTCTGCTAAGCAGCCCTTCCCAATTTTATCAGCAGGCAGAGAAGTGAAGCTGAGGAAACACTGTTAAGCTTCTACAGCTGACCTATTTACAGTGGGAACTGATTGAACCAGTGAGAAAAACAAATAGGCCTGCAGTACCCCTAGATATTCTCATACATGTACACTTCCATTTATATGCTTATTCAAACAACACTTGGATTTATATATTTATTCAAACACCACATTCTCCTGCCTTCTTTGTTCCCTTTGTTGAGTCTACTCAGTGTCTTCAGTAGGGTTCCTAGCGCACCCACCAGATAGTCCTATGGTCCTAACTTGGTGATTGCCCTGATTTGAACTGTTTTTCTCCCAGGTGTATACAATTTATATTACACAGAGAACCAGGTGGTTACTTTTCATTATATCTCATGATCTCAGCTGGTGTTAACTGACCTATGTAACTTTTCCTGTTCATGCACTTTTAGTTCTGTTTTTGGTGCAAACTTACTACTTTTATATATATTGATTTTACCTCTTATCAATTTACTCTTCAGTATTTTACATGTAAAATATCTCCAGATACAGACACGATTGATAACACACAGGCCTTTGGGTGGCTACGGAAGCAGATTTCTGAGCCTTTTAAAATGTTGAGCCATGTGAATGTTTACCTAATGTGAATGAATAACTAATACAAAAAAATACTTGAAAACATTAAATAAAAAGGATTAAGATGAGTAGTGAGATTCTATTGGTGGGAAGAAGGGTGGGAAAAACGTGGAAAAACGATGAGAAGTTTGAACAGAGTCAGCTGCCACAGGAAGTACAACTCCAGGGAGAGAGATGTTCTAAAAAAACATTTTTAGAAACATCTGTAGAAGGGCGCCAGTGGGTTAAGCCGCTGCCTTCGGCTCGGGTCATGATCTCAGGGTCCTGGGATCGAGCCCTGCATCGGGCTCTCTGCTCTGTGGAGAGCCTGCTTCCTCCTCTCTCTGCCTGCCTCCCTGCCTGCTTGTGATCTCTCTCTCTGTCAAATAAACAATAAAATCTTAAAAAAAAAAAAAAAAAGAAACATCTGTAGAATGTAACTGTAGAATCCAACTTCCAATGAAAAAATTTAGTACAACAACAACAACAACAAACAAACAAAACCCCCAAATATCTTTAGGATTCAGCCTCTGCCTGTCACTTGGCCTTTCTTTGATGCTAAATTCACATTTCACCTATTGCTTCATACACAGTGAGTTATTTGTAGTTACTCAAAAGCACTGTCACCTGCCTGTAATTGCACTTCCACTTTCTCCTTGCTAATTCCTTCTCCTCCCCCTTCAAGATTCACCTCCCATGACAAGATTTAGGGTGGGATAGAAATGCCTTTGTGCTCCTTTGGCACCCCATTCACACCTCTCTCACAGTGATTTTCCTAGCAGCTGTGTTTATCTTACTCCCTATCAGAATCTGTATGTACAGTGCCCTGTACACAGCAGATGCTCAATAAAAGCTTGTTGAACTGAAAATTAAACAGTTGCCTCAAAGGCTACTCTGAGTATTAAGTACAGCATTTGAAAAACACAATAGTGTATAGTTTCCTAAAGCGCTGTATATAATACACATGGTAACGAGTATAAAGTGAATGGCATATAGTAGTCAAATTCAATAAATGTTGCAAAAAAAAAAAAAAAAACACCTAATACAAAGAGGAAAGAATTGATTTACCCAGAAGGTATGATATGTAGGAATCTAGTTGTTGCAACATATGACACAGGTTCAAGAACTAACTACAAGAGATCCAGGTTTACTGATAAATGAAATATTTAAAGTAGATTATGGAAAATTTGGGAAGCAGGGGCTACTACCATTGCTTTGAGTCTGTTAAAAAAAAAGTCTGTTTATTGCACAGCAGGTGTTTGTTCTGAGGCATTTATTCAAAGAATGATACGTTACTGAAAAATGGAAGAGAGATTTTCTCCCTCAAAAAATCAGAATCAGAGGGGCACCTGGGTGGTTCAGTGGGTTAAACTGCTGCCTTCGGCTCGGGTCATGATCTAATGGTCCTGGGATCGAGTCCCGAGTCGGGCTCTCTGCTCAGCAGGGAGCCTGCTTCCCTCTCTCTCTCTCTGCCTGCCTCTCTGCCTGCTTGTGATCTCTCTCTGTCAAATAAATAAATAAAATCTTTAAAAAAAAAAAATCAGAATCAGAGAATGCCAGAGGTGGAAAGAGCCTTAGAGGTCATCTAGTCTGGGGATCAACAAAGTATATAGCCTGTTTCTGTACAGACTTTCAGCTATTTCTTTCTTTTCTTTTTTACATTTTTAAAGAGTTTGTAAACATACACCAATATATGACAATATGCAGCACACAAAGCCTAAAGTATTTACATCTGGCCCCTGACAGAAAAAATTGACCCTTGACCTAGGCCAGTCTCATTTTGTGACAAAAAAGTAACTTGTTCAGGATCAGTCATTCAGTAAGTTAGGAAGACCTGTAATCAGTGGCAGATTTTTGGGTTTTGTACACACAGGGTCAAAGATTTTAAAGTACCTATGAAAAATGTAGATATATAAAGTAAGCATTAGCAATTTCATTTACTCTAAAAATCTGTTTTTAAAAAGTGATTTTTTTTTTTTTTAAAGATTTTATTTCTTTGTCAGAGAAAGAGGCAGCACTGGAGCACAGGCAAGGGGAGCAGCAGGTTCCTCCTACTCCCCCACCCACCCAGCAAGGAGAATGCGAGGATCCTGGGATCATGACCTGACTGAGGGGAAGGCAGACGCTTAACCGACTGAGCCACCCAGGGGTCCCTAAAAAGAGATTTTAGACATGAATTATGGCAAACGGACTCATGGAAAAAGTATGCGCTTGGAGAGAAGCAAAATCCACATAGTCTCAAAGTAGGTGACTCTGAGAAAGCTAACCTTTTTGAGCTTCTGTTTGAACCATGAAATGAGGTAAAAGCACCTTTACTGCAGGTTTAAAAAGCGTGTATCATGTAACTAGCGTTCAATAAATTGAAGTTTTCCTTTCCTTCCTACCCAGGGTCATACTGACCATGCATTTACGGAATAAATTGGATTTGATGACGCACGCATCCACTGTCAACTCCATATCCTGAAGTGAAATGTTTCCCACTACAGAGTCCGAGTCTTCGCAAATAAAGGCGACGAAAGTCAGGTGGACTGACTCAGCTGGAGAAAGGAGCCGGAAAGGGGTAAAAGGGAGGACCGAGAAGCAAAGGACACGAGGCTGAAACAGTGCGGGAAGGAGAATGGTGCCAGGAGACATACACCAAATCCCGAAAGACATACCCTAAATCCAAAAAAGCCAGAAATCTGGCATTTAGGTTTGGGGTAAAGAGGGGTAAATGAGACCCGCGCTGCCAGATTCCTAGGCTGGGAAATCAATGTACCTCGGGCTGCCTGGACGGGACGCCTTGTTAAAGGGCACAGGACGCACGTTGTTCCTTACCTGCTGCCTAAATCCACAGCCACGGATCGGAACCTCGCGCCACCCCACAGAGCTCGCACCTGTAGCGGGGTGAGCGTCCGATCCCGCCCTGGCAGACGAGAGGGACCATCGCAAAGCGGCCGAAGTCGGAGGCACGAGCAGCAATGCCTGCAGGCCGCCATGACACCCGGCACACGATCACCCCGGGCTGTACCCTGATTGGCTCACTCTGACGGTGGGGCGGAGCCTGATGCAGTTTCGTTTCCGTGGTGCCGGGCTTGGGGAACTCCGGGGAAGCGGATACCTTCGTCGCTTTCTACGAAGACTAGAGAGGGTCAAAACTATCCGAACACAATTGTGACAACTTCTCTTTCCTGTTTAAGAAGTACCTGCCAGTGAAAGGCAATTGGAAAATTAATGCCTTTTGTGTATGTGTGTGCTATCGTAATTTAAAAGAAAGTCCCAGAATGATGCAAATGTTGAACAAGTAGAGTAAATATAGTAGTGATAGAAGTCATTAGACAAAATATTATTATTTGGCTTCCGTGAACTGAGAATTAGAGGAGAATTTGTGTAGTGGACCATGGAAAGAGATCTCTCTCTTCTCTCCTCTGCCTTGATTTTTATTTTATAAATTTCACACAAATAGTACAGCAAAGGTTTATGTTAATTTATTTCTAGTAAGTTAATTTCACTTCTTAATGACCTATATCATCATTTTAGATCTTTGACATCATTTGTTATTCATCTTCCTCTCTATTGTTAGTATTCAGCAACTCATTTCTCTGCCCCTTTTGATCAAGTGTCGTTATTTTTTAAACCAACTCTTATTAAATGCAAAATGCCAGCTACTATTTAAAAGAAATGTTTTGGAAAAATGAAGAAAAGTAGTTTTTGGAATTTGAATTGGATAAATTTTCAGGTAGTAAATCTTTTATACCCCTTTTAATCCTGTTAGAACATCTTCATATGGTTCCTTGAATGAATCAATGATAATTTTTTTTTTATTATGTGGGTCCTATTTCTCTTTTAAGATCATAACCTCCTTCATTCAAAGAAATCCAAACAACAATATCCAACATACACTCAAACATGGTTTTAAGAACTAAAAATGTTGAACTTCAAACAGACAAATGATTTAGTAGCAAAGCAGTTCCCTTGGTTTTCATGAGATATTAATACTTATTTGGAATGTCCATGTCAATAGAAGGAATTATTACTAACACTGCTAGGGATACTTAGTAATAAGTTTTTTTTTCCCTCTTCCTCTACATTTGACTTCACCGCCGTTACTACAGTGTTTTCTAGACCAATCTATTGAAATCTGTACTAATGACAAATCTATCATAATCTACTTGCCATAATACAACATGGCTTTGGATTTATAAAGCACTTAAGTACTATTTAATCACTTCAATCAGGTGGTATTGCCTAATAGTTAAGAGCATAAACTTGAAGTTAGTCTTGAGTCGTCCCAATCTTAGCTCTGCCCATTTTCTAGTTGTCTGACCCTACCTCTCTAAGCCTCAGTTTCCTCATTTGTAGAAATGGATACCAATATGAATCTCATAGGGTTTTTGTAAAGATTAAATGTGACAAATGATGTAAGATGTTTATCACAGTACCTGCCAACATTGTCAGCCTCAATAAATGGCAGATTCAGCTTTGACTAGACTTTCCTTAATTTTCCCTCTAGTTTCCTGTTTGAAATACTGAAAAACCCTCTTTGCTGTAGAGCCCCATGAATCTGTTACGCTTTCATCCCTCTGGAAATACTGAGAAGCAGTATTTACACATTAAGTCCACTTATTTCCTCACACCAACCCCAAATAATTGATATGGTAATAATTATTTAATAAATTTAAAGGTGATGTGCATGTTGAAATTTATTATTAGGTGGTCATAAGGATGATCCAGACCTATATTAAGACCTATATTATATCCACACCTATATTAAGTGTGGTGTCTCTCTTAATGTGGGACAATGATCAGTTGGAAGTCAGTGACGGGGGGTGATAAAAGGATTCACCCAAGCCAGAACCTGAGAGATAGAAGTTTAGTGACTACACTGCAACAGCAGAATGAGCAGGACAGCAAAGAAGAGACTGTCTGCAAAGAGGCAGTGGGTGGAGGCTGTTTTTAAAGGGGGAAGGTGAGGTGTGCAACTTAGGGAATTTTCTCTTTTTTGGTGACTATGCCTGGTTGTAAGTAGCCCATTGGTTATTAGGGCCAATGGATATTTTTGTGTGGTTTGGCTGGTCAGCCTGTCTGTATTCAGTGAGAGGTTGCTCCAGGCCCTTTCTACATTCTGTTGCTCACCCTGTTTGCCTAAAAGCAGACTCTACATTAAGCATTTTAAGATTAACAGAGAAACAGAAGTATAAAAAGTTTAAATTCTTGTGGTTGTGTGATAGGAAAACTGAATGACTCCATAAAAACATGGCTTTTGCTCTTTCCCTGCTTCTGTTCTTGCTAGGATGTGCACCTCCACTTTATACATGCCTCAGAATGCAAATAGTGTATGTCTGTCTCCCTTGTAAAGGACAAAGAGTTAATGATTTCTTTAGAATAGATAACATCCGAGGAAAGACCAGATGAGAATGACTGTTCAAAGCTATCATGTGCATATTTCAGACCATTAACACTGGATTTTTTTGAGGCCAAGACCCTCTGGCTCCAACGAATAACACCTGGGCCCTTATCTTTATTCTAACTGATTCCTGGATGCCTGAGAGTATATATGTACAGCAGAACACAATCCTCAATAAAAACCCTGAACAGAGATGAGACTCATGCTCCTTTCATTTCTGAGTTTCCCAGATACTCCATCTGTATCTGCTCTCTCTGTGTGTTCAGTGAACTCTGCTGTCACTTCCTGCTGGCTGCGTGAAGCCAAGAACCCCCTTAGCATGTCCTGGAGACCCTCTTTGGGTCCCTGGACTCAGCCTACCAGCATCAGTTGTATTTATAGAAGCTATGATTCATTGAGGTTCAATCTGAGATGTCACATTCTAGAAATATAGTTCTGCCAAGTATAGTTCAACAGCCAAAGTATAATTTAAAAGGAAGTTCTTTACCTATAACTTCTGAAGGACATTAAAGATGATATAATTTAAATTCACCAGCAATATTTCTCAGATCTCCTTTTTTCTTTTCTTCAAACTTCAATGAATGTGTGTCAAAATAGTTAATACGACTGCTGGCTCTGAGGAGCAATTTCATTTAAGTAATACATCACTGCATTAAATTACTATTAATTAAAATTTAATTTGGTTTGTAGTTTGGCTTATAAAATATATACAATTAGTTTTATGACTATATAAGAGGTACAAGATTAAGGAGTTTTTACTTGTTATATATCTGTACAAAAAGTATCAGTGGACACCAAGGGTGTCTACGAAAATTTTTTCTCTTGAAGGATGTAGCCAGAGGGATCTTTCTAAATTACGTACCTAATTGCGTCTCCATTCTGATTTTCTTCATTCATTTCCTAATCTTTGCTTTGTGTTGACTACAAACTGTCCCTATTTAGCTTCATCAACTTTTACTACCTGTTTTCTTTCTTCATTTCCTCTCATTTTGTAATCCAAGGAAGATGAAGTACTCATTCCCCTCTAACATACAACCCTCTCTCCTGCGTCTGTGTCTGTATGATTCTGTGTACCTGATACATATTCTTTCCAATGTGTCAGTCTGGCACAGTCTTCTGGTCTTAATACTGGAAGCCGTCAATACTAACATCTCTGACTTCCCCTCTCTGACCTGTAGGTACAATGTATGTCTATTTTTCCACTTTAGTAATGAATTTATACAGTCATTGTTTTGTCCATGGAAATGCATGTGGGAGTAGGTATTATGTAGTGGTTAAAAGTGCTGGCTCTGGCATCAGATTGTCTAGGTTCAAATCTCACCTGTCACCTGGATAAGTTGCTTACCCTTTCTATGTCTCAGTTTCCTTACTTGCAAAGTGAATATGATAAAAATATATACCTCTTAGGGTTGTTAGGGAGATTCAAGTGCAATCTTATTTTTATGGAACTTGGCATAGTCCCTGACCCATGAAATACCTGCTTTATGCCAGGCACCATGCTAGGCTGAGGGGATATGAGGGTGTCAAAACGGTCCTAGGGCATAATACTTCCTGCTTTACGGAACTTGAAGTTTAGTATGAGAGACAGATAAAAACACACCAAACAAAAACAAAAAGAACAATTAGAGTGTAAATTAATAGTAAGAAGGAAATAAATTAGGTGAGAAGATAGGGAATAGAAATAAAATAGGTGAGAAGATAAGGAATAATGGGATGGAAGAAAACATGGTAGTCAGGGAAAACCTTTCCATGGAGACATTTAAGCTGCCCTGAAAGATGATAAAGAGACATGGGGGCCAGGAGGGAGTATTGACTTGTGGGGGTAGGGTTGTCCCTGAGTTAGGAGAGAGTTTGACTTCTGTGAGACTTGGTAGAGCCAGTGTAGCTAGAGAGTGGTAAGTAGGAATGTAGCAAAGATAAGGTAGGAGAGGAAGACACTGGAAAGTTTAAACAGGGAAGTGTCATGACCTAGTCTACATTTTAAGATGATTCCTCTGGCTGTTGAGCCTAAAATGGATTGGAGGATGATAAGAGAGAAGTGTAGAAATCAGGAATAATGTGGTGGCAAGGGTAAAAAGGAGAAAGGATGGAGAGATTTGGAATATATTTTAGTGTTGGAATTAATAGGACTTGTTGATAAATTGGATACCAAAAGGTATGAAATTAAGACTATTACCAGGCTTAGATTGGTCATAAATGTAGTGTCTGAGACACTTGGGAGTAGCTGACAGACTGTTGGATTTGAGCATAGAACTCAAGGCAAAGGGCTAGTGTAAATATAAGAGTAATCAGCATATCAGTGATATCACAAGCCATGGAAATGCTTTAGATCACTCAGAAAGATAGTATAAAGAGATAAAGGGAATTTTTTTTTAAAGATTTTATTTATTTATTTGACAGAGAGAAATCACAAGTAGATGGAGAGGCAGGCAGAGAGAGAGAGAGAGGGAAGCAGGCTCTGCCGAGCAGAGAGCCCGATGCAGGACCCAATCCCAGGACCCTGAGATCATGACCTGAGCCGAAGGCAGCAGCTTAAACCACTGAGCCACCCAGGCGCCCCATAAAGGGAAGTTTTGAGCCCTGAGGAGTGAGAGGCTGCCAAAGCAATGGAGATGGAGCCAGCATTGATTCAGGAGTCAAGGTAGGTTGTATCATGCTGGGTATTTCCCATTTGCACCCACTCCATCCATACCCTTGGGTCTTCTCTGTGCCATTATGAAACTAATGTATAGGTAACAACCCCCAACTACCTGACTCTTTTTTGGCTGGGTCAGCCAATGAGAGACACTGGCCGGAGGGTAAAATGAGAGAGAAACTGAAAATATAGAATCATAATTCCTTATGCTGTGGCAGTGACTGCAGTCACCTGTCACTGCAGCAGCTCCCAGGTTGTCCTGCTTGTGTGGCTCTAGCTATCACTCCAATTACTCTATTTCTTCTTACCTCTTTAAGTCTTCGGAGTTTCCTACTATTGATCATTACTCAGTGGCTTCAGCCTTCCTCACTGTTAGTTCCAGAATCTGCCTTACCCTCTGTAAATAGTGTCTTCATTAAATTCTCTCTAGAACTCATCTGAGTGTGCCTTCTGTTCCTTACTCCCCTTTGCACTGCTCTTCTGAGAGCATGCTCTGACCTCTCTCCCAGCACAGACCACTGTTGCTTGTTAGGAGAAAGTTGTTACCCTGGAGGTGGGAGGTGAGAGGCATGCTGTTCTCTGCTGTTCCGTCTAACCCTCAGTCTTAGGAAAGTACTGTGTGCCTGGATTCTCAGTGCTCCTGTCTCTCTCCCAGCTGTTCTGGGCCAAAGGTAAAGGGTTATGTTCTGTTCCTTCTTCTACCTGCAGTGGGTTTTCACAATGCCTTAAGAGGAACAGTATTTGTCACATTCCCACAGTGCATAAAGCTTTGATTCATATGGAGGCATAGGAACCCAGTAGGGCTTTTGCCTTCCCCACAGTGGCTTCTGTGTGCCTTCTCCAGGCCTGCACCTTTCTCAGAAGGCTTGCTTTTACCCTAGTCTTTTTTGTGAGCACTCAGTGAAGTTCAAGAAGAGCCTGTGAGGTGTTGGGAATTCCTGTGTCTGCAGCTCTCAGGGATTCTCTTTACTCTTGTCAGTCCACACTCAGCCCTTAGTGATTGGTTAAAAAGTCTAGTTGAGGGGCGCCTGGGTGGCTCAGTGGGTTGGGCTGCTGCCTTCGGCTCGGGTCATGATCTCAGGGTCCTGGGATTGAGCCCCGCATCGGGCTCTCTGCTCCGCAGGGAGCCTACTTCCCTCTCTCTCTCTCTCTCTCTGCCTGCCTCTCTGCCTACTTGTGATCTCTGTCTGTCAAATAAATAAATAAAATCTTAAAAAAAAAAAAAAGTCTAGTTGAATTCTTCTTCTTCTTCCCCTTCTGACTCCACAACTACTATGGAGCCCTGTGTGGGGCTTGAACTCACCACACTGAGATCAAGACTGATATGTCTCTGTTTCTCTCTCTCTGCCTCTCTGTCTCTGTCTCTCTCTCTCTCTCATACACACACACATCCCATGTGAAAAGCTTTATTAGGTGAGTAATATTTTATTTTTGTTTGTTTATTTATTTATATTTTTATTTATTTATTTTAAAAGATTTTATTTATTTATTTGTCAGAGAGAGAGCCGAGTGAGAGCGAGCACAGGCAGACAGAGTGGCAGGCTGAGGCAGAGGGAGAATCAATCTCCCTGCCGAGCAAGGAGCCTGATGTGGGACTTGATCCCCGGATGCTGGGATCATCACCTGAGCCAAAGGCAGCCGCTTAACCAACTGAGCCACCCAGACATCCCTGTTTGTTTTTTAAAATAATTACTTATACTGGTGCCAAAGGAGAGAGCCCTAAACTTTCTTACCAGCCTGCCCAGCTGTAGGGCGTAAGGGGAAGGGGGTGATGAGGGTTGGAAGTTGTCAGCAATTAAACACCAAAAAATTGATTCAAATTCCTTATTAATAGTCCTCCAGCTCTCGGGGACATACATGAAACCTTCCGGAAAACTCTTCTTACTGTGTTTGCTCCTATTTCATGGTAGTACAGGGCTATTCTATCGCTTAATAAATGTCAGTATTTTCCGCATTCTCTAGCAGTAGTTCTTTTGGCCTCCCATTGCTTGGTGTGGTTGAGGGTGGGGCAGGCAAGGAAGGCTCTCTTGGTCTTCCTCCAGAGTGGGGAGGAAAGATATCCTGTAATTCATAACTAAACTGGAAATTCTGTCTCAGTGACTCCCTTCAATTTCATTTTCAAATTTCTAGTATTCTCTATTATGACTGGAATGGAAGATGGGAGCTGATAACTATGGACTCATTCTATTTAAGTGGTATATCTCCTTCAATGTTGACATAATTACCACTCATAATTTCCAGTTTTGGAGCCTTAACCCAAATTCTAATGCAGTAGGAAATGTCCTCATTCAACATCAAGGAAACTTTTTTTGACTGGTAACAGGAGAGAAGGAAAGGGTAGGAGCAAATGCAGGTGAGTTTTAAAGTTTGTCTTAGGAAGAATTAGGGAGATTTGTTTGACTTTACTTTGTAATGAAGTCTGAGGCAAGGCCAGCAGGTGAGAGTCAGGGTAGAGTGGAATGAGAAGGTACATGAGGTTTAGGAAGGAAGTTATTTTGAGGAATGGAAAAATGAATCTACCCAAGATTTGTGATAGGATTGTCTGACAGTGATGAATTTCTGTGTGCTCTTTGAGACTTGTGATCATGAATTTTAGAGGAAACTAGTCCATTCAGTTGGGTAGCAAATTTTACCTGTTTGGTGCAGAAATGGAGAAAGTGAGGGGTAGGATTCACTTAAGGCTGGGGTTTTCTAGGTGCTATGGACTTAACTGTGTCCCCAAAACTCTTATGTTGAAGCCCTAGCTCCCAGTGTGACTCTCTTTGGAGTATGGAAATAACTAAGGTAAATCAGGTCCCGAGGGTGGAGCCCTGATAGGATTAGTGTCCTAAATAAGAAGACATACCAGAGGGCTCCTCCACCCTAATATGTGAGGACACAGTGAGAAGGTGGTCATCTTCAAGATAAGAAGAGTGCTTTCACCAGGAAGCAACTTTGCTGGACCTTGATCTGGAACTTCCAGTCTCCAGAACTGAAAGAAAACAACTATATGTTGTTTAAGCCATTCAGTCTATGGTATTTTGTTATGGCAACCGAAGTTAACCAAGATACTAGGCATGGATGACAGAAAGGGGGCAAAATAATTGTGGGTACTCGCAGAGAAATGATTCCAAGCATGAGACTATAAAATCTAGGCTGGACAAGTAGCTCCCAATAGGAAGTCAAGAGGAGGTTGATGAATAGTGAGAAATGGTGGGTTCAGCGGATTGAAGGTTGAGTTATACCTGTGGGAACAAAAAAATGGTGGATGTTTTCAAGGTTCACTCATGTTATAGTTTATGTCAGTATGTCATTCCTCTTTATGGCCAAAGATTATTTTGTTGTATGAATAAATCATATTTTATCTGTCCATTTAGCAGTTAATGGATATTTGAGTCATTTGCATGTGAACAAATCAATAGTTTGTTGTTGTTGTTGTTGTTGTTTTTTTTGAGTGATTGTGTTTTGGGCTTCTGACATTTGCACTTAAAAGAGTTCCAATAATAAATACTTGGTCAGGGCACCTGGGTGGCTCAATCGGTTAAGCGTCTGCCTTCAGCTCATATCATGATCCCAGGGTCCTGGGATCCAGCCCCATGTTGGGCTCTCTGCTCAGTGGGGAGTCTGTTTCTCCCTCTGCCTCTCCCCCTGGCTTGTGCTCTCTCTCTCTCTAAAATAAATAAATACAATCTTTAAAAGAAAAAAAAAGAGTTCCAGATAATAAATACATAGTACCTGTAGATGTATGTAATGAAACCGTCTAGAATATGCCACCTCAAAATTTGTCACTTGGGCCTTGAATTATTTTGAGCTGAAGGAAATTGAGAATCAATAAATATAGGAAAAGCTTTCTGCCCTCTTCTTATCTGCCTTAAAGCAGAGCATAAATTTCCCTTTGGGAAAGTGGCATAGATTCACCCCATGTCCTGTGCCAGGATGAGAAGAGTGACCATTATCCCAAGATGGAGTGCTGGCATTAAGATGTGTATGCATAAACATACACTAAAATAATTCTTCCATTAGGCCTCATATATTTCCTTCGCATTTTCCCACAATTTATCACCTCTAGAAGCCCAAACCTCCCTTTGCTTTGTCTAGTGGCTTTAAAAAAAAATAATTTATTGCCCTTTGTTAAAGTGTACAATCCCTGAATCTAATTAGTTCCTTAGGCTTTTACTTCTTTTCTGTGAAGCTTCTGTGCATGTAAAAATATTAACATCAACAATAGTTGTAGGCCTTTTCTCCTGCTGATCTGTTTTTTGTCAGTTTAATTCGCAGGCCTCAGGAATGAAATCAGTGAGTAGAGGAAAAGCTTCAGAAAACACCTTTTCCTCAAGGTCATATAGTCATCAAGAAAGCTGTGACTAGGGCACCTGGGTGGCTCAGTCGCTTAAGCATCTGCTTCTGGCTCAGGTCATAATCTCAGGGTCCTGGGATCGAGCCCCGTGTTGGGCTCACTGCTCTGATGAGAGGGCTGCTTTCCCCTCTGCCACTGCCTGATGCTCTCCCTGCTTGTGCTCTTTCTCTCTGTGTCAAAATAAATAAGTGAAACCTTAAAAGAAAGGAAGAAAGAGAAGGAAAGGAAGAAAGAAAAGGAAAGCAAGCTGTGATTAGATTTCTCTCCTTTGGAATGGGCACCCAGCCTTGCTGGTATAGATAACAGACATCTCTTCTGTATCTCCCCCAGGAAAAAAAGTGACATGAACCGTTTTGAGGTTCTGGGTCATTTGGATAACTGAAAGCCCCCACCTGCAGGGAGAAACCAGGAGCAGGTTAAGGAATGTATGGAGAATACTTGCTGCTATGTGTTTGGACAAGAATTAGGAATAGTAAAAACCCCTTCAGCCAGGCACTTGGGTGGTTCAGTCATTAGGCATCTGCCTTTGGCTCAGGTCATGATCCCGGGGTCCTGGGATTGAGTCCCATGTTGGGCTCCCTGCTCTGTGGGAAGCTCACTTCTCCCTCTCCCACTTTCCCGGCTTGTGTTTCCCCTCTGGCTGTGTCTCTCTCTCTCTTAAATAAATAAAAAAAATCTTAAAACAAAAACAAAACCCTTCAGCCTATCTTTGTTTCTTGGTGTACTGAAAATTTCCTCCATCCCAATAAAAAAAATCAGAAAGAGATCTGGCCCAATGAGGGGATCACCCTTAATTTTTTCATACCTTATAATAGCTAGAGTTCAGTTTCCAGATCCTCAGTCTGTGGGTGTCCCACTGTGTGGTAAGGTACCTCCAATCACCATTATGGTTATTTGTTTCTTCTACCACCAGTAGTCATTGTCATTTTCCCTAGTAGAAGGATTTTCCTGTACTGATCACACTCCTGATAACTTCAATTCATTGTCCTAATTGGTTCAGAGAGAGTGTTACAGAATTGTGATGAATAGAATCAATTTACAGGTAGACTTTTGCATGGGTTGTGTGTCCTCAGGCTTCTAACTAAATGCAACCTGCATTAGATTATTTAAATTTTCATGTCAGTTAGTTGTTTTTAGGGTAGTGGGATCATTATTCCCTCTCACAGAACAGTTTCTTTAAAGTCAGCTTGAATGAACGTTAATTGAACACAAAAGACTGACCTTGCCAGTGCTGCATTACATGCTCAAATTAGTTCAGACTATTATGATTAATACTAACTATATTTGTCATTTATAATTAACACAAAAATTTGAGGGAGATCTTTGGACTTGTTTTTGGTTGATTATGCTCATGGGAATTTCAGACCATATTAAGTTTTCTCTTGCTTCTTAAATTTGTTCTGTGTTTTCTTAACAGAATAATTATGTCTTTGACCTGATTTTGGAATTGGCTGACTAATGTTTGCTCAGGAAGAATGTAAAATTGTCCCTTACCCAGTTTTATCCTTCTGTCTTTGACAACTAATGAAGGAGCAGGAGGCTGGCTGAGGACAAAGCAAAAGCTGGCGCCTTGCACCCCCCCCTTCACCCGCTCCCCTCCATATGTGTAGCATTCCTCAGGCACCCCTGACTGCCATAAAACGATAAATAGTTAACTTGCAGAGATCACAGTCCTGCAAGGTAGGAGTCTCCCTTGGTTTGCAAATGTCCTTGAGATTTACAACAAAGAAGTCACCTTATCAATAGCCCTAATGTCACCCTCCCCTCCATGAAAAACCGAAGGAGGCGGAGGTAGAAGAAAAAGTAAATAAAGTTAAATTTCTTCTAAACCTAAATCTCATTAACAAGGATGCTTGATACCAGGAATGTAACATTCCACCAGGAGACTCCAATTGTCTTTACTTGATAGTAACCAGGCCTTCAATATCCCGATAGTGCTTTTTTCGCATGCGTGGGCTAACCGGCCAGTTCTGCTTCTGTAAGATTGCTTTGTCTGCTTTCCCACACGGGTCCCCTGACCCAATCCAAGTATGCCTGTTCAAACTATCAATCAATCAGCTCAGCCCCACCCGAAACTTGTTTGTATCTGTCTATAAAAATCCTGCACCGACCCAGCTCCGGACCTCTCGGCATTATCTTATCGGCAACGAGCGCCGCCGCAGAGGTCCAGGCAGAGGTCCAGGTTCGAACCTGCAATAAACGACCCTTGCTGATTGGCTTTGACTCATGTCTCTGGTGGTCTTTTAAGGTGGGGGTAATACTCTATTGGCATTTCATTTGGAGGTCTCACCGAGATCTCCCCTTCAAGCCCACCAGACAACTGGTCAACGGGTCGCTGCAACCGATCGGTAAGAAAGCCGGCTTTGTCTTTTGTCTCTATGTTTTTCGTATACTTTGTTCTTATGTCCTGGCTGTGTGTCTTGTCCTTTCTGTATTCCTGAGTTACAGTCCCAGGGCGGTGACTGGCAAATACGCCCTGGCGGATGCGCTATAAGGTTGCCAGCGGGCCGACGGAGACGTCCCTCGTGCCTGGCAGGAACGGCTTCTCAGAGATCGTGGGTTCCAGTCCCACCGCGGGGGTTCGAACCTGCAATAAACGACCCTTGCTGATTGGCTTTGACTCACGTCTCTGGTGGTCTTTTAAGGTGGGGGTAATACTCTATTGGCATTTCACTAACACAAAAGTTTGATCAGGAGAGAAGCAATCTGTATGTCTGAGTTCTGGCTCATTGTGTAAGATGATGGTATTGATCCAAATTTAGAATGTCACGGAGACACTTAAGATTTTGTATTAAAATATGCTTACTACTCTTGGGTACGAAACAGGTGGCTCTGCAGACAGGCCTGAGCTATTGCCAATCAACAGACTATTGTGTGCAAAATAGCTTTCATTATCATTGTTAACTCTCATTAAAATCACAAGCCTTTAGCCTCTCACAGCTTTGTTCTCTTTGAAAGAGATGATGTTCAAGGTTTTTGAAATGTTTACATTTTCTTGAAATATTTTCATTAGATCAGTCTTCTAGAGAGGAGGAGGTTTTAATACTAGCTTTCATATTTTGTTGTCTTTTTCAGTTTTTCATAAAACTTTCAAAAATTGATAAATTAATAAAAATTCCATTTGGGCATCTGCATTTGCATTTTTCTCTTCCTTTAAAAGATCCCTGTGTCTTTTTTCTTGCTTGCAATATGCATCCTTCTCATTACCACTGAACATTTAGGGAACATATACCATTATATAAGAAAACAGTAATTTCTGTAGCAAATGCCTGCACGTTTTCCCCTTTAAATACAGACTCCCATGGACTCCTGGGCAAGGCAATACTGATGTGGGAAACAATGGCAAAACAAAAAATTAAGTTTTCTTATTGCCTACAGCCCATTGACAAGTCCTTGAAACAGGCAGAGTGACATTCTTCTAGGTGAAACTCAGCTGCTTCAATGTTAATACAATGCTAAGGGCAAAAGGCAATCTTTGCCCAATCCCTAGGATTCCGTGAGTCTATTTTAGCATATAAAAGTTTCTTTGGAAACTTCCTTTATCTCTACCCCCCAAGATACAAGTTGGCAATCATCCCCCAAGCATGTGACCCACTGATACACATCTGAAGTCTCATGACCAACGTTTTACTAGACAGTAATAACCTAACAATCACTAGTAATATTCCTAAAAATAGCTAGCCCCTCAAGGTCCCAGAAATCTTACTTCCAAAATTCCTTAGAGATTTAGCCTCTCCCTAACCTCCTCCCAACTTGAAAGTATATAATCAATCAGCCAGTGCTCATTTCAGTGCAGCTCCTTCTGCCCTCGAGCCCTGTCGTTGTGTTTTAATAAAACCACCTTTTTGCACCAAAGGTGTCTCAAGAATGCTTTCTGGGCCGTTGGCTCTGGACTCCAACCATTTCCTACATCAATACTGGGGTGAAGAGGGCATTTGAAATTTCTTTTAGGTTGCAACCTAGTTCTCATTAGGCCTCTTTTAATTTGGTTTTGGCCTTAGAAACATCACTTAGTGTAACGGCTCATAGCTTGGTTTGCTTCACTTTCTCCATCAAAATTAAAGTCTTCTCATCCTGCCAATATTTTCTCATGGAAAATTTTAGTTTGAGTTTTTATCTTTCATGAAGTTTGGTTACTTTTTAATAGTTTGAAAGGCACATTTCATTCAAACTTCAAATTCTATATGACATGGGAATGTTGAGGTTCGGAGTCAACAGCCCAAAAAGCATTCTTTTTTTTTTTTAAAGATTTAATTTATTTATTTGACAGAGAGAAAGATCACAAGTGGGCAGAGAGGCAGGCAGAGAAAGGAGGAGCAGGCTCTCTGCTGAGCAGAGAGCCCGACACGGGGCTTGATCCCAGGACCCTGAGCCGTGACCTGAGCCAAAGGCAGAGGCTTACCCCACTGAGCCACCTAGGCGCCCCCCAGAAAGCATTCTTGAGACGTTTTTGGTATAAAACAGTGCCTTTATTATAGCAAGGGGACAGGACAGATGGGCAGAAAGAGCTGCCCTGGGATTGTGAGGAACAACTGATTATATACTTTGGAACTGGGGGAGGTGAAGGCAAAGGAAATTTCAGAAAGGAATTTTATAAGCCAAGGAAAACTCATAGGATCCTGGAGCCCTAGTTATTGTCAAGCTAAAGTTGTTTTTCTCTCTAGCAAAGCATTAACATTAAGATTTGGAGCTCCTGGAGGAATGTCATATTCTGACTGTCCCAAGTATTTGTCTACTGGCTGCAGGTTATAAGGAAATTTAATTTTATCTACATTTCCTTTTGCCTTGGTTCTCTACATCATATGCACATTCAAATTGTTAGTAAATTCAGAAATGGTACTTAAGAGTATTAGGGTTCATTTTCTTTCTTTTAAAAAAAATTTTTTTTTTTAAGTTTTTTTATTTGAGAGAGACAGGGAGAGGTCATGAATGAGAGGAGGGGCAGAGGGAGAAGCAGACTCCCCGCTGAGCAGGAAGCCTGGTGCAGGGCTCCATCCCAGGACCCTGGGATCGTGAACTGAGCCAAAGGCAGAGGCTTAACCAACTGAGCCACCCAGGCATCCCAGGGTTCATTTTCAACAATAATTTTTATTGAGTCTGTTGGTTATAGGTACTATGTTGTTTTCATATTTGTTATTTTACTTCTTATAAAGAATAGGGGATCGGGACGCCTGGGTGGCTCAGTGGGTTAAGCCGCTGCCTTCGGCTCAGGTCATGGTCCCAAGGTCATGGGATCGAGTCCTGCATCGTGCTCCTTGCTCTGCAGGGAACCTGCTTCTCTCGCTGCCTTTGCCTGCTTCTCTGCCTACTTGTGTGTATTCGCTTACTCTCTCTCTGGCAAATAAAATCTTTAAAAAAAAAAAAAAAGAATAGGGGATCATGGCCACGAAGACTTGGCTTAATATAAATTCATAAGCAATATGTTATGGGGGAATTTAGATAATATGAAAGACTGTTCTCTTGAGAAATTTGGAAGGAGGCATGCAAATATAGTGAGATTACATTTTGAGATACTAACTTGTTCTTCTTTTCCAATATTTTCTCCTATCCTCCCATTCTCACACACTCAGGAAATAACCTTAGTGTTGGATTCTCACTGCCCCTAGGTAAGGTTGCTACAAGGAAGAAAACAATAAATACTTGGTTTGTGAGTTTCAAAATAGATGCAGACAATACTTTGAAAGAAATTATTTGTGAGCCTTAGGGCAGAAAGTTATGCATAGCATAAAAAGCAGAGTAGAAAGAATTCAGGATTAATTTTTCCAGTTTTTGAAAAGATGTCCTAGAGAGAGGAAAAACAAAGGGCTGGCAATAGGAACTTCATGGAAGTTTGAGTACCTGTGAGAAGAGGGGACTTCAGCCATAGGAGCTATTTTCAGTCACCTAAAGAGCCAGGCTCGCTTCCACCTTGATGATTTTGTTTTTATTTCTACATTTATTTGATTTTTTAAAAAGATTTTATTTATTTATTTGACAGAGAGAGAGAGATCCCAAGTAGGCAGAGAAGCAGGCAGAGAGAGAGGGAGAAGCAGACTCCCTGCTGAGCTGAGAGCCTGATGTGGGGCTCGATCCCAGGACCCTGAGATCATGACCTGAGCCGAAGGCAGAGGCTTAACCCACTGAGCCACCCAGGTGCCCCAATTTGATGTGTTTTTCCACCTATGTTTCTACTGGCTGATATGAGGTTTGTAAGAATGCATTGGAAAAGCACAAGAATATAGGGAGGTGAACTCCTTAGGAGGCTACTGTAGAAATCCAGTTAGGAGATGATGGAGGTCTAAACTGGGGGGTTGGGAATTCACTGGAGAAGACTGGAAAGATTCACAAGATGCTTAGGGGGTAGAATCAGTAAGACTAGGTGATACATTGGATATTGGGGAGAAAGCATGAAAAGAATTACATACGACATAGTATGCCTGTTTCTTGAGAGGTGTGATCAACTGTGACTCTCTTAGAGACGTGTGAAGAAAGTCAGATTTGGGGAAAAAGATTAATTCAGGTTTGGTCATGTTCTTTAATGTTTTTTAATGTTTTTCTTCTCCTCTAGTCTAAGCTCCATTTGGTCAGCTGGTCGTCCTAATGCTATTTTAAAAAATATAATCTATTCGACTATAACTCAATAGCATCATTCCTCAGATACTTTTCACTATGTAAAGTATGTTATCAAAACAATTGTTTCAGTAGAAAAAGGAAATTAGGGTCTAGAGAGTTTTAGATTGGCAATAACCAAGTTATTTTTGCTGCGGGGATGTCAATAATAAAGGAATTTTAAATAGAAGTGTATTTAGTTACAAGATGCTAAAAATAATAAATTATATTAAAGTTGACAAGGCAAACTTCATTTTCTTTACATTCCACTCATTCCAGAGTGCTTGGACATGTCCAAGTTGTGAAGAACATTTTCCTCTTTAATCTTTGGCCTTTACCTGGCAATTTTGTTGCTTACATCACACCTCATGAATACCAAGGTTAACATAAGAGGAAACATAGAGTTAAGTAAATAAATATTGAACATGCCCACAGAGTAGCCAGCCATTCCAGCGAAGTGGTTGTGTCACATACACATTTTCTCTACTCACTCAGTATTAGCTCCCAATCACAATCAAATGATCAAACTATTAATCACATTATATCATATTTATGTTGTGAAAATTAACACTTTTGGAGAAATGGTGGTTATCATCCTCCCCTCCCCACACCATGATGTGATATACCACCTTTGTTATATGCTCAATTCCAAGTAACTTGGATTTTTAAAAAGCTCTCCAGGATATTCTGATACTCAGTCAGCTTTGTGCATGATGACTATGAGAATGTAAAGATAGGTACTGTAAGCCAGGATTCCTCCTCTCTAGCAAGTCACAGTCCTGCAAGTGAATTGGCAGGAATATAACATTTCAGTTTAACCAAAATTTATCGAATGTGAGGCACTGGCTAGGAGTCAGAGCTACAAAGATAAATAAGTCATGGTCTTTGCCCTCAAGCCTGGTAATGGGAGAGGGAAACGCATAACCAGGTGATTAAACAAACAAACAAACATGGCAAGATGCAATAATTGCAGCCATGTGCACAAACTACTGAAGAAGTCCAGGGAAGCTTCTGGGAGAGAGGAATTTTGAACTGAACCAAAACAACTGGTATGACTTCATTAGATACAGAAGAGGGACTGAGGGTGGCAGGGGCTACTGCTGGCACAACAAATTGTATCTTGTGTGAATGCCCCCCCGAGCCCCCCACAAAGAGTAATACAACACAGAAGCCCTGCAAAAGGAGTGCTGAAGGGAAGGTCAATCCAGGCAGAAGAAGGGCAGAGAAGTGTAAAATAGCATTGTGTTCAGGGACCTGGAATCTGTTTGCTGTTACCTGACTGTAAAGTGAAGGTGGAAAGTAGTGGGATGCAGAGTGGAGGATGGAAACTGCTCTGCTGTGGATCTTGGGCTGTGCTCTGTGGGCACTGGAGAACTACAGATGGAGTTAGGCAGGGGAGTGGTGTGGAGTTTTGAATTTCCAGTAGATGCCTTGCGTGGTGGTGTGGAAGATGAATGTGAGGAAGGTAGTAAGATCAGATACAAGAACAGAGTTGAAACTAATTGCTGTAGTTTTATGATCACTGAGGTTGGATATGAACCAGGGCATTACAAGAGCACTAAGTGGGAGCAAATGAGAGAGATGTTCAGGGAGTACAGAATCCAGCCCCTGATTTACTGTAAAGGGTGAGGAGGAGGGAGGAGGAGTCAGGGTGATTGCCAGGTTCTTGAAAGGTTTAGAATGGGAGAGATGATGATGTCAATGTTGGTCATGCAAAGATTCAGTTACTTGTCAACCACCCCCATGGATTTGTCCTATAACACAGGCCAGAAATAATAAATGGCATGGAGGAAGTAAAAACAAAACTCAGAGGAGCAGAAATCATTTCTACAGAATCAGGAAAGATGGAATCATAAAGAAGGTGGTACTTGATCTAGGCCTTGAAGGAATAGTAAGATTCACTTTTGGGGATCTGATGGGAGGGACATGTCCAAGCAAAGGCATGGGCACTTTCAGGATATTGTTTCAGAACAATTGAGACCTCCTGCTTGTGACGAGAGTAAAGACTTTGCTAAACCCTGTTGAGGGGGATGTGGCTGGAGTGGTGGTTTGGAGCCAGGTCATGAAGGGGCTTTGGGTTCTGTGCATATGGGCATTGGGTTTTGCACTGGGCAAAGATGCTAACAGAGCCTTGGTTTGGGAAGAATGGACTCAGGTGTTGCATGAGATAAAATAGAGATGGAAAGACTGAAGCCAAATAGAAGAGTCAGGATGCTGTACCATGCTAGAAACAGGAATGGAGAGGAGGGGACCCAAAGTGAAAAAGATTGGGTAATTCATTGCATTTGAAAGTGTGGCTCAGTTCAAAGGTTATAAATGCTTGGATTACAAGGGATTGAGAAGATGGTGCTGACTCATAGAAATAAAGGAGTCTAATACAGAAACAGGTTTATAAAGACAATGTATGGTAAGAGTACTAGGGGAACCCTCAAAGAGAAGACTACTTCTGGCCCTGCTTTGTATTTTTCTTTGTTAAAGGCAAAAAGATTTAAAAACAGGTGGGAAGGGGACTGGGGGAGGTAGTGTGCCTTACTGGCTAAGACTGCAGTAAAGAATTCTTGGCTTTAAATTACTGCTGTGCTCTTTATTATCTGTGTGCCCCTGGATGAATGTTCCAACCACCTTAAGTCTGAGTTTCCTGATCTGGAAAATGAAAATAGCAAGACTATTCATCCAGTAAGGTTGTAAATAGCACATGGTTTGCATTCAACAAATACTAGTCACTATTATTAGAATTCTGAAAGGAAAGAAATGCAAAATATAAGTCTAATTCAGTTATTATGTTCAAAAATACAATTCATTTGGGATGTCTGGGTGGTTCAGTCAGTTAAGGGTCTGCCTTTGGCTTAGATCGTAATCCCAGGGTCCTGGGTTGGAGTCCTGGTTTGGACTCCTTGTTCAGTGGCAAGCCTACTTCTCCTACCTGGTGTTCCCCTTGCTTGTGTACTTTTTCTATGACAAGTAAATAAATAAAATCCTTAAAAATTCTTAAAAAAATACAATTCATTTGAAATTTTTATTGACTCTTCTGATGGACCAAAGGGTTGGTAAGAAAACATTGGTGTCATGTTATAACAACCCAGCTGGTGGTTACTAGCAACTATGCAAAGTCTAGAGATTACCTCTTGGACTTGATTAATATTTTAAAGATGCCTTGAACTGAATCACTTATACCTGGCTCTAAACCTATTAGGTATGTGCCATCAATTCAGAGAAATCCATGCAGTGAGTCAAAATATAAAAGATAGCTTTACAAAATGTCAAATAAATGGAAACAAGCCTGATGACGTCAATAAAAGTAGTAGGCATTTTCAAGTGAGACCAGCAGATTATTTTTAACTTGAGATAATTCTAAGAGTTTGCTAGAATCCCAGTTATGTATATTGACATGTTATTCAGGTGCTTTGGAATCTGTAATGCATCTAAAAATATTTTTTTGTCATCATTGTAGTAATTGACTCATGCAAGAATCATCAATGGAACTAAAAATAGTGGGTAAAAATTTGAGGAGTAACAGATTTGATTTAGATCAATATCATCTAAAATTTAGGTTCCTTCTGTTTTCACAACAGTTCTCTCCAAAATCTCTCTCCTCTGGTCAGTCTTTTTCTTTATCTTCGTCCTCAATACACAACGCATTCACCAATTTCAAAGGATTCAAATAGTAATGGAAATCTCAGTTATTGTTTAGCATGGGAAACACTCCTGCAGCCTTTGGACAACAGAGAATTTTACTCCCACCAGAGGGCGCTCGGTCGTTACTTAAGTCACCATTTAGGGTTTGGGGACTTTGTAAATCAAAAAGTAAAATGGAATTTTTATTTTGTACATTTGTAGATGAACCTACGGTTTGAGGATTAGTGTAACTCTAACATTTAAAACCTTGGGTATGTCTTGTTTTTACTTTTGTATTAAAGATAATTACCTGAATGACAGAGCAATCAGAATCTCTTACAAACAAAACCAAACCATAAAACAAAACAAAACAAACCAAAAAGGAAACTTCCACCACCTAAAAATCAGTTTTTGTTCTTCAGTAAACACTTCCACTCCTGGTTCATTGCAGTTTTGAGAGACATGTTTCCTCCTTCATCTCATTCATTTACTCAGGAATCCAGTTACTGAAGGAGAGGTGAGGCCAGGATGGAAGGAAATCTCAGTTTCAGGATTTTGGTGCAAGGTGCTGACAGTCCTGTGAGTCTTGCTTCCCAGAATTGTATTGCCTTCCGCTAGGCCGTGTCCAGGGTTCTCAAAGTCTCCCCACCAGCAACATCAGCATCCCCCAGCAACTTGTTAGCATGAAAATTCTTCGGCCCCAGACCAGACCTTTTGATTCAGAACGTCTGGGAGTGGGGCCCAGCAATCTGTATTTTAGTAAGTTCTGTGAGTGATTCTGATGTATGCCCCAGTTTGAGAACCAAAGCCGGACACTTTGTTTTTACAAAGCAAGCTGCTTTTAGGCCTTGAGAGTCTCAACATTATTACCCAGTTTCCATTCTGAGAATCAGGGACACTTTGCTCCAGGCTAGGTCTCAGACTTTGAGGCAAAAGGCAGTGCCAATTATCTACCTGCTTCAAGCCTCTAAAGGAACTTGTCTTTCACTAGCCCATGGAAGGAAGTTTTGGAAGTAGATCATTCACCTGTAGAGGGAACCAAGAGAATCAGTTAAGAATTTACTAAGGAGAATTTACTAAGTGAGCCACCTGGGTGGCTCACTGAGTTAAGCTTCCGGCTCTTGGTTTCACTGAAGTCATGCTCGCAGGGTGGGGAGATTGGCCCTGCACCACGCACAGTGCCCAGTCCGCCTGAGGTTCTCTCTCCCTTTCAGCCCCTCCCCCTGTTTACGTGCACTCTTGTCTCAAATAGATAAAATCTTTATTTATTTATTTTTAAAAGATTTTTATTGGGCGCCTGGGTGGCTCAGTGGGTTAAGCCGCTGCCTTCGACTCAGGTCATGATCTCAGGGTCCTGGGATCGAGTCCCGCATCGGGCTCTCTGCTCAGCAGGGAGCCTGCTTCCTCCTCTCTCTCTGCCTGCCTCTCTGCCTGCTTGTCATCTCTCTCTGTCAAATAAATAAATAAAATCTTTAAAAAAAAAAGATTTTTATTTATTTATTTGACAGAGCAAGAGAGAGCACAAACAAGGGGAGCAGCAGGCAGAGAGAGAGAGAGAGAGGGAGAAGCAGGCCCCTCACAGGGATCTTGAGGTGGGGCTCAATCCTGGCACTCCAGGATCATGACCTGAGCCAAAGGCAGACACTCAACAGACTGAGCCACCCAGGCGGCCCAAAATCTTAAAAAAAATAAATAAATAAAAAGAAGAAGAAGAATTGAGGAAGGAAGTATAGCTTGCTTGTTAGATCTGCAGATTCTGGATCTACCTTGTCTGCTGTAAGTGATAGCTCTGTGTGATATTAGGCAAATTCTTGTTTTTTTGTTTGTTTAACTTCTCTGGGACTGAGTTTCCTTATCTGCAAATTGGATAATAATAGCACCTATCTCATATGCCTGTTATGAGAATTAAATTAGACAAGATTTCTAGTGTACTTAGAACAGACCCTGGGACTGTGTGTTTAGAACTATTGTGCTTTACCATCGTGCCGGTACAATCCTGTCCTCTTTGACCACCAACAAAACAACCATAATCATACCTTTTCCCAATTCTTTTTTTAAAAAAGTATTTTATTTATTTATTTGTCAGAGAGAGAGAGAAAAGAGAAAGCGAGAGAAGGGGAGAGAGAGAAGACACAAGCAGGGGGAGAAGCAGGCACCCACTGAGTGAAGAACCTGCTGCGGGACTCTATTCCAGGACCCTGGGATCATGACCTGAGCTTAAGGCAGATGCTTAACCAACTGAGCCACCCAGGAACCCCAATTCTTATGGGAAAATCTTAAAGTAAACAATCTCCATCACATTTACACAAGTGACAGGAGTCTGAGGAACGCCTCTGTAGTCAAACAAAAGTTTTCGTTTGATTCCAGCTCTCTAACCTAATAGATGTCTGGCTTTGAGCAAATTACTTAACTTCTCTTTAAATCTCACTTCCATTTTTATTTGTAAAATGGGATTATAATATTCATCTCATAGGGTTCAGAGTGAGAGAAAGGAACACAATCAGTGAGTAAATTGTAGAAACAAAGCACTGTTATCTGTACACTACTGTTCCCAGGAAACGCCATAAGGAGTGTAGGATAGTGCTTGGCATGTAAGAGGGCTCAATACACATTTGTTCCTTTTCATTCACAGTTTTATACATTTTGAGTATTTGGGGACCTTTTAAATCACCAAAGCGCTAATTATGTTCTTGTATTGTTTACTTTCTGTTTCACACTCCAGCTCCTGGATTTCTGGCCTGGAGTGACTGGGAGAGCTCTGTTTTCCCTTCTTGCACAGGGACCACTGGGGCTAGATTTTTCTCATCAGCTCTTTCCCACTTCTTTAGGCTGACTTTCCCCTAAGATCACAAAGCTCATATTTTTTATTGTAGAAAATTTGGAATATTTCAAGAAAGCATAGATAAGAAAATGAACATTGTCGATTCCTCTCCAAAAGAAAACATCACAAATGATTTGGTGTATTTCCTGCTCGACTTCTCTCTCTTTGCTTAAATAAAATTATTAACATAAAATGTGTTTGATTTTCCTTCTTGCCTCAGGGCTTCTATGGATGTAAACCTCTTGGCCCGGTGTGTCCTTCCATGGCCTAGGATGCTCCTTCTTACCCACCCTTTGCTCTTATCCCAGCCACCCCTGATGTTTCAGATGAAGCTAGGTCTCTCGGTTAGACACTTTCAAATCATGTTGCCCTCATTCTGGACTAACTTCTGGTTCTTAGCAATGAATCTTGTGTGACTATGTGAATAGTATCTATCTCCATGACTAAATTGTAGGAACCAACTGCATTCCAAGAGGCAGGCAGCACAATGCTGGATACATTGTGTGTCCTCAACAAATAGTTTTCAAATGACTGAATGAGCAAATGAAAAGTGTTGTAAGCATTTTTCCATGCTGGACATGATCTTGGGTGTCTGATTTTAACTGACATAATTTTAACTTGTAAATGGCAGGGTGATAGGCAAGAGGTTCTCTTAGGATTTCAGAGAACTCCATGGGTTTGTAAAGCAGCCCATTATGGTGGGAGGATCCCTGGGCTGGGAATCAGGAGGATCCATGTTTTCCTTTCTGCTTTACTAGTTCCTGTGATCTTGAGTCAGCCACTGACCTTCACTGAACCACATTTTCTTTATTGGCTTTTCTTATCTCCCAAGGAATCTCATATATTAAATAAAAACTGTGTGTAAAGACCCTTCTCCTGGGTGGCTCAGTGGGTTAAGCCGCTGCCTTCGGCTCAGGTCATGATCTCAGAGTCCTGGGATCGAGTCCCGCATCGGGCTCTCTGCTCAGCGGAGAGCCTGCTTCCCTCTCTCTCTCTCTGCCTGCCTCTCCATCTACTTGTGATTTCTCTCTGTCAAAGAAATAAATAAAATCTTTAAAAAAAAAAAAAAAGACCCTTCTCAAATTATAAAGACCCATATAAATATGTCCAGACCATTCAAAAGATATTTTGCTTGATTGATAGATAGAGCCAGTTGCCAATTTGTAATGAGGCTCCAACTTTAAAACTTGAAATTGATTCTGTTGCTGAGAAAATCTATTTCAAAGCTTAATAATTAGAAATAATTGTGAGCCTTAATGTCTTAAGTATCCAAAATACATAAACTACTATTTAATTCCTTAAAGGCAGATATAGTAAAGTTTGCTTCAATTTTGTACTTCAAGATTGCACTTAGATTTGTTTTTTTTTTCAAATTTCAGTTGGCTGATGCAGTCAAGATATTTTTGACAGATTGGCCAAAGAAGGTCAATTAAATAGAATAAAAAGAAGCTTTAGTTTTTAAATATACCTTATACCTTATTCAATAGCCACAACATATGGTAAGATTTGGAATTTTTTTTTTTAAAGATTTTATTTATTTATTTGACAGAGAGAAATCACAAGTAGATGGAGAGGCAGTCAGAGAGAGAGAGAGAGGGAAGCAGGCTCCCTGCCGAGCAGAGAGCCCGATGCGGGACTCGATCCCAGGACCCCGAGATCATGACCTGAGCCGAAGGCAGCGGCTTAACCCACTGAGCCACCCAGGCGCCCCAGATTTGGAATTTCTAAAGTGGAGATAATATCTCTGTGATGGGATTAGTGTTCATATTTGAAAGCAGGATGGAAGAAAGAAAACTTCCCACCAGTGTCTTAGATGTTAGGATTTGGAATCAGTCACCCTTATGACTAAATTTTATTGGCTGATTCTTTGGTAGTTTTCCACTGCCTCTTAAGTAATTTCCTTTCCATTTTAAGTTATGTGAAGGTGCTTGAAATGTACACATTGAGGAGGTAAAATATTTTGGGGAACAGATAAAAATTGAAAGTATGATAGAAGTGAAGAACAGTTTCACACTCTGTGGAAATTGTGAGTTCATGGGCAGAATGAGACAGTTTTTGCTACAATACACTCTATTAAAAAGTGAACATTTTTCTTTTCCTTTTTCATAATACCAAATAGTAAATGCATAGCATTTTAGAAGAAGAAAATACTTTAAAGATCCAATGTTATTGTTTCATAGACAATATCTAACATTTACAAAGAAATTTACAATTGCTTCCAGATAACATAATTTCACAGGATCTTCAGAACTCTATTATTATCCTCTATTTAAAAATGAGGAAATGAAGACTCAGAGAGCTTAAATGACTTGTGTAAGGTCACAGAGGTGATAATAATAATGATGGATAATACTAATTGAGTACTTGCTCTATGCCAAGCCCTACTCACGCATGATCACATTTAATTCTTACAAGAGTCCTAATACCTTATACATAAAACATAACAAGCTGGGATTATAAATCAGTGCTAAGAAACTGGCATATTTTTTCACTGAATGCTCTTCCAGAGACACAAAATAAATATTGAATAAAATTAATGTAATTCTATGTTTTTAGCTTATGTTGTGTATGAGGCTGATCAATCAAGTAAAGGGTATTCTGATATTGCAGGTGAGACTATATGGAGAATTAAGACTACCATAGTAGTATTGTGCTAGCTGACAAGCAGAGCCAAGAATCTAGCTTTTCCTAATAGATTCCCTATCTTTCTTCTTTTTCTTCTTCTTCTTCTTCTCCTTTTTTTTTTTTTTTTTTAAGAGAGATTTTATTTATTTGACAGACAGAGGTCACAAGTACCAGAGAGGCAGGCAGAGAGAGAGGGTGCTGAGCAGAGAGCCTGATGTGGGGCTTGATCCCAGAACCCTGGGATTATGACCCGCGCCGAAGGCAGAGGATTCAACCTACTGAGCCACTCAGGTTCCCCCTAAATTCCCTTTCTTTGCCCTGGGCTTCAGAGTGTTGAGTGGGCAATTGGCAACTGGGAGCAAAGCTAAGGGTAAAGTATACCATATTCTGAATATTGGGGACCAGATATTACCTGCAGGATTTGATGAGTCAGACAAACTGTTTTCCCCCAGAAACCTCCTCCCTGCCCCCTGCCCTCATCATCAGAGACTGAACTAGTTCTCATGTCCTATCCACTTTTGGACTAGATGAGGGGAGATGGACATGTTGTTAGAGTTGTGAGTCTTTGGCCTTGTGGAAAGTCCTGCAGCTCTCCCTTTGAAGGTGCTCTGAGGACCATCTGCAGAGACTGGGATGAAAAGAAGATAATGGTATCTTATTTCTGAGTCATCAAACCAGATGATCAGACCTCAATGGCTGTATGAGTAAGGAAACAGAGAATTGAAGTCCGATAAGTCTACCTGGTGGCGTGGCAGTGATGTGTGGGTCTCCCAGGAGTCAAGAAGCCTCCATGGAAAGTAGTTGGACTAGAGCTGACTTGCCAGTAACCCACACAAGAAATTGTGGGGGTGTTGCTAGGGCTAACAACTGAGGAAGTATTAAAAGGTGGGGACCCTGTTCTGGGGAGGTCCCTCACTAGTTTAAAGAACCCTCACACACGTACCCCACGGAAGAGCCAATGTTGGGATGTCTGCCCCACAGAGGCCAAAAAGCAGCATCAACCAAGAGAAGGCCACAATGCTGCACAGAAACAGACACTTGTCCCTTTCTATCTCTGCTACTACTACAAGTTCCAACCTTCAAGCCCACCAGTCTAGAAGGAAGGGGATAGAAGTGAAGGGGAAGATCAGTCCCCTTCCCTATTTCAGGCCCTAGTCACAAATGCCTGACACAGAAAGGGAGGAGCTGCAAGTGAGATTTTAAATTGAATTGAATTTCTTTAACATAGTCATTTCAAAACTGTGGGAGCTGCCCAGAATGTTGTTAAAGGTTGGAATTGCACTCTGAATTCAGGATGTTTAGAATGAATATTATATATGCTTCAAAAATATATGTAATAACCATGACTTACCTTGACAGCTTGGCATCCTCTTCAAATATGCAGAAAGTTTTATGAAATGTTGTTGTCAGGAACCAAGTAGCATCTTTAAAATCCTTCATTATTGTCTGTGCATGGGATGAAATTGAGAAAAGGTGGGCCAGCAAAATGGCAACTCCCTCATTTCTTCTTATTTTTCCTTTTGCTCCAGTAGGTATCTTGGCATCTGACCTGCTGGAATGAAGATCCCTGACTTCAAGCCAAGTAGTTCATTTTTGCATAAGAAATCCTGACAGATGGAGTCAATCAAACAGTCAATATTTAACAAGGGTCTTCTATGATAAGTGCCGTAGAAATTAAAGGTATATAAAAATGGTTCTTACCCTCAAGGAGATTACAATCTAGATAAACATATGCTCATCAAAGATGAGAGAGTGTATGACATGTGCCAAACGAACAGAAGTGGCAGCAGAAGTACTGTCGGAATTGAGATTGCCTAGAAACCTTCTCGCAGCGGTCATCAGATCAGAAAAGGTGAGGCTTGACCAGTGTGGTGAGGAATGGGTAAGAATAAAGTGCAGAGACAAAGGGCTGCTATATGAGCAAATGGGCAGAGATCAGGGTGGTTTGGAAGTCACATTTGAAGGTATTGAGTCCCCTCAAACAAATTCTGCATTAGCCAACTTTTCTTCACAAGTATTGGACACCTCACTCAAACCAGCTTAAAAATAAAGGGCATTTATTTATTGGTTTATGTAACTAAAGAGAACTAAAGGTAAAGTGGGCTGCAGGGGTGCATTAATTAGGGCTGCAGCTACATTTCTCTGTGACCCTCATAGCTCTCTCTTTATCTTCACCTTGGCATTCTTGCTAGTTGCAAGATGATTCCTCAAGTGTTTGAGTTATCTCTTGCTGCATAACAAATTACCTCAAAACTTATGGATTAAGCAATAAAGGTTTATTCTCTCATAGTTTCTGTGTGACAGGAATCTAGGCATGGCTTAGCAGAAGGGATCTATCTCAGAATCTCTCACAGAGCAGCAGTCAAGATGTCAGCCAGGCTGTGGTCATCTGAGGCTTCGCTGGGGCTGGAGAATCCACTTCCAAGTACACACACATGGCTGTTAGTTGGAGGCCTCAGTTCCTTATCATATGGGCCTATATATGGGTTTCTCATGAAATAGCAATGGGTTTCGCCCAGAGCAAGCGATGAGAGGAGGAAAAGGGATAAGAGAGAGAAAAAGAGGAGAGAGAACCCAGTATTTTATAACATAATCTAAGAAATGACATGCCATCACTTCTTCCTTATTCTCTTGGTCATACAGACCAACTTGGGGACACTGTGAGAAGGGTATTATACAAAACTGTGAAAATCAGGAGGCTGGAATCATTGGGGACCATCTTAAAGTTTGATTACCACATGTAACTTATATAATTCCTTGTTCATATCCAGGAGAAGAGTGTTGCCTCTTTCAGCCATTGAAAAAAGTTCTTAGATTTGCTCAGATTGTGCACCATTCTTAAGCCAATCACAGTGGCCAGGAGAATAACAGCGACTGAATGACTTAGGTTTGGGTTATGCCAATGTTTATTTCAAGGAGACAGGATAACAATGACTGGCTTAGAAAAATTAGGGTCCACCTATAGCAAAAGATGTGGCTTGCTGCCACTCAAAGATCATGGTTGCTCTACAGAAGGTGTGAGTGTTTGGGAGGCACGCACAAAGTCCTCTACAGTCTCTCTCTGGCTGCTCAGCATCCATACGTATGTTCCTCCCTACCCAGACACCGTTACATGCATTTACAACCTCTTTCTAAAGAGAGACTATCCAAAGTCCAAATCAACCTCCAAGTCCAGGATCTCTGGGGGTTGTCCTTTCCTCTCCATCAGGTATGGATGCCATCCTTCACAGTTAGGATCTAAGGGGTCCACTTATAACATAATCAATATGGAATTGTGGAGGAAGAATGGAATAACTTCAATAAAACTCCCATTGGGGGCGAAAAAAGAGGCTAGAATACAGTACATAGCTTTCTGTGGTCCACAGCACAGATTATAACCCACAGGACAGGAATCCTAAACTCTTTGCCCTGCTTGGGATAGCTTGTGTAGGGAGGGTAGGAAGTGAGGTCCCAGGCACTAATTGCTACCAGATTTTTGAGGGCTTTTTAGAACTTTAGCCTATAGGCAATAGAGAAAGAGAGGGGATCATTGAGGATTTTTGAGTAAGGTACTAAAATGATCACAATTGCTTTAGTAAAATTAATTTGGAGGCATTGTGCCGTATAAATCCACAAATCTCCTCAAAATAATGCCCTGAGGGACAAGTTTCCTCACGTAAAATGAAGGTGATTCTTGAAAAAGAAATGCTAACAGATTCCACAGTAAAAGTACATGTATAACCCCGGTTTGTCTCTTCCAAATAGAAATTATAAGTTGTTTCTAGGCACCTATGTGAAACAAACAGGGTGGTTCACGTTGTGTCACTTCCCTGGCATTAATTCCAAATTAAAGTGAATGAATTTTTAAGACTCTTTTCAAAAGGTTTGTAATAGAAGGTAGACTTGGTAGGTAAAAAGTCACTGGGATTAAGTTTAACTTGAAAAAGTAAGAAAAAAATGAGTAGGGAAAGCTTCTTAGATAGCAATAATCCTATACTTAACCTGTGCATGGTGAAGGAAAAAATAAAAATTATTGTTTAAATTATTTTACTACTGTAAATTCTATGCAAGTTAGCTAGTTAGAAGTTTGTGTAGGCTGTGGAGCCTGCAGCACCACCTGTGGTTGTGAGGAGTCTCTACTCATTCAGGATAAGCAGAAATATCCTCTTCATTGTGATAAAGCTTATGAGATTTCTCCTCAGATGGTCTGGAAGGAATCCAAGAGGGGAAGTGGTGAGAAAATTGATTATTCCTATTTGAAATTTCAGATATTAGGACTGGATTTGTATTTTGACTTATTCCTGAGACAGATATTATAGAACCCCTTTCCCAATCCCAACACACATTCACACACAGACACCAAAGTTGTTATTTCTCTAGTCTACAGCCTTGAGTGAGTATGAGTGAGTGAAATGTATAAAAGAAAACATTTTTTGAGGTAGGAATAGATTCATCATTGAGTTTCCCTGCCAAATTCAGAATTAGATAGTGGAAAAATTCTATTTATTTTGAGTTTGTGAATCTGCCAGCAAACTGTTGGGAAAAATAAAGACAAGCCAGATGAGGACTTGGGTTATGGAATGAACCATAGATGACATATGACTGAACTTTTTAAGAGAAGAATATAGTTTTTTCTACTTTTATTTCCCAGTTTTAGTTTAGAGTCTTTAATAACTTTGCTCTGCAGCATGCTTTTCTATTATACTGAACTATAGAAGCAAAATGGAAAACAGCATATTGCAGTGTTGAAATTGACCTTAAGGATTGGGAAACTGAAAATATCAAGTTTCCATAGTAACACTAATTTAGTCAGATCACACATGTTGTTTCTGAGCCATTAGTTTACTCTTATAATGTTTAAAGGACATAATATTTACTCTGTAATATGGTTAAGTTAATGTTACAATGCAAAGCAATTTCATATTTTCTGTATGTACATTTTATTATGATAGGCTTGATATTTGATTTCTTGTACTATTTTAGAAAATGTGAAAATATTCTAAAGGTTTTTTAAAAAGTTTCTCAAGATAATTAAGCAGGAAATCATGAACATATCCCACTTAGAAAAATGATAAGATAAAGATGAACTGGGTTTTGAAAGTTTGCACCAGCATTTTTTCGCAGAATTTCTGAGAATTTGTTCGGTCTTCTAACTGAATAGCTTTTACATGATCTGATTTTAATTTCGCAGTTATCACATTCTCTGTGGTGTATCCTGACATCTACTAGGAATTTGTCCCAAGTCCTTTTAGAATTCCCAAATCCATGAATACTACCACAGCTCTGTGTGTTGGCTGATTTTTGTGGGCCTATTATTCCACAAAGTAGCAGTTTCCTCCACAGCTTTATGAGAGTTACTACAATGATAATGATCTAGAAAAGGGCGAAGCTTCCTTCTCAGTGGGCCCTCTCCTGGGGCACACACCAAGGTCATCTTTAGGATCTGTTCTCATATTTTGGTCTCCTATTGTGTGTGGTTCAGATTTGCTTCTCAATGAAGTGGAAAATGCTACATGTCATATGTTTAAGGCATGATTGAAGGTCTTTACAAGCAAAATTAGTCTGTGGTTTTATCTTCTACAGACTTGCATGAATATTATTACATATTTTTCCATACAGTTTACTCAAATAAAAAAAACAATAAATTCAATGAAAAATGACAGTCATGCTTTTTTTTTTTAATTTTATTTATTTGACAGACAGAGATCACAAGTAGGCAGAGAGGCAGGCAGAGAGAAAGGGGAAAGCAGGCTCCCCGCTGAGCAGAGAGCCCGATGTGGGGCTCGATCCCAGGACCCCGAGATCATGACCCGAGCTGAAGGCAGAGGCTTTAACCCACTGAGCCACCCAGGCGCCCCAGTCATGCTTTTTGATAGATACTGTGAATATAGATACAACTTATTTGGTTGACTGTCTGAGTCTAAGTGATGATGAGAATTTTAATTTAATTCAAGAAGTATTTACTGAATGCCAATTATGCTAGACATTGTGCTAGGTACTGGGGATATATTGATAAATAATATATAGTAGTAGCAATAATAAAGTAGTATAGTAGTAATAAGTTGCATAGTGGATAACAGTGCCTGGCAGTTGATAATCACTTGATACACTTTAGCTATTATTACTATTATTATCATTATTTGCATTTCATGTGTCAGTGCTTACATTATTTCATTGAATTCTTACAACAACCCTATTAAAGAGGTTGGCATTACCTTCATTTTTATAGCCCAGAAATGGGGGTTCTAGGGGCTAAGTAACTTGTCTGAGATCACCAATATGGTGACTGGTAGAAGCAGAATTCACACCCAGAGTATGCTTGACTGCCAAGCTAGTGTTCAAATATATTACTCTATGTAGCCTGTCCCTGGCTTAAAGAAGCTCTCACCTAGTTTTTCCAGGAAGCCCTGTCCAATAACTAGCTTAGATTTTTCAAAGTTTCCAGAGGAGGTCTTCTGGGGCTATATTCCAGTAACTTATTCCCCTAAAGTCAGTTAGAAAAAAAAGTCTAAAGCAAATGTCATGTATTGCACTTAAAATCTATTTCTTCCTTAGGATGGAGTAGAAAGTATATCTACCCGTGTTGCAAACTGAAGTCAATACATCCTAGTGTTTTATGAAATATACTTAGAGAACTCATTGTTCAATGGGGGAAAAAGCACAAATTATATTATGAAATATTTGTTTTTCTGGATTTCTCTTTAATGTTAAAAAGCTCAGTTAAGGAACGAAATCTTTTGTTGCCTTTTTGGATACTCTTTCTGTCCTTGATTTTGATCATGTTTCAACGTTGTTTTCCAGGGTCTTCTGACTGCCTGCTCATGGGTTAGGTTCTCACCTTGTAGTTTTTAAGTGTTCTCAGTGTTCACACAACATGATGGGCATAAGAGGTCATGAGAGGGTGGGAAGAGGGTCAATAAATAATATGAAGGCAAAGCTATGAACATTTTGGGCCAATCTACTGCAGAACTTCTCTTGTGTAGATATAGATTTTCTGTGATTAAAAAAAAAAGGCTATTATATTTGGGGAACCATGAGAGAATTTGAAATGTAAGGCACCAGGTGAAGGAGTTTAAGCAGACTGAGAAGTAGAAAAGCAATGCAGAATGAAGGTAGGG
Organism: Mustela nivalis; assembly: GCF_964662115.1. Classification (NCBI taxonomy): domain Eukaryota; kingdom Metazoa; phylum Chordata; class Mammalia; order Carnivora; family Mustelidae; genus Mustela; species Mustela nivalis. Next base: position 65,396,667 of record NC_139027.1, on the reverse strand, counting down.
CTGTGCTTCTACTATAGTCTTATATGCCCTTCAGGGTCAATGACATTGTAGAAAACCAACCGTTTCTCCCAAGAGAAGAAATTGTTCAGCATTTCCTCTTTTATTTTGTTCAGTGACTCTTAAAGGTAATGTTTTTAAACTCTAGATTTAAGGGATTGGGCTCACGTTTTCCCTAAAAAGACTTACGAGCAATATATAGTCAGAATTGAAGTTCTCTCTGAAAGACGGATGAATACCTAAAAAATAGGCAACTTTCTTGAAGGAAAAGTAGTCTTTATTTTAAAGAAAGAAAATTCCAGTGCATACCAAGTATGACACAAGGCTGATACCCACCCAGTGGCCAGATATATTTTCCTGAGGGATTTTGTTGTGTTTATTCCTCTAGCATTTTTTCATTCCTGACTTTTGGGGTGGCCCTTCTGTGAAGAGTTTCCTCATCCCAGCTGTTATGATGTTTAATATAGAGTTGCCAACTTCTGATCTGGCGGTTCCAAGACACAGGGTGAGGAAAACAAAGCTTTCCAGTATTTTGAATCCTATCCCCCACCCGCACTGGAATTAGTGCTTTCATCTCTGGTCAATCCTGAATTGTTTTCAACCCTAACTTCATCTCTGCTCTCCCCCGGAATAGCAGAACAATTACTAATGGTAAAGATCCATGTCCATGTCCAGGGTTCAAATTACTTATGCCTCACCAAACCTCAATTTATTTCTCTTTTCTTTTTTTATTCCTTCTCTCTCTTCCACCCAAGTAAATTAGGTGGTTTTTTCTTTGGAGGGAAATATTTACTTTAAAGAGCTGTGTGTGTGTGTGTGTGTGTGTGTTTTCAAGATAAAAATTAGATTCTGGTTTTTAAATGAAGTGGAGTGTAGTTTTTTCTTGGGAAAAACAGGATAATCATCTGGTTTTGATCCTAATGTTAGTCCATGGGAAAACTTGACATTTCCAAAAAGGGGAGTCAAGGCATTTTGTTTTAGAAATATACAAGGATGGCTACTCTCTGCTTCCTCCTGCCCTTCAGCCTGAATTGTTTAGTGTTCAGGTAGAATGGTCCTGACTGGTCCTGTGTTTTATGCCTGGCTGCTGTAAGATTAGGCAGATAAAGAATTTGGGGCAAGCAGGAAAAGGCAGAAATGAAGAAAGCAAGGCACAGATATATGAAGGAACAGCCCATTGTACCAAGTGTAGAAAGGTATTAATCTTACAGTACTGTGACCTGTTGTTTTCTTCTGGCATGTCCAACAGGCTATTATATTGTGAATACTTCTGGCAATGGAAAGTATTTGGGAGATCAAATGGTGAAGTAGGAAAATGTGGTTCTTTGGTTCTCCTACTATTCCCAAGTGTCTGGTACAACATGGCTGTTCCCACATGGCTTTGTTTAAGGACTCCACCCTCAGAGCCCTCACAAATTTGCCTTTAAGCAGTACCCCATGCTCTGGATCTTTTCCTCATTGTTACCATCCACAGGAAGGATGGACTATCCATTGACCTGAAATGATTGGGTCTGCTTCCCTTATACACACCTGTTCCCTGCCCCATGTAGCTAGATACCTGGTTGAAAAATATTAGCATCAATATAACATTTTACACTTTTACAACAGGACTCTTTTAGAATTAATTCTTTATCCCCAAAGAAACTCTGCTAATATAACAAATTAGTGGAAATTTCAGATGATGTCAGGATAATAGAACAGGTGTCTTGGAGCAGGCAGGCCTTCTAGGGTTTTATAGGCCCTAATGCATATGGTCAAAGTTGCCTTGGAATCCTTACTTGTTTCCTATGGAGAAACGTTCCTCTTCCATAAAAATGTCTTAATGGAAGCTTGAAAGAAAAATACAGATTTATAATGAAGGAAGAATGGGTCCTTATTTTAAAGATGTTTTAACCATTTTTTTTGTAAATTTTTTGAAATTTAAGTTCAATTAGCCAGCCTCTAGAACATCATTGATTTCAAATGTAATGTTTAACAGACCAGCAGTTGTATACCAAAAAATACAAAGATAAAATGTTATCCCCAATATTTCATAGCAGTCTACGTGAGGAAAACCCAAATTCCTGTGCTGTTTTCAACTATATTATTCATGGATTTTTGTATGCTTGACAACTCTTGTTCATGTTTCTTCTCTTTTTCCTCTTTCTGCCTCATCTGTGTTACTTATACTTTGTTTCCATATGTGAAAAAATATTCCTTCCAAACAGCTGACATTCCTATAAAAGTTTGTTGTTGTTGTTTTTAAAGAAAGAAGGTAGGTAGGAATCTATTTTTAGCAGGATGGAGAATATTTAGGAAATCCAATTCACATTTATATTATTATTGGTATTGACATTATACTTGACTCTTCCCTCAAATATAAAATATGGTAGAATCTTTAATGAATGCTTGTGTTGAGCGAATTTGAATATCTCATTTACTGATGAAGATTTGGAATTTTTGTTTATGAAGATATATATTGTACATCATCTACCTGAATTTGTATAATAATTAACTTTTGCAGAACTTAAGAAAATAATTCCTTTCTGATTAAACTTTAAAATGCGCTTCTTAAATTTTATACTAATATAAAACACAAATATTTTGTTTAGTATTGAAAAGCTACATTGGTCAAAATATTAAACTATTTTTGGTTTGTTTACTCATTTTCAGTTGTCAAAATAAACATAATTGAAAGCAGCTGCATTGAGATTATTTTTGACAACTGTTCACTTTCAGATCTAACATAGATAACTTTAAGAAAATGAGCCTTATCTAATTATGATTTTTCCTAGGGTATATATTCAGATTGCTGTTCTGCAAATTAGAAGATAATTAAAAACAGAAACTGATCATTTAAAAACTAGTACCACAGTTTTATAGAAAGACATTTTCCATGGCTTACTCATTTTAGTATAAATTGATTAGCTTCATTTGGCTATTTTACACATATCAACATTTTACTACTCTCTGGGATAATTAAAATGTAGTAGAAGATTAATGAAGTGTTTCTCTAATCTACCCTCTTATTCTTGTCTTCAAGCTGTACTTAAATTTCTTTTAATTTCAAGAGCAACTTAATAATATGATTTAATATTACTAAAAGATTTAGAAATTTTTAATATTTTAATAAATTTTGTGATTAAGTAAGTACATTTATTTTAATAGTTCCTCAGATTAATTTATCTCACTCTAAATGAGCTCTTGATTAAGTTTAGAAATTAGGAAACTATGGGAAATATTTCTTAAATACCAGCTTTTATAAAATCCTATGCTATTAGATAACTTTTTATTTGAAATTTATTCCTATAGTGCTTATAATTTATTTTAGGAATTTAAAAAGGAAATGTCGTGTGCCTTTTTTTCTCTCCTAGACCAGAGAGTTTGGCAAAGACCAAAATAAGGATAATCAAAGACACCTACCATGCATCTGACAGTATGGGAACTGCTTATTTTACTGTTCATGCTAGGATTCCATTCCTATGCACGCATTCCATAACTCACAAAGAAGGAACTGGGCTCCAGAACACTTTGATTTTACATGGCAATATGGTAAGGCTTAGAGAATACTTGACTATGGGTTGACCGTCCTTTGTTCCAAACTTTGGTTTTCATTTAGCCATTTCTCTAGGCCTCATTTTTCCCCTCTAAACATACTGATGAGGTGGATTGGATAATTTTTCTGTTTTCACCCTCTTTGGTATTTTGGAATATTTGGAATGCAATCTACAACTGACTCCCTCTCATGTTTCCTACGCTGTCCTTCTCAAGCATATTGCATTTTCTTCTACGTTTACACTTTATCACAGACATACTCCTGACTGCAGATGACTGTAATTCTGAGAGCAACACAAAAAGTACATCATGGAACCACAGTAAAAACAAAACTGAAGCAACAACATGTTGTCTAACATGAGCCCCTGAGTAATGAAGCCTTTCTGAGTCCTTACTGAGAAGTCTTGGATGAAAAAATGTTCATCCCTGACTTGTGCCATCTACAGGTAGGTTCTGATCCTTGCCCATGCAGTAACCATGTGAAGAGTCTGTCCTTACCCACCATAAACAGATTTATTGTTACCTTGGTAACTTTGCATTTTCCCCCCTTAAATAGCTGCTGTATTCTTTTTTGGGAAATCAATTCTATTAATGACTGGACTCCATTATAAAGCATTAAAAGTAAAATTACTTTCTTTTTTTTTTTTTTTTAAAAGATCTACTCTTTTAGCAGCTTTCAATTATGCAATATAGTGTTATTAACTGTAGTCATCATGCTGTGAATTACATCTTTTATTATTTATTTTATAAGTGGAGGTTTGTTCCTTTTGACTTCCTTCATTTCTTTCTCCCCACTGCTGTTCCCTCTTTCTTATCTCTTCCTTACCTCTGGTAACAAGCAGTCTGTTTTCTAAATCTATGAGCTGGATTGCTTTTTTTTTTTTTTAAAGATCCTACATTTAAGCAGGATCATGCTGTATTTGTCTATGACTTAATAAGTAACTTACTCCACTTAGAGTAATGTCCTCAAGGTCCATCCATGTTGTCACAAATGGCAAGATTTTGTTCTTTTTTATGGCTGAATATATTTCAGTCTCTCTTGCTGTATATCCATCTAGATCTATCTGTATGTCTATATTGAATTTTCCTTATTCCTTCATCTGTTGATGGATACTTATGTTGTTCCCATATCTTGGCTTTTGTAAATAATGCTGCAATGAACATAGGGTGTATATATCCTTTTGAGTTAGTGTTTTTGTTTTCTTTGGATAAATACCTAGAGGTGGAATTCCAAGACTATATAGCAGTTCCATTTTTAATTTTTTAAAATTTATTAATTTGAGAAAGAGAGAGAGATTGTGCGCACAAGCAGGGCAAGAAGCAGAGGGAGAAGCAGACCCTCGCTGAGCTGGGAGCCCAGCTTGGGGCTCAATCCCAGGACCTGGAGACCAGGACTTGAGCTGAAGGGATCTCCATACTATTTTCCACATTGGCTGCACCCAATTTACATTCCCACCAACAATGCATAAGAGTTTACTTTTCTTTTATTAATGTTTTGGTCTCTGATGAGTTTTCCTTTCATGTTATACACTTTAGTATTACAGATTCTTCTGCCCCAAACTGTGTGTTCTTCATCCTTTGGAAGACTAACTTCTGCACTTGTGCTCTTCTGTGTCTCAGAACATTGTTCCCTCATTTATCTGCTCTGAACACCATCTTGCATCTTTAATATTTCCTCATTGTTGTCTTTCTGTCTAAAACCATAGTTCTCTTCATTATATAAAAAATGTCCCTTTCTTTTGACTTTACTACTCTCATGTTGTTTCCCCTTCATTACCCTATTCACTTTCTGTACATTAGGGTGATCCAGAAATTCCATAACTTTGTAGCCTGACTTCTGTCCTCAACAATCCACTGAAGCCACTCTGGTTAAGGTGACTAAAAATTGTTCCATTTGTCATTGAGCACAATCCCCTTCTCTCAGTTCTCTAACCCACTGTTGACCAAATTCTGAAACTCTTTCCTCTTCTTTTTAAAGATTATTTATTTATTTGAGAGAGAGAGAGAGAGAGAGAGAGAGAGTGTGTGCACATGTGCTGGGGTAGGGGCAGAGGAGGAGTGAGAGGGAAAGGGAGAGAGAATCTCTAGCAGACTTGTACTGAGCAAGGAGTCTGAGGTGGGGTGGGGGGCGATCTTGATCTTGGGACCTTGGGTTCATGACCTGAGCCAAACCCAAGAGTCAGAGGCTTAACTGACTTAACGAACCAGATCCCCTGTCTTTTTGCTTCTTTACATTATATTCTCCTGGTTTCCCCACCTTTCTGCCAAAAATTATTTGTCTCATCTTTCTTATTCTGTAACTTTAGGTGTTCCTCAAGGATTTGATCTTAGCATTTTTTTCTCCTTTTTCTTTCTTTCTTTTTTTTTCAATTTTAGGCTTAGCTGGTTTCTTGGGATCCACTGATAGCTGTATGTGGTTGACCTCCAAATCTGTATCTATAGCCCCTCCCCCTACTAGATGACTCTCCCTCTCTTTTTTCCTTCCTTATTATATTAGTCAGTTTGGGCTGTCATAACAAAATACATAGACTTAGTAGCTTAAGCAACAAAGATTTATTACTCGTGGTTCTGGAGGTGGGAAGCCCAGGGTAAAAATGTCCGCCACTTTGGTTTTCTTGTAAAGAATCTCATTTTGACTTGCAGACAGTTACATTCTCGCTGTGTCCTAATACAGTGGAGAGAGAAAACTCTTGTTTCTCTTCCACTTCTTATAAGGACATTAACTCTGTTGTGGGACCCCATCCTCATGCCTCATCTAAGCCTAATTATCTCCCAAAGACCCCATTCCCAAACATCATTTAATTGGGGATTAGTGCATAACAAATAAATTTTTGGGAAGTACAAACATTCACCCCATAATACATACTTATAAAATATCTAAAAGATCTAATTCCAATGGTTAGCTAAATATCATCAGTGGGATATTTTCTTGAACCTCAGTATCATAATGAACAAAATGGAACCTGTCACCTATATGCTCAAATCTGCTCTACCTTACATGACTCTTTTTATGTACTATAGTGATACACACTTCTGTAGAATATCTTGGGCTCATCACAACAGTCCTTAATCCCCATCACCTATTTCACCCATTCCCCCACACTCTTCCCCTCTAGTAACCATCAGTTTGTTCTGTATAGTTAAGTCTGTTTCTTGGTTTCTCTACCTCTCTTCACCCCTTTATTCATTTGTTTTATTTCTTTTTTTTAAGTTTTTATTTATTTATTTGACAGACAAAGATCACAAGTAGGCAGAGAGGCAGGCAGAGAGAGAGAGAGGAGGAAGCAGGCTCCCCGTTGAGCAGAGAGCCAGACGTGGGGCTCCATCCCAGGAACCTGGGATCATGACCTGAGCTGAAGGCAGAGGCTTTAACCCACTGAGCCACCCAGGCACCCCTGTTTTATTTCCTTTTTTAAAAAGACTTTATTTTTTAAGTAATCTCTGCAGCCAGTTTTGAGCTTGAACTCACAACCCTGAGATCAAGGGTTGAATGCTTTACCAACTGAGCCAACCACAGGCCCCCATTAGTTTTGTTTTTTAAATTCCACATATAAATGAAATCATATGATATTTGTCTTTCTCTGACTGACTTATTTCACTTAGCATTATATTCTCTAGCTCCATTCCTGTCATTGCAAATGGGAAGATTTCATTCTTTTTCATGGCTGGATAATATTCCAAATATATGTACATGTATATCACATCTTTATCCATTCATCTATTGATGGACACTTGGGATGCTTCCATAATTTGACTATTGCAAATACTGCTACAATAAACATAGGGGTGTATATATCTTTTTTTTTTAAGATTTTATTTATTTTTTTGACACAGAGAGAGAGAGAGATCACAAGTAGGCAGAGAGATAAGCAGAGAAGGAGGGAGATGCAGGCTCCCTGCTGAGCAGAGAGCCTGATGTGGGGCTCGATCCCAGGACCCTCAGACCATGACCTGAGCTGAAGGCAGAGGCTTAACCCACTGAGCCACCCAGGTGCCTCTGTATATATGTTTTTGAATTAGTGTTGTGTCCTTTATATAAACATCCAGCAATATGATTCCTGGATTGTAGGGTACTTCTAATTTTTTAAGGAACATCCATACTGTCATTCACAGTGGCCGCACCAGTTTGCATTCCCACCAAGCAAAAAGTTTCCCTTTTCTCTATATCTTCACCAACACTTGTTTCTTGTGTTTTTTTGTTGTAGACGTTCTGACAGGTGTGAGGCGATATTTCATTGTGGTTTTGATTTGGATAACCCTGATGTTGAGTGATGTTGAATATCTTTTTTTGTGTCTATTGACTGCCTGAATGTTTTCTTGAAGATATGTTTATTCATTGACACCAAACATTTAAAAATACAATATTGGTCATTGGCATTTCCTCTTTTGTGAAGTGCTTGTTTAAGTCTTCAACCATTTTTACTCCTGTATACTTTTACTTTTCTTTATTATTTGTAGCAGTTTCTTATATTCTGGATACTAGTTCTTTATTAGTTATGCATGGGAAATATCTTTTCCTACACTTGGAGTTGAATTTCCACTCTTTCTATACTGTTGATTATAAGTAGTTCTTAATTTTTAAAAAAGATTTTATTTACTTATTTGACAGAGATCACAAGTAGGCAGAGAGGCAGGCAGGGAGAGAGGAGGAAGCAGGCTCCCCGCTGAGCAGAGAGCCCAGTGTGGAGTTCGATTCCAGGACCCTGGGATCATGTCCTGAGCGGAAGGCAGAGGCTTTAACCCACTGAGCCACCCAGGCGCCCAGTAGTTCTTAATTTTATCAGCTACTTTTTTCTATTATGAGTACTTTTTGTACTTGTTTAGAAAAATTCTTCTCTAGTCCAAGGTCAAGATGAATCATCCCATATTTTTTAAAATTCAAGATTTGAGTTTCGTGTATGATATAAAAGAGGAGTCCAATTTCGTTTTTCTCATTATCCCAGTATCTTCTTTTAGAAAGTCCGTTCCATCCTCCCTGCTCTTCCATGCCCTCTCTGTTACAAGTTAAATGTCACACAAACCTATTTCTATGATGTTTCTCAGTTCTCCTGCTCTACTGTTCTTCTAATTCTATGGCAACATCATACTGTCCTGATTACTATAGCTTTGTAATATGTCTTGTCTATTAGAACAAATTTTCCTCTTGGTTCTTTCACTTCAAATTGCTGTTATGAGCTGAATTGTGTCCTCCTTACAAATATATGTTGATGTCTCTAAAACCTCAGAATGTGACTTTATTTGGAAATAGGGTGATTGCAGTGGTAATTAGTTAAGACGAGGTCATATTGGAGTAGGGTGACCCCTCATTCACCCTACGTATATGATGATGGCTGTATAAAGATAGACACAGTGAGAATTCTGTGACCATGAAGGCAGAGATTGGAGTTATGCAGCTGTAAATCAAGGAAAGCCGACGATAGGAAACCACCGGTAGATAGAAAAGGCAAAGAAGGATTCTCTGTATGGGTTTCAAAGGATGCATCAACCTGGTAACACCTTGATTTTGGAATTCTAGCCACCTGAACTCTGAGACAATAAATTTGTTGCTCTAAGCCATCCAGTTTGTGGTACGTTGTTGCATACAGCATCCCTATAATTAAGTACCCTGATTGCTTTTGGACTTTTGCACATCAATATAAATTTTAGAAGTTGTTTGCCAAGTTCCATAAAAACCTGTGATTTTCATAAGATTGCATGAATCTACAAATAAATTTGGGGAGAAGTTACATATTTTAACTACTGAGTGTTCCTTGAATATGGTATTCTTCTCCATTGCTTAGGTTGCCTTCAATGTCTCTGAACAAAGTTTTATGATTTTCTTTATAAAGGTGTTGGAAATCTTTTACTTTTAATTGGTAATGTTTAATACTATTGTAAATGATATCTTTTGTAAACTTCAACTTTCTAACGATTTGTTGTTGGCAAAGAGAAGAAATAGAGGTTTTGGCCATTATTATTCAGTGATCTTGCTAAACATTTTTTTTTTTTTTAAAGATTTTATTTATCAGAGAGAGAGAGAGCAAGCACAGGCAGACAGAGTGCAAGGCAGAGTCAGAGGGAGAAGCAGGCTCCCTGTGGAGCAAGGAGCCTGATGTGGGACTCGATCCCAGGACGCTGGGATCATGACCTGAGCCCAAGGCAGCTGCTTAACCAACTGAGCCACCCAGGCATCCCTTGCTAAACATTTTGATCCTAATTTTAATACTTTATTTTTATTATTAAAAAAGATTTTATTTATTAATTTTTCAGAGAGAGAGAACATGAGCAGGGGGAGGTTCAGAGGGAGAGAAAGAACCATGATCCCTGATGAACAAGGAGACCAACACAAGACTCAATCCCAGGATCCTGGAATCATGACCTGAGCTGAAGGCATATACTTAGCTGCTGAGCCATCCAGGCATCCCAAGTTTATTTGGATTTGGTATAAATATCATTATCATCTGTAAATAATAACAGGCTTTCCCCTTCTTCTCCTTTAGTTTCTTATTTTTAATTTTTTAAAATTTCTGCATGAATGGGCCCTCCCTTACAATGTTGATTAGAAACAATGATAGCCAGTCTTCCTTGTTCTGTTCCTGATTTCCAATGGAAAAATATCAGCATTTAAATTAAGTATATTTGCTGTATGTTCTTTAAATATCCTTTATCCGGGGCGCCTGGATGGCTCAGTGGGTTAAAGCCTCTGCCTTTGGCTCAGGTCATGATCCCAGCATCCTGGGATCGAGCCCCGCATTGGGTTCTCTGCTCAGCAGGGAGCCTGTTTTCTCCTCTCTCTCTGCCTACTTATGATCTCTGTCTATCAAATAAATAAATAAAATCTTAAAAAAAATAAATATCCTTTATCAGATTAAAGAAATTTCCTCCTGTTCCTTGTTTGCTAAGAGTTTTATTTGGTTCAGTCATAAATGGGTGTTAAATCTTATTAAGTGCTTTCATCTGCATCTATTGAGATGATCATGTGATTTTTCTCTAATTTATTAACAGGGTGAATTACATTACTTAATTTTTGAATATTAAACCAACATCAAGTTTCTTGGATAACTACACCTTATTCATTATCTATTATTAATTTTATGTGATGCTAGATTATCTTTGCTAATATTCTATTAGAATTTTTGCATCGCTATGCTCATAAGTGAGTTTGATCTGTAATATTTTCTTCTTTTCTTTTTTTTCTCAGTCAAAAAATTTTTAATTAATATGCCTTGGATTTTTGAGAAATTGAACAGAAAATATAGAGTTACCATACTCCTCCCCACCCACCCACAATTTTCCCTATTACTATCTTGCATTAGTGCGATAGACACTTATTACTGTTATTGAACTGATACTACACAGCATTTTTGGGTAATAATCTTTTCTTATATTGTCACTGTCAAGTTTTGGTATCAAAATTATGCTAGCCACATTAAATAAATTGGGCAATATTTCTTATTTTTCTGTTCTCAGGAGGAGTTTATATACAACACATAAAATTACTCTTTTTAAGTTTATGAGAAATTAAGAGTAAATTCTAGGCCTGGGGAGTCTCTTTTCTTTTTTTAAATTACTGATTTAGTTTCTTTAACAGTTAGAGGACTTTAGAGTGATCTATTGTTTCTTAAAACTTTTTACAGGGCGCCTGGGTGGGCTCAGTGGTTAAAGCCTCTGCCTTCGGCTCAGGTCATGGTCCCAGGGTCCTTGGATCGAGCCTGCATTGGGCTCCCTGCTCAGCAGGAAGCCTGCTTTTCTCTCCTTCTGCCTGCCATTCTGCTTACTTGTGATCTCTATCTCTCTGTCAATGAAATAAATACAATCTTAAAAAAAAAAAAAACCTTTTTACTAATAGTTATTTATTTTAGAAAGAGAGAGAGTTTGTGCATGCACATGCTTTTTCAGGTGTGGGCAAGGGGAGGGGGAGAAGGACAGAGAGAGAAAGAATCCCAAGCAGACGCTTTGCTGAATGTGGAACCCAGTGTGGTGCTGGATCACACCCCCTCACTGATCATGACCTGAGTTGAAATCAAGAGTTGGATGTTTAATGGACTGAGCCACTCAGGAGCCCCTAGTTTATTCTTTTTTATTTTAAATTTATTCTGCCATTTATTTCAGTTTTGGTTTTTTTTTGTGTGTGTTTTAAATTAACATATAATGTGTTATTTGCTTCAAGGGTACAGGTCTGTGAATCATCTGTCTTACACAAGTCACAGCACTCACCATAGCACATACCCTCCCCAGTATCCATAATCCAGCCACCCTATACCTTCCGTCCAATTCCCCAGCAACCCTCAGGTTGTTTCCTGAGATTAAGAGTCTCTTATGGTTTATCTCCCTCCCCAGTCCCATCTTGTTTCATTTTTCCCTCCATTCTCTCCATGAATCTCACCCTGCCTCTCAAATTCCTCATATCAGAGAGATCATATAATAATTGTCTTTCTCTGATTGACTTATTTTGCTTAGCATAATATCCTCTAGTTCCATCCACATCATTGCCAATGGCAGGATTTTGTGGTTTTTTTTTTTGATATCTGCATTATATATATATATTATCATTATATATATACACATACTATATATATATATATATATATATATATATATATATATATATATATCTATCTCACATTTTCTTTATCCATTCATCTGTTGATGGACATCTAGATTCTTTTTTAAAATTATTTTTATTAATGTGTGATGTATTATTTGCTCCAGGGGTACAGGTCTGTGAATCATTAGACTTACACATTTCACAGCACTCACCATAGCACATACCCTTCCCAATGTCCAAACCCAACAACCCTCTCCCTACCGCACCCCCATGCCCCACCAACCCTCAGTTTGTTTTGTGAGATTAAGGATCTCTTATGGTTTGTCTCCCTCCCGATCCCATCTTGTTTCATTTTTTCCTTCCCTGCCCCCCAAAACCCCTGCCCTGCCTTTCAAATTCCTCATATCATATGATAATTGTCTTTCTCTGATTAACTTATTTCGCTCAGCATAATACCCTCTAGTTCCATCCATGGCGTTGCAAATGGCAAGATTTCATTTCTTTTAATGGCTGAAGAGTATTCCATGGTATATATACCACTTCTTCTTTATCCATTCATCTGTTGATGGGCATCTAGGTTCTTTCCATAGTTTGGCTATTGTGGACATTGCTGCTATAAACATTTGGGTGCACATGCCCCTTCAGATCACTACATTTGTATCTTTAGGGTAAATACCCAGTAGTGCAATTGCTAGGTCATAGGGTAGCTCTATTTTAAACTTTTTGAGGAACCTCCATGCTGTTTTCCAGAGTGGCTGCACCAACTTACATTTCCACCAACAGTGTAAGAGGGTTCCCTTTCTTTGCATCCTCACCAGCATCTGTCATTTCCTGACTTGTTAATTTTAACCATTCTGACTGGTGTGAGGTGGTATCTCATTGTGGTTTTGATTTGTATTTCCCTGATGCTGAGTGATGTTGAGCACTTTTTCATGTGTCTGTTAGCCATCTGGATGTCTTCTTTGCAGAAATGTCTGTTCATGTCTTCTGCCCATTTCTTGATTGGATTATTTGCTCTTTGGGAGTTGAGTTTGATAAGTTCTTTATAGATTTTGGATACTAGCCCTTTATCTGATATGTCATTTGCCAATATATTCTCCCATTCTGTCAGTTGTCTTTTGGTTTTGTTGACTGTCCTTTGCTTTTGATCTTGATGAAGTCCCAATAGTTCATATTTGGCCTTGCTTCCCTTGCTTTTGGGGGAATGTTTCTAGGAAGAAGTTTCTGTGGCTGAGGTTGAAGAGGCTGCGCCTTTGTTCTCTTCAAGGATTTTGATGGATTCCTGTCTCACACTGAGGTCGTTCACTCATTTTGAGTCTATTCTTGTGTGTGGTGTAAGGAAATGATCCAGTTTAATTATTCTGCATGTGGCTGTCCAATTTTCCTAACACCATTTGTTGAAGAGGCTGTATTTTTTCTCTTGGACATTCTTTCTTGCTTTGTTGAAGATTAGTTGACCATAGAGTTGAGGATCTATTTCTGGGCTCTCTATTCTGTTCCATTGATCTGACCATACTGTCTTAATGATGACAGCTTTATAATACAGCTTGAAGTCTGGAATTGTGATGCTGCCCACATTGGTTTTCTTTTTCAACATTCCTCTGGCTATTCAGGGTCTTTTCTGGTCCTATATAAATTTTAGGATTATTTGTTACATTTCTTTGATAAAAATGGTTGGTATTTTGATAGGGATTATATTAAATGTGTAGATTGCTTTAGGTAGCATAGACATTTTCACCATATTTGTTCTTCTATTCCATTAGCTTGGAACGTTTTTTCTATTTCTCTGTGTCTTCCTCAATTTCTTTCATTGAGTACTTTACAGTTTTTTGAATCCAGATTCTTTGCCTCTTTGGTTAGGTTTATTCCTAGGTATCTTATGGGCTTGGATGTGATTATAAATGGGATTGGCTCCTCAATTTCTCTTGCTTCTGTCTTGCTATTGGTGTATAGAAATGCAACTGATTTCTGTGCATTGATTTTATTTCCCGACCCTTTGCTAATTCCTGAATGAGTTCTAGCAGATTTGGAGTGAAGTCTTTTGGGTTTTCCACATAAAGTATCATTAATCTGCAAAGAGTGAGAGTTTTATTCTTCTTTGCTGATTTGGATGCCTTTTATTTCTTTTTGTTGTCTGACTCCTGAGGCTAGAACTTCTAGTACTATGTTGAATAGCAGTGGTGATAGTGGAGAGCCCTGCCGGGTTCCTGACCTTAGGGGAAAAGCTCTCAGTCTTTCCCCATTGAGAATGATATTTGCTGTGGGTTATTCATAGATGGCTTTTATGATATTGAGGTATGTGCCCATTATCCCTAATGGTCAAGAAATGGTCAAATATCCTTACAAGAAAAATGCTGTACTTTGTCAAATGCTTTTCCATTATCTTTTGAGAGTATCATATGGTTCTTGTTCTTTCTTTTATTAATGTATTGTATCACACTGATGGATTTGCAGATGTTGAACCAACCTTGAAGTCCAGGAATAAATCCCACTTAGTTGTGATGAATAATCCTTTTAATGTACTGTTGGATACTATTGGCTATTCATCAAGAATATTGGTCTGTAATTCTTTTTGATGGGGTCTATGTCTGGTTTTGGGATCAAGGTCATGCTTGCCTCATAAAATGAGTTTAGAATTTTCCTTCCATTTCTATTTTTTGGAACAGGTTCAGAAAAATAGGTATTAATTCTTTTTAAAATATTTGGTAGGATTCCCCTGGGGATCCATCTGGCCCTGGGCTCTTGGGTTTGTTGGGAGATTTTTGATGACTGCTTCAATTTCCTTACTGCTTATGGGTGTGTTCAGGTTTTCTATTTCTTCCTGGTTCAGTTTTGGTAGTTTATATATCTTTAGGAATGCATTCATGTCTTCCAGATTGTCAGATTTGCTGGTGTATATTTGCTCATAATATGTCCTTATGATTGTATTTCTTTGATGTTGGTTGTGATCTCTCCTCTTTCATCATGATTTTATTAATTTGGGTCCTCTTTTCAATTTGATAATTCTGGCCAGGGGATTATCAATCTTATTAATTCTTTCAAAGACCCAGCTCCTAGTTTTCTTGATTTGTTCTACTGTTCTTTTGATTTCTATTTCTTGATCTCTGCTCTGATCTTTATTATATTCTCTTCTCCTGCTGGCTATAGACTTTCTTTGCTGTTTTCCTCCTTTAGGTGTAGGGTTAGGTTGTGTACTTGTGACCTTTCTTGTTTCCTTTTATTATTATTAATTATTCCTATTAACATATAATGTATTATTTGCCCCAGGGTTACAAGTCTGTGAATTGTCAGGCTTACATACTTCACAGCTCTCACCATTTCATATACTCTTCCCAAAGACCCTTCTTGTTTCTTAAGAAAGACTTGTATTACTATATACTTTTCTCTCAGGACTGCCTTTGCTGTGTCCCATAGATTTTGAACAGTTTTATTTTCATTTTCATTTGTTTTCCATGAATTTTTTCAATTCTTCTTTAATTTCCTGATTGACCCATTCATTCTTTAGTAGGATGCTCTTTAGCCTCCATGTAGTTGAGATCTTTCCAATTTTCCTCTTGTGGCTGAGATCTAGTTTAAAAGCATTGTGGTCTGAAAATATGCAGGGAATGATATAATCTTTTGGTACTGATTGAGACCTGATTTGTGACCCAGGATGTGATCTATTCTGGAGAATGTTCCATGTGCACTAGAGAAGAATATGTATTTTGTTGCTTTGCAATGGGATGTTCTGAGTATATCTGTGATGTCCATCTGGTCCAGTGTGTCATTTAAAATCTTTATTTCCTTGTTGACCTTTTGCTTAGGTGATCTGTCCATTTCAGTGAGGGGGGGTGTTAAACTCCCCTACTATTATTGTATTATTATCAATGTGTTTCTTTGATTTTGTTACTAATTGGTTTATATAATTGGCTACTCCCATGTTAGGGACATAGATATTTAAAATTGATAGATCTTCTTGTTAGACCAAACCTTTAAGTATGATATAGTGTCCTTCCTCATCTCTTTTTATAGTCTTTGGCTTAAAATCTAATTTATCTGTTATAAGGATCACCATCCCAACTTTCTTTTGATGTCTGTTAGCATGTTAAATTGTTTTCCACCCCCTCACTTTAAATCTGGAGGTGTCTTTGGGTCTAAAGTGAGTTTCCTGCAGACAGCATATCAATGGGTCTTGTTTTTTTTTTTTTTTTTTTTTTAAACCATTCTGATACCCTGTATCTTTTGATTGGGGCATTTAGCCCATTTATATTCAGGGTAACTATTGAAAGACATGAATTTAGTGCCACTGTATTGCCTGTAAGGTGACTGTTACTGTATATTGTCTCTGTTCCTTTCTGGTTTGTTACTTTTAGGCTCTTTCTTTGCTTAAAGGACCACTTTCAATATTTCCTGTAGGGCTGGTTTGGTGTTTGCAAATTCTTTCAGTTTTTGTTTGTCCTGGAAGCTTTTTATCTCTCCTTCTATTTTCAATGACTGGATATCCAGCCTAGCTGGATATAGTATTGTTGGCTGCATATTATTTTCATTTAGTGCTCTGAATATATCATGCCAGTCATTTCTGAACTGCTAGGTCTCTGGTCTGCCAGGTCTGCTGCCAATCCAATAGTTCTATCATTGTATGTTACAGACCTCTTATCCTGAGCTGCTTTCAGGATTTTCTCTTTGTCACTGAGACTTGTAAGTTTTACTATTAGGTGATGGAGTGTTGACCTATTTTTATTGATTTAGAAGGGGATTCCATGTGCCTCCTGGATTTTGATGCTTATTTCCTTCGCCAAATTAGGGAAATTCTCTGCTATAAATTGCCCCAATACACATTCTGCCTCTCTCTCTCTTTCTTCTTCTGGGATCCTAATTATTCTAATATTGTTTCATTTTATGGTATCACTTTTCTCTCAGATTCTCCCCTTGTGGCCCAGTAGTTGTTTTTTTTTTTTTCAGCTTTTTTTTTTTTTTCAGCCTTTTTTTATTCCCCATCATTTGGATTTCTATATCACTAATTCTCTCTTCTGCTCATTTATCCTAGCAGTAAGAGCCTCGATTTTTGATTATACCTGATTAATAGCTTTTTTGATTTCAACATGTTTATATTTTAGTCCTTTTATTTCTCCAGAAAGGGATTTTATTTATCCAGAAAAAGATTCTCTAATATTTTCCATGCTTTTTTTGAGCCCAGCGAGCACCTTGATAATCATTATTCTGAACTCTAGTTCTCACATCTTACTAATGTCCATATTCATTAGGTCCCTAGCTATTGGTACTGCCTCTTGTTCTTTTTTTCTTTTTTTTTTTTTTTGAGGTGAGTTTTTCAACCTTATCATTTTATCCAGATAGGAATAGATGAATGAGAGAACAGAATACTAAAAGGGTAGCAATGACCCCAGAAAAATCTAACCAAATTGGAAGAGACCCAAAACCGGGGGGAAGAAAGGGGGAAAAAATACACACACACACACACACACACACACACACGCACGCACACACACACTGCTGAACAGAACAGAGCCACACACTTGGTTTTGGGTGCATTTTGGTCTGTTAGAAGAAACTGCCTCCCAACATTTTAAAGAAAGAAAAACCATACACACACACACACACAAATATGTATAAACACAATAAAGGCATGGAATATGACTGTAATGATGAAAATTAAAAAAAAGATTCTTAAGGAATCGATAAAAAGTTGGTTGAAAAATAATTAAAAAAAAAAAGAGGAAAAATGTGAACAAAGCCATGCACTTTGAGAATGAGAAAAAGAAAAGAAAAAAAAAAACCAAACAAACAAGAATAAGAAAAAATAGAATAAGAACAAAATAAAATTTAAAAAATCTAACTTTGGGGCACCTGGGTGGCTCAGTGGAGGGGTTAAAAAAATCTAACTTTGAAAGACTAAAGGATCATGGGAAAAAGGCCATGAAGTCTATATATTGCTTTCCCCTAGCTTTGGCGTTCCACAGTTCTCATTGATTGGTGAACGTGGTCTTGGCTGGATGTTCTTGTTGATCTTCTGGGGGAGGGGCCTGTTGCAGTGATTCTCTAATGTCTTTGTCTGAGGTGGAATTGCATCACCTTTGCCAGGTGCCAGGCTAAGTAAGCTGCTCTTTCCTTGTACAGCTTTGGAGGATGGGGATGAAAATTGTGGCTTCCCAATCTTGTCCCTGGAAGAGCTGAGATCTTGGGCCCCACTCTTCAGTGCACCTTAGGGAAAAGCAGTCAATTACTCCCGTCTCCCTGGTCTCTGGCTGCACTTTATGCTCACCTGGCCTATGACCAAGCATTTCTATCTCTGGTGCATGGCCCCATTTGGAGTCTCTAAACCCAGGAGATTTCTGCCATACCCTCCCATGCCACTCCTCCTGGAGGAGGAAGGAGGGAGTCTCCCTGGATCTGCCACTTGCAGGGGCCCTGCCTGAAGAGCAGTGGTCCAACTGTGCCTTAGATCATGGTTGAAAGTAATCCCAAGCTGAGAGCCCCCTAACCAGCTCCATCACTGCAGCTGGCTTCCCCCACTCTGATACCTGGGAGCTCTGCCACACTCAGACACCCCTGGTGTTTTTGTGAACCCACGGGTCTTGAGACTGCACTGTCCCTTGAGGCCTCTACCCCCTGCTTAGCTTCTGGAGCATAACCCTCAGTGGAGCAGACTTCTAAAAGTTCTGATTTTGTGCTCTGCTGCTCTACCACTTGCTGGGGAATGGTCCCCCCCCTCCCAGGTCTATCTTCCCATTTATTGCCTCGGATGCACTTCTCTGCATGTCATAGCTTCCAGAAAGTGGTGGCTTTTCTGTTCCTAGAATTTGTGTTCTTCTCTTCAATCTCCTGTTGAGTTTGTAGGTGTTTAGAATGGTTTGATAACTATCTAGCTGAACTCCTGGGACCTGCCTCCTACTGGCCTAAGTCTCCTACTCCTCCACCATCTTGCTCCTTATTTGTTCTTTTTTTCTGATTAATTTCACCAAAGTTTTATCAATTTTATTAGTCTTTTCAAAGGAGAAACTTTTAGCTTTGTTGGTTCTTTTTCATTAGCTCTTCTCTATCCTTATTATTTCTTTCCTTCTACTCTCTTCAATTTTATTTTACTTCGTTTTGTCTAATCTCTTGAGATAAATACCTAGCTTATTAATTTTCAGTCATTATTTTCTACTATATTCAGTTTATATAATTCCTTCTTAGTACCGTCATAGCTGCATCTTAAAGTTCTAATATTCAGGTTTTTAAATTATGACTCAGTTCAAGTTATTTTCTAATTCTTTCATTATTTATTTTTGACCATTTGACCCATTTTATAATTTTTCAAACAAACAAATGGAGATTTTTGAAGTTATCTTCCCACATTTTATAAGGGTCAGAAAACATTATCTGTATGATTTCAGTCCTTTGAAATTTGTTGAGACTTGCCTTGTGATCAGCATATTGTCAATTTTTTGTAAATGTTTCCATGCATTTGATAAGAATGTGTATTCTACTGTAGTTAGAGTCAGTGTTTTACGTATGTCTATTAGACCACTTTGTTAATTGTTCAAGTATTTTGTCTTTTTTTGTTGTTTGTTTTATCATTTACTGAAATCATTCAACATTATTATGGGTTTATTTTTCCTTGAAGTTCGGCTTTTGGTTTACATATTTTGGGGATGTTATCAGGTGCATATAATTCTAAAATTATATCTTCCTGGTGAATTGAAATTTTTATCAATATGAAATCTCTTTATTTATAATTTTTAAAAAGATTTTATTTATTCATTTGAGAGAGAGAGCACAAGCAGAGGAGGAGCAGAGGGAGAGAGAGAAGCAGACTTCTTGATGAGCAAGGAGCCTGACATGGGGTTCAAGCCTGGGACTCTGGGATCATGACCTGAGCCAAAGGCAGATAATTAACTGACTGAGCCACGCAGACACCCAAGTCTATTTATTTCTAGTACCTTTTCCCTTGAAGTTGATTTTAATGTTATATTTATATGTATACATCAATTATATATATACATCAATATATATACATTATACATACATCAATTTCAAAGTAAAGTTGGTTATTATTTGCATTTTTCCTATTCTTTTACTTTCAAATTTTCAATGTCCTTTTATTTTTGTATGTATTATTTTTTTAAAGTTTTATTTATTTACTTGAGAGAGAGGGAGAGCGAGAGAGCAAGAAGTGGAGAGGGTTTGAGGGAGAGGAGGAGGGAGAGAGAGAGATTCTCCAGCAGACTCCAGGCTGTTCATGGAGCCTGATGTGGAGCTTGATCTCATGACCCTGAGATTATGACCTGAACCAAATCAAGAGCTGGATACCTAACTGAGGCACTCAGACACCCTTTCAGTGTCCTTTTATTTTATTTTTTGAATACTTAATGACACTTTATTAAAAAATCCCTTGGTAAGAAACCTAAGAAAAAAACAAGGACATTAGGATCATATATGACTGTCTTGGGTTCACTAAAAACAGTCACTTTTATAACAAGTTACATAAATCCTAATTAATTCAATTACCATAATTCTTTGACAAATAAACTTTAGAAAATTAATAACATGAAAATTCAGCAGTGCTGTAATGGTCAAAATTAATCTACAGGTAGTAAAAGTTTAAGAAATAGTTTTCACACTATGAAAATACATGAATTATTACTTTTGAATCTTATCCAAACTTTAAGTGTTTGTGTAATGGTTGGTAATTTTAATAGATGGCTTATTATAAAACTGAACAGGATGCCTGGTATAGACCTTGAGACACAAGTGACAGCTCTGTATGATGGTGTGTATAAATATTCCTTATCTGTTTTTATGTATTTTGCTGACTGGGAAGGATTCTGAAGCCAACATAGGTAATTATCATCTCAACACATCTTAAAGTATTATTATCCAACTTTCAAAGTATCTTCAGAAAATTATAATCTTTGGCATATATGTTTATATATCTACACTCATATATACACAGGTATAATATATGTATATACATAAAAGGATACACATACATAATGTTATATGGCAGACAGCCTTTGTGCTATTCAATGTCCTTTTATTTTTTATATATTTATTTTTTATTTTTTTATTTTTTTAAAGATTTTATTTATTTATTTGACAGAGAGAGATGACAAGCAGGCAGAGAGAGAGGAGGAAGCAGGTTCCCTGCTGAGCAGAGAGCCCGATGCGGGGCTCGATCCCAGGACCCTGAGATCATGACTTGAGCCGAAGGCAGCGGCTTAACCCACTGAGCCACCCAGGCGCCCCTCAATGTCCTTTTAAAATCCGGATTGAAAATCTTTGTTTCTTAAACTGGAACATTCAGTCTGTTTGCATTAAATGTAGCTACTGATGCATTTTATTTAATTCTATCATTTTATTTATTTATTTTTAAAATTTGATACACCTCACCTATCTCCTTATTTCTCCCCAGATGGTAAAGTATATTTTTAAAAATCATTTTTACCTCTATTATCTTGGTCCTTATATACTTCAGTTTTATTCACATAGTTACTGACCTGTACATTACAATTATTTACTTACTTACTGTACATTACAATTATAAACTTATGAAGTTTAAAGTTAATACAACTTTGCCCTCCTTTCAGGTAGTACAAGTAATTTAGTATTGCACTGTCCCTGTTCCCAGCTTTACTTTTTTCCTTCCATTTTGAATTTCTGGGTTATTTCAACATTATTACTCTATAGAAATGGAGAAAGCAATTTAAGAAGACATAATAAATTTAATATTGATACAATCTAACAACAGTTTTAACTAGAAATTCTAAATTTACTGATTGTGTCTTCCTCTGACTATCAGAGCTGCTAAGGAAACTTTTAGTCAGCATATGTAAATTCTCATGTTTAGACTTCTAAAGATTTTTAAATAAGTTGTGCGTTCTAAAGGTTTTTTACTTTAGCGTTTTTATTGCATTGGAACAATTCCTGGCCAAATACTACCACTTATCCCATGTACCACTTGGTGGGAATGTTTGATCTGGAGACTTCTGTATATTTTCTATTTTGGGAAAATTTATGCCATGTCCTCAACACTCTTTTGGTGACTCTCCCAATGGACATATGTTGGAGACTCCCAACTGAGTCTCTAGTTTTGAACTGCTTTTTTCAAAATGATGTTTTTACTTCTTTATCTCACTTTCATAGATTCTGTATAAATTTCCTAGTATACTTCTATTTTATTAATTCCCTCACCACTATCTTTCTCATCTATTGAGTTGCTAAAAATTTGAACTCTAATTTTTATTTCCAGGACTTCTAACTGTTTTTTTTTGTTTTTTTTTTTTTTAAAGATTTTATTTATTTATTTGACAGACAGAGATCACAAGTAGGCAGAGAGGCAGGCAGAGAGAGAGGAGGAAGCAGGCTCCCTGCCGAGCAGAGAGCCTGATGTGGGACTTGATCCCAGGACCTGAGATCATGACCTGAGCTGAAGGCAGAGGCTTTAACCCACTGAGCCACCCAGGCGCCCCCCCCCCCCTTTTTTTTTTTTAAATGCCTGTTTTGGGGCACTTGGATGGCTCCGTCAGTTAAGTGGCTGCCTTTAGCTCAGGTCATGGTCCCAGCGTCCTGGGATTGAGTCCTGCTTTGGGCTCCCTCTTCAGTGGGGATCCTGCTTCTCCCTCTGCTTGCCTCTCCCCCTGCTTGTACTCTTTCTCTCTGTCAAATAAAATAAATAAAATTTTTTAAAAATGCCTGTTCTCCTTTCATTTTTGCTTGTTTTATTTCATAATTTATTGATTTTTTTCCATAAAAATGTCATTACTTTATCTCTTTGAGTATCCTGAAATTTCATTTTGTTGCTTCTTAGTTTTCCCTATGTGTTATAAACCTTGGATTTGTAGATTCATCTTGGGGGCACATATTTTTTCCCTTTGTTTTTCTTTGCTCACTCCTCTACTTTGTTGCAGTTGTCTTTACATATACCCCGTTGTTCCCTGTTCAGAATCAGGTGGGAGGGACAACTCACTGGTGATTTGGGGTTAGGACAGATCCACTTGCTTAGCCAGTTGCAGCTCAGCCCATATCCTGACTGCAAGGATATTTACTTTGTCTCAAGAAGATGGGCACATAGCTTTATATAAGCTATAGCCCCAGCAGGCAGGTCTCTGGTACAGCTCTTTCCAACCTCTTTTCCATTCCAGTCTGTTACTTCAAGCAGTGGGACTGGCTCTGGTCTTCTGCTTCAGATAGGGCACTTTGAGTCTCCATCATCATTGAAAATATGAGCCCCTGGCTGCCTTTGCCTGCCCCATCTGCTAGTTTACTACGTTGGGTTTCTGTTAGGAGTTTCTTCTTTAAGTTCCATAAGAGCAAGGACTTTGTTTTGTTGTATATCTATTACATAGTAGGTGCTCAATTAAAGCTCATTAAATGAATGAATGAATGAGTGAATGAACAAATGTTTGGTTACTGAACCACAGAGATGTTTGTTTTTATAAGTTTGGCTACATATTTAAAAAAATTTCTACCTTCTATATTTTAATCTTTCATTGCTTATTTGTGGTGGAGAGTGAGTGGCTCAAAGCATGAATTTTCAACACTTGATCTGAAGTTGTGGCTAAGTATATATGTTAGTACAGTTAGTCATTTGCCTATTAGGGATGAATAGTGTGTGCTATGGTTATTAGTACTTCTATCTCACACATCCAAATGTTTTAAAGTTTTAAGAATTTGAGCTTCAGAAATTCAAACTAATTTCCTAAGCACATCTTGATTTAATTTTCCTCCATGCTCTAATGGTGGATAACATTAAAAATTTCACATTATATTTAGCTTGATGGAAACCTGCCAAAAATAGTCATTGAACACAGCTTGTCTAATTAGCCCTTTTCCGCATGACTGTAATTGTGAAAGTGGTGGAAATTTCTGCAGAAAATAATATGCCCAAAGAATTAATTAGAAACATGCCACCACGGAGGATTTGGCTTATGTATTAGTTTTCTCTTGCTGCTGTAACAAATTGCAACGAATGTAGCAGCTTGAAACAATATCCATTTGTTATCTCATAGGTCTATAGAACAGAAGCCTGGCATGGCATGGCTGGATTTACCACTTAGGGTCCCCAAAAGCCAAAATCAGGGTGTTTATAGGGCTGCGTTCCTTTCTGGAGCCATTGGGAAGACTTCCACATCTAACCTGCATTAATTATGCCTTTTTATGTTCTGTATTTCTGCTGCTTTGACATCTGAGATCTTGCTGACCCTGGAGAGACTGACCCTCTCAGGGCTAGCTAACTTCTGGAGATGGTAAACGTACTCAGCAGGTGTGCATTTCATAAGCAAATTAACCAATCCGGAGCTCTTACCCATGCCACCTTCTCCATTGGGCTGTCACACTCAGGGCCAGTATTCCCCTGCTCTCATAATCACAGGGCCAGCTACTGGACAATTGGGAAAGCCCCTATGCCTCAGAACCTAATGATATTATTCAAACTAGTCAATTCTAAATCTGCCTACCCCGCTTTGCTGGTTCCTTCCATGGAAATCACAACAGAGACAATGCCCACATTTTCCCTTCTGCTCTAGACTTTGACTGACCCTAGCACCTCCCTGTGTGGCCTTGTATGGTATGCCTGTCTATGAGCAATTCATTGGCAACTGTGAATATCAAACTATCTTTTTAATGGCAATGGTCTCTAGATTGCTTGGCTCCACCATTCCTGAATAACAATAAAACCCATGTTTTATTTATTTATTTGTTTGGGGGGGGTGTGAGGGGAGAGCACAAGCAGGGAAGCATCAGGCGGTGGGAGAAGCAGGCGCTCCGCTGAGCAGGGAGCCTAGTGTGGGACTCGATCCCAGGATCCCAGAATCATGATTTGAGCTGAAAACAAATGCTTAACTGACTGAGCCGTCCAGGCATCCCTCAAACCTGTTTTAAAACACATGCTTATTCAGGTTGTGGGCAGAGTCCAGTTCTTTTTCATGCCTTCCACATGGCTCCTCCACCTTCAGGCCTGCACATCAAATCCTTCTCATGCTTTGACTGACTCTTCCACTGTACCTCTCTGACTTCCTCTTACCCTTTTAAGGGCTCATGTGATTACTTTGGGTCTACATTAATAATCCAGAATAACTTCCTTACTTTAATGTTAGCTGATTAGTGATTTTAATATCTGCAACATCCTTTCACCATGCAATGGAACATAGCCATAGGAGTAATACAAGGGGGCAAATATCATGGAGGTCAAAATTCTACCAGTGTAAGTTAAATTAAAAAAAAAAAAAAAAGTGGGACGCCTGGGTGGCTCCGTTGGTTGGACAGCTGCCTTCAGCTCAGGTCATGATCCCGGAGTCCTGGGATCGAGTCCTGCATCGGGCTCCCAGCTCCACAGGGAGTCTGCTTCTCTCTCTGCCCTTCTCCTCACTCATGCTCTCTCTCACTGTCTCTCTCTCAAATAAATAAATAAAAATCTAAAAAAAAAGTGCTGATTTCAAAATTTACATTGGGAAGACATTATCAGAAGTTGTAATATGTTCTTATATGTTCACGTTGCAGACTGTGGTCTTGGAGTTTATTCGTTTACAATTTCTATGACTGAAATAGCTTTAAATAATAGTATGTTAAGAGAATTACACTGTAAAGAGTTACTCAGGTATGAGTCTAATTTTGCTCCTAACATGCATAAGGCCAAGATCCTAATCTCGTGTGACACTCAGACTGCGCTCCATTTGAAATTCCTTATATTTCTGTAAGGGGGATGTCAGGTGTTTCTGTATCCCTTCATGCACATTCACTCTCACAAGACACCTTAATACTTACCATATTTTTCCATCATTGAGTCTTTAATGGATTTTGTCTATTTTCTTATATATTCATTGGGGGAAAAGTTCTGAGGCACAATGACATGTTGAAAGTTTAAAAGTCTCACTTGATACTTCCTAGTACAAACAGTTAAAAATGCTTTATTCTCTGCAATTAATACAGGACCAAATAATGCAAATGTAAAACATCTCAGAGGCAAACATCTTCCAAAATCACTTTACCCCAGTACCCACGGGCTCCTTGAGATAGTCACAAGTATGTTCCTCTCACCTTGTGATTGCTCATCCTTACTCCCTCTAACCTTGTTGTTATATGCGCCCTGCTTTTTTCTTTTACTTCATTCTTTTTTTCTTATGTCTACTTCTTGCTTTCTCCTTTCTTGTCCTATTTTTTTTTTTTTTTACTTTTTCTAATGTGCATGTTTTGTTCCTTCTCTATGGATTTCACTATATGATTTTATCACTCACTTTATCCTAGTTTTCCAGTTTCCTTGGATTGCTCTCTTACTTGTTTCTTTTCATTGTGTTTTTCCAGCAAGCATTGTTGTCTTACATCTTCTGTTCCTTAAATACAGTATTTCCTTTCAAAGCACAATTATGCAATCAATTGTTTGGCAAATAGCACCCATTGAAGTCTATTGCTAGGTGAGGAATGAGAAATAAAATTAATGGAAAATAATTAGCAGTGTGATCCTGGATTTAGACATAGGATCTTCCTCACCCATAATGATTAATCCCATTTTCTGAAGTTTAAGCTTTAGTTTTCTAACTTGAGAATATTACAGGTTAGAATAACATGATGAGGACAGGTAACCACTTGAAGGTTAAGCGTTTTTTCAATTTCTTGCCAAAACAGGAGGGCATGGCAGCCTTACGGGTTGGCTCAGGTTCAGAGACATGCTTCTCATGTTTGTCATGCCTTTATAAAAGAAGTTCAGAGTTGCTTCAGCTCTAACATCTCATTTGCCAAGAGTTCTGAATTTATCCCCGTAGGGTACACTGTGGTTAGTACACTATGTGCTTAATGAGTCTCTGGGGATAAAGCTTGACTCAACTCCCTCAAATATGAACTGTCATTATTTTCCCCATGAAAGTAGATTAACCATAGCTTTGCCATTTGCTTAGTATGTTGCTATGCTGCAGCTTTAGCTCCTGAAAGATTGGTGGAGTTTTCATTTGGCTGTGGTCATTTTAACAGAATCAGACTTGGCCTTTGCAAAATCATTTTGCTTTTAAGAAGTCAGACCTGATCTTTGAAAATCTTTAGGACCTTTTGTGAGGCTTAAAAAAAAATATTTTGTTAGAGTCAAGTCCAGTTGTATTTTTCCTTCCTTTTAAAAAAACTGCCACTATCATGGAAAATCTAGGCAGATGAATAATTCCCCCTGTTTCAAAGTTAAAACAAAGCCATACATAATGGTCATGCAAATGATAGCATTTTGCCTGTGTTAGAATCATTCTACCATTTTCTCCTACTACAAATACAAAAACAAGTTAAAAAATACAATGTTTCCTAAGTAACCAAGTGATTCTGGTCACTTTTCTTTGTTACTTGGTTATTCAGAGTGTCATCTCTTGTCAGCTGTAGAAGTGAGATTCTTTCCTTGTGTACCTCTGATAATCAGGTGGGACATTTTCTGTGATACAGTGAGGCTCCTGCAATTGTAGTGCTTGTGAGATGCTTTTTTTGTGAGACTAATGGAATACCATACTATCTACAGTAAACAAGTGATCAAATCAGTAACCTAAGGCAGGATTAATACTAGATGTTCCCCTTTCATAGTCTAAAATTCACAGTACATTGGGGCACTGAGAATTTTATACACACACACACACACACACACACACACACACACACACACACATAATGTATATATGTAAGCATATATACATCTCTTTTGCAGTGTCAAAAGAAATAAAATGTAAAATGTAGCAGGAAGGATTTAAGCTTAAAATAATTTCTTAAATGCTGAAATTGCTAAAGGATTTTAACATTGACTGAGAGTTTACCATGTATCTACACTACACACATCCTCTTATTTAATTCTGCTAACTACCACATGAGGGAGGTATTATACTCCTCATTTTATAGATAAAATGGAGACTCAGAGAATTAAAAGTATTTAAGGTGACTGAGATTGGGAAAGCCAGGTTTCAATACCAGGTCTATCTTTATCTAAGTTTATGGTTTTTTCAGCACAAAAAGAGCTAGGACAGTTCTTGAGGTTTTTTGTTTTTGTTTTTGTTTTTTTTTCCCACTGAAAGTTTTTATATCCTTATTCCCAGGATCATCTAATTGAGATCTGAAGGTGAAAATAATGGACAGAGAACTGTCTTCAGTGTCAGGAGATCTGGGTTCTAGGGCTATCCCTCGTCTCCACATCAGAAAGTAGACATACAGCTGTTGGCTTTGCTTGGACTTCATCAGTTGCAAAGCACTCTTGACAAGCAGGGTGCTATTCATGAATAAGAAAATGTCATCCCTGGTTTTCTTGTGGTTCCTACTACCACTCCCTTAATCTACTTTTGGTCAGAGTTGTTACTATTAGAATACACAACTGCTTGAATGACAACGACATGGATTAGTTAGACTAACTCATGTCTGCTGCCTTGCTTAGAGTATCACGGAACTAGTAGAACAAGAAAAAGAATATAAATGGATCCTATCTTGTGGAAAAAAATTAAAAAACATAATAATTTTTGGATTCAATATAAGATCATATGTCTTACTGACTTCTGAATTCAATCCAGGATCACAGGTAGCCAGATCCTAATGAAGTGATCTGGCTCAGTCTACTTTTGGGTAGTCTAGGTTACATTCCTACTTTCTGGGTAAAGGAACAGAGGCTGAGAGGTTATGCATCTTGTCCTAGTTCACAGAAGCATTGTACAGAGAGAAAGAAGAGGTGTTTGTTTTGTTTTTCACTAAACCACTGTCTGGGGGATCCAGACAGGAAGAAGAGTAGAACTCATTCTGAGTAAAGTGAGCTATTTCTTTTCTATGGGAGCCCTTAGTTTTGCATTCCACAGCCAGGGAATGATCTCTCGCCTCACTTTCTAAATCAACCATTGTGTTCAATCTAAAATGATAACTAATACTCTCAGAAGGAAAAGGATCTTATGCAATAGTTCCCTCTAACAGATGCTAAAACATTCACATGTTGCATCTGCTAGCTCCAGACCTCCACATCTTGATCACCCAACATTTGCGCAAATCCTCTGGTTTCAGAACCAGGTTGTTCATCACCTTTTGACAAACTTTCCTTCAGTAGCCTTTATTTTCACTCCAGGTGTTTAGAGCCTGCTATCTTATTTGTCATTTGATAAACTAAAATGTGAAAAAAATGACCTGTTTCTGATTATACCTGGTGTACGTGTTTCTATACCCCTCTGCAGCACTTTCTGTAGCTCTGGGCTGGAATGACCCTCATTATTGGACATGCTCTGTGGCTACTTGTTAGGGAAGCTGTAGAAAGGACCCATGCATCAGATGAAGTCTTTGATGAATTTTTGCCTCTCTGAATCCTATGAAGCTATGATTTTGTAATAGCAACATTGGTTAGTTGAGAGAAATAGATAACTACTTGCTGGTAATAATGATCAATGTAGTTAGCCATTTTATTGATTTAATTTTTGTTAAAAAATTTTAAAACTTTTAATTCCAGTATAGTTAACCTACAGTGCTAGACTAATTCAGATGTACAACACAGTGATTCAACACTTCTATATATTACTCAGTGCTCATCAAGGTATAGTCTTAATTCCCTTCACCTATTTTACCTATCTTCCCATCTACCTCCTCTCTGGTAACCATTGGTTTATTCTCTACAGTGAAGAGTCTATTTTTTGGTTTGCCTCCTTTTTTCTTTGTTCATTTGTTTTGTTTCATAACTTCCATGTGTGAGTGAAATTGTACTGTATTTGTCTTTCTCTGACTTATTTCGCTTAGCATAATTTTCTGTAGACCCATCGTGTTGTTGCAAATGATAAACACCTCATCCTTTTTATGGCTGCATAATATTCTTGTGTGTGTGTGTGTGTGTGTGTGTGTGTGTGTGTGTGTATGTTTATACACAGCACATTTTTATCCATTTATCTGTAGATGGACACTGGGTTGCTTCCGTTTCTTGGCTATTGAAAATAATGCTGCAATGAACTTCAGGGAGCAGACAGCTTTCTGAGATGATGTTTTAATTTTCTTGGGTAAATACCCAGTAGTGGAATTATTGGATCATATGGTGTTTCTGTTTTTAATTTTTTTTTTAAGATTTTATTTATTTATTTGACAGAGATCAAAAGTAGGCAGAGAGGCAGGCAAGTGAGAGAGAAGCAGGCTCTGCACTGAGCAGAGAGCCCGATGCGGGGCTCGATCCCAGGGTCCTGGGATCATGACCTGGGCTGAAGGCAGAGGCTTTAACCCGCTGAGCCACCCAGGCGCCCCTGTTTTTAATTTTTTTTAAGATTTTATTTATTTATTCATAAGACTTTGTTGAGAGTGTTTATGAATGGGTGTTAAATTTTGTCAAATGGTTTTGACAAAACCCAAATGGTTTTTCTGCATCTGATGAAGTGGTCGTGTGATTTTTATTCTTTGTTTTGTTTATGTAGTATATCACATTTATTGATTTGTAAATATTGAAACATCGTTGCATCCCCAGAATAAATCCCATTTGTTTGGGTGAATGATCCTTTTGATGTATTGCTGAATGTGCTTTGTTAATATTTTGTTGAGGATTTTTGCATGTATGTTCATCAGAGTTATTGGCCGATAGTTTGTTTTCTTCCTTCCCCTCTCCCTCCTTCCTCCCTCTTTCTCTCTTTCTTTCTTTCTTTTTCCTTCCTTCCTTCCTTGTTATTATGTCTTTGTCTGGTTTTGGTATTACAGTAATGCTGGCTTCATAGAATGTATTTGGAAGCTTTCCTTTCTCTTCCATTTTTTGGAATAGTTTGAGGAGAATAGGTATTAACTCTTCTTTAAATGATTGATAGAATAGATGAATATATTGATAGAATAAATAGATAGAATAGATTTGATAGAATAGATGGCCGTGAGGCCATCTGGTCCTGAACTTTTTATTTTTGGTAGTTTTTTGATTACCAAGCCAATTTTGTATTAGTAGTTGGTCTGTTCAGATTTTCTGTTTCTTCCTGATTCGGTTTTGGAAGATTGTATGTTTGTAGGAATTTATCCATTTTTTCTAGGTTGTCTAATTTGTTGGCATATAATTTTTATAATATTCTCTTATAATCCTTGTATTTCTATTGTGTCAGTTGTTCTTTCTCTTTTGTTTCTGATTTTAATTTATTTGGGTCCTTTCTATTTTTTCATGATGAGTCTGGCTAAGGATTTATTAATTTTGGTTTTTTTCCAAAGAACTAGCTCTTGGTTTTATTGAGGTTTTTTGTTTTTGTTTTTG
The DNA here is from genome assembly GCF_964662115.1 of Mustela nivalis. NCBI lineage: Eukaryota > Metazoa > Chordata > Mammalia > Carnivora > Mustelidae > Mustela > Mustela nivalis. The sequence goes on along the minus strand of NC_139027.1, from coordinate 65,365,450 downwards.
TTTTTTGCCTCTATGTCATTTATTTCTGCTCTGATATTTCCTTCCTTCTACTCACCTTGGGCTTTGTTTGTTTTTCTTTTTCCAGTTCCTTTAAGTGTAAGTTTAGAGTGAGCTTTTTCTTTTTTTTTTGACATGGGCCTGTATCACTGTATATCCATCTTAGAACTGGTTTTGCTACATTCCAAAAAATTTGGACTGTTGTGTTTTCATTTTCATTTATCTCCATATATTTGTTTTTTCTTTTTTTTTTTTTTTGTTGACCCATTGGTTGTTCTGTATAGTGTTGTTTAACCTCCATGTGTTTTTGTTTGTTTGCTTGCTTCTTGTGATTGATTTTTAGTTTCACATTGTCATTAGAAAAGATGCATTGTATGATTTGTCTTCTTTAATTTATTGAGACATCTTTAGTGGCCTAACATGTGATCTATTTTGTGGAATATTCCACGTGTATTCAAAAAGAATGTGTATTCTGTTGTTTTTGAATGGAATGTTCTGTATATATCTTTTATGTTTATCTGGTCTTATGTGTCATTCAAAAACACTATTTCCTTATTGATTTTCTGTCTGGATGTTTATACACTGATGTAAGTGAGGCATTAAAGTCCCCTACTACTATTGAATTACCATCTGTATGTTAATATTTGCTTTATATATTTAGATGCTCCGATGTTGTATGCATAGAGATTTACAATTGTTATATTCTTCCATTGGATTGATCCCATTATCGTTATGTAATGCCCTTCTTTGTCTCTTAATACAGCCCTTGTTTTAAAGTCTATTTTATTTGATATAAGTATTGCTATTCCAGCCTTTTCTCCACTTCCATTTGCATGATAAATATTCTTCCATCCCTTTACTTTCAGTCTGTACGCATCTTTAGGACAAAGATGCGTCTCTCATAGGCAACGTTTAGATTGGCCATGCTTTTTATTATCCCTTCCATCACCCTATGTCTTTTGATTGGAGCATTTAAGCATTTAGGCTTTAAATGCCTTATGGAGTTTTGAAGGGTCATTGGGAACTTTGTATCTTCAAGTCCTATTGGATATTGCCACAGAGGCCTGAGGGATGATAACAATAGGATAAATTTGTCAGCTTCACTGCTTGACTCCAACCATTCCATCCTTATTTTCTCATTATCTTTATGATCTAGTAAGTATTCTATAATGTGGTTATATAAACTTTTCCTGCAAAGGGCCAGATTTAAAAAATTAAGACTTTTTGAATTTTCTTACATCTCAGTTACATTGTCTTCTCTTTCTTCTCTTTCTCTTCTTTGTCCTCTTCAATTCTCTAAAATTGTGAAAATTATTCTTAGCTTGCATGCAGTACAAAAACAGGCTGAGACCACACTCAGCTCAGGGTTCATTGATGGCAAACTCCTGGACTATCCCTTAGCTTTTATTTGTTTGTTTTTAAATATCTCCTTTTAACAGTTAGGTTGTTTCCATTTTCACTACGTCAACCAATGCTATAGTTAAAAATCCCACCACTTGTGTTTTTGTTCATGTGTGCCAACAGAATCTTAGAAGTAGAATTAATAATTTAAGTGTATTTGTATTTAGCTCTAAGACAGGCACTGCCAAATTACCCTCTGTAATTGTTGTATCAGTTACACTTCCAGTAATAGTGTATGAAATTGTTTTCCCTATACCTTTGTAAAACTTGATATTATCAAACTTTAAAAATTTTGCCCATCTGATGGGTAAAAAATAGTTTCTCATTTTTTTTTTTAAAGATTTTATTTATTTATTTGAGAGAGAGACAGGGAGAGAGAGCATGAGTGAGGAGAAGAGCAGAGAGAGAAGCAGACTCCCCGTGGAGCTGGGAGCCTGATGCGGGACTCAATCCCGGGACTCCGAGATCATGACCTGAGCCGAAGGCAGTTGTCCAACCAACTGAGCCACCCAGGCATCCCTAGTGTCTCATTTTTAAAAATAATATTTTCTTCATTCCTAGTGATGCTAGGAATCTTTTCATATATTTATGAGATGTTTAAATACATTTTCTATGAAATTTCCCATTAGTTTGCCTTTTTGTCCTTTGTTATTAATTTGTAGGCGTTCTCATTAATCTTTCCTCTGCTTTATATGTCTCAGAACTTCCAACTATTTTGTCACTTGTCTTTTAACACTGTTTAAAAAGTTTCGTATTTATATTTTCGGCCAACTAAAACTTTTACTTTGTGAATTCTGGGGTGTTGTGTCTTGTTTTAGATGTCTTCACTCTCAGGTTAGATGTGTGTCATTTTTAATAGTATGCTTGACTAAATTTCTATCAGAATTTGAAAATAAGGTTTATGAGGAAAATAATGGTTTCTTTCTAACAAGTTATATGATTTTTTTGTCTTAATTTTCCTGCAACAGCTAAATCCGTGGTTCAAGTATGGTAACTATCCTACTACTTAAACTCTTCAGTAGTTACTACAAGCTGTCAGTGCTAAAATGGTAGCTCTACACCTAAAAACTGACGCTGGGTTTAAGCTGGGCAAGTTTGAAAGATTATCACTAGCATCTGAATAAAATTCCAAGGCAGAAAAAAAGGTCAGGAGGAGAGTTCAAATATGAGTGGGACATCTTTAAGAATCTGAATTTGGGAGACAAATTTTACCAGCAATATTGATGTGTTAGTAGGGAAACAGGCCTGGAAATGGGAACAGATGCACCCAATCTGGGGGAATCCATAGCCACAGTTTTCAATCCTGTGAGATTATAACTTCTGTAGGCTCACAGTCCTTTATCAGCAATTCTGAAATCCAGAAACCTCTGCACACCCGACTTAAAAAAAAATTATTATTGAAATCTGACTTAAATGGATGTGAGACTGTGTTGAAAGCTTTTATCCCACTTGGTTTGAAAATGCATACATTTCTCTGAATAAATAATGATGTAGTTGATTTTAAGTTGTTTTGGAGGGTATTGTGTAGTATCTGGTATATGTGCCTCCTTATCTCTTTACTTTCCTAAAATCCAAAAAATTCTGAATTCTAAAACCTATCCAGCCACAAAGATTTCTGTTGAGGGATTATGAACTTGTAATAAATATCTTACCTGAAGGCCCTGGGTGGGATCAGCTTTCTTTTTGTCTCTTTATGGTTTTGGTTTCACTTTCTAACATTATTTTTAATAATAATACATTTATGTATGCATATGTATTTTTACTATATGGTCTCAATTTTTTCATGATAGGGATATAGAAGATAACCTCCAAGAGGACCCACAGTAATACTTGCCCTTATATAATTTTCCCCTGTATTAACTTAGAGCTGCCCTATATATGCATAGAGAATATGGTGATGTGTGACTTCTGAAGCTAGGCCATAAAAGACATTTCAGCTTCTGCCTTGGTTTCTTAGATCCTTGGTTCTGGAGGAAGCCAGCAGCCATGGCATGAAGACATACAAAGAGCTACGAGAAGAGACACAGATGAAGAGGAATCAACTTGTCAATCATGTGGGTGACACATCTTGGAAGTGACTTCTCCAGCCCCAATTGAGCCTGTAGATGACTGAAGCCTTGGTCAACACCTCAACTGGACCCTCATGAGACACTGAGGTCACAGCTGCCCAACCAAGCTTCTCCCACATACACAACCCACAGAAACTGTGAGAATAATAAATGACTGTTGTTGTTTTTTTAACTGCTAAGTTTTTGGGTGATTGGTTATGCAAAAATAGATCACTAAGGCAATGAGTGTTAACCAATGAATAATTAATTAATTCCAAAACATCTACTGTTTTGGAATTTGTTTTCTGCAGGGCCTCACACCAGTGAATAGACTTACTGTGGTATTTGATCCCTGATGACATTTCCTTTATAATTGTATATGGACAAAATCTGGGATTTTATAATTTATTATACATAGTTTAAATTTCCCCCCACTGTTCTTTCCTTTTTCCTCTTTGAGAGAATTGCTGGTACAATCTTATTTTCATGAAACTCCTATTGTGTGACTGATCTGATGGTTAATAAGTAGTTTCGCATCAGTGATCTATTGCTGTGTAACAAATCACTCAAAAACTCAGTGTTTTAAAACAATAACAATTTATAGACGGTCCCCTTATGATGTTTTGACTTAAGGACATTTTTATTTTATGATGGTGTGATATAAATAGGCATTCAGTAGAAAATGTACTTCAATTTTTGAATTTTGAATTTTTTTCCCTGAGCTAGTGATATGATACTCTTGTGATGCTGGGTAGCAGCAGCCAGGCATGGCTCCCCATCAGCAACAGAATCACGAGGGTAAATGACCGATACTTACAACCTTTCTGTTCCCATCCAACCATTCTGTCCTTTACGTTCAGTCTAGCATTAGAAAAATTACATGAGGGGTGGCTGGGTGGCTCAGTCATTAAGCATCTGCCTTTGGCTCAGGTTATCATCCCCGGGTTCTGTGATTGAGCCCTGCATCAGGCTCCCTGCCCAGTGGGAAGCCTGCTTCTCCTTCTCCCTCTCCCCCTACTTGTGTTCTTTCTCTCACTGTCTCTCTCTGTCAAATAAATAAAATATTTTTTAAAAAATTACATGAGATATTTAACACTCTATTATAAAATAGGCTTTGTGTTAAATGAGTTTGTCCAACTGTAGGCTAAGGCAAGTGTTCTGAGAGTGTTTTAGGTAGGCAAGGCTAAGCTAGGATGTTTGGTAGGTTAGGTGTGTTAACTGTATTTTTAATTTATGGTACTTTCAAACTTACAATAGGTTTATTCGGAGTAACTCTATTGTAAGTTGAGGAAGATATGTACTGTTTCTCATGCTTCTGTGGGCTGGCTGGGTAAATTCTCTGTTATTGGTTAGATTTCCGCATGGAGCTTTGTTCATCTGTGGGGTCTGCTGGAGCTGAAGAGTCTAGATGATCCAGTGTCATGTTTGGGACCTCAGCAGTGATAGTTGGAAAACTGAGACCTCTGTCTTCACATGATCTCTCATCAGTATTTGAACCCAAGCTTTTTCCTGTGGTGGCTGAGCCCTTAGAGAACACAGGTGAAAGCTACAAGGATTCTTGAGATCTCAGCTTCAGAACTTTCACAGTATCACTTCTATCACATTCTAAAGGTGAAAGCCAATCACCAGACCAGCTTAGATTCAAAGGAGTGGAGAAAGAGCCCCAGGTCTTTACTGAAAAAAGAGCAACATTGCACTACAAAAGAAACACAGTCTCAGGGAGAAGTGATTCCTTGGGAGACATTTTTATAATGATATACCACATACTTCCTTAGGAGGAACTATGAATATTAATTTACAAGATTCCAGCAGCCTGGGTTCCTGAATATAGAGTCAGAAGATCCAGGATGATCCATTCATCAACCATACATAAATTAAGAATCTACTATGTGTTGGCCCTAGGGAATAAACATATGTAATCCCTTACTTGAAGTATGAAACAGATTTTTTTTTTTTTTGGTCTCTTCAAATTTGGTCCTTTAGAATTAGAAAGATAAATAAATAGATAAAACACAGCAATGGGTATTTCTCAAGTGCCTTCTGTGCTTAGAATTCCGCTATTATCCCTGAGGCACTTTGCTAGGAGATAAATACGGCAGCCTCTGTGAGTTATTGATGCTCTTTGCAGATGTGTCTATGGATCCCATACTCTTGGCCATAACATCTGCCCTTAGGGTGTTTGATAGGGCATCTGAGTCCTATTTGGCTCCACCTGCCTTTCTGTTATACACTCTACCATATGGCAAAAATGGTAGGATTGAACTCTCATGCCTTAAAATAATTGGAGTAGGTGTCAGAAGGAGGTTATGGAATTGTCTGTCTGTATTTGATGTGCAGAACAAAGTACTGAGCATTAGATTACAAGGACCTGAATAAGACATGACAGAATCATAAAGCAGGAAGAAAGAAATGCAAATCATCTAGCCATCCCTCTCATTTGACAGTTAAGAAAATTGAGACTCAGAGACATTAAATGACACACTCATGCTAAAATATCTATTTAGCAATTGACCTGAAAGTATGGTCTAGGAATTCTGACTTTCTATCTGATGTTCTTTTTGCTGGTGTCTTCCACTTTAAGACCTTATATCCAGAGCGCCTGGGTGGCTCAGTGGGTTAAGCCTCTGCCTTTGGCTCAGGTCATGATCTCAGGGTCCTGGATCTCAGGGTCATCGGGCTCTCTGCTCAGCAGGGAGCCTGCTTTCCCCCTTCTCTCTGCCTGCCTCTCTGCTTCATTGTGACCTCTCTCTCTGTCAAATAAATAAATATTTTAAAAAAAGACCTTATATCCATAAGGAAGATTAGTGACAGTATCTAAAATTGATGAAGAATTAACTTAATGTATGTCAAACATGGTGCTAAACTTGGAGTTTCTTAATGAATCCTCACAACAACTGAAAGAGTGGTATTGTTAGTACTTCCATTTATAAAGGAGGAGAGCTTAAGTAACTTTCTCAAATTCTAAGAATCAAAATTTCAGAGACAGTTTCTTATTCAGGCATTCTTACTCTAGACACCATGCTCATAATCCCTGTGCTAGTCCTACTGTATGAATGAGGCTGACAATAATGAAAAATCTAGGTTATATGGGAAATCTTTAGGTCCTGAGTAAGGTACTAGGCTACAGACAGAGGACATGCCGATGTTGGGTGTAGAACACAGAGCCTGGCTCATGGTAGAAGCCTAGGCTGAGTTTGAATGAATGTCCAAATATCCCATGTCCTGGTGAACCGACAAGTCAGTAGATTACACATTATGATTAGAATTTTTCTCTTTCACTGAAGACATTGCTGATGATAGTCCGGTCATAAATTAGTTAGGTATAGCTATTGTATGGGAGGGATAATAAATCTTCTTTTTCATATTCCACTTTATAAATTATTATATTTGTGGTCCATTCACTTATTCACTCAATTATTGTTTCATTCAAGAAATTGAGCATCAGATTTTTGCAAGACATTGTATTAGATACTGAGCCACTTCAGGGTCAGCTTTGGAAACTGGATAGATAATGGCTAAATCATGAAATAAATTTGTTTTTACTCCTGTAAAATCCCAAATGGGTGTTTCTTATAAATAGGTGGATCTTTTCCAAGTAATAGTTAATACATGTAGCTCCTCTCAAGGCAGCTGCAAGCATCCACATCAAGCTCCAGAAGGTGGAAGAATGTGGAGGATGTCACACATGTGAGACTTTTATGGCCTAGACGTGGAAGTGGCACCTATATCTCAACTAACATTCATTGGACTAGAACTCGGATACCTGGTCAAAACCTAAGTGTGAAAGAGCCTAGAAAAAGTACATCACTGTATGTCCAGAGAACAGAGGGAATAGTGGAAAATAGGGAGAAAGACTGCGAAACCTTCGGACTTAACTCCACTTCTCTCTTAATTCATCAGCCCTTCTTTAAACCTATCCATCCTCTTGAATTTCACATAAATATTTATAAATTTAAGTTTTTTATTTTATAAAATTTAAAAATTCTATTGTCAAATTTCTTTTGAAATCACATTCAACTCTTTTATTTTCTAGATGAGAAATATGAGGTCAAGAGAGGTTGCCTACCTTCCCACAGCTTGTAGACAACAGAGCTAAGATTACAGCTTGGGATTTTCTTGATTTTCTAATGTAGTTTTAAAAGATTTTATTCATTTATTTGGGAGACAGAGAATGAGAGAGAAAGAGAGAGAACATGAGAGAGGGGAAGGTCAGAGGGAGAAGAAGACGCCCTGCTGAGCAGGGAGCCAGATGAGGGACTCCATCCTGGGACTCCAGGATCAAGACCTGAGCTGAAGGCAGTCACCCAACCAACTGAGTCACACAGGCACCCCCCCCCCCGCCATTATGTACTTTTAAATAATATCAATATATTTCCAAGTTATTATCTGTTTTATATTTTCACTTCCCACAGAACAGTTTGAATTCGTTTTGTAGAGAGTTCAATATGAAAATTGTTTATTTATTTCACTTATTTTGTATTTCATTTTATTTTTCTTGTTCAAAGAGGTTCTCACTATAGCCTTTAGGTGGCACAAGTTAGCTAATCCAAGGCTGTCGTGCAGCTACAATAATTAGTGAAGGTTCAAGTAAAGTTTATAGAAAACAGGAGCTTTGAAGAAGTTATTGATTGGCTTATGCTATTTATTGTGGATCTCCATAGCATTTGCTAATGCTGTTTGCGTCACTAGGGTGTTCTGAAGACCTATACATTGATGTCTGGAAAGTATTTTATGTACCACTATAGGATGGTACTGCAGCACGATGCTTTGCCTTAGTTAGGGCAATAACAATGATTTTGAAATGAATTTTCCCACTTGCTTTCCTTTTTCTCATTCTTATCCTTGGAGGGATTGTAAACTCCTTTCCCAAGGTGTCAAGGAGAAGTGGTATTTACCCCGTGCTTCTTATGTTGACCAGCACTCTGGCAGTCAGTGTGAGGAATCCTAGGGAAATCTATTCTTTCTTGAGATTAAATTCAGTTCTGAAGACAATATTTAGCTAAGAAAAAAAAATCACAGAAAAAGCAATTTCAAATCAAAACACCGAGTGATTATGTGAATAATTAGTCCCTCTGCTGTGAACATGTACAAACACTCATCCATGTAGGTGAAAATGTATTGAATTGAGAAAGGAATTGATAAAAATTTTCTCTACTGTTCACCTAGAGTGCACTCTTTGGCTTTACCCTCTCTGATCTTCCAAGTTCTATGATTTTGTAAAGAGTATTGGAATCTGAATTGGAGTTTGAATATGCTAACTTCATTTCTCCTGACAATGTCAGTTGCTAGGTTTATCTAATAATACGAAGTAGGCGAAGCTAACTGTTGGTGTTCTTGGAGTCAGCATTGTGGGTCCTTTCTCATTTTGGGTGGTATTCTTACCCTCAGCTCATTCCCGCCACCTAAAGTTTTTGTGTTGTCTTCCCATTATTCCTCACAAAATCCACTCTCTTAATCTTCACAATAAAGCATATGTAAGTGATGCCAACCTCCATTGTTCCTGATATCCACCAACTTTTAAATTTTAATTTATCTCAACCACTTTGTAAAAGTGTACACATGGGCATTATAAAAAATCAAATGATATAGATAAAGACATCCTAATTTCCATTTCCTGAAGTTTCCACTGTAAACACTTTCATGAAAATTCTTCTTTATACATTTATATATGCATACATATGCACAAAAATGGGTGAAATTGAAGTCCTCCAGAGATTAGCCTAGTCTACCAACTATGTAATTTGCTTTGCTACTGGTAAGACATCTTGCATTACAGGCTCAGGAACTTAAAATACATTGTATCCAGGGACGCTTGGGTGGCTCAGTCGGTTAAGCAGCTCAGTCAGTTAAGCAGTTGCCTTTGGGTCGGGTCATGATCCCAGGGTTCTGGGACTGAGCCTTGGATCAGGTTTCTTGCTCGGCAGGGAGCCTACTTCTTCTTTCTCTGTCTGCCATTCTGCCTGCTTGTGCTCTCATTCTCTCTCTCTTTCTGACATATAAATAGATAAATAAATATTTAAAAATGCATTATGTGCAATTATCCTTTGTGAGTTAATGATATATCTATCTTTCAAATATTCCAAAATGTGAAAGATTATTTCTGATGCTCCATTTCTATTTTGGCATATCTTACTATACAATGGAAACCTGCATTTGGCTTTTAGTGCTCCATTAGGAAAACTCACAAGTATGGTTCCTATTGACTTTATGAAGGAAAAGGGTTAGAAAATTTTGGGTATGAGTCAGTGAAAAAATGATTAAAAACATTTTGATTCTAGTCCATTGGTTTAGTCACTATTATTTCTTCTAGAACAAAGTTCGGTATCTTTTTTTTAAAGACTATTTATTTGACAGAGAGAGACCCAGCAAGAGTGGGAATGAGAGTAGGAGATGGGGAGTGGGGGAGTGAGAGAGGGAGAAGCACACTTCCTGATGAGCAGGGAGCCCAATGTGGGGATCATGATCTAAGCCAAAGGCAGGCACTTAACAACTGAGCCTCCCAGACACCCCCAAAGTTTGATATCTTGAGACTATATTATGGCTTCACTATTCCCCTATTAAATTTCAAAACTTTATTTAAATTTTTATATGGAAATATCTTCTATAGAATGCGGAATCCTGTACACTTGATCTCTTGAATACTTTTCTCCCATTCCAAATACCTGCCAATCTTTTATTTTATCTTTTAAGTTTAGATTTTTCTTTCCTCTTGTTCTTATTCTAATCTGGACCAGCATTTTTTCCTTCTTATTTCCATTCTGAAGAATAGGGTTTTTCATCCAAGATAAACTATTAACTAATTAAACAGGTAAGCTTTTTAATAGTGTGCCTAGTACATTTCCTGGTGCTGTGAAGGTTATGGGAAGAGACAGTGTTGTTTAGCTGTTTAGCACTTGGATCTTCAACTCAGGTTGTAGGGGTTTGTACATCTGTTTTACTAGCTGTGAGAATATGGGCACCTTTTCTTCTGTGAAGATAACAGTTAAGAGGAATTCCATCAAAGATTATTTATATAATTAATAGAAATAATCTACCTAAACCATTGCTCCCAGTACCTGGTACATAATAGCCAATAGATGTTATTATTTTTACTTACAATTCTTATCCTTCATTATTATTAAAATGTGTTTAACATGAAGACTATCTCAAGGAAATACATGGTTTAGCTGAATTAATATTCATATATAAAGACACAAAGAACAGGGGCGCCTGGGTGGCTCAGTGGGTTAAAGCCTCTGCCTTCGGCTCAGGTCCTGGGATGGAGCACCGCATCAGGTTCTCTGCTCAGCGGGGAGCCTGCTCCCCCCTCTCTCTCTGCCTGCCTCTCTGCCTACTTGTGATCTTTGTCTGTCAAATAAATAAATAAAATCTTAAAAAAAAAACACAAAGAACAGAACAAATGACAAAATTGAGTGACATAGATTGTGAAATTGTAAGAACTCTAACTAAGGAGGAGTTCATGAAGAATGCAGGGAGTTAGCTGAAACTTAAAGGTAGGTTTAAGTCTGCAAAGAAGATAGACAAAATTCCTTTGTGTAGACAATATATGTTAATGTTAGTTTTTCTTGAATATCAAGACTTGGGATCCTTCCATCTTTTATGGATAAGCTACTTATAGTGGTAGATTCTGGCAAGACCAAGAGCACTGTAGCTTCAAGGCCCCAGGGTTTGATGAATATGTGCTGTGGGGATTAATAGAGCAGATGAATGAGTAACAGAAATGGTAATTAAGCAATATGATAGGACAGACTGTGGCATAACAATGATTAATGGGATGTCTCAGGTGAGCACTGAGGCACAAGGCAGAATTGAGAGCTCTTGGTGTACCAGAGAAGTGTTATTAATCAGCATTACATCATGCTTGAGAGTAGTTTATTGAAATTATAAAATAGGTACTTAAAATAACATTAAAAGCACAATTTTAAACATGCACAATTGATTCTAGTGAAATCCTATGCCAGAAATGTATTCCAACCTTTCAGAGGACTGTACCCCAAGAAAAAGAAAAAAAAAAAAAACACCTATGCTTCTCAAAGCTGAAAGTAGCCCATCGACACGGTGTGGCCCTGCCAACTTTACCTTCTTAAAACCATTCTTTTCATTGGAAACTACAGTAGAGACCAGCAAAAACAGAAACGAAATTTTGGCAGTGGTTCTTCCTCCCTCATGTGCCTTGTAATGTCGCCCAAGCTGTCAGCCAAGGCTGGCTGTTTCTTCCACACCAGATCGCCAGGGAGTGTATAAAGGAAGGGATTCTGGACAATGAACAAGCATCTGTTGAATTTGGGACAATCTATTGCAACTCTACATCAAAGAAAAAAGATGGAATTTGGGGGTTGATGGTCCATGAAAGAGATCAGGTCTTTCACCTTGAGCTGCTGTTGTGGGTTCATCCCAGTAGGAGTACAATTCAGCATCTAGCATTGATAATCAAGTGGTTAGACAAGAGGTCAACATCCAGAGTCAGATTTGGGTTGCTACTTAGGAACTCAGGATCTAGAGAAGAGCCAGAGTTTGGAGAGGCTTTTGGACAGAGAAGGGAAGAAGAAGCAATGTAGTACAAAGTTGATGCACTTGATCAGGATCAAAGAGGTGGCTATAATATTAGGCCATCAGAAGCTAGGAAAGAGGCATGAATATGTTCTCCTTCAGAACAACCAGAGGTAACCAGACCTTGATGTTGCCTTGATTTTGGACTTATGGCTTGCAGAACTGAGAGAATAAATTTCTATAGTTTAAAGCTACCAAGTCTGAGGTACTTTTGTTATAACAGCAACAGAGAACTAACAGCCTATAGAGCTTGCCTCAAGAAGTAATTTTGAGTTAAGGGGTTCAAAAACTTGCTAACCTGCTGAACTCAGTACCCGGTAATAAGTCTCTACATTTCATTCCGGCAGTCTGGGTTTGTGAGGCCAAAGCAGAAAGATTTGATATGGATGAATGGATGGATCACTCTGCCAGTTTTATTGCAGATCATTTTTTTGCTTTCTGAAATGGGTGGAAGGCTTTTATTTCACAACTCATGCCTATCAGCTTGCTTTGATAGCTGTCAAGCAGGATGAGTTTTAATACTTTGATGAATAGTTAAAATACCAACTTAAATGCAAAGTTTCTTTTTCATCTGTTAAAAGAACACAATTCTAGAAACCACAGACAAGGGCTTGGAGCTCTGGTTTCATTAATTTATTCATTAAAGTATATAATAGGCATATTCAAGGGCTCTGTCTTCTTGGGATTCACATTTCATGTGATGAAACTAAACTTCCTTTACTTAGTTTATTCTTCCTTCAAGTTCCCCTCAGTTGATGTATAAAGATTCAGGCTGGTAAAATGGATAAAAAGGAGGACGATGATTTTAAAGAAGGATCCGTTGCTCCATGAAAAGATTAAATCCATGGTTCATTCATTTATTTAGCAAGTATTTATCGAGAAGCCTTTGGGCAGACACCTTTTAACGCACTGAGGGTACAAGAGTGAACAAGGCAAACCTCCCTCACCAAGCTTAATTTCTATTGGGAGAGAAAGACACTGAACAGATAAACCAATGACAGGATGTTTCTATCATTTATGACTTTTTTTCCCCCCAAGGAACCTGGTTCCTCTAAAGGCAACAACTTCCATTTGAATTCCTCCTTTCCACTTTTGAATGCAAATCTGTCCTTCATCCAACAACCAAAGTGGTATTTCTTTTTTTTTTTTTATTAAAGATTTTTATTTATTTGACAGACAGAGATCACAAGTAGGCGGAGAGTCAGGCAGAGAGAGGGAGAGGGAAGCAGGCTCCCTGCTGAGCAGAGAGCCCGATGTGGGGCTCGATCCCAGGACCCTGAGATCACAACCCGAGCCAAAGGCAGAGGCTTTAACCCACTGAGCCACCCAGGCGCCCCCAAAGTGGTATTTCTAAAGCACAAATCAAGTCATTTCCCCCCTGACTTTGCCTGTCAGGGGCATCTCTTGCACTTAGAATGGAATCTAGACTCCTGCAAAGTTTTGCATTATCTGGCCCTGCCAACCTGTAACCTATTTTCATGCCAGTTGCCCCCCTGCTCACTTGTCAGCCACATTGCTTTTCTCTCCTTGAGTACCCACCCACACAGGTAACTTCCTCTATCTGCAATGCTTTTCATTCCTTCCTCTTTCAAAAGGTCTTTCCTGTTATTCCCTATCATAGCATCTATTACAGACTGGGAATATATTTTTATTTGTTTTGTACTTGCTCCCTGCCAGTCTTCCCCTGACTTTGCTTATTTGAAACTCCCTGAGGGTCTGGGATTACAGTTGTGTACCTAGAACCTAGCCCAGCATTTGGGACATAAAAACTATAGGGAAATATTTGTTGGATGAATTAAAAAAAATGAGAAATGTAGTAGTGACTAGGCACCAATCTTTTAAGAAATCAACCCATTGCAAAGAGTTACTTAGATTATTTTTATATTAAATGTGTTGCTTTATACAAGTGTTATCTTCTAGTCCTTTTGTGCCTATGGTTGTAGGTCCAGAAAGGAGAAAGTTTACTGGGGGTTAGGTGATTTGTTGCCTTCAGACACACTTTTATGTTCCTTCACAGTAACAATATATTGGTTAACAAATTGAAGACAGCCATCTAATAAATATAGCTGGCTATTGACTATATGTATCACCAATAAAATAGGAAATAAATGAGATCATTTTTCAATATGTTCCAGTAAGCAAGTCTCCAGTTTATGAGCATTCAATCCACCCATGACCTTTGTACACTAAAGATTACTGGCCCATTTTTAAACCAGGTGGTTTCATCTTCCTTCCCACTATGGAAACTTTAGGTACTCCTAATGCTGCTTGAAGGAAGAAAAGCACACAAAGCCAAGTCCTCTCTCTATATAAGGTCAAAGTTAGAAATCACTATTGCTTCACGTCCAATATACAGTGCTGGTGGCTCAGAAGTGACCAGTGAAGTCTCTGCTTCTCAGAAGAAGACTAGAGTCTGGTGTCTTGGTGTCATAGCTTTACCCATAGGGTACCCATAAGGTACTGTACCCAAGGTCCTGTAGTTCAGGACTCTTCTACATTAAGTAGAATTTTGTGGGCTGATCTGGCAACCTAATAACCCTTCATGACATTGTTTTAAAGGAAGAATGCAACTGGAGTGCCAGATAATAAATCTTCAAGGAAAAATTTAGAACTTAATTTACCCACAAATAAGAATGAACTTCATTTTTTTTATTCTCTGGAGAGAATCTGAAACCAGTTGTTTTGGAGTTACTGGGCCAGTTTAGCTAATTTGGAGTTACTTAGCCAAGAACACTTGATTTTTCTATTTTCTGAATTTTCGATAATGAATTGTCCTTTTTATTAAGAAAAAATATTTTTTTTCGAAAGAGTAAAGACGTACAGGGACTACAATGACATAAATATCATAAATGACATAAGGATCCATCCCAGGGGAGGTGAGGATAGGAAATGTGCACATTGCTGGGAATCACTCACACATGATGCTGGGAATCTGTGGTGGAGTTCTCAGTCTCAGCCTGAAGAGGAATGGACCTGAATTAGCAGATTTGAAACCAGAGTTTACACTCATGTGAACAGCTTCTGTTTGAACTTTTGGTTTCCATTCTTGATCGCAAATCTATCCTTCCTTCAACCAGCAGCCAAAGTGATATTTCTAAAGCATAAACCAGGTCACTTCCTCCTTGGCTCTGGCCTCGGCTTTGATCCTTCCCTTTAGAAGATGAGTCTAACTCTTGAAAGCACATTATATTCTCTGTTAGACTATGTAGAGGGTGGCCAGAGGATGAGCTTGCAGTCAGACTTAGAAATTGTCAAGTTGTCATGTGAAAACCAACCTGGACCCACTTTCTTCTCCTCATTTCTGTTCTGGGGCTGCTAAAGTCCAGATATTGACAGTTTATACTAGGCTTCTCCTCTTTCCATCATTTATTCTAGATATTCAGAGAAGGAGTATAAGTATGTCACATAAATTGTAAAGGATTAAGAACATTTTTAATAGTTTGCATATGTTTGGCACTTTATAATCTACCAGGTGTTTTCTTTTTAGGAATTTAAGAAAAGTAAGTGTGGTAAATACACATAACAAAAAAAAAATTTCATCTAACTAGTTTTAGGTGTAGGGTCTAGTCAATATCAAATAGATTCCAATTCTTGTGCAGCCATCACCACCCTCCATCTCTACAAATTTTCTCATCATGTAGCACTGGAACCCTGCACCCATTAAACAACAATTTACCAAGTATTTTCTTTTCTTGTGTATAATTTCATTTTTCATGCTCTTCTCTCT
Source organism: Mustela nivalis (assembly GCF_964662115.1). NCBI lineage: Eukaryota > Metazoa > Chordata > Mammalia > Carnivora > Mustelidae > Mustela > Mustela nivalis. Next base: position 65,349,727 of record NC_139027.1, on the reverse strand, counting down.
AGCCCTGAAAGTGAGAGGGAAGGTAATACTAGCTCTGCAGAGCACAGTGGCTAATGGGGAAGGCCCTGGAGTCAGGTTATCTGGCTTAAACTTCACTCATTAAGTATTAACTGTTAATAGTACAGAACCTGTGTTATGAGATTGTTGTGAGGATTACACAGGGTTATTTGTAAAATATTTAGAACATTGTAAACACAGAAATGCTGTCTATAATCACCCACATTTTGCAGATAAAAAAAGATTCAGGGGTGCCTTGCTGGCTTATTCAGTTGAGTGTCCAGCTCTTGGTTTTGGCTCAGGTCATGATCTTAGGGTTGTGAGATCAAGCCCAGTGATGGGTTCTGTACTGGGCATGGAGCCTGGTTAAAATTCTCTCTCCCTAGTTACATTCTCTCTCTCAAATAAGTGAATAAAAAATCATTTAAAAAAGAAGTAAGACCCAGAGAACTCAAGCAATTTACCTAACTAAACTTAATTAATATTAATTAATAAATAGAAAAATTAATAAATTAGCAAGTGGACCCCTAAACTGTGATTGATTTAGTGTTCTTTCCTTTTTCTCGTCAATAATTAATCAAGTCCTAGCTCAAAACCAACACAGGCAGCATGCAATAGTTCAGATTTTAGGCTAGCAAAAGGAAATGATTTAACTTGAGCCTTATTTTATGATTTTTTTTAAAAAGTAGGTTTCACACCCAGCATGGAACACCAACTGAGTGAGCCAGGTACCCTTATGTTTTGACTTTAGAATCAAGGCCTTGCAAACTTCCTTATCAGCCTTGGAATTCCATTGGACGTATTACACATGACCTTAAGGCATGTTTGGGAATCCAGGAGAGCAAAAGCTGGAGATGGGGAAGTTAGAGGAAAGGTGGATGAAGGTCAAATAGGAGTGAGGTAAAGTTAGTCCAGTTCTAAGCTAGGTGCTAGAGGCCCAAGGGGAGCTTCTTTTGAGGGGACTGGCATAGGGAATGCTTTTGAATTGCAGAAAAGCAATGGTGAAAGAATCATGCAAAGCTATGTTAAGAAATCTTTCTCAAAGTAAGGTGAGAAGTAGGATAGATTTCAGACCTAGGCACAGGTGTGTGTGTGTGTGTGCGCGCGTGTGTGTGCTTGCGCACCCAGGATTTAAGGCAGGATTCTCTCCTCACCTTCCTGCCCCACTCAGTACAAGTGCCCTAACAGCAGAACCCTTCCTGTCCCGAGAGAGGCTAGGCAGAAATGGAACCCTTCCTGTCCCGAGAGAGGCTAGACAGAAATGGGCAGAAAAGTGATCTGGTCATCTAATAGTTTAGGAATTGCTGAGTGTGAGAAAGAAGTTCTGTGATTAATAACACGATGAAAGAACCTGAGGCTTGGCTTTAAGTTGTAAGATCCTTACCATTTATTTCCAGATTTCACTAGTGCAAGAATTAAAGTCTCTTAGTTTTAGTGTTTCTGGCAGCAAGGTGGGGGAGTCTTTGTACAGGTGGATGCATCCTTCAGAACTGGCAAGAGGCTAGGACAGGGCAGAAGATAATATGGGTAAGATTTGCAAGATGAGCTACATACTTCCTTACGCTATTTCCCGTTTTTCCCTTAGGGCCCACCACACCCCCCTTTTTTTCTTGTACTTTCAACCTCTTCTCCATGGCACATGTTTTTTGTGTATAAGCATGTTCAAGTTTCTCATATAACTAAAAATAAAAAAAAAATAAACCCAACAAAATAGCCCCTCATCTTCAGCTCCCTGTTTCTTCTGGTTGCTGTTCTTGATTCTTGACTGTCTTCATTATCACATATGCTTCTCACCTCTTTATTACAGGAAACTGTTGCTACAAAAAGCCACACAGTTCTCTGCAATCCTGAATCCCATGGCCACCTTTTCTCCTTTTGATGATAATGACTGGGTCTCTGTTTTTCACTGCTCTATTCTCATTACCCAGTAGCACATACCTGGCACATAGTAGATGCTTGATAAATACTTGTTGAATCAAATCGACCTCTCTGTGGCATCTTATACTTTATCATTCTCTCTGTTCTTCATCAGGCTTCTTTCTTGCTTTCCTTCCCATGTGTACCTCAAAGTCAACATTTTCTGAGCTGAATTCATCTCTCTGTCCCCAATCTACTTCTCCTGTGATTCCTTAGCTCAGTGAGTAGCACCCACCATGCACCCAACTGTTTAAGCCAGAAACCTAGAACTGGGCTCATTCTTTGTTCTTCCTCATCTCTCACCCTTAATAAATCATGAAATCCTACCAATTCCAACTCCTTAATAGCGCTCAGATCCATCTTTTTTTCTCTAACACCATTGCCATCGGCAAAGTCCAGGTCACTATCATCTCCCCCTCCATTATTGTGGTGGCTTCCTCATCTTTTTGGCCTCTGGCCTTTTCAGACTCTTTGTCTCATCTTTATTCTGAATGGATAACTTACAGTCATCCCTCAGTGTCACTTCCTTTAGGAAACTTCTCTAAGTCCTCCCTACCCCTTTGTGTTAAGATATGTTGAGTGTGTCTATTATGTGTATTCCAAGTACTTAATCTTCCTGTTAGAATTTTTTTTTTAATTGCTCAATTATCTAACTAACCTACTAGAGTGTAAATGCTCTGTTTTGCACTGCTGTACTTTTAGTACCTACTGCAGAGCCTAGAGTGCATAGTATGTAGTAGCGCTTAGCACATAATAGATACTCAACAAGTATTTGTCAAATGAATCAGGGAAAAGATCCTCTAAACTGAAGAAGAACCATTTTGTACTTCATCTAAAAATAAACAAGATCAGTAGTTTAGCAAATAAATTTATGGTTGTGTGCAAACCTCCCCCTCTCAGTTCATGTGGTTGATGAACCTCAACTATGTAAGTTAAACCTTATTTTCCAAAGAAAAACATTCAGTGTGAATTGCAATGTCCTTATTTTTGGTGCTTCTGGCAACGAGCAGCTGCAACAAACAAAATTAGCAAGGAAACAAAGGTAACAAAACCTCATTTATCTACTGGAATCTTTTCTGTTTAACTCTGCTGTCTTAGTTCAATAATTAAACTGAAATTTGTTAAGATTCATTGCTTTCCAAGTCCATCACATGCTTAGGCCGATTTGCTTGTCTCTTTCTGCTGGGAAACTATCTGTCTCTAGAGTGGCCCAGAAAACAAATCTTTTCCACGTTAATTACTCAATGATTACAAAAGGTAAAATAAGAGTTATGTAATAGAGGGCTTGTTTTCCTCCTGGACTACTTGCTAGTGAACATGCGTACTTTTTTGGGGGAATGCTTACAATGATGTTATTTTACGAATGGTAGAGTTTCTTCCTGTGGTCCTGTGAATAAGATACTGATTTCCATCTTCCTATCTCCATCAATTAATTAGATTTGTCCAAACCCTTCTGTACCTGTAATTATAATTTTGGACTATTTACTATGTTTACAGGATGCGAGAATTGCCAAAGCAGTAGGAGTTGTATTCTAAGTCCTGAGTACCTCTGGGAGCATGGGATCCAAACCCTCGTGAAGCACGTGGGATGGGTTGTGAGGAAGTAATTGTAACCAAAACCTCATAGGCAGGGTACCTTCCTACTAACCATCACCCTGTAAATATTGAATATTTCAACTCTAAGAGTGAGTTTTTACAAACTGAAAAGTTTTTTTCTCCTTAAATTACAGTCTCTAGAACTGTGGTTGCATTTTAAAAATACTTTTATAATTTTTTAATACTATAGCATGTATAGATATCTAGTTTAAGAGGAATAATTTGATTCTTTTCTCCCCCCCCTTTCTTTTCTTTTTTCTTTTTTAGATTTTATATATTTATTTGACAGAGATCACAAGTAGGCAGAGAGGCAGGCAGAGAGAGAGGGGGAAGCAGGCTCCCCACTGAGCAGAGAGCCTGATGTGGGACTCGATCCCAGGGTCCTGAGATCATGACCTGAGCCGAAAGCAGATGCTAAACCCACTGAGCCCCCTTTTCTTTTCTTTCATAAAAAATTAATAATGTTCTGGGATGCCTGGGTGGCTCTTGGTTCTCCCTCTGCCTGCTGCTCTCCCCCGCTTATGCTCTCTCTCTCTTTGACAAATAAATAAATAAAATCTTTAAAGAAATAGCTAAAAATAAATTAATAATGTCCTTTTTTTCATCAACATAATATGAGCACACAGTTTGAAAAGTCAAATAATATTATTAAAGTCTTAGAGAAAACCCAGTTATTTTCTTAATTCCTCTGGGCTTCATTGTCTCTTGTCTATCAGGGTGCTCCTGCCTTTTTCCAATAACTATTTTCAAAATCTTCAGCCTTTTTATTCAGTATTTATTTCTAATATCAAAATACTTTGCAGATACTGCTATTGTTTGATATACTATTTTTAGGCATTTCTTATTTTGGCTTTAAAAAAAAAGATTTGGAACGCCTGGGTGGCTCAGTTGGTTAAGCAGCTGCCTTCGGCTCAGGTCATGATCCCAGCGTCCTGGGATCCTGGGATCGAGTCCCATATCGGGCTCCTTGCTCCGCAGGGAGCCTGCTTCTCCGTCTGACTCTGCCTTCCACCTGTCTGCCTGTGCTCGCTCTCGCTCGCTCTCTCTGACAAATAAATAAAATCTTTAAAAAAAAAAATTAAAAAAAAATTAAAAAAAAAAAGATTTTATTTATTTACTTATTTGAGAGAGTGAAAGTGGGAGGAGGAGCAGAGGGAGAGGGACAAACAGACTCTGTGCTGAGCATGGAGCCCAATGTGGGGCCTGATCTTATGACCCAGAGATCATGAACTGAGCTGAAATCAAGAGTTGGACACTTAACTGACCAAGCCACCCAGGTACCCAGGTGTTTCCCCCCACCTTTTTTTTTTTTTTTTAAGAGAGAGAGAGAGAGAGCAAGAGAGGGTGGGGTGGAGGAGCAGAGGGAGAAGGACAAGCAGCAAGAGTAATGATAGGGGCAGAGAGAGAATCTCAGTAGACTACCCACAGAGTATGGAGCTTGACCTGGGGCTCGAACCCATGACCTTAAGATCATGACTTCAGTTGAAATCAAGAATAGGATGCTTAACTGACTGAGTCATCCAAGCATGATTTGGCTTTCTTACAGCTCCTATCTGTATTCTATACCTTCCAAAATAATAAAATCACAATTTTTGGCTGACACAATATTCAGTGATTTTTTTATAACTGTTATGTAGTTATATATGTATGTAATTGGTATGTATCTCATATATAGTTTATATTGTGTATAGATAATAGTATAGTCACACTATGTATAGTTTATACTATATATATTGTATTTAGTACAACATATATATATATTTTGTACTAATATGTAGATTATACTATAAACTATATTACATATACTATACATAGTGTATATATGCTATACAAGTTTAGACATACTAAAATATAGCATATATATATGTATATATATTATATATCTGTTCTTTATACTATAATTGCTCATAAAATTTTTAAGTTTTTTTGCAGTTAATGTTTCCTTTATATTTTGATTTGCTTAGTTTTTACATTTTTTAATCTATGGTTTATTCTTTCCTCGTGAAGTGGTTCTCAATATAGCTTTCCACATGACAAAATCTGTAAGATAACCTACACGTTCCATTTGTTTCCTAGGAAAACCCATCCACCCACCTTTCATGTTCCTTTTCCAATCAGGATTGGTTGATTTTTAAACCTATTGTACATCTGGTTACTAGAATTTGTTTTGACACCATCTCAAGAATTCCTTCTCAAGAAATTTTCTCTCTACTGTGCTGAATCATTCTTTTTCTTGGCTTATTCCAGCATTTTAGAGGAACATATTTCTCAGGGGCTTCCAGAGAAAGTGTGCCTAGGAGTTTGCATGAGACTTTGTAAGTCTGGAATTCGTTTTATTTTGGCCTCATGTAGTTTGATGTTGAAAATTATTTTTTTCCAGAATTTGTCTTTTTTAAAAATTAGAACTTTTCTTCAAATATCTGGCAATTCTTGGCAATTATTCTTGGTTTTTATTTATACAGTTTCTGTGGGACGAGCTCCTTCCTTCCTTCTTTTTTTCTCTCCCCCTTTTTTCCCCTTCCTCCCTTCCCTCTATCTTCATTCCCCTTTTCTCTCTCTTTCTCCCTCTTTCTTTCCAATGTTATTTATTACTTTGACAATTAAAATCGGTTTTAAAAAATAAACCAATTTGAAGGAGAGGAAAAAGACCTGGTCACATAAATTTACAGCTATATTTAAAAAATATTTTTAAGTTATATACACACACACGGATGCAAATATACAAATATACACACAAATGTCTATATACACATGTAAATGTATATACATATACATCTATATAGCATTTTTCACATACAGTAAAATGCAAGATCTTTTTTTTTTAGATTATTTATTTATTTATTTTGACAAAGAGATAGCAAGAGAGGGAACACAATCAGGGAGAGTGGGAGAGGGAGAAGCAGGCTTCCCTCCAAGCAGGGAGACTGACAGGGAGAGAAAGAGAGAGAAGGGGAGAGAGAGAAAACACAAGCAAGGGGAGAAGCAGACATCTACTGAGTGAGGAACTTGTTGCGGGACTCAATCCCAAGACTCTGGGATCCATGACCTGAGCCCAAGACACACATTTAACAACTGAGCTACCCAGGTGCCCCAAAAAGCAAGATCTTAAATGGACAATTGATGAGTTATGACAAATGTATACCCTGTACAACTAACACCTCAATTAAGAGATAGAATATTTCCATGAACCCAGAAGTAGCCTTCAGTTTGGGAGCTTTTAAAGACAAAGTTGAAGGGTGCCTGGGTGGCTCAGTTGGTTAAGTGTCTGCCTTTGGCTCGGGTCATGATCCTTGGGTCCTGGGACTGAGCCATATGATGGGCTCCCCGATCAGCAGGGGGTCTGCTGTTCTCCTTATCTCTCTGCCCTTCCCCCCCCCACTTGTGCTCTGTCTCTCTCAAATAAATAAATAAAATCTTAAAAAATAATAAAGACAAAGTTGGAAGATAATTTTAACTAAATATATTTAGCTTTATCACTCTTTTTGAAAACAGCATTGGGGCGCCTGGGTGACTTGGTTGAGTGTCCAGCTCTTGGTTTCAGCTCAGGTCATGATCTCAGAGTTATGAGATTGAGCCCTGTGTCAGGCTCCACACTCAGGGTTGGGGGGTTTGCTTGAGATTCTCTCCTTCCTATGCCCCTCCCCCATTCCCCTCACATGCTTTCTCTCAAATAAATAAATAAATCTTTAAAATAAGAAAAAAAATAAAATAAAAAAAGGATTAACAAAGATATACAGGGGCGCCTGGGTGGCTCAGTTGGGCATCTGCTTTCCACTCAGGTCACGATCCCTACAACCTGGGATCGAGTCCTGCACCAGGCTCCCTGTTCAGTGGGGAGTCTGCTACTGCCTCTGCCTCTGCCTTTTCCCTTACTCATTCTCTCTCTCTCTCAAATAAATAAATAAGATTAAAAAATCAAAGAAATACAGAAATGTTTTTAAAAAATAATAAATTATATAGCTAAATAAACGATTAAATTCTTAATAGAAGAGATATGACATTGTTTTATTTAGACATTATTTTTTCTTTATACCTTAGAGTTAACATAAAAGATTACCAATTCACTAACTGACTTTGTATTGTTTGTATTCTATTAATATTGTATCTACTTATTCTCAAATATCTGTCAACTTTTTTGTATTCATTAATTTTGGGGGGAGGAGGTTGATTTTTTTTTAATATAGGGATTTAACAATTCTATACATTACTCAGTGCTGATCAAGATAAGTGTACTCTTAATTCTTTTCACCTATTTCATCCATTGCCCCAACCACCTCCCCTCTGGTAACCATCTCCATAGTTTTCCATAGTTCTTTATAGTTAAGAATCTCTTTTAGTTTGTCCCTTTTTTTAATGTATTCATTTGTTCTGTTTCTTAAATTCCACATTTGAGTGAGATAATTTGGTATTGGTCTTTCTCTGAATAACTTATTTCCCTTAATGTTATAACCCCCAGCTCCATCCATGTTGCATGTGGCAAGATTTCACTTTTTTATGGCTGAGTAATATTCCACTGTGTGTATGCATGCATGTGCATGTGTGTGTGTGTGCACATTCCTTTTTATCCATTCAGCTATTGGTGGACACTTGGATTGCTTCCATAATTTGGCTATTGTAAATAATGCTGAAATAAACATGGGGGTGCATATATTTTTTCAAATTAGTGTTTTTATATTCTTTGGATAAATAATAGTAGAATAGCTAGATTATATGGCAATTCTATTTTTAAGTTTTTGAAAAACCCCTGTACTGTCTTCCACAGGCTGTACCAGTTTACATTCCGCCCAAACAGTTTATGAGGGTTCCTTTTCTTTTACATCTTTGCCAACACTTGTTTTATTTTTTTGATTTTAGCCATTCTGACAGGTATGAGGTAAGATCTCCTTGTGGTTTCGATTTGTATTTCTCTGATGATGAGTGATGTTGAACATCTTTTCATGTGGCTGCTGGTCATCAATGTTTTCTTTGGAGAAATATTTGTTCATGTCTTCGGCCCATTTCAATTTGGTTATTTGTATTTTGATGTGTTGGGTTGTATAAGTTCTTTACATAGTTTTGGTATTAACCCCTTCATTGATTTTTTTTTCATTATTATTGTTGATGTGGGACTCTGTTGACACTTTGTTTTAGGTCTGCAGTTATTTGAGATTTTTTTCTTTCTCATTTCAGAGAGAAAAGTTAATTTGGGTAGTTACTACATTTCTGGTTAGAATTCCGTTTTTCTTGGAGAGGATGTTCAAGAGACCTGATTTGTTTCTCTTACTCCAAGTGCTTTATCTTACATGATTATGTTAATTGTCCTATGGGGCAGAATTTTTGTACTCATTCTATAGAGTACAACAGAGTAAATGGAACCAAAGTCACATATTTAAGACCAATGCCACTGGGATTTAACTCAGGTCTTTTCAACTCTCTGACCTTTGCTTTTCCCATTGGAAAATTTGGAATTGTCTAAAATGTCAGTAGTGCTAAGATTGAGAAATCACAGCTTAAATGCTTTAGGAAATTTAGGCAGTCAGTTTCTTTAGGTGAATAATATTTCCAGCATACGTCATGCAGATTCTCATCAGAGATTCATTTTGAAGACTTCCTTTTTAATTTTCTCCAGCAACTGTCCAAAATTACACCTGAACAAAAGACAGTAACCCCCTTTTATAGTTGCAGGTATTTACTTTGGCATTTAAAACAAGGTGTTCATTTTTGAGGCAGTTCCGATAGTACATTATTTGTAAATCTTGACTATCATCTTTTTTCCCCCCTGTTTATTCAAGGGACTTCATAAATCAGTGAATAAAGAAAGGTGATCACATTTATAAAGCTAACACAATAGACTTGTACTTAACTTGAATCTTTTTTTTTTCCAAAATGCTTTTGGATGAAAAATATATTCTCAGCAAAGTCTTTTTAAAACTTGACTATTTTAAAGAGATTCTCAGCATGAAGACAACACAACATTTGTTCAAGAACTGATCCAGCATATATGTCAAAAACTCTCAAGTTGAGAAACTCAACTAGATCAACTTTTCATTCCCTCTGGTTGAACTTCAAGTACTAATAAACACTATAGCATGAAAACATGAGGCTATTTTAAGTTAGGGGTTGGTTTGTAGTCTTGGTGAAAGGTTTTATTATGTTATTTTTTTCTTGTACTTAGGGTTTAAACTAAAATTAAAAAAAAAAAAAAAGAAGAAGGAGGAGAGTTGATGCTTTGCTCTGAAGATTTAAAAAGAGAAAAGTCCACTCTGTACTTGCTGATTAATGCATCTTAAACACCAACCAAGCAGATGACTTCCAGACATCCTGAAAAGAACTGGAGTCTCTGTAACCTTCTCATGTTGCCTATGCATATGACCTTTAGAACATGGGAGTGCATTCCATTATTATTTAAATCAAATATTTATTGACTACATATTCCCCATAAGGTGTGGGGAATATGGAGAAAGGTAAGATGCAATCTTTGCATTTAAAGGATGCATACATTAAAATATAGTCACTTTCCAAACTAGAACCTAACAACTGCAGAAAGAACAGGACAGGCAGTTTCTGCTCCTGACATCCTCTTTCATTTTCTCATGTAGTCTGTCCTGCCTCGAGCTGTGGGGTAAATTCTGTTCTCCCAGGAATGTGTTCTGCATGACCCTCTTGCTACTGGTGTGCTAGAAACACACACTAGCTCTTGCATATCCACATGGACACTGGGGTTTTGTGTCTGTGGCTAGGCTTCCTTGACTTGGTGATTGATGCAGACCATCTTTTCTGGATTACTGGCCTCTGTGGTTTGTCTATCTCTACAGCCTGGCTTAATTTTGTTCCTTAGCAGCTTCTGGGAGATGACAGCCTAAATTGGGCCCACAGCACCCCTACCAGTGCTGAGAAGCTGACACTGATAATCCTTTCTCCTACTTTTATTATGCTTTCGCTCCTGCCTGGAAGGAGGTAGGACTTCAACTGAACCTTCTGCAAAATAGAGATTTGAAAAAAATTAATCTGAGTCATGCACACTGTGGAGTAAAGATGGGGAGACTTCATGGAAGTTTTGCTGTAGCCCAGGATCATGAGATGAAGTCCAAATTGGTGGCAATAAAAGAGATTGGTGGTAGAGATGTTACTAAGAAAGAATTATTTATGAGGCCCCTGGGTGGTACAGTTAGTTAAGTGTCAACTCTTGGTTTTGACTCAAGGATTGTGGGATAGAGCCCCCTGCTCCTGGCTCAGCATAGTCTGCTTGGGATTGTCTTCCTCTCCCTCTACCCTGACTCTTGCTCACTCTCTCTCTCTCCATCTCTCTCAAATAAATAAAAAAAATCTTAAAAAAATAAAATTTAAAAGAAAGGAAAGAATGATCTAGACTGGGTGGAAAGAGAAAAAGAGAAGTTTTTGAGTTATTAGAAATGATAGATGTAAAAATAAAAAACTTTGCTCTGAAGGTAAAACTAATCCCCTAGGGAAAATAGGAGAAACTTCTGAGGGATTATACCTTACTAGGGTGAAAAATATCCCAAGATATTTTTCAAGACCAAGATGGTCCTTGGCACAACAGGATGAGTTGGCTACCCTATCCCCAACCAGTGTCAATATCACATAGTGTGGTGTTGAATAATAGCTTTTATCTTTTTTTTTTTTTTTTGGTGTGGGCTCTTTTTACATTCCAAGTCAACTTTATATGGGTCATCTTGGACAGGCATTTCAAACTGCTGTTGGGAAGTTAGTCAAAAAAGTGTGGGATTTTATGACTGGGAGAGATGGCTGCATATGAGTGGCAGGTGCCTTTGTGAGTATAGCCAAACTTCCTGTTTCCGTTTTGCTGAGAAGCAAATTAAAAAAAAGTAAAATCTTTCTTTTTGATGTACTTTCAATTCTCTCCCACCAACTCCTTAACTTTGCCCACCCCTCTCCCCCCCAAAATCAGAATTCAATTTGTATCTTGAAATGTTTTGCTTTTTCCTTTATGGTTTCTTTCCTTATACTGGATAATTTAATAATTACTGACATGGTTCAAAGCAGGAGTCAGAGGGAGAAAGAGATGATTAGGAGAGAAAAAGAATTCTGAGAGTGAACAAATTGATTGCTGACTGCTGAATTTGGCTGTGCAATACCCATGGACAAATAATCTCTCTGCTCTGAGATACAGATGAAGAGCTGATGAAGAGCTCAAAGGACTTTGAGCAACAAGAATAGATGCTGTACATTCATATACTGATCCTTATGCATTTATATGAGAGGGCTGGGACTCAGAGTGCCATCCAGAACTAATTTACTTTTAACAGAGATGTTGTGTCAACAAACTTGTTTGGGTTTCCAGTCACCCGCAGGCTGGAAGCAATAAACCCATAGTTTGCTTCTAGGGGCTGACATATGAACATCAGGGCAAAGTGAACACTGAAAGTTTGATATATGGAATGACATAGAAATAAAAATATAAAAACTTGCCAAAGTAACCAGGAAAGCATAGTGGCCTATTTAATGTAGAGGGAAATAATTCTAGGCATCTGTTATTATTTTATAATTGATAGTTTAAAGATGACCCTAAATCACCAAGAAGAAGTCAAATACACTTAGCATAATTTGTTTGAGACCCAAGTGAACTATTAATATCTTAGAAAGAGTTTGTACCAAACCTTTACATTAACAAAGTCTTCAGTTATCTGAAAAATCGACTTTTGTGGAATACTTTATTCCAGGAACTAACAATAAAGGAAATGTCACTACATGTTTAAAACAAACAAATGGAGAAAACTAAGTGAAATTCAGAACTCTATGCTGGGATACCAGGGACCCTGAATTTGTGAGAAAATTGACTTGCAATCTCCATATTTAGCTGGGACTGCACAATGGATGCCAACTGTAGGACAAAGCCGGATCTTGTAGACATTCTGTTGCCCTGACTGCCGGCAGAGAGCCATCACAAGCTTCAGTGCAGTCCCAAGGGGTGCATATATTAAAGAAAAAACAAGAGCCATGCTCCAAAATGGCTTATTTAAAATGCAAAGGGTAACAAGAGAGCTACATTCGGGGGAAGCCCAGCTCTCAGAAACAGGAAAGTAATACCAAATCTTGGTTAAAGTTGCTTGCTCTTGAACTAATTATCTAGGGATTGAATTCAGCATGAGAAGTCAGAATGTGGGTTAAAAGCGAAGGAAAATGTTATTTTTCCTCTTAGGTACCAGCCTGGCACTTCAGAATGTAGTAGCAGACAGCACATGATGAAATTGCAAAATTGTGAAAAACACCATGGCTAATTGAAAAGGGGTTCCAGAGATATAATTTAGTCCAGATGCATGATAAAAGGCATTTTTATCTTCTTTGGTGGTAACATCTTTGTAATAAGATATGGGCACATTTGTCATTAAAGAAAAAAAAAAGAGAGAGAAATGAATAATACAGAATGCAGTGGAACAACAAATATGTTCTCACCACTTTTGAAATACTATTCCTACTCAGCATTGATCTACTATTGTTTTCTTTCAAATTTCTTTTCTTGTTTTTCTGAGATGGGAGATTTGTGGGAAAAATATACATAAAAGAAGGAAACCAAGAGCTTTTGCTTTTATTTCACTTGCAAACCTTTAAGAAAAGGGTAGAACTTTTTAATGAAGTTGTATTACCCATGGAATACATCCCCCACTGGATATGCACCCTTGACAGAACATGTCTGCATATAGCAACATCTTTTTTTTTAAATTTAGAATCAACTAGCCAACATATGGTACATCATTAGTTTCAGATGTCGAGTTCAGTAATTCATTAGTTGCATATAACACCTAGTGCTCATCTCATCACCTAATATCCCATCCCCCTTTCCTTCCACTTCCCCTCTAGCAACCCTCAGTTTGTTTCCTAGAGTTAAGTCTCTCATGGTTTGTCTCCCTTTCTGATGACTTTCCATTCAGTTTCCCCTCCCTTCTGCTATGATCTTCTGCACTGTTTCTTATATTCCATATGATAATTGTCTTTCTCTGATTAATTTATTAGCTGTGTAAACAAATTTGGAATTTAGGGAATCATTTATGTCACACAGGAGTGAAGGTTTAGAACCCATTTTTTAATGGGCCCTCCCCAAATTTGATGGTATAGACTTTCTGAAATCCATGCTATCCTCTATGTAGTCCCTTTGACTCTTCCATGGTGTATTCTGTTAATTCGGCTGCCACCTCTGCATTCAGAAGTGCTCACAGTCGGAACCGAGTGTGGACTGATGGCCTCAGGAATAGAGTTACACTGCCCACAAACTGCAGGGCACATTTCAGCAGAGGGCACCCAGCCCTTCAGGTCCTGCCCTGCCAAAGCCCAACAATTATGTAAGGTTCCCACGCCAAGATCTCTGCCAAATTTGGGGATTCTGTGAATTTCTCATTAGCTCATTGCAGAATGAAGGGAGAAGCAGGTAGAGACCGTGCCAAATCAGGGTTTAGTAGAGAAATACAATAATTGGTTGTGGCCATCTCTCAGTAGAGAGGATCCACATCAGCATCACTGGTCAGGAATCTATAGGAGAGCCAGGGGTGGGGAGAGCTCTAGTGGGGGTGGTGGTGGTGGTACACATCACCTAGAGTTGGCTTTATCTTCTATGACTGACACTTAAATGGCAGAGCTCATTTGATGCTGTTCCAGGCTCACTGCTGGGTGTTTCTAACTGTGTATTTTAATTAATGTTTTTATTGTACGTGGGCCCAGAGGCTGTTTCAACAGACCAGCATATATTTAGAAGTCTCTGAATAAATAAATGTAAAGCAAGGGAAAACTGACTCTGCTGGAATGATGAAAGTGATTGTTTCTAAAGAGATAGAGGAAGGTTTCAGACTCTACTGCTTGAAATTAACCCCTCTGCAGTATCATGGCATGTCATCTAAACACACCCTTTGGGTATAATGGCGTGGCTTCAGGATCTTACCCAATGTCTGGCTTTAGAAGTCTATACTCTGGGTCTTGAGGCAACTGGGGATACAGTAGAATTTATAGTGTCAATTTTGACTTTAAAAAGTTAGCATAGAAATAGTAGGCATGTTGGGCTGGCAGTGATAGCAAATTTCTGAGGTGACATTTATTTGGACCAATGTAGATCTCTTCCCATTAGTGGAGAAAGGAAGTAGTTGGAATGGGCTAGTTCTTTTGTCTTCCCTTACTGTTTGCTCTTGAATTTTTGTTTTTCCTTTTATAATGGCCTTTTATCTCTTCTCCATACATTTTTTTAAAATAATTTTTTATTTTTTATAAACATATATTTTTATCCCCAGAGGTACAGGTCTGTGAATCACCGGGTTTACACACTTCACAGCACTCACCAAAGCACATACCCTCCCCAATGTCCATAATCCCACCTTCTTCTCCCAAACCCCCTCCCCCCAGCAACCCTCAGTTTGTTTTGTGAGATTAAGAGTCACTTATAGTTTGTCTCCCTCCCAATCCCATCTTGTTTCATTTTAAGTCAGTAGCTCTTTTAGGGAGTGGATTTAATTCACTTTAGCCAATCTTTACTGAGCACCTCTTCACTCAAGGAAGGAGCTAGATTTTGTAGGAGAATGAGATGTTTACAAGTTAAAGAAAATATATTTATGAGATACATCTTGCTTCTGAATATGTGCCAAATTTGGCGTAGATAAAAGCGTCTTCCCTATCTTGTCAGGATCCCTCATTAAATTCTCTAGTTGTGAGTTTTTGGGGACCCAGAGAGCTTATGAAAGTTACCGAAGAGCTATAAGCCTAGGGTATTAGCAGATTGCTTGGCAGTAGTAATCAGGTCTGGTCCAGGGAAGAAGAGTAAGGTTCTGCAGTGTGTCTGGTTATGTGCCATCACTTTTGCTCATCTTTTCTCATCTTCCTTCTCTTTTTTCCGTCTTCAGGGGTCCAAATTTTTCAATATGCTCTTAATTAGGGGTTCTTTTTTATTTTTTTATTCTTAAATTTTTATTTATGTATTTATTTTTTAATAAACATATAATGTATTTTTATCCACAGGGGTACAGGTCTGTGAATTGCCAGGTTTACACACTTCACAGTACTCACCATAGCACATACCTTCTCCAATGTCCATAACCCCACCCCCCTTTCTCAACCCACCCCCCCCAGAAACCCTCAGTTTGTTTTGTGAGATTGAGAGTCACTTATGGTCTGTCTCCTTCCCAATCCCATCTTGTTTCATTTATTTTTCTCCTACCCCCTTAACCTCTCCATGTCGCATCTCCACTTCTTCATATCAGGGAGATCATATGATAGTTGTCTTTCTCCGATTGACTTATTTCGCTAAGCATGATACCCTCTACCATCTCTAAGCATGATGGTACCATGGATACCATCCATGTCGTTGCAAATGGCAAGATTTCATTTCTTTTGATGGCTGCATAGTATTCCATTGTGTATATATACCACTTCTTCTTTATCCATTCATCTGTTGATAGACATCTAGGTTCTTTCCATAGTTTGGCTATTGTAGACATTCCTGCTATAAACATTCGGGTGCACGTGCCCCTTCGGATCACTACGTGTGTATCTTTAGGGTAAATACCCTGTAGTGTGATTGCTGGGTCATACGGTAGTTCTATTTTCAACTTTTTGAGGACCCTCCATGCTGTTTTCCAGAGTGGTTTCACCAGCTTACATTCCCACCAACAGGGTAGGAGAGTTCCCCTTTCTCCATATCCTTGCCAGCATCTGTCATTTCCTGACTTGTTAATTTTAACCATTCTGACTGGTGTGAGGTGGTATCTCATTGTGGTTTTGATTTGTATTTCCCTGATGCCAAGTGATGTGGAGCATTTTTTCATGTGTTTGTTGGCCATCTGGATGTCTTCTTTGCAGAAATGTCTGTTCATGTCTTCTGTCCATTTCTTGATTGGATTATTTGTTCTTTGGGTGTTGGGTTTGCTAAGTTCTTTATAAATTTTGGACACTAGCTCTTTATCTGATATGTCATTTACAAATATCTTCTCCCATTCTGTCAGTTGTCTTTTGATTTTGTTGACTATTTCCTTTGCTGTGCAAAAGATTTTGATCTTGATGAAATCCCAGTAGTTCATCTTTGCCCTTGCTTCCCTTTTCTTTGGCTATGTTCCTAGGAAGAAGTTGCTGCGGCTGAGGTTGAAGCGGTTGCTGCCTGTTTCTCCTCAAGGATTTTGATGGATTCCTTTCTCACATTGAGGTCCTTCATCCATTTTGAGTCTATTTTCGTGTGTGGTGTAAGAAAATGGTCCAATTTCATTTTTCTGCATGTGGCTGTCCAATTTTCCCAGCATCATTTATTGAAGAGGCTGTCTTTTTTCCATTAAACATTCTTTCCTGCTTTGTCAAAGATTAGTTGACCATAGAGTTGAGGGTCTATTTCTGGGCTCTCTATTCTGTTCCATTGATCTATGTGTCTGTTTTTGTGCCAGTACCATGCTGTCTTGATGATGACAGCTTTGTAATAGAGCTTGAAGTCCGGAATTGTGATGTCACTAACTTTGGCTTTCTTTTTCAATATTCCTTTGTCTATTCGAGGTCTTTTCTGGTTCCATATAAATTTTAGGATTATTTGTTCCATTTCTTTGAAAAAAATGGATGGTATTTTGATAGGAATTGCATTAAATGTGTAGATTGCTTTAGGAAGCATAGACATTTTCACAATATTTATTCTTCCAATCCAGGAGCATGAAACATTTTTCCATTTCTTTGTGTCTTCCTCAATTTCTTTCATGAGTACTTTATAGTTTTCTGTGCCTCTTTGGTTAGGTTTATTCCTAGGTATCTTAGGGTTTTGGGTGCAATTGAAAATGGGATTGACTCTTTAATTTCTCTTTCTTGTGTCTTGTTGTTGGTGTAGAGAAATGCAACTGATTTCTGTGCATTGATTTTCTATCCTGACACTTTACTGAATTCCTGTACGAGTTCTAGCAGTTTTGGAGTGGAATCTTTTGGATTTTCCACATATAGTACATATCATCTGCGAAGACTGATAGTTTGACTTCTTCTTTGCTGATTTGGATGCCTCTAATTTCCTTTTGTTGTCTAATTGCTGAGGCTAGGACTTCTAGTACTATGTTGAATAGCAGTGGTGATAATGGATATCTCTGCCGTGTTCCTGACCTTAGCGGAAAAGCTTTCAGTTTTTCTCCATTGAGAATGATATTTGCAGTGGGTTTTTTATAGATGGCTTTGATAATATTGAGGTATGTGCCCTCTATCCCTACACTTCGAAGAGTTTTGATCAGGAAGGGAGGCTGTACTTTGTCAAATGCTTTTTCAGCATCTATTGAGAGTATCATATAGTTCTTGTTCTTTCTTTTATTAATGTGTTGTATCACACTGATTGATTTGAGGATGTTGAAGCAACCTTGCAGCCCTGGGATAAATCCCACTTGGTTGTGGTGAATAATCCTTTTAATGTACTGTTGAATCCTATTGGCTAGTATTTTGGTGAGAATTTTCGCATCTGTGTTCATCATGGATATTGGTTTGTAGTTCTCTTTTTTGATGGGATCCTTGTCTGGTTTGGGGATCAAGGTGATGCTGGCCTCATAAAATGAGTTTGGATGTTTTCCTTCCATTTCTATTTTTTGGAACAGCTTCAGGAGAATAGGAATTAGTTCTTCTTTAAATGTTTGGTAGAATTCCCCTTGGAAGCCATCTGGCCCTGGGCTTTTGTTTGTTTGGACATTTTTGATGACTGTTTCAATCTCCTTACTGGTTATGGGTCTGTTCAGATTTTCTGTTTCTTCCTGGTTCAATTGTGGTAGTTTATATGTCTCTAGGAATGCATCCATTTCTTCCAGATTGTCAAATTTTTTGGCATAGAGTTGCTCATAGTATGTTCTTATAATTGTCTATAATTCTTTGGTGTTAGTTGTGATCTCTCCTCTTTCATTCATGATTTTATTTATTTGGTTCCTTTCTCTTTTCTTTTTGGTAAGTCTGGCCAGGGGTTTATCAATCTTATTAATTCTTTCAAAGAACCAGCTCCTAGTTTCGTTGATTTGTTCTATTGTTTTTTTGGTTTCTATTTCATTGATTTCTGCTCTGATCTTTATGATTTCTCTTCTTCTGCTGGGTTAAGGGTTTCTTTCTTGTTGTTTCTCCAACTCCTTTAGGTGTAGGGTTAGGTTGTGTACTTGAGACCTTTCTTGTTTCTTGATAAAGGCTTGTACTGCTATATATTTTTCTCTCAGGACTGCCTTTGTTGTGTCCCACAGATTTTGAACCATTGTGTTTTCATTATCATTTGTTTTCATGAATTTTTTCAATTCTTCTTTAATTTCCTGGTTGATCCATTCATTCTTTAGAAGGATGCTGTTTAATCTCCATGTATTTGTGTTCTTTCCAAATTTCCTCTTGTGATTGAGTTCTAGCTTCAGAGCATTGTGGTCTGAAAATATGCAGGGAATGATCCCAATCTTTTGATACCGGTTGAGACCTGATTTAGGACCGAGGATGTGATTTATTCTGGAGAATGTTCCATGTGCACTAGAGAAGAATGTGTATTCTGTTGCTTTGGGATGAAATGTTCTGAATATATCTGTGATGTCTATCTGGTCCAGTGTGTCATTTAAGGCCTTTATTCCCTTGTTGATCTTTTGCTTGGATGATCTGTCCATTTCAGTGAGGGGAGTGTTAAAGTCCCCTACTATTATTGTATTATTGTTGATGTGTTTCTTTGATTTTGTTATTAATTGGTTTATATAGTTGGCTGCTCCCATGTTAGGGGCATAGATACTTAAAATTGCTAGATCTTCTTGTTGGACAGATCCTTTGAGTATGATATAGTGTCCTTCCTCATCTCTTATTATAGTCTTTGGCTTAAAATCGATTTGATCTGATAAAAGGATTGCCACCCCTGCTTTCTTCTGATGTCCATTAGCATGGTAAATTGTTTTCCACCCCCTCACTTTAAATCTGGAGGTGTTAAGGTCTAAAATGAATTTCTTGTAGGCAACATATAGATGGGTTTTTTTTTTTTTAATCCATTCTGATACACTGTGTCTTTTGATTGGGGGCATTTAGCCCATTAACATTCAGGGTAACTATTGAGAGATATGAATTTAGTGCCATTGTGTTGCCTGTAAGGTGACTGTTACTGTATATTGTCTCTGTTCCTTTCTGATCTACTACTTTTAGGCTCTCTCTTTGCTTAGAGGACCCCTTTCAATATTTCCTGTAGAGCTGTTTGGTGTTTGCAAATTCAGTTTTTGTTTGTCCTGGAAGGTTTTTATCTCTCCTTGTATTTTCAATGATAACCTAGCTGGATATAGTATTCTTGGCTGCATGTTTTTTCTCATTTAGTGCTCTGAATATATCATGCCAGCTCTTTCGGCCTGCCAGGTCTCTGTGGATAAGTCTGCTGCCAATAAAATGTTTTTACCATTGTAGGTTACAGACTTCTTTTCCTGGGCTGCTTTCAGGATCTTCTCTTTGTCACTAAGACTTGTAAATTTTACTATTAGGTGACGGGGTGTGGACCTATTCTTATTGATTTTGAAGGGGGTTCTCTGCACCTCCTGTATTTTGATGCCTGTTCCCTTTGCCTTATTAGGGAAACTCTCCAATAATTCTCTCCAATATACCTTCTGCTCCCTTCTCTTTTTCTTCTTCTTCTGGAATCCCAATTATTCTAATGTTGTTTCGTTTTATGGTGTCACTTATCTCTCAAATTCTCCCCTTGTGGTCAGTAGCTGTTTGTCTCTCTTTTGCTCAGCTTCTTTATTCTCTGTCATTTGGTCTTCTATATCACTAATTCTTTCTTCTGCCTCATTTATCCTAGCAGTGAGAGCCTCCATTTTTGATTGCACCTCATTAATAGCTTTTTTTGATTTCAACTTGGTTAGATTTAGTTCTTTTATTTCTCCAGAAAGGACTTTTATATCTCCCGAGAGGGTTTCTCTAATATCTTCCATGCCTTTCGTGAGCCCGGCTAGAACCTTGAGAATCATTTCTGAACTCTAGATCTGACATATTACCAATGTCCGTATTGATTAGGTCCCTAGCCTTCAGTACTGCCTCTTGTTCTTTTTTTGTGGTGAATTTTTCTGCCTTGTCATTTTGTCCAGATAAGAGTATATGAAGGAGCAAGTAAAATACTAAAAGGGTGGCAAGGACCCCAGGAAAATACACTTTAACCAAATCAGAAGAGACCCCAAGTCGTGGGGGGGAGGGAGAAAGGGGATAAAAAGAGGTTCAGAAAAAAATAAAAAGAAAGAATTAAAGAAGGAAAACAAATAAAGAAAAAAATTAAATATATATATATATATATTAGATAAACTAGTTAAAAACGTTAAAAAAGAAAAGGGTAAAAGTTAAAAAAAATTTAGCAGCAGAAGAAAAAAAAAAGTGAAAGAAAAAAAATTAAATTAACTGTAAGACTAAAGAACCATGGGGAGAAAGCCATGAGTTCTGTGCTTTTCTTTCTCCTCCTCTGGAATTCTGCTGCTTTCCTTGGTATTGAACCTGTACTCCTTGGTAGGTGAACTTGGTCCTGGCTGGATTTTGTTGATCTTTTTGGGGAGGGACCTGTTGTAGTGATTTTCAACTGTCTTTGCCCCAGGCAGAATTGCATTACCCTTACCATGGGCCACGCTGAGTAATCCGCTTGGTTTGCTTTTGGGAGCTTTTGTTCCCTGAATGCTTTCCGTAGAGTTCCGGAAGACGAGAGTGAAAATGGCAGCCTCCAGTCTCTGGCCTGGAGGACCCGAGGACTCGGGGCCCCACTCCTCAGTACACCCTCAGAGAATAGCACCCAACTGCTGCAGTCTCCCTGGCCTCCAGCCGCACTCTGAGCTCACCCAGCCTGCGACTGGTTCACGGTAACCCCGAGCTGAGAGCTCACTCCTTGGCTCTGTCTCTGTAGCCGGCTTCCCCGTTCTAATACCTGCAAGCTCTGCAACACTCAGACACCCCTGATCCTTCCATGACCCGGCGGGACCTGGGGTCACGCTGACCCCGTGTAGGCTTCACTCCGGTTTAGCCTCTGGAGTGATATCCCTCTCGGGAACAGACTTTTAAAAGTCCTGATTTAGTGCTCTGTTGCTCGTGGCTTGCTGGGAGCTGGCCTCTCCCTCCGTGGTCTATCTTCCTGTTGCTTCGGATTCATTTCTCCGCCAGTCCTACCTTTCAGAAAGTGGTTGATTTTATGTTTCTAGAATTGCTGTTCTTCTCTTCGATCTCCCATTGGATTTGTAGGTGTTTGCAATGTTTAGATAAGCTGTCTAACTGATCTTCTGCTACCTGATGTAGTCTCAGCCTGCTACTTCTCCGCCATCTTGACTCCTCCCTTAATTTGTCTAGAGGTTCTTTTTAAAAAATATTTAATTTATTTTAGAGAGAGAGAGAGACTGTAAGCAGGGGAAGGGATAGAGACAAAGGGAGAGAATTTCAAGCAGACTCCACACTGAGCATGGATCCCAATGCAGGGCTTGATCTCATGACCCCAAGATCATGATCTGAGCCAAAACCAAGAGTTAGATGCTTAACCAGTTGAGCCACTGAAGTGCCCTGAAATTAGTGGTTCTTGACCTGGTTGCAAACAGCACTGAAAAAACACTGATGTCTGGACCTCACACCCATACCAATGAAAAGCACTGCAGGGATTCTATTGTGCAGTTGGGGTTGAGGCTACGGTACCCCTTGCCCACTGTCAGTGATTCTCTTCCATGTACAGTTTGGCAAACTTGCTCTCAGGTTCCATTATCCTTGTTTCTTGATTTTAGGAACTAGGCAAGAACTTCACTAGGTGACTATTTATTCCAGGTTATTGAATTGGCTCAGGTTTCCTTTTCATTCCTCATTTACCTTTTTCTAGATAGAGTTAATTTTCTTCTTTCTTTTACTCCATTCTCCTCCCTGTTTTCTCTTTGATTACTATTTTTTTACAAGTCTTTTTTTTTTCCGTGACCCTGACTATAGGTTTTCTGAGGACTTGAAGAATATATATTTCATATTTTGCTTTGTCAATAGCCATGACATGTTAAGTTGTAACATATACCATAGATTTAATAACAGCCTTAAAAACAAAACAAAACAGCTTTTTTATTAAAAAGAAAAAAGAAGAAGAAAAAAACCCACTACATTAAAAGCACACCTTAATTTTAGGTCATGGCATGCTTTCAGAAACATTAATATCTGAAAATCATAGAATAGAGAATAACATTTTAAAAAAGATTTTATTTGTTTAGTTGACAGAGAGGGATCACAAGTAGGCAGAGAGGCAGGCAGAGAGAGAGGGAGAAAGGCAGAGAGGAGGGAGAAATAAGCCCCCCACTGAGCAGAGAGCCCAATGTGGGGCTTGATCCCAGGACCCCGAGATTAAGATCTGAGCCGATGGCCGAGGCTTAACCCACTGAGCCACCTAGGTGCCCCAAGAATATAATTTTTATTACTATATTGTATGAGAGCAAAAATTTACCTGTTGTTTTTTGAGTCTTTTTGCACTATGAAAAAGTTACTTTTTAAACCAAAATATTACAAATTTTGCCTTAGAAAAAAGGATTTTATTTATTTATTTTAGAGAGATATAGAGAGCACAAGCAAGGGGAGGGGCAGAGGGACAGGGAGAGAGAGAATCCCAAGCAGACTGTGCTGAGCACAGAGTTTTTTTTTTTTTAAAGATTTTATTTATTTATTTATTTATTTGACAGAGAGAAATCACAAGTAGACAGAGAGGCAGGCAGAGAGAGACAGAGGGAAGCAGGCTCCCCGCTGAGCAGAGAGCCCGATGCAGAACTCGATCCCAGCATCCCGAGATCACGACCCAAGCCGAAGGCAGTGGCTCAACCCACTGAGCCACCCAGGTGCCCCTGAGCACAGAGTTTGATGTGGGACTCCATCCCAGGACCCTGAGATCATGGCCTGAACCAAAATCAAGAGTTGGATGCTTAACCAACTGAACCACCCAGGTGCCCCAAATACTGCCTTTTTAATGATCAATTTTACAATGGGATGCTGGGCTAGGGAAGGTTTTCTCAATCTCAGCACTACTGACAGTTTGGCCTAGACTGGTCTTTGTTGTGGGGGCTGCTCTGTGCATTGCTGGGCATTTAGTAACATCTCTGACCTCTACCCACTAGATGCGAATAGTATCCTCGCCTTCCAGTTGTTATAACCAAAATGTCTCCAAACATGGCCAAGTATCCTCTAGGCAGGGGGCATAATTATTCCCTGTTGAGAGCCATTAGGCTAGTGAAAAAGATATTTTGGGAGTGGCAGCTTGTATCAGTTAGTGTTCAGTTGCAGAGCACAGACCCTGCTCTCGCTAGATTAAGGTGAAATGTATTAATGACAGGGTATTCAGTATTCTACAGAACTGTTCTGTGGGCTGAAGAAACAAACTCTATGCTGTTGAGCTTCCAGAAATGAATCCCAAAGCCACACCACCACTGAGCCATCAAAGGAACAGCTGTGCTTGCCTTGATCTGGAGGCTGCCTGTCAAATGGAGAAGCTGTGGTCGGCAAGTCACTTTTCCTAAACTGGGGAGTTAGCACTCCATCTGCAGGATGAGGCCTCATGTCCAGCCTCTCTCTTGTTTAAAAGCCTCCATTCACATTCTGAAAGTGAATCTGATGATGGGGCCTACGTTTTACCTAGAACCCTAGTATCAAGGAAGCCATGGAAAAAGGCAGAAAGCAGTTTTAATTTTCCAGCTTCCCGTAATACACAGGAAGGCATTCCAGGAGGAAGTTGGAGTGGATGTTAAATGAGTTCATCTGTAGGGTTCTTCTTGGAGATCCTTTACTCACACCTCTATGCAACCACCTATTCTACCTCATTGGGTTGTCCCAGGTATCCTCTTCACCCCTTATTTATGTTTTTTTTAGATCAAGTTAATTTTCTTTCTTTTACTCCATTATCCTCTCTATTTTCTCTTTGATTACCATTCTTTTCAAAAATCTTCTTTTTCCCTGACCCTGACTATAGGTTTTCTGAGGACTTGAAGAGTATGTATTTCATACTTGGCTTTGTCAATAGACATGACATGTAAAAAGTCTTCAGTGATGGAATGTGAGCTGGGGTCCTAGGATACTCAACTAACACCACCTGTATCTCTAGCTACACAAGATGCTATGGGAATAGATATTTAGGGGGAAGGGCTTGTATATTTGAAGTCTGGAAGAATAGACCACCAATTAACATAAATAATCATATTGTCTGATTTGAACTAAATGTTGATCAGTAGCCTTAAGCTCAAGAGGATAAGAATCAAGCAATGCTATGCTTTCTGTCTCTGAATTATAATCTTTTCCAATTTCAAAAAAGATAACTCCTCAAGGCTGGGCATAATAAGTGATTGCTTGCCACATTTCATATATCTCTTTTCTAGGTTGTTGCTAAAAATCCTAATTATTAATTAGTTTAAACTATGGAATTTTGACCCAATGTTAAAATTAAGTCAGTATCCTTGGGAGAAGTGAAGATATACAAGTCATTTACTCTTCACTGTAGAGTTGCTACATAAAATGCAGGACAACCAGTTAAATTTGAATTTCAAATAAACAATGGCTAGTGTAAGTATAATTTTACTATAAGTAGGTTCCAAATGTTCCATAGGATACAGTTATACTAAAAATTATTTGTGGTTTTTCTGAAATTAAAATTTAACTGGATGTCCTGTATTTTTATTTGCTAAGTCTTATGTGAATGAGCTGATCAAGTTATTTCTTGAGAGGGATGGGAGATGAAGAAAACATGAGGGTAATGGACTCCTGAGAGGAGTAAAAATGACCAAACTGGGCTACCTAGAAAAAGGAAAGGGGGCAACTAAAAATAATCGGGCACTTAAACTGGTCCTGGTCGTCACTGACCATTCCCATAGATATACAAATAAAGCCCTATGTCAAGATAAATCTCTGTTTCTTCTCTGAAAATGTAGTCACTATCTTAAAGCAATTGGATCCGGTCCCATTGCAGCATTCGTTGCCCCAGTTGGACACGCCAAACTTCGAGGTAAGCGGAAGAGATGAGCAGCTCAGACACTGGATACCTTGGAGCCTTGTAATCTTGCTTGCACAACCCTCCAGATTGCATGGTTCTTGGCTTCAGTGCAGCTGGGCACAATTTCAATGCACATCTATGGAGACCATGTCACAACAACAAAACAAACCAATGTAGCTGCAAGTTACATTAAGGGCTTGAAAAAACAAGTCAACAGACTTGAAGACTGCTCTGGGAGCCCCTCCCAGGGAGTTAGTCTTTGGCAGAAAGGGAGTTACTGTGCCTCCTTTTTTGACTCCCCCCCCCCTCCAGCTAAGATGATTGTATACGATCTGCAGCTTGTCCCTTTTAAAGAGGTTTTTTTTTTTTTTTTTTTTTTTTTTTTGAGATAATGTCTATTTGCTTTATTGTTGATGAGCATTAGATCTACCTCAGGTGCAGAGTGTCCTGTATTGCATGTAAGTTTCTTGTCCTAAGAGATGGTTTCCCTACTACAGATGTTACACCCATGCAGTGATATATCCTTTCCTCACGCTGCTGTGGGTCACAGATACATTAAGCCAGATTTTCCAAATATTCTGATCCTTCAGTCACTGCTTGGTTGAAAACTGGTTAGTCAAGGAGAACTTTATACACCTTGCAGCAGTATCTCATATGACAACTCTGAAGTAATCTGTTGGAGACATCTTGCTCCTTACAGAGAGGACATGAGTACATACAAATTAAGGCTGGTAGCACCCTCCCCATTCCTGACCTGAGAACAAACTGGCTTCTTAATATTAGTGGAGCAGGCCCAGGACTCTAGGTGGATTGGAGTCTTGTCAGTATCAGAAAACTTCTGTGCTCATATATTTTTTATTACTGATTTTTATGAAAGTTTATGTGCCGTTAACATGAGGGTGTGTGGGTGAACACACTGTGAGGAAGTTGGTGAAGAGCAGGAAAAATTAAACATTTCTTAGCTGCTCAATGTAATCTCTTTAAAAACAAATGTAAGGTGTGCTTTATTTAGCATCTTGAATCTTTTTATCTGGTTTGCATATATCCTCAGACTACTATATTTTATCTAAAAATAATTATCCTCAGATATACAGTACATTATAACATCTCTAATTTTTACCTTGTTTGGTAACTGTAAGCTTCCGTTTGTAAGAGAATAATAACAAAAACAGCAAAGCCATTCTAATTTCCTTATTTTTCTTTGGTTGTCTTTTTTTTTTTTTTTTTTTTTTTTTAGCAAGCCTCTTCTGACTCATATCCTGGGCTATCTCAATTTGTGCATGTTTCCAGAATTTGGTTTTTATTGTTTTTTCATTTTCTCTATTTTCTCTAGTTCTTCCTTTTCCTGTTATTCATTCCCCAAGTCCCATTTCCACATACCCCCTCTTTTCTGTACCCCCCCTTCCAATTTCTCTAGCTCTTTCTGTAGAGACACAACTTTCTTTGCTCTTTCATCACAGAAATTTCATGAAGTTCTGCTCCAAATCCCCTCAAACTATGTGGAACAGATTGCCCTGGCTCCCAAGAACACACCAGTGAGAGGCACAGAATGACTCGGAGTTGCGAGCATGAAGGGAATGGGTTATGATCTCTCTTAGGTCCATTCCAACCTTAGGATGCCATGATTCTATGAAGAGATGCTCCTGGGGTTAGTGTATCAGGTACACTCTTCTGGGCATTTAGCTTCTCCAACTTAAATATTATAGTTTGAAGTTAAGTTATGCTAAGCTGAAAAACAAACAGACAAAAAAATTTCCAAGCCATAAAAAAGTTGGCTCTTTTCAGAGAAGCCAAAAAAATCAATATTGTTAGATAGCCTGAAATCCTTTTATTATCTGAGAGGAGATTAACTCACAAGGCACACTGTAGAAGGATGAACTTCTAATGCAGTTAACGGGTCTTTCTCTGTCCACCTTGGCTCTCCCAAACTGTTGGTAATTTTAAATCCTCTCAGGGGCACTAGAGGTCATTGATATAGGTAGCATTACAAGCCCTCCCTTGGGTTGAGATCTTTATTTGGAGTGAGAAAGCTGCTGCCTATATGGAAACCCGCCCAGTATGGGAGCTACTAAAAAGAAATACTGCAAAATTATGTCACAAGTGGTGAGCATAAATTCAAATCTACTCATTTTGTTGAGTCAAAATAATATTTGTTACATAGTGCACCTACTCTATTCCAGGCACACTGTTGTTCAGTGGTGAACCAGGGTGAGTAAAGCCAGACATAAGACTCCTACCTTCATACAGTATAGCATCCAGGGCAGAGGAAAACAGGCAATAATCACATAATCACAGAAATATGTTTAAAATTGTATCAAGAATAAATGCTAAAGAAAAGGGGATACATGGAACTATTGGAACATTAAATAGGTGGGTGTGACATAGTTGTGAGATGGGAAGAGGTCTGAAGGAAGAACAGATGTTGGTTTGAGAGTGAGGTGAGCAGTTCCCTAGGGCCAGGGTCCAAGTTTGAGAACTCTGTGACAGGAGGAACACAGAGAGAGCTAGTGTAGTGGGAATAAAGTGAGGATGGGCAGCAGTGGTGTGTGGTGGTGGGTAACACAAGGTTGGGCAGCAGAGGCCAGATCATTCAGAGACTCAAAGGTCCTGTTATAGATGATTTTTGTCTTTACTTCTAGAAATAGTGGGAAGCCACTGAAATTCGTTGGGGGTAGGATGATGCTTTGTGGGGAGAGGTGTTCAGACTTTCATGTCAAAATATTTATTTAGATGTTACACTAAGCATTGCACAAATTATTAGAGGACCTCAAATATTTATTTTATTTTTTAAAAGATTTTATTTATTTATTTGACAGGTAGAGATCACAAGTAGGCAGAGAGGCAAGCACAGAGACAGAGAGGACAAAGCAGGCTCCCTGCTGAGCAGAGAGCCCTATTTGGGGCTCAATCCCAGGACCCTGAGATCATGACCTGAGCCGAAGGCAGAGGCTTTAACCCACTGAGCCACCCAGGTGCCCCGACCTCAAATATTTAAAACTGAGACATGTTTTCTTTTTTAAAAATTTTTTGTGGTTGGGACACTTAACATGAGATCTATATACTTAACAAATTTTAAGTGTACAATACATTATTGTTGAATATAGACACAATATTGTAGAGCAGATATCTAGAGCTTATTTATTTTACTTAACTGAAATTTTATGTTTGTTGATTAATAACTTATTTCACCCTTTCCCTATCCCCTGGTAACCACCATTTCAATCTTTGATTTCATGAATTTGACTTATTTATATATCTCATACAAGTAGAATTGTATAGTATTTGTCTTTCTGTGTCTGGCTTATTTCACTTAGCATCATGTCTTCAGGGTCCATCTGTATTGTTAAATATTACAGAATTTCTTTTTTTTTCTCAAGACTGAATAGTATTCCATTGTATACCATATTTTTTATTCATTTATTTGTCAATGACATTGGTTGTTTCTACCTCTTAGTTATTGCGAATGGTGCTTTAATAAATATAGGAGTGCTCATACCTCTTTGAGATCTTAATTTTAATTTTTTTAATATAAATTCAGAAGTGGCATTATTGAATCACATGGTAGTTATATTTTTAATTTTTTGAGGAACCTCCATTGTATTTTTCATAGCAGCTGTACCATTTTGCATTTGCATTTGTGTTTAAAGGTTCCAATTTCTTTCTTTTTCATTATTTTAATTAATTTTTTATTAGCATATAATGCTAACAGCCTCCATGCTGTTTTCCAGAGTGGTTGCACCAGCTTGCATTCCCACCAATAGTGTAGGAGGGTTCCTCTTTCTCCACATCCTCGCCAGCATCTGTCATTTCCTGACTTGTTAATTTTAACCATTCTGACTGGTGTGAGGTGGTATCTCATTGTGGTTTTGATTTGTATTTCCCTGATGCCGAGTGATGTGGAGCACTTTTTCATGTGTCTGTTGGCCATCTGGATGTCTTCTTTGCAGAAATGTTTGTTCATGTCTTCTGTCCATTTCTTGATTGGACTATTTGTTCTTTGGGTGTTGAGTTTGATAAGTTCTTTATAGATTTTGGATACTAGCCCTTTATCTGATACATCATTTGCGAATATCTTCTCCCATTCCTTCAGTTGTCTTGGTTTTGTTGACTGTTTCTAAAGGTTCCAATTTCTATGCATCTTCTCCAACACTTGTTTTATTAGCTTGTTTCTTTTTTCATAATAGTGATTCTGACAGGTATAAAGTGACATCTCATTATAGTTTTGATGTGCATTTCCCCAATAATTAATGATAATGAACATTTTTTCCATACACCCATTGACCATTTGTATGTCTTCTTTGACGAAATTTTTATTCAAGTCCTTACCCCATTTTTGAAATAAAATTATTAGTTGTTTTTTTTTTTTTTTGCTATTGAATTATAGGAATTCTCTCTATATATTTTGGAGATTAATCCCTTATCGGATACATTCGTTGCAGATATTTCCTTCCATCCTGTGGGCTGCCTGTTCCTGTGTTGATTATCTCCTTTGCTATGCAAAAGGCTTTTAGTTTGATGTAATTAGTCCCACTTGTTTATTTTTGTTTTTATTGCTTGTGCTTTTGGTGTTATATTTATGAAATAATTGCTAATACCAATATCATGAAGATTTTCCTTTATGTTTTCTTCTGGGAGTATTACAGTTTTAGGTCTTAGGTTTAAGCTGATTTTTCTCTATGATATAAGATAAGGATCCAATTTTATTATTTTACGCATGGATATCCAGTTTTGTCAACAGCGTTTGTTGAAGAAACTATCATTTCACATTGTGTATTCTTGGCACCCTTGTCAAAGATCAACTGGCTGTATGTTTGTGGATTTATGTCTGGGATCTATTCTGTTTTATTGGTCTATATAACTGTCTTTATGCTAGTACCATAGTGCTTTGCCTATGATAGCTTCATAACATATTTTGAAATCAGAAAATGTGATGCTTCCAGCTTTGTTCTTCTTTCAAAGGATTTATTTGACTATTTATGGTCTTTTGTAGTTTCATATGAGTTGTAGAATTATTTTTTATATTTCTGTAAAAAAGGGCTTATGGATTTCGATAGGGGTTGCATTGAATCTGTAGCTCATTTTAGTATTAAGTCTTCTAATCCATGAGCACAAGATGTTTTTCCATTTGTTTGTGTCTTGTTTGATGTCTTTCCTTGATGTTTTGTAGTTTTCAGTATATAAATCTTTACCTTCTTTATTTAAATTACTTTGGTATATCTTTATCTGTAAAAATGTGGTCAATACAGCCCAGAGTGAAAATGATAAGATAAAGAAGTGGATAAAATTATTTTGGACCTGTTTTTGCATTTTTAAGTAAATCTTATCAGCATTTAATATGAGGTCCTGTTCATGATAGGCATGCTTAGTTTTCATTCTTTTCAAATCAGATTTTTACTTTATCTTATTTTAAGGTGAGTAAAAAACTAACTGTTGGGGTCAATATGCTACTTGGAAAGGAATAGCTGGGAAAAGGTTGACTTTTCACATTTAGTCCATAAGTAACCCTTTTATTTCTGCCTATAAATAATATGAATACTTGTTTGGGATGGCTACTGATTATTTAGTTCATATTACACTCACTTAATAAATTCTATTGAATTATAATTACTTGATTACGTTATTTTATAATTTGGTAGTGAGTTTAATTTGTAATTTATGACAGTGATTTATAATTTGACAGTTTAGAAAATTTTGAACAGCTTAAAATACAAGAAGCTGTTGCCTATCATGATCATTCAAAAAAAATTCAGATTTATTTCAAAAAGTGTTTACCTGAGGTTATAGTTAATTTCCCAAATGGGTAGTAATTATTGGAAATTTTCATTTATTCTTAAAGGAAAGTAATATATAATTTATAATCTTCAAGGGTTGTTCCCAAACCAAGTATAATTTCCCCTGATAAGTTATGAGAGCTAACTAGAAAAAGTGATGAGATGAC
The DNA here is from genome assembly GCF_964662115.1 of Mustela nivalis. Classification (NCBI taxonomy): domain Eukaryota; kingdom Metazoa; phylum Chordata; class Mammalia; order Carnivora; family Mustelidae; genus Mustela; species Mustela nivalis. The sequence continues at coordinate 65,318,393 of NC_139027.1, read as the reverse complement.
TAAAAAATACAGATGCTAAATGTTTCATCAAAAAGAGCAATCTTACAGAGAAAAAATTAAAATTCTTGAGAAATATTAAAATAAGTGCATAGCTATAATTCTTAAACTGGATGTAGTCTTACATTAATTTATCATAAAATTATCTGGCAAAATTAAATGTGGAGAGGCCGCATGAGAATTATGAGCATTGAATTATTCTGTTTTAGTTCAACTGTTCCAAGACATACTATAAAAAGAAGAAAAACTTAGAGGCATGGGGTGGCTCAGACAGTTAAATATCTGTCTTTAGCTGAGGTCCTGATATCAGGGTCCTGGCATCAAGCCCCATGTAGGGCTCTCTTCTCAGCAGGGAGTCACCTTCTCCTCCTGCCCCTCCCTTCTGCTCATGTTTTTTGCTCTCTACCAAATAAATAAATAGAAATCTTAAAAAAAAAAAAAGAAAAATCTAAAATTTTGTGTATAGAATGAAACTCTTATTTTTAAGTTCTGGGAAAGCATTTATAAATCAGTCTCATGCATGTTTATGGTTGTGTATATTAAGCTTAGTCAATATGGAGTAATGGTCAAGAGGGCAGGCTCTGGAACCTGACAGTTTAGGCTTAGAAATTCTTTCTTTCTCATTTATTAGCTATAGGACATGTGAACAAGTGGGAAAATTACTTAACCTCTTCCAGTCCTGGGTTCTTCACTTCTAAAATGGGGATCATAATAGTCCTACCTCATAACTGTTCTCAGATTAGATGTGTTAATACATCTAAAAATTTCTACCTGTTGTTATTGTTGTTATTGTTAATATTATTATTAATTCAATGGATCTAAAAATCCTACCTGTTGTTGTTGCTCTTATTACTACTATTATTATTATTAGCTACAGGAGAGAATTTTCTGGCCTATTACAAATAGACTTCTCAGTTTAATATATAGTTGGTGTTTGGAGAATATTCTTTCCTATCTATATCATTTTCTATGTCTAATTGACCTTCATGAGGGAGTTCTAGACAGCTCTGTGAGTGTGTGTGTGTGTGTGTGTGTGTGTGTGATCGGTTGCTAAGATTAAAAAATATAGCATACTATTTTATTGGGATAGGAATCTATCCTATTAAAGCAGTAGGAACACACAAAGAATAAAAATTATGAGAAGGTATTTATAACTATGTGACTTTGATAAAGAACTTTCTCCTGTATCTTGGCTTGTTTAAATTTTTTTTCAGTCATGTGAAATTGTGGCATTGGACTAACTCCCTAATTTCCTTCCTAAGCTTTAGATCTGTAATACACGACCCCTTGTCTGAAATGCTCTCTTTATACATCACTTTAATGATGTCTTGCATCCTTGGACACTTATAAGATGGTCCAGTGTAGAGTGGATCATCTCTTTTTAACCCACTCAGGTTTGTGAATGGAAACCACAGTCTAAGGGGTAAAAGCATCCAGAAGTGAAGTATGCAGTATAGTATGAGTATTAAATGACAAAATGATGATATAAAGAGGGAATCACCCAAACACCTTCAGTACTTAATGTTCATCAGCATTTACTAGCTTCTTACTGAAGTTTCTTTTCTTTTTTTCCTTTCTTCCTTCCTCCCACCCTCCTGCCCCCTCTTTCTCTCTTTCTCCCTACTTCTTTCTTTCTCCTTCCTTCCTTCCCTCTCTCTCCCTTCCTCCTTCTTCCTTCCTTCATTTCTTTCTTTCCTTTCTTTTTTTTTTTTTTTTTAAGATTTTGTTTATTTATTTGACACCAAGAGATCACAAGCAGGCAGAGAGGCAGGCAGAGAGAGAGGGAGAAGCAGGCTCCCTGCTGAGCAGAGAGCCCGATGTGGGCTCGATCCCAGGACCTTGAGATCATGACCTGAGCCAAAGGCAGAAGCTTAATCCACTGAGCCACCCAGGTGCTCGCTCTTTCTTTCTTTCTTTCTTTCTTTCTTTCTTTCTTTCTTTCTTTCTCTGCCTGCCTTTCTTCTAAGGAGGAGGAAGTTTATTGAATCCACCACAAGGGAGTGGAGGGCAGGACAGCAAAGGAGAGGCTATCTGTCAGAGCTGAAGTTTCTTTAGGTAACATTCCAGATAGAAGCTGCTGGAAATTTTTACCTTTAACTTTCATCTTTACTACTCTGTCTTCTCTCCATTTATAAAACTCTGTGGCTTAAAGGACTATTTGTTACAATTGTTGAGTGTCACCACAATCAAGGACCCACCATTTTCAAGCTACTCTTCTGGGTGTTGAGTCAATATTTGTTAATGTTCTAAATGCCAAGGCCTCTTGAGAACCTAAGAGGAATGTTGCTTAGGCAGGGAGAGGGGAAGGGCAGATTGACTCCTGGCCCTGTAGCTGTACAGCGAATTCTGGAGGTCTGGACTGAACGTCTCCAAAAATGTACCGCTTATTATCATGTTAACTGTACTGTGTTGGTGCCTGCCTCTCCCTCAAGCTGCTTTGAAATATTCTTTCATGTCAACACTGTAGAGGAGAGGGAGAATTCTTCTCTTTGAATTTGAAGAGAATTAAGGAAATCATGGAAGTGTAGGTCTATGAGGGCATGATGAGGCAAGCCATCAAGCTCACAGTGAGGGCTCAGCAAGTTGTTTCATGTTTTCCATTCATAGCTGCCTCTTCTCCGTCAGCAATTTTGAAGCAACCATAAAACAAAATAGGCTCGTTAAATATGAAGGGGTAAGTGAAGTTGGCAGTTGTACCTATTCAAATGGGCCTTCCTTTTTAGATGTTTACACTTCAGAAAAATGAACAGTCAGATGATGGATGAATGCCTGCTTATCAGTGGCTGCTCATGGCCTCTCTGTGGGGTGAGGGTCAGTTAGGGTCTGGATGTGGACATTTTGCTCCAGATCTAGCTCTAAAATGGTCCAAGAGGTTAATGTCACAGTGGAAAAGTAGGATGGCCTTGTCACCATCATTTCATTCACTAAGTTTGAATATAAGGTTGAAGACTGTTTCATGTTCTTTTCTAAACAATCAAGGGTATTTCTTCATGACTCTTCCTGCATGGACATGGGCTTAATTGTACTATCTCCCTGACAGGGACAAGCAATAGTTCTGATCTGTGGTCTAGCTCAACCCATCCATACAATCTCTGCAATGAAATTTTCTCTTCAGGGTGCCTGGGTGGCTCAGTGGGTTGGGGCCCTGCTGGCTGCTCAGGTCATGATCTCAGGGTCCTGGGATTGAGTTCCATGTCGGACTCTCTGCTCGGCAGAGAGCCTGCTTCCTCCTCTTCTCTCTCTCTCTGCCTGCCTCTCTGCCTGCTTGTGATATCTCTTTGTCAAATAAATAAATAAAATCTTTGGGGGAAAAAAAAAGAAATTTTCTCTTCAAATTTGGCTCTTTTCCTGAATGTACAACATCCACATTTTAATGAGCTGAGGAGGAAGTCAAGATACATAAGAGATAGTTTTAACTCTCAAAATCTTAGTCAGTAAGTGAGGTAACATGTGATGATACTCAGTAAATATCAATTTGAGCTGATCCTTGAAAGATAGAAAACATTTCTATGCTCTTTGGTCATTTGAATAGTTTGAACAAAGGCACAGAGATGTTTCCAATCAGTGGACACTGTTTTTGGTTTTTATTTTGTTTGGCATGAGTAGTATTTGATGCCTTTTTGACAACTTGCTTCATCTAGTTTTCTTGGCTTCTGTGTTACCACATTTTACTAGGTTTTCTCTTGTTATTCTAACAGCTTTTTTCAATCTGACCCCCAGGTTTCTATAACCATATAAAATCCTCCTGATGCCTGGTCTGTGTCTCTAGGCAGGTTCTTCTCTTAAAGGTTGGACCTATATATCTGCTGTGCACACCTGCATATTCAACTCTTACTTAAATACCTTATGTCCAGCATGACCAAAGCTGAACTCACCATCTTTTCCCCACTTCTGCATCCCTCAGTGTTTCCCGTCTCAGCGGTTAATGTACATCCAGTTACTTAAGTCAGAAACACAATCTTTGATTCCTCCCTCCCTATCACTCTCCATATGATTAAACATCATGCTCTTTTTATTGTTGCTTATTAATATTTCCTGAATATGCCCAGGTCTCTTCATCTCCACTGCCACTTCCTGAGTCAGCTGACCATCATCTTTTGCTTGAATGACTGCAGTAGCATCTACCTTTGATTTTTCCTCCAGCTAATTCTTTCTCTATAGTGTTACCCGATAAACCTTTTTAAAGCACAAACATGACCATGGTGGTATTTTTTTCCCTTAGAGTCCTTTAATATCTTCTATTTTCCCTAAAGACAATGTCCAGTTTCCTAAATAAGGCTACTTACCTTTCTTGTCCTGGCCTTGCTGACCTCTCTTGCTTCTTGCCACCACCACTCAAGCTCCCCGAGCTTCAGCCATTTTGAAGTGCACTTGCAGTTCTCTGACTCACCGGGTGAGTTTTCTTTCTCTAGGACCTTGAGTGTGCTGTTTCCTATCTAGCACATGCTTCTCCTTTGCTGTTTCTGTTGTCTCAGTTGGGAAATCACTGTTTATACTGATTCTAATGGATTGCTTACTTGTCTATACCTCTTTAGGTCAGTCAGTACCTCTTATAGAGTCTGAAACATTTTAGATATTCAGTAGATTTTTTTTTAATGAATAAGTGGTGATATATGAAGAATGGCAGATCACTCAGTTTGACTGTAATGTAGGATATAAGAAGGGCAACAGTGAAAGATATGAAAGAATGATGGTTGGTTGTCTTAGGTTGGTTCCTTGAACACAAATTCTGAAATAAAGATTTCAGTGCAAGAAGTTTATTGGGAGGGGCTCCTGGATGGCTCTGTGGGTTAAAGCCTCTGCCTTCGGCTCAGATCATGTTCCCAGGGTCTTGGGATCGAGCCCCGCATCTGGCTCTTTGCTCAGCAGGGAGCCTGATTCCTCCTCTCTCTCTGCCTGCCTCTCTGCCTACTTGTGATCTCTCTCTGTCAAATAAATAAATAAAATCTTAAAAAAAAAGTTTATTGGGAAATGCTTGTAGGGTTAACCCTTGTGAGGGAGTCAGGGAAGCAGGACAGGACAGAGGGACAAGTTGAGTCAAAATAAAGTTGCAGCAGGGTGATCAGCTAATCCCACATGCCACATAGAAGTTGGTGTAACTGTATAAAATTGTCCTGAATTGAGACAAGGGGGCTGGGCCTTTGTATTCCCATAGTAATCACTTATTAAATGTGGTCTGATTCTGGGGGGAAAACAAACCTTGGGCCAAACAGTTCCTTTTGGTCAATGGCAATTTCCGGGGAAGAATTAAACTCTGACTTGTCAGAAGCCAGCACTGCTAGCATCTGGTGGATGCTGGCAGAATGCTTTGGTACTGAGAGGAGATCTGGGTGGCATACTACAGCATCCTTGACACTATGCCTAGTTCATGCCAAACTGAGGAATTTATACTTTATTTGGTAGGCCTTGAGATACCATTGGAGGTATTTTCTCAGAATAGTAATGTGATTCAGACCTACATATAGGAAGATTAATCTTGCTGAGGTGATTAGATTAGACTGAAGATGGAGAAGCTGGAGACAGAGAAGACAAAATCTTTTGAAATAGCCCAGGTGAGGAAATAAAGGCTTGAGCAAGGGTGTTGGCATTGGAAATGGGAAAGGCAAGTGGTTGGTAATAGGAGATAAGGCAGTGCTAGAATTTGCAGGCCCTGGTGACTGGTTTAATATGGGAAGTATGGAAGTGTAAGGAGACTCAAAAGTGAATCTAAGGTTTTGAGCCTAGATGAAATATAAGAATAATGGTGCCAGTAATAGAAGTTTAAGAAGAATATAGGCATGGTGGTAGATTTCTTGAATTTGCAAGATGGTATTTTCAAATAGAAGTGGCCTACAGGTAACTGGAAAAACACGTTGAAATAAAAAGTTATATAATGATATGAGGATGGTCATGAAGCAGTTTAAGTATTAAATGGATAAATAAACAGTTAATGCTAAGGGAGATCAGAGAAGAGAGAAGTCCCTGTGGCCAAGAAGTCATCATGGAGGAGCTGGGTTTTTGAGTTGATAGATGGGGGTATGGGGTTAGGAGAGAGGGAGAAGGAATGACAATATTCAAGGTGGGGGCAATGGTTTGATTAGAGGCAGAGAGGTAGGAATATATTTCACATGTTCATGATATTGTAAGAAGACCACTTTGACTAGAGGAAAGGATTCATTGAAGGAAATACTGATTTAAAAATCATACAGTTGATTGTGGAAGGACTTGAATTACAGGCTGAATGACAGGGAGGTTAGAGGAATCCAATTTTTTTTTTTTTTAAGATGTATTTATTTGAGAGAGAGAGAGAGAGAGAGTTGGGGGAGAAGAAGAGGGAGAGCATCTTCAAGCAGACTCCCCAGTATGCATGGAGCCAATGTGAGGCTGGATCCCACAACCCATGGGATCATGAACTGAACTGAAACCAAGAGTTGGATGCTCAACGATCAGAGCCATCCAGACACTCCAGGAATTCAGATTTCTTTTCAAACTTTGTCTCTGTTTCTAAAATTTGGTTCTATCTACTGCTGAATGTAGGTGTTCATAACCCACAGAACTAGAACTTTCAACTTGAGAGATACCCTCTGTGATTTTTTTACACCCAAGTGGTTCTGATGTAGAAGACTACTGGTCATCGGCATTCTTTTTTGGGAGATTATATGAGGACACATTAAAGGAAAGTCCAGCCTGAATGTATTTCTGTGGCTTTTATATTCACAGTCTTTGCTTAGCTTTAATGAAGTGCAAAGAAATCTGTGGCCTAATTGGTCAGCTGGTATACTGGCTCACCCTGAAAAGTAAATATTGTGTATCTGCAAGTGGAAAGTCAGTATGTGTAATCTAGCTGCCTAGTCACGCCTGCTCCAAACACTGTTGAAAACTTTGACCAAGGGCTATAAAACTGTCAAGAGCTGGGGCCCACATTTGCTTCCACATCAAATAGCTTGTAACTGAAGCTATTGGGAAGACAATAGGGCATACATTTGACTTGCTGAGATCCCTTGTTTATTACAGAAGCATCTGGCAGAGTTAAATAGCTTTGTATTACATCATTTTTCATTTTTTGTTTTTTGTTTATTCTCTAGTTGAATTTAATATCGAAACTTGCCCCACCCTCTTCTAAGTACTCAGAATAAAAAGGATATCTTGATATCAGTGCTATAACTGCAAAATGGAATCTTCAGATTGGCACTTGGACCATTAAAAAAATAAAATAAAACAGAAATTTACTTGGTGCCTTTGAACATATATTTAAAAATTTCACCTTCTTCCAAGGTGATCAAGGGCTGCTATGAGACTTCCCCATTGCCATTTTGTGACATTCACAGAAAACTTATTTCCCATTTTTTTTTTTCATAATTTCATCAGAATGTTTGAAACATCTCTTGGGAAGGGGATGAAAATTACTGCTGAAGGCACTAATTCATTCTTTCTTTCTTTCTTTCTTTCTTTCTTTCTTTCTTTCTTTCTTTCTTTCTTTCTTTCTTTTTCTATTTTCTTCCTTTCCTTATTTCTCTCTTTCTTTCCTCCTTTCTTTCTCTCTTTATTTCGAACAGGAAGTTAATGGTGTTTGTTGAAGCCACATGGTTACTTTCAGAATAGCCTGCTAGATTTAGAACAAGTGATGGAGAATATGCCATTGATGTGCGAGCAGTTACTTCTGTTAAGGTAAAGTAACCCAGGCATGTCTGTAGCTTTTTGTACAGCTAATAGCATGAACTTTCACTCAACAGAAGAAAACATGTCAAATCTTGAACAATTAAAAAACAAGGCACTTGTGTACTTTATTAAGTTGCAACTGGTATTCAATAGCTCTGCATTAATCTCTAAGAAACAAAGGAGGATTTACTCTTTTAATCCATTGCTCAACCTTGCACAACTGATTTTATACTTCAGGCCACAGAAATGTTTACTGCACCATAAAGATTTTTTAATTCTTATATATTTAATTGTGTCCTTTAGAGACTTGGTCTAAAGTGGGGTACAGTTCAGTGATCCAAAAAGAATCATATAAGAGTTATGTATGTTGTGCTTTCAATTCTAATTAGAAATCTTACTTGTTTAATGCTTTGCTTACTCCATTTAGATCCTTAGTGTATCCAGACTAATTTTCACAGCTACCTTAGACATCCCTTTTAGTAACTTTTCACTTCTTCCCTATTTACCTTGGCTAGAGATGTGGAAGAGTCATCTCCAGACCCATGGTGTGATTTTGAGGGTACTAAGAATTCCTTGTTTCCCAAAATAACTCTCATAGGTTTGTTTGTTTGTTTGTTATACTGAAGTATAATTGACATACAGAGTTATATTGGTTTCAGGTGTACAGCAAAATGATTTGATGTACAAATGATGTACAATTTGATGTACAAATGATGTATGTTGCAAAATGATCACAAGAAGTCTAGTTAACATCTGTCACCATACACAGTTACAGATTTTTTTTTTCCTCTTGTGGAGAACTTTTAAGATCTATTCTCTTAATAACTTTCAAATATGTAATAATTTTTATTAGTAATATTCCTTTAAAAGGCACTAAAGATCTTGATGCAATTTGCTTGTTCATGGTATCTACTAGTCTCATCCCTAGTAGACAGGGTTTTGGCTTATTAACAGGTTTTTTTTTAAAAAGAAGCACAGAAAATATAAGTGGCCATACAGAATTAGCCACTGATCAGTAATGAGGTGGTAAGGACTGCAGGCTTTGGAGGCAAACTGATCTGGGTTATAGACCTTGCTCTACCACTTTCTATTTGTGTGGCATCTGTTTCTTATTTCTCTGAGGCTCAATTGCTTCCTCTTTCAAATGGGATGAAAATGTCCATATCACAAAATGAGGTGATATTTGTAAAGCACATCAAATGTCTAGCACAGCTTTAGACCACAGAGTATGGCGTATAATAGTACTTAGTAAATGTTAGCTCTCCTTATCACTATTTAGATAACCTAGGCATTTAAAAAAATGATTTTCTTGGAAAAGGCTAACATAGATTTGCTGACACTAAGGTATACCTTGAAGATATTTAAAAGATATGCCTTAGATTTTTAACTGAGGTACTAGCCTAAATCCCATTTTAGGAGATTAATGTGAACTGACCAATACCTAAATCCTTGCTCCCCAACCTCACTTAAAATATTTGAATCCAAACTGCTCTGGCAGCTTCTGCCTCTTGCATCTACTTATCTGATGTCTGGTACCGCTTACCTCTGTTGTTGTGGTAGCCAAAGTTTGGACTTTCCCCCTGGTACTCCAGTTCCAGAAAGTTTGGCTTTGTTGTGCCACCTCATCCATCCAGGCTTGACTCTCTGTCCTGAAATCTGTTTTTTTTGGCTTTGTTCTACCAGATCAACATTAATGGACCCATCTCATGGGCTCCATATAGGACACTAAAATGTTGAAGTTCTCAGTTAATGGGACTGGTGGACTCTATACCAAAATACTACTGAACAGGCACTCCTATGGAAGATTCTGGTAACCCACTCCCAGATTTAGTTTAATGCCTGGATGTAATTATCTATCATATTCCCAAGTCCCCTATGGCTTCCTTGAGTTTGCTTTGAATTTTTAAAAAAGAACTTTTTTTTTTTTAAAAGATCTTACTTATTTATTTGTCAGAGAGAGAGAGGGAGGGAGCTCCATAGAGAGATAGAGAGCACAAGCTGGGGGGACAGGCAGAGAGAGAAGCAGGCTCCCAGCTGAGCAAAGAGCTCCTTATAGGACTCGATCCCAAAACTCTGGGATCATGACTTGAAGGGAAAGCAGAGGCTTAACTGACTGAGCCACCCAGGCATCAGGATTTTAGAAGTAAAAAAGAACTTCTTAATCTGACATGAAACTCATTGTAAAAAAGGTAATAAATTGCAGATATAGGAAAGCAGAGGGAAGAGAATACAATGTTGTTTCAATCCTATCCCAGAAATAAGCATAGTTAACATTTGTTATACTTTTTTCTTCCCGTACATATATTTATGTGATTGAGACAGTATCTCCTATTTTCTACTTAACACTGTATCATAAACACCCCCTGCTCCATATAAATCTTTTTTTAAAAAAGATTTTATTTATTAATTTGACACAGAGAGAGAGATCTTAAGTAGGCAGAGAGGCAGGCAGAGAGAGAGCGGGAAGCAGGATCCCTGCTGAGCAGAGAGCCTGACTTGGGGTTCCATCCCATGACCCTGAGATCATGACCTGAGCCGAAGGCAGAGGCTTTAACCCACTGAGCCACCCAGGTGCCCCGACACTTACATATTTATTGAATGAATAAAAAAGTATTTAAAAGGTGACTTGCCCTCTTTAAAAATAAATAAATGGAAATGTGGAAATAAGGATTCTACTTATCCCTGAACATAAGAAGTACACTACAGAAAAGAGATAGAGAATTTTGAGGGGGAAATAAGGATGGGGGAGGTTAAGGGAGAGTTTCCTAACCCGTATCTCCCTTCCCACCTAGGTTAATGATATGCATGCAAAAGGCCTAAAGAGCGAGGTGGAGAGAAAGCAAGAAGGCAAGCTTCACCACATTAAACGAAAAGCAAACAATATGCCTATCAGCATCGTAAGATATACCACTCTGCTAGGAAAACCCAAGACAAAAGAATTATTAGACACAACAGTTCAAAGCACATTGCATCGGTCAAAATGTCCATCATCTTGTATAGAAATGTACCATTCTAAGAGAGAAAAGGAAAACTTTAGCAAAGTCACTCAGGAACAAGAACTTACTTTGTCTTCTTCATCCGGTCAACTCCTCTATCTGAAAGCCATTTAGCTCCATGCTAAGGATTGTGTGAAAGGACAATAGGGAGGTCTTTTTCATTGCTAAGGACAGGTACACTTTGAAGATGACACTCAAAAGAGGTTAAAATGAATCAACAAACAATTGTTGGACTTATGCAAGGGCATGTGAAGCTCATGTTAAAGCCACACACACAAAAATCTTGATCTCAGAGAATTCAATTTTAACCTAGGGGAAGTGTGGGACGGAAGGAACCAACATGCAATATTGATTTCATTCCAAAGAAAATTTAAGGGGGTAGAGATCTACCTCAAGAAGATTAAGTTAGTGGATGTTCTGGGGATGGTCTTTGCGATTCCAAACAACTACCTATGCTGTGTATTAGAAGGACAATAACTTGAATTTAAATAAAAATTTGAAGAGGAAAAAAAAGAAAGGTAAGTGTAATTTGGGACAAAGCGAGAAAATGTGACGCAAAAAATGATGTAAAATATGGAGGTGGTGCTAATTCCATGCAGACTATTACATTTGTAAGAATTGTATTTTCTGGATGCACTTTAGGAAATATGTGAACATTTAGGGAGATGACAGATAAATGGCTGGGTGTGTGTGTGTGTGAACATATTTAAATGGCAATTATTACTTCTGTGTAATTTCTTAGATATCCTTAAAAGGAAAGCTTAGAAACCATCTGAGAAGAGCTGATCTAGAGAGAAGTAGCATCGCAAATTTGAATCAGCCTGCCCAGGTTTATGGCCTGGCTCTGCCTTATACAGGTCATGAGACTTTGCACAAGTAACCTAACCTCACAATCCTGTTTCCACTTGTGCAGAAGAAGATAACAGGGATGCCTGGGTGGCTCAGTCTAAGTGTCTGACTCTTGGTTTCTGCTCAGGTCATGATCTCATGGTTGTGGTTCGATACCTGTGCTGCGCATTGAGCCTGTTCGGAGTTTTCTCTCTCTTTCTCTCCCTCTGCATCTTCCCCTGCTCATGCTGTCTCTCTCTTTTTCAAAAAAGGGAGGGGAAGAATAATAACAGGTCACAGGAATACTTGGAGCATTAGAGACACTATATCCAGGAGACATAAAAATATATGCCTACACAAAAACTTGTACACAAATGTTTATAGCAGCATTATTCATAATAACCAAAAAGTGGAAACAACCCAAAAGTCCATCAGCTAAAGAATGGGTAAACAGAATGGAGTGTCGCCAGAGGATGGAATATTATGTGGCCATAAAAAGGAATGGAAAACTGCCACATGCTACAACAGGCATGAATCTTGAAAAATTATGTAATTCTATTCATATTAAATGCCCAGAATAGGGAAATTAATAGATATAGAAAGTAGATTAGTGATCATTTAGAGCTGGGGGATAGGGGTAGAGTAGAGGGTAGGAAGATGATAGCTAAAGGATACAAGGTTTCTATATGAGCAGGTGAAAATGTAAAATTGACTGTGATGGTGCACATATCTGTGAATATACTAAAAGCTAGTGAATTGTATACTTTTAACAGATGACTTGTATGATATATAAATAATATCAATAAAACTGTTAAAAAGTTTTTTAAAAAGAAACAAAAATAGAGAAGGGATACAGAAAAAAATAAACGAAGCTCCAAGTAAAGCTAAAAGTAAATCTGAGAGAAAATTATTCTCAGTGGGTGCCTGGGTGGTTCAGTTGGTTAAGAATCTGACTCTTGACGTCAGCTCAGGACATGATCTCAGGGTCATGAGATTGAGCCCTGCTCCACGCTAAGCATGGAGCCTGCTTAAGAGTCTCTCTTCCTTGGTGATTCACAGACCTGTACCCCTGGGGATAAAAATATATGTTTATAAAAAATAAAAAATTAAAAAAAAAAAAAGAGTCTCTCTTCCTTTCTCTCTGTGGCCCTCCTCTCTGTACACCCCCATTAGCATGCTCTACACCCCCTCAAAAAGGATGAAAAGAAAATTATTCTCTTTTCCAGTGGAACACTCCCATTCCTAGAATAAAGAATATACTCATTTGCTAGCTTCACCATTGAGGTAGAAACTGCTAGCTAGTGACCAAACCCATTTTCTTATCTTCTGGACACAGCCAGACTCTATTTCCCAGCTTTTCAAAGGAAAATGAGCATGGTAATGGAAGCCACTTCCAGGCCTGTCTCATAAAACGTTTTCACATTCCATCCATCATTGATCCATCTTTTGATGTAGATGAGCACAGTGACCTTGGAAGACATTTGAAGATGACAGAGCCCCAAAATGAAAGGAGTTTAAATTTCTGAATCTCTGCTTGTAAACAATTGCCTGCCTATCACGTTATGGGAGCCAGAAACCTAGCTCTCTCATTGTCTATGTCCAAGCCATTATTGAGTTCATTGCCTCCTATGTGTATTGAATTTGTTACTTTCTCTTCATGCTCTCCACCAAACACTTTGTCCAAGTGAACACCTCTTTTCTCGGGTTCCTAGCATAACTTTCTAAACGGCATCAGTTCTGGTCCTCTTCCAGTTTATCAAAACTTGTTTTTCTTCTACTACCTACACTGGTTCTGGATGCTAAGATGTTAGGACACATAGTATTGTGATAAGACCATTGGATTGGCCTTGAGCCTTTGTGCATACTATCAACACAGAGGGTAGTAGGAATATTTCTGAAATCAGACAGGAATGAAATTAACTATATATAGAAGTGACTGTGAAACTCAAACAAATGCACCCTCCTAACTTAATTTTTCCAGGTTAGATTCCCAAAAATCCTTGTGACCACTCCAGTGCCATCCACCGTGAAAAGAAATATGATGTGATAAAGGAGGAGGGGCAGGCAGGAAGCAGGCAGAGGCTAAGCAGAAAGAGCAGTCCTAATCAATTCAACTAAAATATATTACTCTTGCAAATTTTACAAAAATATGACCATGTGAACACATTGCTAGGTCCATTCAGGACCTTGGAAGAGACGAGTGTATGGGAAGGGTCTTAAAGATTTATCTTCATTAGCTTCTCTGAAAGTTCACCTTTGAAGGGCAACCATTTTTTTTTAAAGATTTTATTTATTTATTTATTTGACAAAGAGAGAGAAAGAGAGCACAAGCAGGGGAACAGCATTCAGAGGGAGAGGGAGAAGCAGGCTCTCTGCTGAGCAGGGAGCCCGATGAGGGGCTCGATCCCAGGACTCTGGGATCATGACCTGAGCTCAGGGCAGATGTTTAACGCAAAGCCCTGAAGGGCAACCACTTTTTTTTTTTTTTAAGATTTTATTTATTTATTTGACAGATAGAGATCACAAGTAGGCACAGAGGCAGGCAGAGAGAGAGGAGGAAGCAGGCTCCCCACTGAGCAGAGAGCCTAATGCAGGGCTCCATCCCAGGACCCTGGGAACAAGACCCGAGCTGAAGGCAGAGGCTTTAACCCACTGAGCCACCCAGATGCCCCGAAGGGCAACCAGTTTTATACAATAGTCTGTAATTGGACTTGTGATGTGCTTTGTTATCTCACAGGCTCATGGTATTAACTATATGATTCCACTTTACATAACTTCTTATATGTCTTTGTGTCTATTTCAGAACCCTGTGTCTTGGATGTGGTTGGTCCCTCACTTGTGAGGTAGGTGATTCTTGGAGTGGAAAACTAGAGTAGAAGAAGAGAAAAGAAGAGTAAGAAAGAAAACAAAAAAAAGATGGAGAATCAACAAAAAAAAAGTCAGGAAAGAGGTTCATGTGATTTGAAGCCATCCAGTCAGTTATGCATGCTTCAGGTGTCAGACTTATCACGCATTGAGCTGACCTCAGTCAGCAGATTTTCATGCCTCCTCCAATTCCTTTCAGTCACTTGAGTTTACTGGGGCTGCATTTGAAATTTCTAGCTCCCTGACAGTATCCTTCTGCAGGCAGTTATAAGTGGGTGTGGTGTTAGTGCCCCTGGGGCAACCCCCACAACAGAGTTGGAAGTTAGTAGATAAATGGCCCAGCCTCGGCAGCTAGGCAGCTTCTGGTGGGATTCTTTTGAGGTAAGTTTCACAAGATTTCTCAGAGGCTCCCTAGAGGAAATGTGTACCAGTTATCTATAGTAGTGATTTACTCATTAACTCATTTATTGGCATCTCTCTTCTCCCTGACTCATTTTCCCCACTTCCTTGCCTGTTCTTTCTGAGTTAACCTCTCAAACTATCCACACTCAATTCTTATGTCAGATTTTGCTTTGGGGGCAATACAAACCAAGACACCTGATTTATTTTAAGTCACAGGCAAGTAATTTACCACTCAAAGAGAGAAATGTAATCTAAATATTAAAATACAAAAACATGGAATACAGTTTTTAAAGGAAATAAACAATTTGGAGATACCAAGAAAATGCAACAAAATTATTTATTTGTGTTATACGCATCTGTTTAAAAATAATGCTGAGATTCTGCAGAAACTAATTTAGTTTCTATGGGAAGATAAAAAAGAACTGAATTCTTGCATTCAGGTCTTTAAAATTCTCCTGCATTTGTATTCTGACTCTGGCTTATTAAAGGGGTCTGTGCTCCATTAACATACACATGCGCTTACAATATAAACAGCTTAACTAGACATCTGTGTTGACTACATACAAGAGGCAGTTAACTTTTAGCCTTGATTCTGTTCAACAATCTTGATATTTTAGTCTGCTGGCCAGATGAAACAAGATTGGTTTTTTTGGTACCAGATGTGTCACAGTTTGGGTTTGTATTTTGCAGGTGCTCCCCCCAGCTGGGAGGATGGAAATGTGCCATCTTTCTGAGAAGATGATTCGGGATAGAAATATAAGTCTGTTAAAAATAATTCGACATATTAATGGAAGGTTTTGTCCCTTGTGGGCTTCTTATGCATACCATATGAGCAGACCAGCAGCTGTTCTATATTTTAAAAGAAGAGTTAGAAAGTTAGAAGCATACACCGCTGTTCAAAACATAAGCAACATCTTGGAGTCATGGAAACAGGATTCAACAATAAACTTGTATTTGTGAAGCTTCCCAAAAATAATAATCCCACTGGGCTGTGTTCAGGTGGTCTTAAGATGCTGAACAATCTTCCTATTTCCATCATTTGGCTTCACTAAAACATCTCCCTTGTAGAGGCAAAGTGGTAAAAAAGACTTTATTTATTCGATATGGGGATTGGTTTCCAACTGATTTCTGCCCTTCAATATTTATATTTTTAAACTACAGTTTAAAAAAAAATTTTTTTAATAAACATATAATGTATTATTAGCCCCAGGGGTACAGGTCTGTGAATCGCCAGGTTTACACACTTCACAGCACTCACCATAGCACATTCCCCTCCCCAATGTCTATAACCCCAGCTCCCTCTCCCTACCTACCCCCGCCAGTTTGTTTTGTAAGGTTAAGAGTCTCTTATGGTTTGTCTTTCTCCGGATCCCATCTTGTTTCATTAAATTACAATTTTAAAAGCCCTACTTGTTTTTACCATTTTTATTTAAACACAGTGTGAACGAACTAAAAACCCCACAGAGGACTGAGTTGTTAATAAAATGAGGCATCTTATCTTACTCTGGGTGATGATATTCATTTTTTGTTCCTTCAGAAATCACCTAATGTTAGAAGGCATTCATCAAAACCCATGCCCACTTCTCAGGTGAGGTAACTGAAGGCCACAGAGATGAAGTGCCTTGATCAAGGTCACTGAACCAGATAATGGGAAATTCACAAACAGAATGCCTACCTATTTGTCAATAAAGTGCTCACTTTAAACCGTGAAAAAAATATCCCCTAATGAATATTAACCAGTGTCAAGGAATGGCAATAATCTACACAAAAACCTCTAACTTTATACTAATCCTATGGAAGGAAGGACTCTGCAAGTGTTTTGGCCCAGCTTCTGAACCGGGAGAGTGTTAGCCTCACTCCCTCTTCACCACTGTTGCTCTCAAAGCTCCCCCAGGCAGAGAGCTACATCTGGATCTTTAGTAATAGACTTTTTCTTTTGGGAATTGCTGTCCTCTCCAATATAGTAAGGTCTACATGATTGGTCCTTGACTTTGAATTTCTTGAGTTTAGGAGTATTTCGTGTAACACGATGACTTCTGCCTCTATGGAGTTTTTAAAGAGAACAAATCAGCTAAAGTTTAAGAAAATAAATGAGAATCAGGTTGGCATCTGTGTTATTTCAACACAATTGCATGTAACAGCAGTGGTGACAACTGGTCACAGCAATCAGCAAAGCTGGTCCACGATTTGGGGTGGACGCTTTGCAGGAAAGAAAGCGATTGCTTGCTGGTGTTGAAATTTGGAGTATGGCCCATGAAGGAACTTAATCTAAATCAGAAGACCTGCATTCTAGGCACAGCACTGTTGCCTAACAAACTGTGACCTTGAGCAAGTCTTAAAAATAAAATGACCTGACTAGGTGGCATCTGAATTTAGAATCCTATTATGGTTATTGTTATTAAAAAGAAGTGCACCCATGTAATAAGAGGTTTTATGTTTAGAGGGAGTGGAGATAGCAAGTTGTTAAAGAAATCAGTTAAGAGGGAAATTTTGCAGCTGAAGGGATCTTATTTTGGGGGAGGGGGCAGTCTTAATAACCAAGAGGCCTTTCCTAATCACTGTCCGAATGGAACTGTCCAGTTATAGAGCACGGAAGTCTCTGAGCCCAGGAATGGTTAACAGAATGGTGAAGTGATGGAAATGATCCAGTTATGTCTTTATTACTGAAACTTACTAAGAATATACATATTTCCAGGGAAGCATGTTTGGAAGTGTGGGAACCCATGGCTGGACTTTTTTCACTGGTGAAACAAGGCAAAATGACTTTTCATTTAACATGAGTATTTCTATTTCAGTATCAGTGAAAAGGAGCAAAAACATGCATAATTTAACAGACCAAATAGCAAAAAAAAATATTTTGAATTGTGATTTAAATATTTATAGCTAGGGTGCCTGGGTGGCTCAATTAAGCAACTGCCTTCGGCTCAGGTCATGATCCTGGAGTCCTGGAATGGAGTCCCACATTGGGCTCCTAGCTCCATGGGGAGTCTGCTTCTCCCTCTGACCTTTTCCCCTCTCAGGCTCTCTCTCACTTTCTCTCTCTCAAATAAATAAATAAAATCTTTTTTTAAAAAAAGTAAAAAAAAAAAATTATAGCTAAATTGGTCCTTGGCCCCAATTAATGAACCCACAGTGTGAAGATCTATTTTGGGGAAGGCACTATGAATCTTCTCTTCTACCAATGTCCAGTGCTCCCAATAGTCACTGGACACAAGGAGTGCTCAGATGCTTTAAAAAATTTGGCAAATTGAGGTAACTTATCTGTCAATGCAGCCCAGGGGTAGGGATTAGTTACAGTTGTTAAAACTGGAAAAGCTCCTTCTTTCAATATCTCAGTTTAATGGATAAAGAAAGCTAAGTATTACAAGTGGTTAATGTTAGAGCTGATTCTTTTATAATACATCACACTCTTAAACGTTGGAAAGGATTACTATAGAAGTTGCTCAATAAATGTTTGCCTCTGAATAATCATGATTCTGGGATGTATTTGTCTTGTAATTCCCATCTATGAGAGCTGGTTTAAATCAGTGTTTCTCATTGAGAAGGGGAGGAGGGAGTCATGTGTAGTTCGAAAACAAAGCAGGTCTTTGTCTTACTGGTTTGGTTTGTTTTTAGTGAAGATGTTTACTTTATTTTGAATTTCAAATGACATTAAAAAGAGAACAGGAGATTTTTCTGTTTACTGAGGATTGGTGTACCTGTAAGGGAAATTATGTGTTAGCTTTCCAAATCTCTTTCCAGGATTTTGCTTCTGAGAATGAAAAATATATATTTTTTTCACTAGCTAGTTTTTTTTCTATTCTTTTTTTTTAGTTAAAAATGAAACTAAAAATGGGTGATTTAGGTTGTGAAATTAGTGGATGAGTCATCTAAGAATCAGTTTCCTTTTTGTAGCTAAGACAAAAAGGAATTACAGGTGGGAAGAACATATCAGCTTATGTTCCTCAGCTGATGAATGTGAAACAGGGAAACTGAAGGACTCCATAAAAATCTGCTTTTTGCTTCTTTTCCTGGTTTTATTCATGCTAGGACCTGTATCCCCACTTTACACATGCCTTAGAATGCAAATAGTGTATGTCCTCCTTGTAAAGAATAAGGAGTTAATGATTCCTTTAGAATAGAGAACATGTAAAGAAGGACCAAAGCCATCATAAGCATGTTCTTTTTTTTTTTAATAGTTTTTTTGTTTTGTTTTGTTTTTAAGATTTTATTTATTTATCAGAGAGAGAGGGAGAGAGAGCGAGCATAGGCAGACAGAATGGCAGGCAGAGGCAGAGGGAGAAGCAGGCTCCCTGCTGAGCAAGGAGCCCGATATGGGACTCGATCCAGGACGCTGGGATCATGACCTGAGCCAAAGGCAGCTGCTTAACCAACTGAGCCACCCAGGCGTCCTATCATAAGCATGTTCTAAACCACCATTGGAGCTAGACATCTTGACGCCATGACCCCTGCTTCCAAGGAATAACACCTAAGTCCTTGTCTTTGTTCTAACTGGTTTCTGGATGCCTAAGAGGACACATACACCAAACCAAAATCCTCAACAAAAACCTCCAACCCCAAGCAAAGACCAGACTCCCACCTTTCCTTTCTGAGTCTCCCAGACACTCCATCTGTATCCGCTCTCTCTATGTTTTCAGTAAACTCTGCTCTCACTCCCTGCTGGCTCACTGCAAGGACCCTCTTGGCTTGTCCTATGGGACCCCATTCTGGCTCCTTGGACCTGGTCTGCCAGCATCAAAATGGTAAAATGTGGTATGTCTACACTATGGAATATTATTTAGTCATAGAAAGGAATGAAGTACTGATACATGCTACAATATGGCTGAAACTTACAAATATCATGCTAAGTGAAAAAGCCACAAAAGGGTATCTCTTGTGTGACTCTATTTATATGAAGTGTCCAGAAAGACAAATTCAAAGACAGAAACTAGATTAATGGTAACTCCTGCCACTTTGTGGGTTGGGGAATGAGATGTTACTGCTAATGAATATGGGGTGTATAATGGGTATGGGACTAGATAGTGTTGATATTTGCATAACATCGTAATATACTAAAAGTCACTTAATTGTACACCTTTAAATGAATTGTATTGTGTACTTTACAATTAATAAGGGAATCACATCAGTGACATTTCATTGTATCAACCCTTCTGATCTGTCTATGATTTGTGAATAGGGCTAGGCTTTGGGATGAAAGTGCAGCCATTTTGCCTATAGTTAATGCTTTCTTTTAGTTTCTGTCCTTTTTATGATTTATTTATTTTAGAGAGGGAGGAAGGGCAGAGGGAGACAGTCTTAAACAGACTCCACCCTGAGCAGGGAGCCCAACATGGAATCAGTCTCACAACATGGGACTGAGATCATGACCTGAGCTGAAACCAAGAGTTGGATGCTTAACCGACTGCCCCAGGCAGGTGCCCCTGCAGTTAATGATTTCTGTATCTATCTATCTATCTATTAATTATTTTAATATTATTAAAAAAATGCAGTTTAAAAATTCCTATATATTATAACATGTTTTATATCTTAATTACATAACACAGAAATAATTTATTTACTTATATATTTACATAACATATAATATCAAATACATTATTCCATAATATATAGGATATAATTATATAATAGTAATATGTAATTCTACAATATTATATGAATGCTTAGAAGTGGGGGTGGAGGGCCAGGGCTTATATATAAATATTTCAGAGAAATTTCTGTTTCTTCTTCTGTAATTCTTTGTAGAGTTATAGATAAGAAACTGTCTTCTTACTTAAAAGTGAAAGTTATTAGAGGTCTTAGACTTTCTTTTTAAACTCTCTCCACTCCCATCACTGATTTGAGAACTGTGTCCATCTGTAGAAAAATCAATAGACTGATTAAAAACAGAGAAGTTTAGATCAAGCCTTAGTTTATCTGGACTGCAAGTACTCATGTGGACGGAGTGACGGGAATGCCCTCACCAGCCCTGCTGTGTTGAGGCTGCTGTTCATTCTGCTTCTTTGTATGGCTCTTGGCCAGACCTGTTCTCTCATCTCTGTTTCTGTGCCCCTTTAACAAAAGCCCATCCCCTGTTCACATAAGAAGTTTGTGTTTTGTTTCTTGATTTCTTGGTGAACTGACTTTTTGACAACTACTGCACATTTAGTCAACACTTTGAGAAACACCTGTTTCAAGGCTGAGCTTGCCTGGGTGTCAGAGGTTACTCATATGTGTTTTGAAACTGGATATAAGAGAAAATTGGCTGCACCCTTCTTGTGGTATGATTTTAGCAGTCTTTCCTCCTCCCTTATCTCCTAGATTATCTATTAGAAAAAAACCAAATGGACGTTCTTGTTCTAGCAGCTATAATTAATTTTTTTCCCCAGACAAAATGATATTGATTACTGGTTACACTTAAAAAAACCTCCAAAGATAGAGTGATCCTCTAAAAGAATATTTATTTTTATTTAAAAATATGATACATCAAAGTGAAGCAGTTACACTTTAAACAAATAATACATAAAACCTTTCCTTTGAATTCAGAGGGAGGGCGGTTTGCTTTAGTTCACGGTCACTCTGGATGCTAAGAATAAGAACCATTCTCATTTTCTTCCTCTGTGAGCCTCACATATAAAGATGAGAATTTTAGTTATAAGTGAATCTCTAGAGTTTTAATTTTATTCAGAAGCTACAGTTTCCTCAGTACAATACCTATTAATACCTATTCTTCATTTTGCTCTACATCTTGTGGAATACCTGAATTCAGGGATGTACTTACATTTACTGAGTGTTATACATTGAGCTTTTTGTCCTCCCCGAGAATGTTGAAATCCTAACTTCCAAGGTGATAGCATTACAAGTTGAGGCCTTTGAGAGGTAATTAGGTCATAAGGGTGGAGCCCTCATCAATGAGATTAGTACTCTTACAAAACGGACTTGAAGAGAACCCTCTCACTCTCTTTCTAGCATGTGAATATACAAGTCTGCAACCTGGAGGACAGCTCTCATCAGAACATGACCATGCTGGAACTTTGATCTTAGACTTCCAGCCTCTAGGGTGGAAGAAAAAAATTTCTGTCATTTATGAGTCACCCTGTCTATAGTATTTTATTACAGCAGCTTGAACTGACAAATACATTGAATTTGCTTCTTCAGGTCAACTCCAATATAGTTTTAAAATGATTTGTTTTCTTATCCCTCTGTGATGTCTCAGTATAATAATTGTTCTATGGATAACTTATTCACTTTGGGAATTTTGCTTACTGTTTTGTTCACATTCACAATAAAAAATTTCTGACCAAATTTAAAATATTCAACAGAAACGAGCAAATATACAATAATTGTTTATTACTAAGTAAGTAATAAACAACTGTGTTTAGACTGATAATGAAAATAAAAACAATACAAATATGGTAGATCCTCATTTTCTAAAGAAATATATCTTTATTGACTTTTTCCATTTTCTTAAAAAGCAGTTAAAAAATTCATTCTCGAACTTGCATGCTGTTCAGTGTTACGATGGTTGCCTCCTTATGAGACTGTCAGTGGAGCTGTGCTAAGTTTCCTTACGCACCACAGAAGATAATCATTGCTTTGATCCACTTTGACAGAAAAGAATCCAAGTTTCATTGGCTAGGGTATGCTTAGCTCTCTTGAAGAAGACCAGTTTAGTGGATTAATGTCTAATTTATATACAGTAATAAAGACAAACTTTGAATCTTTACAGATTAAATGCCCACTTTATACCATGGTGTAATTGTTTGAATTACTGGTGAGTGTACAGCATATAGATGTAGATGTACTAGATACGTCTATAAATAAAATAGTGCTTTATGGTAACAATATTCTTTGGCTGATTTAAATGCCTATAGTGGACTCTTTGAAAAGACTAAAATGAAAATGGCCCCACTATTATTGTCAATCTTAACACTGAGCTTGTGCGGAAGGTTCCTATACTGTTCACGGTTAGCATCTCCAGGTCCACGATATATTCTCTTGGTCCTGATAGCGACTTCACCAGCACAAGCATTGCACTTACAGGACTTGTTTGCTAAAATAAAAGAAAAAAGAGGGAGGGAGAGAATAATTTTTCTTGAACTGAAGTTTCTATTATTTAAGAGTATACCAAGTCCTATAAGAATTAGGGAAAGAATTTTGAGGGTAGGATAAAAGTCACTACTTAATTCCTTCTTGGTTTTGACCTTTCTTGGTTCTTCCCCCCTTGTCCACACATAATCATTAGTTCCATGGTCCTGGGACCTGCTTTCTTGATAGTTCTGTGTTTTCTGTTCATCCCTCTCTGTTAATGTTTCTCTTCACTTTTATTGAGTAGTACCAGCCTTTATAAAGAGTGAAAATCTGATAATTTTTTTGAACAAGTAAAGAATGTTATTACCTTTCACTTCTTAGCATTATGCATTTGTTTACATTCTAGTAGCCAAAGAAATGTAAATATGTAAATAGTTTATTTCAATAGAACATAGCAAATGCTAAGATACATGAGGTTATGGAGGATATACATGAAGAAGACACACCAAGGTAAAAAATACAGGGAAAAAGAGGAGGAACCTTGAAGCATTGAGGGGAGACTTTTTAATGTCTGAGGAGAGTCACCAAATATAACTGGAAGTTTTATAAAGAAGTATGTTCAGAAGAAACTCATTCATTTTGATGAAGAATGTAATGGGTACTGGAGGAGCAGGCAGGCAGGCAAGCAGATGTGTGAATCTGAATGCCAGAGGAAAGCAGGGGTACAGACCGTGGGTTAGGATTTAACAGTTAATGTCTAATGGGTGGACATTTAAACCAGGGGAGAAAATGTATATGTGCTAAGACTGGAACTAGGAGAAGCCACTATTTAAGGAGTGGGCAGAGAAGAAGCCATTGAGGGAAGCTGAGAAGAAACAGATGATGATGTGGGAAACAGATGAATGGCCAGCAGTATCCAAAAGAATAGTAAGGCTGAAGGAGACTGGAACTCAAAAATGCCCTCTGGAGGTGGCAGTATGGATGTCATTGGTGGCTTTTTTCAGAGCAACTTCAGTAGGGTAATGGGAACAGAAGATTGAAGGGTGACTAGGAAGTAAGAATTCAAAGACTGTGTTTATAGGCTGTGTTTTAGGAAACCTGGGTGGGAAGGGAGAGGAGAGAGAGGGCAACATGTAGGGGGAGGCAAGTTGAATACGTAGGAGGTAGATGGGAGTTTGATGGAACAAAGTTCTAGAGGAGATGGAAGCAAGAATATAGGTGGTGAATTAGCCTTGATTGACAGAAGTAAAACCTCATCTTTGGAAAACTCAAGGGAGAAGGTAAGAAGGAGGACACATGAACCTAAATTTGTAGGGGATGAGTGGAAAGTTCAGGTAATTCATGTCTCTTGGCCTCAGCTGTTTCAGGAGAGTAGGAGGTGAGGCCACCTACTTAAAAGAAGGGTCCAAGCTGAAAGGATGTCCAGACTGAACTCACTTTCCTCTCTATACTGGTTCCTTCTTCCCTATCTTAATAAATGGCTCCATAATCATTTACTGTTGCTCACAACAGAAACTTATGTTGCTTTGGTGCTATCTTGGTGCCTCCTCTTCCTCCACCTCAGCATAGCCAATGATTCACCAAGTCATGTAGTTCTTCCTGTATCTTCATAAATCTCTCCACTGTTTTTGGACTCACTGCTACTGCTGTAGTACCCCATTCTCTTGAACTACTAACTGGTCTCTTCATTTCTATTCTTGTCCCACTCCAATCCAGGCTCTGCAGTGTAGCCAGACATCATTTTTTAACATGATAATATGACAGCCATTCCTCTACCTGAAACCTTAATATGATCTTTAAGGTATTCTGTGATCTGCACCCTGCTCATCTCTCCAGGATCCTCTCAAGTGACTCCACAGGCAGTACTCAGGAGTTTCAGACCAACTGGACTGCTTTTTACTCCTTCCATTTGCTAGTCTTCAACTGCCGGTCTTCAGTTTAAGTCTACTTTTTCAGAGGTTCTGGACCGCTTCTATCTTCTTAGCAGTTGACTGGGTAGGCACTCATGAATACTTGCAACAATTGTAATATTCAGCATACTTGAGAGCACTTGCTCGGTGTCTTGGCCATGAGCTCCACTGGGACAGGGATTGGCTTGGTTTTATTCACTGTTTTATCTCTAGGACCCAGCATGGTGCTTGACCCTTGAAGGTAATAGTAATACCTTGAAGGCACTAGTTGAATTAATTCATTCATTTAAAAATATTTTTTGAACAACTGCTCTGTGCCAGGTATATTCCTTGGGATGAGTATAGAAGAGTGAATAGGCAGTCTTCTCTCATTATACCCACACTGTAGACCATACAAGAAAATAGGCTCAATAAGGCATAGATCCTGGGTGGTATGGATGGGGAGAATGGTATTCTACCTTCAGTTTTATGTACTACTTCTTTACACTATATCCTCTTTTCTAAGGAGAAAGGTTTTCTCAGTATTCTCCTAAAAGGAATATAAATAAAATCCTATATTCTATAGATCCTTCAAAGATCATGTCCAGTATCATGACCATCAAGAAACATTCTTTAACTGTTCAGCCAACATTAATTCTTTGATATCTTGGACCATGGAATTAAACAAACACAAAATTACCCCCTTCCCCCCCCCCCATAGATGTAAACTTTTGCCACATGTAATATTTAAAGCTCTTTAAAGTAAGGAAATATATATTACATGCACCTGGCATGGGACTGAGCATATAGTAGGAGCTTAATTAAGGTCTGATTATTGATTTTAATGCATCAAATACCCTCTACACAAGTGGATTTTCAGTAGAAAAATTTTGTAGGATTTAACCCAACTACTTCTTCAATTATGTGATAAGAAATAATCTTAAAATGACTTTTTATTTCAAATAACTTAATATTTAACTCTGGGATTAGCAAAATTGCCAAAGTTTTATATCATTCATGGAAAAAAAAGATTTTATGTGAGAAAAACACTGTGAGAATTTATACTTGAAAATATCTAGTCGATTAATGCACTGATAGGAATCATAAAACTTTTAAAAGTGCTATGTTTATTGCAAGGAAAATAAAATGCTGGAACTTTGCTTAACTGTTGATTATGCTAGTAATTTTATTTTCTTAAATAATAACTAAAAGTTCAAAGTGGAAAACTTTTTAAAAAAGATTTTGAGATGAACCTCTTTTATTGCTATGTGTTACAAATAATGTTATTTGTTTGGGCTAGAATTATTAAACTGGCATTATCTGAACTGCATCAAATTCATTTAGAGTATACTTCTTACAAATATCTAGTATACCTCAAATTTAAAGCATGAAATGTTAAAGAAGTTTATTCTTAGCTATTAGAAAAAAAGAACAGTAATAAATTTTGGGTTGGATTTTTCTCTTCAGAAGTTGGTCATGAGAAATTAATCATTTCTAATTTACTGGCAAAGAAGCAGAATCACATAATTCTGGAGTTGGAAGGGAACTTAATATATCAAAGAATGGGATAAACATGTAAACATTAAAAATCTGTAAACTTTACCACAAGGATGAATTTCCCAATTTATTTTTCATGTTCTTAAAATGAAATATTGACTTTAAAATTTGATTAAAAATGAAGAGTGCCCAAAGGAGTTTTGAGAAAATTATAACTTGATGAATAACATCCTTAGCGTGAAACAGTTACCGGAACCCTGCAAACTGCTTGGTGGGGTGCCATCATTTGCACATGAAGTGGTGAGCCCTATTTAAAATATGTCAGGATTTTCACCTAAAATGACCTTGCTGAGATGTTGCCTGGGGCCTGGAAGGCTGAGGCACTGGAGTCAGGGAGATCTGCTTGGAAGCCCTTAGAGGGATGAGGGGGCACAAGAGCCAGTTTAAAGGAAGAGAGGCAAGGGCAAGGGGAAGCAAAGATAACCATGAAGAAAGAAATGGCAGAATTGAGAGAAAGATTTCATATAGGCAATGAAAGAAACGGAAAACTCAAAGGTGACCTCACATTGTCTCCCTGGGAGTTTGCAAGAAGGCTGCAACTATTGGCATATTTGGCGCCGGGGGTTGGGGTCATTGCTCAGAGGCTTCTAGGATTCGGTTTTGTTGTGAATGTAAATCATCTTGCAGATGTAACAACAAGGAATTTATGGTTTTTGAAAAGCTCTCCAGGCATTATTTTTTTCTATGTACAATGAAAGAACTATCACTGATTTGCGGTATCTATTTGGAGTGTGTATGTATGTGTGTAGGCTTGTGTTCTACTGGTCACACACAACTCCATTAGAGCCTTCAACTTGATATCTGAGTGACTTTAGAGAAGCTACTAAATATGTGTCTCACTGTTCTGCAAAAATGGAGAAGAAGTATCAGTATCTATCTGACAGTGTTACCAGGAGGATCCAGTGAGATAATGCACACAGGAAGATCTTACACAAACTCCTTAAATGTTAGCTTTCCTTCCAAGTGAATACTGCCAAACCACAGCAAACTTGCACCTGTCCCAACAGCTACGGCTGCCCTCAGGGTACTACTCACTCTTAGGTAGAACTCTCCATTTTCATTTCCAGATTTAATCCGAAAAGTATTGATGGTGTTGGCATAAATGGTCGTGGCCTGTATCTGGAAGATGTCTGATGGCACAGACCTATCCGATCGGATGCTCATGTACTTGTAGACTATAGACTGGGGAAGTTCTCGGCACACCGCACTTGAGACTGGGCAAACACATCGGCTGCGGAGAAAAACAAAAGTATTTCCCAGTTTAGTGTGGTAAGATCAGAAGCTTCTCACTTTCAAAAGCTCTGATTTTTCTTACTTCTCTGATGTTAGAACGTAGGGATCTTGACAAGGATTTCGCGGGTAACAACGGAAGCCACCATGGTAATTCCAACACATTTCATCTTCCCGACATTCATTTGTGGTCTCACACTCGTTTATGTCTGTAAACACATAAGATTAAAGAATTTACTGATGTGAGAAAATTGTATAATACTTCGCAGCTTCACTTCTTGTGCTGTGCTTCCCTTGGGCCGTGTAATCTAGTCCCAGAGCATCAAGTCTCCACCCGCATGCCTTGCTTACCAAAACCACACCTCTAGGCTCTACCTTTCTGGGAAGCTCCTGAGTCCGTCAAATGCCCTCTCCTTTGGTTTTGCTTGCTGCTTTGCCCGTGAGAAGGCCCTCCCCACCCTAATGATAAAAATCTCATCTAACCAGCACACTTCAAGGCCAAATTGAGAAGCCTCTTCCTTCCTCAGCCTTCTAACCCTCCAGGCAGAATTTATTCTAATCATTCAGTGCACTTATCCATCTCTTATTTAAGTCCATTTTATCTTAAAATTAACAATTGCCATATCTATATTCTTAACTAAATTATAATCTCCCAAGGGCAAGAATTGTTGTCTTTCACTTTTATATAAGGTCTGTCAATGGCTAATGTCTGGCTTTTGAATTCAACAGTTGAACAACAGGTGCTTGATAAAAAGATCATAAAATGATACATATACACAAATCTGCTTGGAATGACTCAGCTACATCTGTCCTCAATTAAATGCAACTAACTCAGGTCCTACTCAGTCTCACGTCTAAAAGCACATTAAACTTAGCCCAGATCCCCCATACAACCTGAATCTGTCTGGATCTGTTGCACCTTGGGTGGCATAGCTATTTAGAGACAGTGTGGAAGAAGGTGAATTAAAGAAGGGGCTGTGGTGAGAGGCAAGCCAGGAAAAGGCAGTGCGAGTAAGCCAGAAAGGGAGAGAGTCCCAGAAAAAGAGGGCTGTGAGAAGGCCAGGCTGGATACAGACTGGTTTGGGACTTGGGAATTAGGAGCCTCCAGATGACATCTGAGAGAACACTTCCACTATTATATTTACTATAAATATTATAGCCATTATATTTACTATTACAACAGCAACAATGAAAACTATATTAATATTCACATTCCTGGCTATGTCTACCTCCCTTTACATTTGAATAATGATTTAAATTTTATCCATTATAAGGCTTTTCTGAATCTTTCTGCTTCAGTTAACCAGACACTTTCGTTCATTTATTTACTCATTTCATAAGTGATTTACCCAATCCCTGCTGCAAGCCAGGAAAGGGCTAGCTGCTGGGGTTAAATCTGTTTTTCCTATCAGAATTCTCATACCCCATGTTCTTTTTGGAGGGGCCTTTATTGCTCCCTTCTTTACATTACTGAAATCTGCATGTTTGTCTTAACCTTCTCATTAGCTTATAAACCCCTTTAGGGCAGGACTATGGTATCCATCTTTACATCCCCTTACCACCGAGCACTAATGCACTCAGGGGCACCTGGCTTTTAAGAAATATGAAATGAACTAAGTTGCTCTTCACACAAATCATGTAGACATAGGTGAGAGAGATATTATCTCTACTTGACATGGAGGAAAAACAAATAAGGGTTAAGTAAGTGGCTCAAGTTCAAACAGGTAGTAACAGGCATCTTTCCACTGTAAGGTAGTACATCTTCTAAATGAAAATAATTCCATGCCTTTTCTTCAGAGGAAAAAAAAAATTCTTTTAGTTTCCAAACTGGCCAAAGCTATCTGGAACCTAAGAGGAGACTGGAAAATTTCCAAGAGTTTCCAAGGGTCAGTTATACAAAGTGTCTTCTTTTGGACTGGCTATGGCTAAAGAAAGAATTTAGATCCCTTAGAAGAAAGCATAATTGACTTGTCCTTTCAATATTCTTGACTTC
This sequence comes from Mustela nivalis, assembly GCF_964662115.1. Lineage (NCBI taxonomy): Eukaryota > Metazoa > Chordata > Mammalia > Carnivora > Mustelidae > Mustela > Mustela nivalis. The sequence continues at coordinate 65,288,991 of NC_139027.1, read as the reverse complement.
TCTGAAAAAATAAAGATGCTGTTAGCTACAAGTTAAACTAAGACTGGTTTGTGACATAGAGACCAGGAATGGCAAAGGCAAAATAATTTCATTCATTACTTCCATTAATTTAGAGCCTAGCATAATTAATACCTTAATCCTTCTGGAATGTTTTTCAGGAATTATCAATAGTATTAAAATATTTTATAAATGTGCATCTGTGTGCATGTATATTCTCTGTCTCTGTTTCTCTGTCTCCTTCTCTGTGCACCCCTTCCACCCAAACACACAGAGTTTTCATTTTTGCAAGGTTGTGGAAATGAGCACAGTTATTTCATCCTCAAACTAAGCCTTTTGGTTTTACTTTAGTCTATGAATGAGTTTGGGAAGAGATAATTTTAGTGGAGAAAACCAATTGCTTTGTACCTTAAAAGAATGTTAAGTCTCTCTCATAAAAATGTTTTGGCTTAACTAAACATTCTGGAGCTGCATAGCTTCAAGATATGACACTCATGAATCCCTTATTTGCAATTCCAGTGCATTTTACTCCTTTAATTGTAACGGATATGTTTCCATACACATAGAGTAGGCAGGTAAGATTCTACTGTATGTTAATTTACTTCTGTCTTTTGCAGAGTACCAAATCCACTAATGATCAGAAACACAGAGACATTTATTTGAAGGACTCCAGGGAAATGGGTTAAGATATCCCATTGGCTAATATTTTCCTCCATGTAATATTCATTTTAAAGGTTTCAGTCTCAAAAATAAAATCACTGGAATGCAATGTTTTTCTATTAGAGACTCTAATTAGCATTAGAGTCTCTAGGACCCTGGAAAGGGGTATAAAGGTGTTCATTGTGCAATGAACGGCATTCTGATTATGCTCATACTTAGTGGTTGGAGTCTAGTTGAATGATCATATGCATACTATAAAATCCCAGGTCCTGGGTGTTTCTCTGAGTTAATATTCTCCTGTAAAACTATAGACTGAGAATCCCTAGTGTCTCCTTTCCTTGATTTTTTTCCTTTCTTAAAGGATTTTACTACCATTGTTATGTCTTTTCTCAGTTCTGATTAAAGGGGACTTTCTAGGGCAGATTTGCTGCTAATCATTTCTGTTGCTAAGTAAGTTTTATGAAAACACCTTGGATTATAAGGCTTTATAGTTTACAAATAATTTTTATGTATGTTATCTCATTTCATGCTCACAACTCCCTTTTCCAAATGAGAAAGCTGAGGCTTAGAGATGTTTGATAATTTGTTCAAGATTATACAGCTAGAAGGTGGTACAGCTAGGACTCAAAAAAAAATTTTCTGTCTTCAAATTCAGTCATTTTCCCCACTCTTTCACTACTTTATGTAAATGTAAGTGTCTATTCTAGCTTTTCTAGGATTAACTATACTTTTGATTTTATCTGAGCAGAATTTTCCCTGTTAAAAAAATTTGAAACTACATTGTAGCATTGAGGTTTGTAGGTATGAAGACCACCTGAATGTTTATTTTAAAACTGGACCCTAGGATATTAGCTATTTTTGGATCAATAGTTTTTTGGTGAAGAATTTATGCACATTTAAATACACATGAGGCTGATTTTCTCAGCACCTAAATTACTACCCAGTTTATAATCTTGGTGTTTTAGAGGGTATGAGACTGGTTTGAGGCTTGTCTAACCCACATATTAATTTTATTCTCTAGACTCAAACTCATGGTGAAATATTTTAATAATTTAATCTTTTTGGTCAGGTGATTAGAAGATGTATATGATAGAGATTATGTAGGCTATATAGAAGAGGTATCAATATTTTATTAAAATTTTTTGTACCTTAAGAAAGAAAAACAATTACTTTAAGTTTTAAGAAGTCAGTGTTGAGGTGTCTGGTGGCTCAGTTGGTTAAGCGACCGCCTTTGGCTTGGGTCATGATCCTGGAGTCCTGGGATTGAGTCCTGCATAGGGCTCCCTGCTCCGCAGGAAGTCTGCTTCTTCCTCTGACCGTCCCCCTTCTCATGCTTGCGCATGCATAGTCTCTCTCAAGTAAATACATAAATAAATCTTTTAAAAAGTCAGTGTTAACTGAATAATTCCCTTTTTATGAGATGTGCATATTGTAATATGAACAAAAGAAAAAGAGCTCAGATTTTATTCAAGAGAGAAAAAGTGAGAGTCTATGGTAGAGAATCTTAAAAGTTTCTCCCTGCTTTTACTGGTTAAAAATGAACACTTAACAGATATGAAAACAATAAACTCACCCTGACAGGTTCTACTTCTCACCACTTGGTATCCCTGGGGGCACATACATGAGAATTTCCCAGGTTCATTGACACACTGATACTGACACAGGTAGCTTGAGGTTCTGCATTCATCAATGTCTATTGAATCAGACAAGAGCAGGGACAGAGTTGAAAAACTTACAGGTCACTACTTTGGTAATAACTTTAAAGATAAAGTAAGACGGTAAAAATACTGCAAACTCAAAAACAAATATAATACTTTGTAAGATGCTTGAGGGAAAATTCTATAATATCAGCTCATTTCCTCTAGAACTTCACCACACAAAGAGTTTTTTTTACCATCAGTTTTAGTCAATCACTGATGAATGTTTGGCAAATCTTGGACCTAACCATACCAACTGAGCAGACTGAATGAATTGGGAATTAAGGGGAAGAATGCTTTGCATTTCTCAATTGGTGATGTCCTTGTAGTTTGCTCAGATGTGCAGAGGCAGCTGTCCAGAGCCAGTCCCTTTTGGTTTTGAGTATAGTGGCATGATATGAGGCCTCCCTGGGTGGGGTATGACCTTCGTGGCCCCAAGTAAAGCTGGGAGGAAGTCAGAGACCTCAAGTGTCAATGGCATCCCCCTCAGGATGTCTTATGCCTTCTGAATTGCACAGTGGAACATGCATGGGCAATGGACTCTGAAGGTCATCCTTCCAATTAAATGGCCCTCTTTTTACTCATGTGAAAAGTGAAACCGAGGCAACTTAAGAAATATGTCCAAGTCACACAGTGGCAGGAGGAAGACTAGAGGACAGGCCTCTTGGTTCATATTCTAACGTTTTTGACATGTGATTACCTCTCTTCAAATGTAAATGTGCATACCAGCCACCTGGGATTCTTGTTAAATGCAGCATCTGACTCAGTAGGTCTGGTCTGGGGCCTGACATCTGTATTTCTCCCAAGTAGAGACAAGGAGGTGTCAGTGCCGCTGGCCATCAGATCACTTTGAGAAACAAGACACTGGAACACCCCCTCTAATTATTAGACAGCCTACATCTAATACTTCAGTTATTTTGTTCCTTCTTCTTTCTCTTTATAACATGCTAAAAAGGCAATTTTATAATTGAACTTAATTATCTGGATTTTAAAATAGAATTTCCATGGTGAAAAATTTGTTTTCATAAACAGGTACAAAATTGGATAAAGCAACAGCAATTATACAGATTGAACTGTTATTACAAATTATTTGGAAAATATTTTACCTTCACAGTTAAGCCTGTCACTGCTCAGCTCATATCCTTGATTGCACTGACAGATGAATGAGCCGAGAATGTTGTAGCATTGCTGAGCACATTGATTGCTAGCATCACATTCATTTATATCTGAAAGGAAACATTATATACATTTATATATCTATGTCTTAAAACATATCCTTGCTTTTTTGTACTTATGTCATTAATGATAAGTGAATGATTCCTGGGTTGGATTCTTTGCCCTGCGGAAGATCACTGGAGAATATCCACTCAGGTTTCATATTTGTTGGAATAACTTCAAACGTCTGTCATGTACTTCTTTTAGAAATACCAGAATATTTATTTCTGGGAATGACAGTTAGTTTTGTGTTTGATGAATCTTTCCAAAAGAATTTAATGATTCTAATAAATATACATTCCAGTATCTATTTTCTTTTTATTATTGTTCAGATGCAAAGTGCCAAGTCTATAAATAATTGATAGAAGACATTCATATTGATACAGTCTCTCAGCATGCTGTGGTGAAGATTTATCTGTGCTATTTATTACTTTTTAAATGGGTTCTGTTAAATTCCATTACAATTATAACATAAGCCGTTGAGACCCATACAGAGTTTTGCAATGCTCTAAGGCACTGAAAATATTGTGAAAAGGCATTTTTCCTGCACTAGATTCTTTCCATGTCATGCCAATCCTAAAACTGTGTGCTATGACACTGCATTCTGAAAGGGGAGAAGCAGCATGTAAAAATCAGATGCACTTTCAGTGAAAATTTATGTACTTGGACTTACAATAACCCATTGGCACCTTCAGCATTTATATCACACACTGTTGACTAATTAGTGTGTGTATATCAATTGATCTGTAGTTTTTTATATCTTTGATACACCCACAGAGGATAACTAACACCAAGGTTAACAAAGTTTTCCATTCACATCTTGATGTGTTTTAAGAAACAGATTGGTTATTGTCTTTTCAGCTTAACGTAGGGAAGATAATGCCAGTTCACTCAAGAGCACAGAAAACTGGAAATATTGCAACATGCCCTGATGTTTGTTCTGAAGACAGAAATCAGTCACTATGGCAGTTTCCCCAAATCTTACCTACGCAGGTATAGTTGTTTGCGGCCAACTGAAATCCAGGACTGCACTGGCAATAAAATGATCCTGGTGTGTTCACGCATCTTTGGTGGCAATATGGAGGGATGGTGCATTCATCTATGTCTAGGTTATCAGGCACACAAAGAGAACCACATTATTGACTATCCACAGCTGTTAGTTCTTTAGTTCTCACTGGAACATTATCTAGAAAACCTAGCTGGAGAAAAATCTCATTTTCAAGGTAATTCTTTCCCTCTCTTTCTAAATTAGGATTTGCTTTTGAAAAATATACTTTGGTTTGCATTCTGCAGTTGAGTGAGATGTTAAAAACAAAGACTTCATAAAACTGGTTGAGTGGGTTGAGATTTAAAGACAGAAAAACAATGAAGACTATTTCACACATGTTTGTATATATATATATATATATATATATATATATACATATATATATATATATATGAATATGTATGTCAGTTTGGGGATCTAAAAGATTATCTGTAATTACCGAAGGGAAAAAGGACTATGGAAGAATCAACGGATGTAGCATAAAACTAAGAGAAAGGAGGCGTGGCCTGCCGCTCAGCTGGTGACGTTGGCCAAGTAATATAAACATTTGGCTTCTTGTTTTTTTTTTCTTTTGTAAAATGTGGATAGTAATGCTTGCTATGTGTATCTTACGACATTTCTGTGAGAACCAAATGAAAGAACACTGTGGAAGGAGGAGGATGCTGAACAAATTACCTCTTGAGAGTGCCCTCTGACACTCTGGTGAAATGTTCCAGGCTGTGTTCTTCTCAGATAAATATTTCCAGCTATAAAATGGTCAGTTGAGAATGTGTGGAGTAGGATCAACATCTTAGAAGCATAATAAAATTTCATTAACTCTACACTTTGTGACAACTCTAACATGGCGTGTGTAACTTGAAATAACAATCATGCATCTACAAAGTAAGACAGCAGGGACACTACCTTATGGTAAAAAACGAAAACAAAACAATTCTTGATGCTGAGTCCCTCTAACTGAAACTATGCTCAAGTGGCCTCAGGGTAACCTGGGATGACTTTTTGTTCTGGCACTTACTAGCATGGCCTTAACCTCTCAGAGCTTCCATTTCCTCTTCTGTAAGTGGTAACCCAACAGTGTGGTAGACTTTTGGGGAGGATAACATGAAATTATATAGACAAACTTCCTCATAAAAAACAGGTAAAAATAAATGACAGCTATTATTAATAGACTGCCAAATATATTTGATTTCACTTCAATATTGAAATAAAAGGTAATGACATTGGCATGGTTTTCCACCTCATTTATTGAGGTGTCTGCTCAGATGTCATCTCAGGGAGGCCACCTCTGTCCATCCATATGAAATGGCTTCTTCAGTCGCATCTGTCCTTTTTTACTGCTTTGTAACCATTTTTTCTTTCTCTGTAGCCACTGACACTCCTTCCCATTGTGTTATGTGTTTATTTGCTTCTTATCTGTCTCCCTCACTATAATGCTTGGCAAATAATACCTGTCTCCTCTTTAGGTGAAGGTAGAAAATTTTTTGTCTGTTCACTGCTGTGTGCTTAATACCTGGAACAGGGTCTGGCATAGTAGGTGCTCAATAAACATCAGCTGAGTCAGTGTAGACTTTATACTAATTAAGACCAATTTTAGCATAGTTCTTCCTACTACCCAGTACTATAGCCAGTTGCCAGTATTGACAGCTAATTTGTATAAATGGTCCCTTTTAATAGTTCTGTGAAGAGTGTGATTCTGTAAAATGTAGGCCCAGCACTTAGAACAGTATCTGGTACACAGTCAGCGCTCAGTAAATACTTGATGAATAAATGATGCCTGTCTTCTCAACCAGTGAACATCCAGTGAATCATTGTTATTTTCAAGCACTGTGTTTGGCACTCTAGTTTTATAATGATGATAAATACATACAGTACATATTATTGCATGGAATGATAAGATCAACGGTAGAAAGCTATACAAGGGACAGAAAGCACCTTTCTGCTCAAGGTGTGATCTGCTGACTACTGTTGGTCCTTGTACTATTTGGACCAGTCTGCAACAAATAACTACAGAAAATGAGGATATGTGTTTAGGAATAGCCATTTGTGTTACCACAACATTTTTACTATAGTGTATAATAGTATTGACCTGCAACAGACTGGAAATTTAAAAAAAAAAAAAGAAAGAAAGAAAGAAAGAAAGACTCATTTAGATTTGAGAAGTAGTGAGGTAGAAGAGGGAGTAACTAATCACGGCTGGGTAAATCATGGAAGACTACCCAGAGGAAGTGACCCTGAGCTGGGATTTGGAAACTGAATAGGAGTTTGCCAGGGCTGCATGTTCCTGGTGCTGAATGATTTTATGTAGAGGCACTAAAGTGTGAAACTGTGTGATGTATGTGGGGAACTATAACTAGTGGACAAGCCTGCAGTGTAATATTCTGGGGGGAGAAAGGTGTTGATACAACAGAGCTGGGCAAGAATCTGATGGAAGAAGACCTTAGATGTTCTGTTGATGATGTGGATTTGGTTCCGTGGGTGAGGGGAACAGCAGGGATGCCACATAATTAGATCTGAATTTAAGAACATTTCCTCCTGCTCTATCATATAGGGCTATGGTCATACATTTTACTCCCTTTAATTGCTCCCATAGTAGGTTGAGTTAGTTCTTTTTCTGTACTTTTTACACCCTCAATTGTTTATTTTCCTGACTAATCCATCAGGCAAAACTTTGGTGCCTGTGGTGTTTTCTACACAGTCTTCTCCTAAATCACAGCTTCAGTCACACAAGGCCTGGGCCTTCCTCAGAGGCTGAGCATTCGCTCCAGTACCTGGACAAAGCCCCTGGTGAGCAGAACTGGGACAGGGCCCATGACGGGCTCAGTGTTGACATTCCTGACATCGACAGTGAACATTCTCAGGCGAAAATTAATGCTAGCTTCCTGTCCCCACACTCTTATCCTCTGTTCCAAAGAGGAAGTAAAGCCTCCTCACTGATGTATGTTAAAAGGTGGTATGTAAATTGCTATTAATATCATATAGATAGAATTGACACAGGGAGTCAGTAAGAAAGTTTTACTCCTATTGCAGGATGAACCTCTTGACTGAACTTAGAACACATTTACTTTTTACTGTTCACTTCTCATTTGCCAGTCAATCTCCTCACACTGTGTTCTTCCAGTCATTAAAAAATGCACAGAGCAGGGCACCTGGGTGGCTCAGTGGGTTAAAGCCTCTGCTTTCGGCTCGGCTCATGATCCCAGGATCCTAGGATCAAGGCCCGCATCGGGCTCTCTGCTCAGCGGGAAGCCTGCTTCCCCCTCTCTCTCTGCCTGCCTCTCTGCCTACTTGTGATTTCTGTCTGTCAGATAAATAAAATCTTAAAAAAAAAAAACATGCACAGAGCATCTACTTGGCAGGCACTTTTCAGGTTCTGGGGAAACAGCAGTGACATAAACCAGACCTGACCCCCGCCCTCAGGTAGCTCAAGTAGAGCTCTCAAGTGGAGGCACGTGATGGACTTGGCTTTGCCTTCCCAGGACTGCACCCATGTGCAGCATAATGAATATTTTGTATGTGTCTGTCAATTCGTCACACAATGATAGCACACAGCTCTTCTACCCAGCTCTAAGCACTCCCACGCATGAGCTCCTGAGTATGTAAGTCATTTGTCCAAAGCCTCAACACGAGTCAGGAGTAGAGCTTGGATTTGAACCTCATCATGTGCCCTATAAGCTATGCTGTTTTATGAACCAGTGAATGAAGGTCACATAATTAATGTTGTGGTACTACAGCCTCCAAACAGCTAATTTAAAATTATTTTCTTGGTTGCTTTTGTGGTCCCATTCATACTCCAAATTTTTGTTTTTGCTTAGTCTAACATGTAGGCAACACTTTGATATCCAAAATATGCTCACCCTTTAAAGCTAGCTCTTTCTTGTTAATGTGGAAAATGGACCAGGAGTCAATGAAAGAATAATAAGTTGTTAGCTATCCCTCTCCAAATAAATAGGAATGCTTTGTTCTGAACGACTGAGGTTTAAACAAGTAAGAAGTCTAGAACAGGATCTGGGTTACTGCTCTGCTGTACTTACCTACACACTGCTCTCCTCGCTTCTGGTACCCCGGGAGGCACTGACAGGTGAAGGAGCCTCGTAAATTGATGCACACTTGGTCAGTTCTGCAGTTGTGAGTCCCTGCAGTGCACTCGTCTATATCTGGTAAAGATAGCCAGCACAGACCTTGAGTTGGTTGTGCAGATGTTACTATTCCTCCATTTAAAAAAACCCAAAGGAGTATAGTTGACACATAAGTGACATTAGTCTCAGGTGTACAAACATAGTGGTTCGACAACTCCATACAATACCTCATACTCACCGTAAGTCTAGCTGCCATCTGTCACCATACAATGATACTATTGCAGTACCATTAACTTACCTTCCCTCTGTTGAATTGTCATCATACTTTTTCTTAAAGAAAGTTTTTACTTTATTCTTAAAACAATACTCTGTAATTTTATTATATTAGACATGTTTAAAATAATAAATGATTTCAAGTGTTCAGAAAAAAATTTCATAGGAGCCATGCTAACATTAGCCAGGCCTGCTTTGGCTCACTTCATTTTCAGAAATGAAACTTTTGAGACATAGCTAAAGACAGTGAATTTTTATCTCTTTACGCATCCACCTACCACTGTCCTGGTAGGTGTGAATCCTTCCCTGAGATGTTTTTATACTTTTATTATAAATCCATCCTTTAGAATATACAGTGTATCCATTAGAATATACAATGTTGTTTTATGTGTTCTAGTGTAAATTGTATAATACTTGCTTTTTCTACCCAGTATACTGCATTTGAGATCATTTATGTTATCTCTAAAGATCTGTCCAGATATAAATCAGACTTTAATACTGCGCATTTTCTGTTGCTTTTTTTTTTTTTTTTAACTTTAATTGCAGGGTTGCCTGGGTGACTCAGTTGGTTGAGTCTTGATTTTGGCTCATGTCATGATCTCAGTGTTGTGGGATGAGCCCTGAGTCAGGTTCCACGCTCATTGTATAGTCTCCTTGAGATTCATCCCTCTCCCTCTGCCCCTTCCCCCCATACACTGCCCCCAAACAAAGAAACAAACGAACAAATAAATCTTAAAAAAAACAAAAAACAAAAATCAAAAAAACCCCAACAAAACCCTTTTGGAGTGCCTGAGTGTCTCAGTCCGTTAAACATCTATCTGCCTTTAGCTCAGGTCATGATCCTCAGCTGGGAGCCTGCTCTCCCTCAGTCCCTCTACCCCCCTGCTCATGCTCTCTTTCTCTCTCTCAAATAAATAAAAACAAATAAACACACACACACACAAACAAACAAACAAAAAACCCCTTTCATTGCAAATTTCAAGATGCAAAGGATTCAACTTGATCATATTGTTCTAGGAGAGATAGACTGGTGTAGTTTAAAATACAATATTTTCTCCATGCACTTCATTTCAGTTTAAAAAAAAGATATTTCCCTAAACCAGTTCTATAATCTACTAAATGTGCCCTAAGGAGTAGGTAGATTATAGTTTTAGAAAAGTAAAATATGCTCAGTCATAATATAATAAATCTGTTATAATGAATTTCTTTGGGTTCAAAATGTGATGTGAATTAGTGCGCGTGCATTCATATTATAGTAATTTATAAGTGAAATTTAATTTTGCCTTCTCAACATTACCTTCGCATTCAATTAACTCTCTCCCATTATGAAGTTAAATAGGTGAGTTAAGAAGATGAAAGGCTTATGTGATTTTGGCATTCTTCAACAACTGAAGAGTCTAAGCTTTGTTAAAAAACATCGTCCAATGAAAGAAGATGGAATTGGGAGGGAGACAAACCATAAGTGACTCTTAATCTCACAAAACAAACTGAGGGTTGCTGGGGGGAGGGAGGTTGGGAGAAGGGGGTGTGGGATTATGGACATTGGGGAGGGTATGTGCTTTGGTGAGTGCTGTGAAGTGTGTAAACCTGGTGATTCACAGACCTGTACCCCTGGGGATAAAAATATATGTTTATAAAAAATAAAAAATTAAAACAAACAAAAAAAAAACAAAAAAAAATCATCAAACTTGGAATTCCTAGATGACAAATTTTGCATGAAAACGAAGAGCCTTAGATCATCACTGTGGCAAACCCAGGGTGGTGCTTTGGAACAGGCAGTGGGCTAACATTCAATACAACAGATGAGCCATCAGTAATTAGAATGTCTTCCTTAATTCCTGCCTTCCCTTAAAGAAACTCAGAGAGTGGTTCCTGCCGTGTTGCCTTTTAAGTCTATTTCCAAGGAGAGCTGTTGCACCAGTGTAAAAATGTAGGAGGTTCCTGTCCTGTCGTAAGAGAGTTGTCCTCAGATATCGGTTTTGAATGATAACAGAGATTCTTTCCAAAAGAAAGAGGGAGGGGAGATGAAAAATACTCAAGGGATGTATGGCCGTTTATTGGATAATACCCTATAAAAGCATCTACTTACTTCACATGATTCTTTGAACGTGGTTTTAAAGTTGTGGTGAACTTTTTGTGTTATTTTTTTTTTTTCATTTTTGCTTTGACATCCATCATCATCATCATCATCACTATTTTCAAATCAGTGATTCTAACTCTGTCCTTTTAAGGTACTGTGCAGAAGTGCCACGATCTTGCTTTGAAATTATCTGCTCTTTTTTGTGCGTCTTATTATATTCTCATATGCACTTGATGAAAACATTTCTACTGGGGTTTCTTTCAGAGCTTTATGACTCGCTAATGCAGAAATGATAGCAGAATTCCTATTGTTTTATGTCAAGAGCATCTGCCAGCATTTGCAGTGATAACAGCCCTGAGAGATACCGAAATGTGAGATTCAGATGTGGCGAGTTTCCTCAGTCCATGCTGGCAGGAGATCAAGGACTGGGGCTGGCTGCTGCATTTTCTAAGGGAGGGCTCACCAGTGACTGGCTTTTCTTTCGGAGACCTCTCTGCAAACCGCCCCCACCCCATTGCATTCCTGATGTCCTACAATTTCCTTCCTACTTTCTTGTTCAGTTCTAAGGCTCTTTGATAAATAGGCTAATATTTCCAGTGGACTTAATATATCATTAAATGGTTTATTTATTTATTTATTTATTTTTAAGTTTTTTTTTTTTTTTTTTTTTTTTAATTTGACAGATAGAGATCGCGAGTAGATAGAGAGGCAGCCAGAGAGAGTGAGTAGGGAAAGCAGGCTCCCGGCTGAGGGGAGAGCCAGAAGCAGGCTCTATCCCAGGACCCTGGAATCATGACCTGAGCTGAAGGCAGAGGCTTTAACCCACTGAGCCACCCAGGTGCCCCCATATAGGTTTTAAACATAAAACTGTGTTACCTGGACCTACCCCTTCCTAAGAACCAGGTCCGTTGAACTTCTGAGAAAGATTATTGAATAAAAATATTAGGCGAGTTAAAATAATTCAATAATAAAGAAATACCACTGCCTCCACTACCTTTTCCTTTCTCTAGCAAAACAAACAAACAAACCTGCTCTAGGACTCACCACACCTAACATTGACTGGTGATATTTTTAACACACTTTGTATATACTTGGACTCACTTTAATTTTTTAACTCTTTTGGATGAGAAACTTCCTGAAATTCAATAAAACACAATTGCATGAAATCCCCTCCAAGAAATTATTCCAAAGGAGTTGAGTGCAGGCTTTGTCATATATGTTGAGCTGGATCTGCTAGGAAATGAATGGCCTACATTTTCATTTACAACTTCTCCAACTCAAACTGAGACAATTTATCTTCTCCTTTGCTATGAGCAGTTTATCTAATGCTGAAGGACACATCAACAGGATTTCTTTGAACTATCTTCGATTATACTACCAATTCATACCATTATTTAAATAACACAATTTTATTATTTTAAAAGTTGTACTTTGAGACGCTGTTATTACTTACTCACAGAGCATATGTCATATGAGGCAGTCATGTAAGAATTGTTACACATGTTAAGCTCTCTTACACTTTTTTTTTTTTTTAAAGATTTTATGTCTTAAATAATCTCTACACTCAACACGCTGTGCTCAAACCCACAACCCTGAGATCAAAAGTAGCTTGTCCCACTGGCTGAGCCAGCCAGATGCCTCACACTTTTTTTTCCTTCTTGAGTGCCTTTCTGTTAGTCTTAAACATCAGGAGGTTGACGTGATAAGTCACCAAAACCTACGTCTATGTCAGAGACTTGAAGAATATCCATCCACTTGTGCTGGTGTATCAGAAGACCCAGTTTCCCCAGGTTTTTCATTCTATGAAAGGCCTCTGTGTTGGGAGTATCTTAAATGGCAAAAGCACTGCTTTATTCATAAGGGAAAGGACTCAGGTCAGCCATGATTTTCATGGTAATCTAGGAGAAAGTACTCCAGGAGAGGTGTTTGTTTTTTTTGTTTGTTTGTTTTTGTTTTTGTTTTGTATTTAAACAATCTACAATTTATCATCAAGAGCGAAGCTTACCATGTTCTTAAGCAATTAGTTAACACATTCCCTAGGCCCTGCTTCAAGCTCTTTGAGGATGGTGTCTATGTCTTACTTTTTTCTGTACTCCTGATGCCTAGCCGAGTGCATGAACCATTGTGGGTTTTTAGTAACTGTTCAACAAATGGATGAATAAATAAATGAATGAATCATAATCATTTGCTGGAAATGCCTGGACTTTGAGAGAAGTAGGATCAGTGTTTTATCTTATGGAACTAACCATTTCCAAGGAAGGGCGATGGGAAAGATGTGAGAAACAGCAAAACCAGCAAGATGTCTGCACACGGAAACTGTAGGAAAACAATGATGTTGAGAAGTGCAGAAATGAGGAGGCATAAGGCAGCACTGGAGGCAAGTGGCTGTGGAAGGTTTGCTGCGCCTGGGGAGTTTTGAGCTGCATTTTGAAGAAGGTGGGGAGGATATTTCTAGGCAGGAGGCAGGCTGCAGTAGAAAACATCTGATGAAAAAACGTGGTCTGCAAGAGAGTTGCGAGTCAGCATGGCTGGAGGGCCTGTGTGTGAGGAGCCCGCTGCCCAGCCTGCTTGAAGGTGCTTCATAAAGTAGGAGCTCAAGTCCAAAGCAAAAATTCAGGACCTTAAAGGTGGGATTGGAATTTGAATTGGACACCACAGGGAGCAGCTCTGAACTATGTAGACACAGCTTAATGTAAACATACCCAAAGAACAAAATAATAGAGTGTGCTTCCTAAAATATCACAACACGTAAATCAACTCACATTTCATCATTCTAATGCATTAAGAATAGCTAAGGGCAGTATTTGGTGATTCCCTCATTTTTCAAAAATGTGCCCACACTCTCCCTCCTAGTGATTTATACTGTTGTGGGTCCCTTTCTTGCTGACTTTGGCACCATCCTTTCTTCAAATAATGCAGTCTGATCTTTGCATGGCTCTCACTCCTAACCTCTTTATCATGCTGACCCCCAGTCTATGGAAATGCTTATTTGGTTTCCTCTCAGAAGTTAATGGAGGCAACTGTGTCCACATCTCTGTGGTGTCCATTAAGTCCCTGCTTAGGCCCTCATTCTCTATGTTTTTGGCTCCTTCCCGTCATTCTGACTCATATTTCCCAAACCCCTGACTCATGCTGCTTTCTCTCTCTTATGCAACATTTTAATCTCTGCAATGTTCTTTTCATAATTTGATAACTTACCACGACATGGACATTCAGTATGTTTTCATGGGCGAATGTTTTCTGTACCTTAAATGCTCTAGGTGACCATGTAGACTTTGCTGCTTTAGGTTTAAAGAATAATTCAGAACTACTTTTCAAATAATACACCACTGACAAGGGATGAGAACATACTGAAATAGGAGGAAGGGACTAAAGTGATTTTGCATCTGTCACTGTCCAGGTGATCTTGGAACATGGCATCAAGTCTTTTTCTCTGTTCCCCCATCTGTAAAATAGGCTATCCATTCTTACTGATGCACAGATTTTTTTTTTTTTAAATTCAGAGTCTTGAAAATATATCTTTTTGTTTCCAGATTGTACACTTTTATAGTAAAGCAGCCACACCTTTCCTAGTTCTGTGAGGAGCACTGTGCATGCTTTGTGAGTATTACTTGATGGCTCTGTCCTTTGAGCTCCTGTGGTTAAAGCAAAGGCAGTGGTTAAATTCAAGTTGCTGTTTCTTCATCTGTATGGATTTATAATCTTATATCTTCGGCAACCATATTAACTTAACCTCATAAATGGGGTAAAGGTAGAAAAAAGGGGTCAGGGATTCATGTTTGCTGTGTGAAGGAGCTACTTTATTCCTAGCCCCTTCCCTTCTGTTCCCTTCCCTCTCCCCATCTTTCCTTCTCACTTTCTCTCTCTCTCTTTCTTTCTTACTATCTTTTCTCTCCTCTCTCCTTCCTTCCTTCCTCCCTCCCCCATCTCTCTTTTTTTCTTTCACATTCTTAACAATTTAGATAGATACCTATCTGCTCAAAATGATTGATCCTCATCCTTTCTAGTGACAGAACAATAAATTAGTTCCCAGCACTTTTTTTACTTTATAAAACTTTTTAAATGAAAGGAACTCATTGGGTAAGGCTCTTCTTGTTATTTTGGGTCTTTGTTTTATTTTTCGGTATAATCTTGCAAAGTAGGAGCTATCTCAATAAGTGCTGAGAGCATTGCTGTTTTACTACTTCCTCATCCATTCATGGCTCTTAGTAATCATAATCGGAGTATTTAAGACAGTAAATTATATTGCTTAAGCTTTGACTAGGAAGGAGATGTGGATATTTTATATAACTTCATATACAAATCTATTAAAATTCTAAAATTAACTGGGATAAAAATAGATATTAGCAATAAACATCTATTATTTGATTAGAAAATCTGATCTGTGATCCTCTGATTTAATCCTGATGACAGCTTTGTGAAATAAGTGGTCGCATCATGCACAATTTATGGAAGAGGCAGGAGGACATCACTGAAACGAAGATTCATGAGGTGACCTACCCACAATCACACAGAGTAGCAATTCAAATGACAGATTTCCATTTTGCCCCTAAGTTTAGGTCTCCGTAAAGATTTATTTCCTAAGAGCTCTGAATAGCAGACCTTTAATTGTAGTTTTATGTATGTATATATATTTAATTTTTCTTAGAAGAAAAGAGAGGGTCCTTCATCTGTAGTGCCTTGATTCCTCCCTTGTGTCTTTCTTCCACATTAGAATAACATTCACAGCTCTCCAAGTCTTCTGTTTCCCTCCCCAGTCCTTAGCCAATTATCAACAATTTTTGTCAAAGACTTTCTATTTCCCTTGCTGCTTCTTTCATAGTACTGGAATCAGATTTATCTGGGCTAAATGCCCAGTTCTAGTTAGCTTTTCACCCTTCTGAAATTAACAGCTAGAATTCACCCAAGCTAAGCAGTTCTAGTGGAGAAAATAAATACTGATATTAAGTAACAAAAGAGAACTGTCTTCATCTATGGCCAGCAGTAGATTTATAGTTCTAGATTCTTATCTGTTCTGGCAAAAAGGACTGTTAATAATTTGGTGTGCTTTAAATGATAAACAAAAATATCACCAAAATCAACAAACATCAGCCTCCCTGATAGTTCATTTCTTTGTTTTATAGAGTGGTGAATCCAGTGCCCTGGAAGTCCCTGTCCCTGCACTGCGTTCTCTCAGAACCTTGAAACATGCTGCTCTCATATGGAAAAATCATGCGACATGTACTTGGAGTTTCTTTTCCAGCAATGATGATTGATTTGCACTGCAGATCGACCTTTTCTCACCCAGTCTCCTTTGTGGCTAGTGGTGTTCATTTGCAAGACGATGGGATGAGGTTACACATACAGTTCATGAACAAGGGGGAGAAAACCAAGTGGCACACAAGGTCAGTTCAACTTGTGACTCATCTTTACTACACACAGACCAAAGGCACCAATTGCTCATAGGCTAAAACAGAACCAGTAAGGAAACAAAGGCCTTAATTATTCTTCAGCTCTTTTTGCACACTGGCAAAGTGAAGCTTAATGCTTTCAGAATCTTCAGGAAAAACATTTTCTACTGATAAATGATTGCTAATCGTTAAGAGTGTTCTCTGGCATCTTTGTGAATGTGTCATTCCCAGCTAAACTTCATTTTTTACTTCTTTTTTTTTTTTTAATTTTATTTATTTGAGAGAGAGAGAGAGAGCAAGAGAGAGATGGAAAGGATGAGTGGGGGTGGGGCAGAGGGAGAAGCAGACTCCCTGCAGCAGAGCAGGACCCTGGGATCATGACCCAAGCTGAAGGCAGTCGCTTGACCAACTGAGCCACACAGGTACCCCCTTTTTTTACTTCTTAAACTTAATTATCCATTACAAATATGTTTGGGGAAAGGCGACCTTGGTATTTGGAGTGATATTATAACCAGTCATCAACCACAACCTTGTGGAGGTAGGACTGTATTTTGAAACAAGTAGCGTCATTAATCTTTGCTTAAAGATTGAATTAAAGATGGTCTGTGTGAAAGTTGAAGCCGAGTCTACACGAGCTGGGGACCAGCTTCCAACCTGATGGCCTTCACAGGAATTATGATCCCATCTTATTACGGGAGACCTCTGAACTGACAGTTAGTTTCTGGTGCCTTACACCTCTTTGCCTTATTCCTCCCAACCACCTTCCATCCCCAGCTCCAGATCAAACCCCTGGAGAGTGATGAACTGAATGGACACTACATTCAGTGGAGTCCACCAGGCCCTGCCTAAGCACTGGGACTTGATTTCTGGCCCCCTCCCTGAGCCTTGCAGCCAGATTAGTCAGTCTCCTAGCCCAAAGCACACACATTCTTGGCTTACTCCTTCAGGCCAATCATCGCTTGAGGTCGCACAAGCCCCTGGCTATGGCAATGCCAATTATAACAAGCATAGCTTGGTGACCTCCTAATTGTATGAAACCAATTACATTATACTTGTTGTTCATTCAACAATAAACAGCTTTTGTGCCCACTAAATTGGGGCCCACTACTAAATTTGCTGAGTGTAATTTGGCAATACTTCTCCAAATCATTAACTGCTTAAGGCTTTTTTAAATAAAGCATATCTTTGTGCTTCTTGCCTTCAGAGCATGTTACCTCCTTGTGTATATTTTCCTACCCATTTCATTACATCTTACTTATGATGTTTCTGCACAATGTTTCCCCATATGCTTCAGGGCCCTTATGTTTTCTGAATTCCAAATGAAGCTGAGGTAGGATGAAGGAGGGGTGGAACTCACCAAACTTGCACTAAATTCCTTTCTCTCTCTTTTTTTCTTTCTCTTTTTGATTCAAAATTCCAGCACAATGAAAAGCAATGAAAGGATAAATATGTGAGTAAATCTAAATGAATACGGACTGTATAAAACAAGAATAGGAAGGTCTTTTGGGATTTATAAAATATTTATAATTAAAATACATGAGAATAGTAAGTTGGCAGGGAGAAAATAGAGTTTAAGTACTTGGCGGTCCTTGCATCATTAGGGAAGAGGTAAAACTACTAATTTATTTTAGACTTTGAAAAATCAAGGGTGCATGTTAAGTAGCCCCTAGGGGGAAAAAAAACCCTAAGGGAATAGTAAAAGCCGAAAAATACAAATCTAATATGGGGGAGAAAGGAATAATATAAACTGGTCCATTATTTTAGAGAGAAGGCAAGAGAGGAAAGAAAAGGAAACTAAAATATGCAGAACAAATAGAAGACAAATAGTAAAATGGCAGTTTAAACCTAATCATAGCAATAGTTGCATTAATGTAAACAGATTAAATACTCTTGCTAAAACCCAAAATTCTCAGATTGATTACAAAAACAAAACCCAAATATACTGTTTCAGGAGAAATGATGTAAGGATGGAAAGAAAAGATAGGTTAAAGAAAAAAGATTACTATGCCAACACTAATCAAAAGAAAGTTGGCTTTGTAATATCAGTATCAGACAAAGTTGACCTTAAGGGAAAAAAAAGGATTACTAGAGAATAAAAAATACTATGTAACAATGAAAGTTTTGGTTTACCAAGAAAATAGAGAAATTCAGAATTTAACTACAGTTAATCACACAGCCTCCATACAGACAAAGCACAGACAGGCAAAACTAAAGGGAAAATGAATACATGCAATTACACTAAGAAATTTTAACATACCTCTCTTGGTAACCAAATGAAAAAACGTATTTTCAGAAATGAATAGAAAATATGAATAACATGATTAAAAACTCCAAACTAATTGACATAATATAGAACACTGTATAGAATATATAACATATTCGAGGACTGAGAGAATGTTAAAAGAAAATGATTATATGCTAGCCTTAAGGAAAGTCTATAAATACATTTCAAAAATTATAATATACAGATTTTTGTTCCCTCACTACACTGCATATATGATGGAAATGACAATGACTATGACAAAACTAGAAAAATCCCCTTCTTTCAGAAAAGAGGACCTACACTTCCAAACAACCAATGGTACAAGGAAGATAAAACTGAAATTTGAGACGTTAAACTGAATGAAATGAAAATATCCTGTATGAAACCTTGTGGGGAAAAAATGCCAGCCCTTAAGAAGGAGTAGAGCCCCTCCTACCCTCTTTACATCTCCTCTTTGTCCCCACTCTATTCAATTTACAATGAAGATTTTCAATTTTCTGAGATTTGTATCTGAGATAGTCAAAAGTGAACTTGAGGGATTTGAAGGGCCAATTAGATAAGAAAGAAAAAGTCTTGAACTTGTCTTTTCTTTTTTTTTTTTTTAAAGATTGTATTTATTTATTTATTTTACAGAGAGAAATCACAAGTAGATGGAGAGGCAGGCAGAGAGAGAGAGAGAGAGAGAGGGAAGCAGGCTCCCTGCTGAGCAGAGAGCCCGATGCAGGGCTCGATCCCAGGACCCTGAGATCATGACCTGAGCCGAAGGCAGCGGCTTAACCCACTGAGCCACCCAGGCGCCCCTGAACTTGTCTTTTCAAAGGCAGAACTAGAATAAATGGGTAGACATTTAAGGAATGCAGATTTTAGATTGGGGTTAAGAGAAGAATATGGTCATTGGACTCTTTAATATATTAGGAAGTAGCGAGGTGCCTATGACCAGAAATACACAAATGGTGTGCTGTGGATCTCAGTAGCAGGTGGCGATTTGACCAGTCATCTGTGTTGAAAAATGATGCTAAGGTGCTGCATGCGAATATGGCTGAATGTTAATTTCTGAAACTGGATGATGCATGTTCAATGTTCATTGTATTGTACATTGAATTCTGAGTTTGAAAATGTTATTTAAGGGAGCCTGGGTAGCTCAGTTGGTAAGCATCTGCCTTTGGCTCAGGTCATGATCTGAGGGTCTTGGATCATCTGACGGTTATGGGCTCAGCGTCTTGGGATCAAATCCCACATCGGGTTCCCTGCTCTGCAGGGAGCCTGCTTCTCCTTCTGCCTCTCTCTCTTTATCTCTCATGAATAAATAAAGTCTTAAGAAAAGAGAAAGAAAATATTAATTAAAAAGTTGAAAAACAGGGCACCTGGGTAGTGCCTAGTTGGTTAAACTTCAGACTCTTGGTTTTGGCTCAAGTCATGATCTCAGGATTCTGAGATCAAGCTCCGCGTCTCGCTCTGTTTGGAGCCTGCTTGTCCCTCTCGCTCTGCCCCTCCCACAGTTCTCCCTCTGTCGAATAAATAAATAAAGCTTTTAAAAAACAATTGAAAAACAGGGGTGCCTGGAAGGTTCAGTCAGTTAAGCGCCTGCCTTTGGCTCAGGTCATGATCTTAGTGTCCTGGGATCAAGCCCTACATCATCAGGCTCCCTGCTCAGTGGAAAGTCTGTGTC
Source organism: Mustela nivalis (assembly GCF_964662115.1). Lineage (NCBI taxonomy): Eukaryota > Metazoa > Chordata > Mammalia > Carnivora > Mustelidae > Mustela > Mustela nivalis. The sequence continues at coordinate 65,268,623 of NC_139027.1, read as the reverse complement.
TTCCTCTCACTCTCCCTCTGTGTTCTCTTTCTCTCAAATAAATAAATTAAGTCTTAAAAAATTGAAAAACAGTTGCTGTCTCCACCCAAATAGAGAAGGTTGTAAGGATTCAACAAAATGAATGAATATCTCTACATTCTCTCATTTGACACCTGATGCACATACATATATCTTTGTACTGTTGTGATGTTTACTTTTATACCTTCATAATTTATCCTCTAACATCTGAAAACCTTGCTTTATGATAAAGTATAGCAAGGAAAGATCTTACCTTAAGTGGTTATTTATTTTATCCCTCTTCCTTGAGCAACGTGGCAGTTAAAAACTAGACTTCTTATTCCTTGTTCTGTATGAATGATTTTTTTCAGGAAGGAAGACTCTGCAGCTTTCATCATATTAAGGCATAAGGTTATTCAGTGACTAAAATGTTAAATTTGAACAACTATCAGCTTGTGTCCAAATCTTTCATATACCATTTTTTAAAAAAAGATTTTATTTATTTATTTGACAGATAGAGATCACAAGTAGGCAGAGAAGCAGGCAGAGGGAGAGGAGGAAGCAGACTCCCTGCTGAGCAGAAAGCCCAATGTGGGGCTCGATCCCAGGACCCTGGGATCATGACCTGAGCTGAAGGCAGAGGCTTTAACCCACTGAGCCACCCAGGCACTCCCTTTCATATACCATTAAACCAAGAGAGATTTAACTTTTGGTTTTGTCTCAAATGGAAACTATGGTTGCCATTTTCCCCAAGTTATTCATTAATTTGCATGCATATTTGAATTTAGTTTGCTGATAAATTGTGTTTGACATATGTAGGCTATGGGATATCCCCCATCCGTCTATATTAAAACACTTTGTGTTGTGAGGTAATACCATTCAAATAAGTCCTCTGAGTTCAAGGAGTACCTAAAGGCAATAGGGAACTAAAGAAAATACTGTTCAATGAAACTATTGACCCTGTGAGTGTTTCAATCCTAAAGATTTCTCAAGCTAACATATAAAATAGTCTTTCATTTTTAAATGAATTGGGGGGCATTTTACCTTATATTTCCATCAGAGGCAAAATTATGTTTGGACTCGACATTCTCTGTGCTCGCTTCAGCAGCACATGTACTAGAATTGGAATGATACAGAGAAGATTAATATGGCCCCTGCATAAGGATGGCTCTCAAATTCGTAGACTGTATATTCTCTGAGATCTCTTTCAGTTTTCAAAATCTGAAATTAAAGCTCATTTTACTGAATTCCTGAATGCTGTTGTAAAAATTGCTCATTTTCCAGCTCTTACCTCTTCTTCCCTCTCTACCTTAAAATACTGGATCCTGGGAAACCTGAAAAACATCCTCATGCCTTTTGGGGACCATGATCATATGTCTCTATTTCTTCTTCCCTTCTTTTTCTTTTTAAAAAGATTTTATTTATTTATTTGATGGAGAGAGACACAGTGGGAGAGGAAACCCAAGGAGGAGGAGTGGGAGAGGGAGAAGCAGGCCCCCTGCCAAGCAGGACCCTGGGATCATGACTGGAGCCCAAGGCAGATGCTTAATGACTGAGCCACACAGGCACTACTTCTTTTTCATTTTTCAGCAGTGGTTTCTGATCTGTAGAATCAAAAGAGGGTCTAAAAATGGACCAATCTTTCAGGATTAAATGGCTCTGTTAGTAGAGTGGGATGAATAGAAAGTTCTCTTCAGTGTTTAAATGCACTACTATGTACCTGCAAAGTTACACACTTTCAGGAATTTAGAGTTGCTTAAAGCCTGTTGGCAGCATAAACTGGAAAAAAAATCTCATGGGGAAACATGCCCTGTACACATGTTTCTATGTCTGTAGAATACAAAGGAAGATGGACCTTTGCCAATTATACAGTTGATACATTAAAGGTAAATGCCAAACTAAGTCTTTAAGGAGATTTCTTAGCATGCATAAACATAGAAGAAAAAAAAGACTATGTTCTTAGATCTGATATATATATGTGTGTGTGTGTGTGTGTGTGTGTGTGTGTGTGTGTGTATACAGTGTTACTGTGTGTTACAGTGTTACAGTGTTACTGTATAGAGCATATCCATAGAGTCTATCATATTCCAAGTTTTCGGTTTAGAAGAAAATGGAAAAATTGAGCAATTCATATTGTTAATTTTAAAATTAGCCTGGAATTATTTTTCCCTAGAAATGTAATAATTTGTTTATGGAGACCTTTAAATTAAAATCTTTGGCTTCAGGCATGTGTGTGGTTAAGGGGGATGACTGTGAGGTGGCCAGAGAGGTGTAGGGATCTCTTTCAGAACTGCAACAATCATACTATTTTCTCACTGCACACAATTTTAAAATTCTAAATTTTTTTACTTGAGATCATTTCTTTAGTTTCTTGTGCTACCTTTTTTCTAACCTTATTACACCAAGAATTTATTATACCAAGAATCGATGGGAGGACTTGTCGATCTTTTTAGAAAGTCTGAGAACCACAAAATAACTTTTTTTTTTCTTCTGCAACTCACTGACAGAATGCTATGAACTGTAATTGAGACAGAAGAGTGGGAAGATCACGGGATTTAGCATCACTGATCTCAGTTCAAACCCAAGCAACACCACATTTTAGGTGTCTGTTCAGGCCAAGTTCTTTAATCTTTCCAAGTTGCATTGACAAAGTCTGTAAAGAAAAGATAATATCGATTTCATAATATTATTGTGACTACTAACTGAAATAAGACACCTCTCAAATGGTACCTGCTTGACACTAAGTGCTCGAGAAATTGTACTTAACACATTGTGAAATGGCTATAAGTCGGTATACATCAGGTTGGTATTACTGTTGTCTGCAGAGCGAAGGAAGCAAGAAACTGCAGAAAGTCAGGTCTTTCAGTATAATTTGCTATTCATTTGTATATAATTACCATCTCATCTTCGCTTCCTTGCCCCATGTCATATTTTGAATGTGGTCTGTTATGACTGAAATCCAAACGGGAAGAACATCACAGCTTTGACGGACTTCCCTTCCTTAGGTGTATTCCAGATGAACAGATAGGAGAATAGGCCAAATCAGCCTTTCTTTTTAAAAGCTATTTCATATTAGGGAAGTTGCAAACATTCAAACAAAAGAGATATGACAAGGCAAAAAGAAAAACATAGTATCTTTTGTATTTCATAATATTTTGCCATATGAAAGGACAGTTAATAACTATAGGACCCTCTTCATAGCAATGGAGTATTAACGTTTATAAAGACTACTTGGCGGGGCGCCTGGGTGGCTCAGTGGGTTAAAGACTACTTGGCAAACATAGCTCAATTAGAACCTATAGGTACTCTGAGAAAGAACTTTTGTGTGAACAAGTTCCAACAATGAAAAAGTTATGAAGATACAAATTTCAGCAGCAATTTTTATTATATTGGCTATGTCAAGGACATTATGGTCATCATCTTTCAAGGCAGTGATGAAGTTAGAAATCAGAACTAAAGGACAGATGGGGAGTATTTTAGAATGTAGTGGAAATAACTACATTTAGAGTTAGGACAAGTATTTCCGCTTGTTTATTCATAAGGACAAGACTCTAAGATAAAAACATCGGTGTCTGACTTTTTGAATGAGCGGGGGTCTCCACAAAACAGAGTGGAAGATAAAGATGGCAAAGGCACCCTGCTGAGCTCCCAAAGGGTACAGAGGAAGATCACCGAACTGGGCCATAGCACTCACAAACCACTGTGGACATAGCAGGGCCAAAGACCTATCCAAGGCGGTTGACTTTCTAGAGAAAGTAAATTTGTCACTACTGCTCTTTCTTAACAAGGAAATAGCTGTCCCAAAGTCTGCTGGACAAGCTGCTTTCTGTAGTGATCTTACACTGACCCAAGGAACTTGGGAAAAGAAGCGCAAAGAAGGTGGGCCCGAGCTGAACATTGAAAAGGAATCTTTGTGCTTCTTTTCCTAGCTTCCTTTGGTCAATGTAAGATCGCTACAGAAAGCAGCTTGTCCAGCTGACTTTGGGACAGCTATTTCCTTGTTAAGAAAGAGCAGTAGCGACAAATTTGCTCTCTCTAGAAAGTCAACTGCCTCGGATAGGTCTTGAATAGCTGCTCCCAACCACCTCCTTAACTAGAGCCATGTTAAGAGTGAAGGTGTGTCCTTCGCACTTTATCTGGTTCAGGGTCCTAAACACATTTTGCTCCAACTACGAATTTCTGGCATTCTTCGTTAGGAAACCAGCTGCTGAATAACCCTGGGTACACATCAGTGGCCTATATAAATTTTATGGCCCCAATTTGTTGAAGGTACCAACTGAGCTCTCCATTGGGTCTGATGCATAAATTCTAGCACCGTTAAATTACAACATGGCAAAGCATAATAAATAACACTCAATGCTTCCATAGTATTTATTCAATTGTTATTATATTTTTTACAAGACTAAGGAATGCCATGCCAAATACGGTGAGTGTGTAGAACTTCTTGTAGCTTCTACAAATTCTGTGTTGAATTTTACTCTCAAATTAGTCTTCCAATAAGTTTTAGTACGAGCTTTAAGATGGAACAAACCTCAAGTAGTAAAAATCCTTTAAGAATTACAGTTATATTCTGGGGGGATAAAATCATAATGACCTAGAACAATGCACTAAATGCTGAGTGAATTTTAATGCTGATGTTTTACACTTTTCTTTGAGCTATGATATTTTCCCCACTGCATTTTGTTTGGTTAAAAATGTGATCTGTGCTATTTTTAGAATAAAATTCATACTTAATTTGCCTCTGTAGCACTAAGTAGAGAATAAAACCTGTCCTAATCACCTACAATGAAATTATCTAACTGGACTAACAAAGTTAGGATTCAGAAATGTTTTGAAAGTAAATGATGTGTTTCCCTCCTCTGTGACCAAAGAGAGTGGACTTCATTTAGATTTGCAGAAGTTTCATGTTTGTATAGGATATCTTTCACTTGGTGCAGATGAAAACTCATTATGTCATTTTCCAGTATCTTCAGGATGAAATCCAAACTTTCTAAATGTGATATGCAAGGCCCTTCATGATTTGATCCTTGCTTACCACCATGTACTACACATTGAATCATACAGAACACTCCCTTCTTCTGTCTTTTCTTTAGGACTTTCATAAGGGCTATTCTCTCTGCATGGAATATTCTTTTTCATTCTGTCCTTCCCTTCCCCCATTTGTTAAAGGCTAATTCCCACAACCTCCTTAGAATGAAGCCTGGTGTCACCTTCTCTGGGAAGTCTTCAAAATGAAACTCAAAATGTCACATTGTACTTGCAGTCCCCTCCCTCTTAGACTGTGAGCTTTTCAGGGTGGGCATTACAAGCATTTTTATTTTTGTATTCTCAGCACCTACTGTGCTTTGCACACACTAGTTACTCAGGCTTCTTGAGTAGTCTTACAGCTATAAAGATATTTAGTGGTCTTGTGCCATCTCCCAAACTGTAATTAAAAAAGCAAGTGTTAAAATTTCTTTTCCCCGTCTTATCCCCAAATCCAGCATAAAACTATAAAGTAAATCTAGGCAACTAATACATCATCCCCAGAAGACCCCACTTTTAAGGAGAAGTATAGGCATTACTACTGCTTATGGAGTGTTTTAGAATTGAAACCTAAATAGATCAATGAACAGAACAGGTGTTTTACCTTTGCAAAATTCTAGCTGTTGGATAAGTCTTAAACACACACACACACACACACACACACACACTATCATGACTTAGTGAAGTGAGATCTAAATCCAGTTAAAATTCTTTTGGATTATTTCATAAGGTAAACTATATATTTTTATGTTTTTAAGTTCTTGCTTTATCAGCTTAGCTGTCCAGCTGTACTCCCAAATAGCCCTTCTAAAGCCCTCCTCCCCTTTTTGTACTCCATTTAAATTCTCATTTTTTAAAATTCTCATTTTTAATTAAGTAGCTGTTAACTAGGAAATGCATTTCCCCTAGTCATGTTGGGAGAACCTTTTGCTCTCCTCTCTTTGTAACCAGATTATTCCTTGGTTCATGCTTATATGCAAAATGGATGGTAGGGGACTTACTGGGGCAAGTGGGCCTTTGTAATTACCTCTTGCCATAATTTCCTGTAATTGTAAACCTTGTTATAATCAGGGCATGACTCTGCCTAGGCTACGTTCATTGCATTTCACAGCATCACAGCCTTAACCATATTAGAAATAAAAGCAATCCCTGTTAAAGGTCTATGTTCAGACATAGTTTATGGTTAGAGACTTACTCTATATTCCTTCTGCCATATATTATGACTAATGACCATTCTACAGTTTAATGGATGTGAACACAAGGCAGAAAGGCTGATTGTTCGTAAGATCACTTAAGGGCTTGTTTAGCTCCTAATTGGTTATTTCATGGGACATAGGAGCTGAAATTACACCTAAATATTATTAATTGACTATTTTATGTTTACCTTTATAATATCTATGAATAAATACATTGCTAAACAATATTATAAACTGTTCATCCTACTTGGAGTGGAACTTGTTTAGAATTGTCTTTGACTCAGAATCTGACTCATCACCTATGTGCAAAATAGGTGTCTGTTAGAAATGACTTTAAACAAATTTTTATGATCCGGAAAATAGTCCTTATGGATCAAACTCTTTTTAAGCTTATTAGAATTGTTATTTTATGTACAGTACTTGAAAGTTAATGTCACTCTTTTCTGAGGAACTTACTCACTTTACAAGAAATTGGATCTGCCCCCCTGTCCCATCCCAGCCCTATTAAGATGATTTAACACATTTACCCATATGTGCACACTTATGTTTCCTCTCTAATCCTACAACTTTTTGGAGGTAGCATTTTTAGTATATCACTCTTTGCTCAAAATCTTTTCCCAAGTTATGACATTACTAAATCTAAATGGCTTAACCAAGAATTCAGGATTCATACAAACTATGCCCCTGTTTCCCTAAGCATTATTCTGCATATAGGGCATCTACCCAGCAAAGCCTGCCTTTTCTCTTCTCAGGATTATTTATATACAGCTCATCCTTCATGATCCAGATTACATCCACTGTCTCTGAAAAACCCATTATGGCCCTTGATTGTAGCAAGCAATCCCTCCTCTGGACTCCCACCACTGCTTTTACCATTGATTCCATGGGGACTGAGGCTCTCAACCAAAGTTCTTTTTTTAAGATTTTATTTATTTATTAGACAGATAGAGAGCACAAGTAGGCAGAATGGCAGGCAGAGGGAGTGGGAGAAGGAGGCTCTCCACTGAGCAGGGAGCCCAGTGTAGGACTCCATCCCAGGACCCGGAGATCGACCTGAGCTGAAGGCAACTGCTTAACCAGCTGAGCCACCCAGGAGCCCCTCAACTAAAGTTTTGTTGACCTGAATTGTCAAGCTGATTATTTGTATCATTTAATTTTTTAAAAATCCAACCTTACCTTATGCCTGGAAAGTCCTTGCAAGAAAGGGGATATGTCTAGGCATCTAGTACAGTTTGGATACACAGTAAGTGAATACACGGATGCATGAGTTGATGAATAAATGACTAAAAATTTAACAAACAAATGCATGAATGGTGCAGATGTCAGAGTATACATGAGAAAATATATCCTAAATTTACATGAACAACTTGGGGTCTGGAGAGGGAAAGGTGAAGCTCTTTAAAGCCAAGTCTCCTGATATTTAAATGATCTTTTAAAGTAGTGGATCCAGCAAGAATGGCCAGAAATAGGCTTTTTTTAGTTCCATATTCCCTCAGTTGAGCCCTGCATGTTCGGGGATTTAAGATCAGCATGAACTTGTGGCGACAACTGGCCACACAATGTCCCCCTTTCCTTCTACCCAAGGAGGGATTGTGACCTCATTCTCTGAGAAGTGGATTTCCTCCAAAGCATTCAAGAACTATCTCCCTGAAATACTAAATGAAATGCAAAATGGGTGCAGGATAGAACCAGTTTTGCTCAGAGAGCATGCATAAGTTCTGGGGGGGAAGTCATTGCTGAGTTTTATAATTTTTTTCTTTAAAGCCTTTGAAAAAAAGAGATCAACTCTGGTTTCAGTTTAATTTAAAAAAAAAAAAGAAAAGAAAAAAAAAACCCTACATGGCCACTTGTTCAAATTTGTTCCAGATGGATTTAGTCATAGAATGATTGATTATCCACTCAGTGTGAGCTATGTGGTTAAGCTCAGAAACCTACAACAAACTGGTTTGGAGCTGTGTTTCATGGTAAATGGCAGAAAGGATAATCCTTAAGCTGTCATTTTAGAGTTAATGATGAGGAAAGAGGAATTTAGTGGGGCTACTTATGTCAAGAGAATGTATTAGCAAATAGATGGTTGAATATGAAGAAATCTTATGAGTATATTACTTTTTTTGTTATTTTTTTTTTTTCTTCTCTGGACTTCATGGTAAGGGGAAACAGGGGAACCAGTTCTGACTGGCAGCCCCCTTGAAGGCTTCCCCAGCTCTTACTGCCTGTGTCAGGGACCAGACCCAGCTCCCCAGGATGCTCCAGGCCTGAGACCAGATGCTGGCCTCTACCTGGAAGCTGAGGCATTCATTTATCCTAGCCTACTCAGTAGGCCCACAGAAACTTTTATTATTGGTATCAGAGACACGTGGGCAAATCTGGAAACGAATGCTGGGGAGAGTACACCAAAGAGATACCATACTGCATTCCACACAGAGCTGTAACATGCACTTTATTTTTTTTTTCTTTTTGTAACATGCACTTTAAAAGGCAATTTAACAACATTTCATTTTAAGGAAAAAAAAAAAAAACCAAAACTTCCTTTGGATTTTAATTACTCCTTTTAATAGCTGCCTTAGCCTTTTATCTATTCTTTCCATCTGGTTAATTTACAATTTAGCTACTAGAATATTCTTTTAGAAGAGACTGGATGTGGCTGGTGGTTTTCTCTACCTGCCGCCATTTGATTTTACACGTTCTCCTATATGTTCAATTTTTTTGGTTTCCATCTTCACTGATTTTTCTGTTTTTGCTCATACATCTTTTCTCTTATCTTCTTTCCCTCAGAGGGATCTTCTACTCATTATTGTCTCCTTGTTGAAAAACAAGTCACTATTCCTGCCTCTTAATCAAGATACCTACTCCTTAGAATCCTTCGAAAATCCATGTTGGATTTTATGGCTTCTGAATTTCTAAGTCTTATGTAACCTATTTATGGTAACTTAAGTTATGCTCAGCACATGACTCCTAATAGACATTTGAGGCAAAAGAAAAGATGTAAACAAGTGTAAGCATAAAAATGACAGTTCAAGGCACGGGTTTTTGACTAGGCTGAAGAAAGAAAAATGTGACCAAAACAGAATAGAGGTTTCTATGGGAGAGATGGAAAACATTTCCCATGACTCCCCAACAAACACACAAATATCACAGGTGTCTAGGACAAAGTTAACATGAAGCAAGAAGAATTTTTATTAAATTTATTCTATGTAACAGAACTATAGGTATATGCTAATCTGCAAGAATAAAGGTAGTTGTTCTGTTTGCTTGTAAAGTTTTTGTTTCATGGATATTGTTTACTTATACAGTAGATTAAAGGGGTTTTTAATTATGGAGTTTCAGAATCAAAGGACATAGTCATAATTAGTTAGGAGTGGTTTTGGAGAAGACTGGTAGTGTTTTAGAAGTTCCAACTCCATGAAGGAGAGAAGGGTGCATTCATTCAGAAGGAGCTGTCAGAAGAGTGAGGTTGTTACACGGTACTCTGCCTATTTCAACCACACCCATCAGGCTATGTATCTGAATGAGTCATCTAGTCTCCTGCACTGCTGGGGAGGTGGGTGCATTTTGCTTTTTAACTCCTATTCTGCTTTTCAAAACTGTTCAAAGTTCTAGATTTAACTCTAAATGTTTGGGCTGGAATCAATGGAGGAGGAACTTTTTTTTTTAATTTTTTATTTTTTATAAACATATATTTTTATCCCCAGGGGTACAGGTCTGTGAATCACCAGGTTTACACACTTCACAGCACTCACCAAAGCACATACCCTCCCCAATGTCCATAATCCCACCCCCTTCTCCCAAACCCCCTCCCCCCAGCAATCCTCAGTTTGTTTTGTGAGATTAAGAGTCACTTATGGTTTGTCTCCCTCCCAATCCCATCTTGTTTCATTTATTCTTCTCCTACCCACTTAAGCCCCCATGTTGCATCACCACTTTGGAGGGGGAACTTTCATTACAGATTGTGGTAGGCAGCTTCCAACATGGCTCCCAAGGATGCCAGACTTCTGGCATTCATTCCGTTGAATGTGGACTGGATCTTGTGACTTGTTTCTAATGAACGGAATATGGCAAAAGAGTTGGGTTGTCACTTTCATGATTATGTCACAAAAGACTGTGACTTCAGTCTTAGTAGCATTCTCTCTCTCTTGCCCCCTCAATTGCTTACTCTGATGAAGAAGACTGCCGTGCTATAAGATGGCCTCTGGAGAGTTAGTTATATGTGGCAAGGAGTTGAAGGAGGAAGGACTCATGACCAACAGAGGCAGGAAGTAAATCCTGCCAACAACCACTAGTGAGGGAGCTAGGAAGTGGATCTTTCCCAGTGAAGCCTAGAGGTGATGTCAGCCTTGTGAAAGACCCAAAGCCAGGGGATCCAGCTAAGCCACATCTCAATTCCTGACCCAGAAAAAATGTGAGATAATAAGGGTTTGTTGTATCAAGCCGCTGAGTTTTAGGGTAATTTGTTCTGTGGCCACAAATAACTAGAGTGTAGACTTCCTTATGGTTTCTATGTGATGGATAATAATGCATACACTCAGGAAAGACTGGTTACTTTGGTTGTAAACCTAGTTTGAGTCTGAGGTTGCAAATATCCCCAAATGTGAAATGAACAGACTTGTAGAACTTAAACAGATTGCTCTTTGCTGAAAGGTACTTAGGAAGGCAGGAAACCTTAACTGAAGGCAGGAAATCTTAATTCAGAATCAAGAAAATAATACAGAGCCTTTAAAGTTTAGTGTTAGCACCTTTATATATTAAAGCAGTTTATATTAATACATGCAAAAAAAGTATATTTACTGTGCACCAAAATAAAAATAACTCCTTTCTCTGCTGGGATTGAAATGGAGTCCTGGGCTATGACATGAACCACAATAATTACCCCTGTCAGTGCCTGCGGAAAAGACTGCCGTGATCAAGCTTTAAAGCTTCAGTGATTTGGTCCAGACTTAAACAACCAGTACTAGGTGTGCACTGTTTTGTCAATAAAGCTTCACGTCTTTAGAACTCTCTGGGTTTTTTTTGTTTGTTTGTTTCCGAGTAATTAATGCTATTATAATCACAGAATGCACCTGCATTCTTCCCACGGCAGATTTTAACTTGTTCTGGTATGTTTTCCTGGTAAAAATACCATCTAAAAGGCAAAGAAGGACTCCTATCCATACGAGCAGTTTTAAAGGCCAGGCCCGTAGCAATCAAGAGTCGCAAAGCTACCATACTTCGAAAGCTTATAACCTAGACAAAGTATACTCTCTTTACCTCTCTCTTAATTTTTCTCTCATTCCTTTAAAATTGTTTTGAGTAAGAGCTGGGAAGGACAACTTCTTAATTTTAACAGCTGAGAAAACTGAGGCCCAGAGAGGCTAACCGGCTTAATACAGTCAGAGTCACTTAGGGGAAGACCCAGATGGGAACCTTTGTCTCTTGCTGAGTTTCCTGGGGTTTCTGCCACACTTTGCTGCCAAAGATTACTTTCCGGGATCCTCCTGAGCATTCAAGCATAAAAACATTCCACTACAGGAGAAAATTCTGTTCATTAGTAAGCAAGGGAAGTATCTATGTATTACAGCTGTAGCTATAACAATGGAATTTACATGGGAGAAAATGAGTACTGACCAGAGGAGAAAAAGATCTTTTTGAAAAAACAAAAAAACAAACAAAACTCACCACATGCAAATTATCCAAATTATACCACATTTTGCTAAAGGCAGAGAATAGAGGATGAAGAATCACTAGACTTACCAGCTTCCTAGTGGGAAGCACAAACTTTCAACTACTGGAAGACAGATTCTGTATATATATCCACAAAATCTGGGGGCTTTATAGAAATGTGAAATCTCAGGTCTCATCCCACACCTACTGAATCCAAATCTTCATTTTAATGGGCTCCCCAGGTAATTCGTGTTGCATTGAAGTTTGAGAAGCACTGGTCTATCACACATAGCATACAGAAGACTCTCAAAAACATATTACACAATTGAATCCCAAATGTAAAGCCTCCACTAGCCAATTTTGTAAAAACAGTTAAACTGATTTATTCGAGTCACCCTTCCTTTTTCTCTTCTTCATAAGGTTCTTTTTTGAGGAAAATATGCATTTACACGTATGAACATAAGTGGAAAGTTGGTAATTGTAATACTGTTGGATGAGATACTTCAGTAGAACATATTTTCGATTAGTGTAGTCTACACTTGCTCATTGCCCTTAAAGTGCCTATCTTGCTCTCCTTTTTTCTCCCTTCCAGTTCCATTCTACATCTCTTTTTTCCTGTCCCTCATTCTTCTTACAGTTGCTCCTGACTCCCAGGGTAAGAGGAGATTCCTGGAAGAGAAGGTTATGGCTCAGCTGTTTGCCTTCTCTTGCTTTTTTTCTCCACAAATGTGTGAATACGGTCTTGGTCTCTACCCTAACAGGTATTCACTGAATTTTTTTTTTCTTTTTCCCTAGGTGATTGATTTTCATCCTGAGTGGTATGTGGTGATTGCAGGTAGTGCTGGGGGGAGAGTGTCACTGTTACTTGAGTCTCTCAGCAGAAGAGCTAGGGAGGTCCCATAACAGGCTTCACCATTTCACCCTAATAATATTTGGTATATATATTTACAATCAGTTAATGAGCAAGCCGCACTTAAGTCATGAATTTTCAGCAACTGCTGTTACTTAGTTGTGATCTTTGTGGATAAGAGGTTCACTCAACTGTCACAGCAAAGAGAAATTATTTCTTCTCCTTTACGGGAAAGTGGTGTTTTCTTTCTGCTGAGTAGTGGAATTGACATACCAGTGATGTGTCATTTTTAAGAAAAATTTGCAAATGTAGCTCTCCAAATCAAGTACAAAGACGTGGTCTGAACTTGAATCTGCCCTGATTCTTCTTTCCTAACTTGAGAACTACACTGAGTAATTAGCAGGTAGTTTTACCCACTTCTCAGGACCTTTATTTGATTTGTTTAAGCTCTTGAGAAAATTCAAAACACTATTTGAATTTTGATCAGATAATTCATGCAATCTTCCTTGTTGAGGTCTTCCTTATTTTCTCCTGTCACTATAAACTGTTCCCTTAGTATGAGACAAAAAACTGTATTTCACCAAGAAAAACCATGTATTTTACCAAGAAAAACCATGTTATGACTCTGTAACACTTTTGGTAATGTGTAATTCTGCCTACTCCTGACTTGGGTAGTATAACCAGATTTCCAACAATTCTTTAAAACTTTCTATTAGAACCCTAATACTGTTTGTCACTGGGTTTTTACACTGGCAACCAAATAGCCCAAGATCTTCTAATAGAGAAGTATTCTGATGGTCTGTTTGGGATTTTAACCATCTGTGACAGCTTGGTTTATTGAAAACTATGGCTCTGGCATGCTTACACAATCCATTTTCCCGCTTAAATTGAAAAATCAATGAAAAGATTTTTTTTTTAATTTTCTTAGAGTTGAACTCTAATTTACAATGGTTTTGTTATTTAACTTTTTTTTTTAAAGATTTTATTTATTTATTTGACAGAGAGAGATCACAAGTAGGCAGAGAGAGAGAGAGGAGGAAGCAGGCTCCTGCTGAGCAGAGAGCCCGATGCGGGACTCCATCCCAGGACCCTGAGATCATGACCTGAGCCACCCAGGCGCCCCCCCCCCCCTTTTTTTTTTTTGAATGAGCTGTTCACCAAATAATCTTTCCTGGTATTTCAGAACTATCATTAGCTGCTTAAATTGCACCATGATTAAGTTTCCTTCTTTCATTTAGCTTCTTTTTTTTTAATCATTAGCTTATTTATTTATTTATTTTTCAATCACTGAAGAAGGAAGGTCATGCAACTGAAGTTCAGAACAAAGCCCTGCAACTTTACTAGCTTGTGTGGGAGGACTCCCCCCGCCACCCCCGCTCTGGCTTCTTCCCTGGATTAGGGTTCTTCTGATATGCCAGGTCATGAACTATTTTTACAAAAAAGACCCACAGCTTTTACTGGGAAGTTTAATTAATCATGAATGACTGGAATTTTCTGCCTTGCTTGTTGAGTGGACTTTTATTCTGGGCTACCTTCTGACTATATAATTTACGGAAGTCTGAAGAATGAAAGAGCATAGGGATTCAGTGTCACACCCAAATAAACTATTTTTAAATCTGTTCTATGAGGTTCTACCTAGAAAGTTTATTTTGTTAAAAATTCTCTTGCTCATTGTAGAATACAGAGGTAGGTCAGGATGGAGTCCAGATAAATCTCCAAGAAGGATTAGTGAAGAAATGACCAGGGTGCTGTAGAAGTGTAAGACAACAGGGCCTTAGAGGTCACCCCTAATACTTTTAGTTTTATTCTGTTGACCCTGTCTCTACTCCATCTAACAAAATTGCTTGTTGATTAAATAATGCAGTAGTTGTCCAAGGTGTCCTGTTCCCCTGTGGTAGGTAAACACATGAATTTAGAAAGCAGTTTCCAATTTCGATTTTACAGAAATAATGAGAATCATTTTAGAAACTTTATCAGCTTTGATTGGTTTGATTTGGATACATGTTAATTTCCTACCAAAAATGACTTGCCTCACACATGTCTGTGCACGTGCCTGTATATGGGTATGAACCTGAGTAGGTGTATGTGTGAGTACATGTGTAGGGGTGGGAGTAAATCCAAGCTAGATGAGAACGAGGGCCTTGAGCCTGCAGAGGCAGATTTCTGAGGTGTCTTTTAATAACTTCTTTTAGAATGTCCTTTCCTCTTTCAGATGAGGTGTCTTCTGATACCACAAACTGCTCAGGAAAAAACACGGGTAAGGAGAGAAAACCATCTTATATAACATTCTCTCTTCAGGCTTCAAATTATGAAATGCGGTGATTAGAAAAAAATTCATCAGTGGGTTTAGTTAAAGTTAAACAATGCCAGGTATGTCAACTGCTCCTGTATTTTGGGAGAATAATTAGAGTTGAACTAATTCTCTAAGAAGCCTCTTCAACAACAGTTTGAACGATTCAACAGCAAACTCTGAAATACAGATATACTGCTCTTCATAATTAAATCTGAGTAAAAATCTGGTAATTTTTGGTAGAAAAATTATTTTTTACTACTATTTGGTTAAAAAAAAAAACCCTGAGATATCTAAGGTTTTTTTGTTGTTGTTTGTTTTGTTTTGTTTTTTACCAAATAGTAAAAATGTCAACCACAATTTAATGGCATACTCATCTGTGACTATAGGTATGACAGGAGAACTTTGCTGCAAAATATTTCACAAGTAAAATCTAACTAATCACCATAGAACAAAAAAAAAAAAATCTTCCTTAATTCAGATTGTGATAGACCTGGTTTCCAGGGACACTGAATAGAATTCTGTGAGTTGTTTCCCATTTTGGATCATGTTCTACACCTCTACTCAAGGGAGTAGGGTAGATTCCTTACAACACGCATAGCTGTTTAGGGAGCAAAATTTGTTTCATTACATTTGCTGGAACTTTTTGGGATTTAACAATATGCACAGTGGTAGTTCCAAATTCCCATGATGATTCTTATTTTACCTGGACATACCTAAAAGCTATACATGCAGTTTTTGCAGATGACTCTGATTCCATTTCCTACTTGACACTCTTACTTCATCTACAGTTCAAGTATAAGCTAGTTATTAGCTCCCAAGGGGCCCTCAGTAAGCTGGGTTCTTTCTTCCTGGGCCCCTGAGATCCATGGAGTTTCTTCTTACCTCCCAAGCAATTCAGGTCTTCCTACCTTGGGAACAGAAATGCACTTCTTTAAGTCACCTACACCCAACTAAGTGATTATCCTAGACTCTACCCTTCAGCATTTGAACAAAGCTGTCTTGAAAAGGATAATTTCTGGCTAGTAGTTGAGGAAAATGACCAATATGGATTGCTCTCAACCTTTCTTATTTTAGAGCTTTAGCCAGTGCCTTGAGCTTGTTCACAACATCAGAGAATTTATGTATTTTCTAACATTCCCCTCAAACAACCATATTTTCATTATTCATCATTAGATTTCTGAGGAATTATATATTTGATACAAAGAGGCATTCACAATTTAAATGACTTTTCAGAAAGTAAAAAAGAATCTAGTATTTCCAATTAGTAGTTTTGCTCTAGGGATAATAGAAACCTGTTTATTCACCAACGTTTATTAAAACAATCTAGGATATAAAGAATAGACTTTATAGCTCCTTTCAAGCTGCTTAAGCTTAAAATGGGAACAAGGTATCTAAGACCCCAATTATTAATGAGAAATTTGATAACATATATAGTTGGGAAATATATCTTATATGCATTTGGTACTTAATAGCTCATTTACAAGGATGGTTTTAGAACTCAGAGTAAACTATAAGCCTGAGCTCTCTGATGCTTAAAAACCATTCATTTATTCAATTAGACACACACACGTGCACAAAAACAAAACAAAACAAAAAAAACCCCACATTTGCTTAGTGTCTATTCAATAATAAATAAAATAGGACACAGTTCAGGAAGATATTTAGACAAAGTTGGAGGAACATACTAGTATTTTGCTAGGGAGTTACTGAAGATGGCACTGGTCATAGATGTTTGCTGTGCAGCTCAGCATCAAGTGTACTTTCTGTTTAAGTTTTCCTCCACCTACCGCTTTGCCTTTCCTCATTGGCCTTCCTATCAGCAGCTCACTGTCTCTGGGGACTGTCCAGAGAAACCATTCCAGGGTAGAAGAAACAATGCTGATTCTCACCTATTCTGCTTGGCTACACTGATTGTTACTTCCTCTACTATTTAGATTTTAATTTCCTTATGAAGCCTCTCAACTTCCTCTCATCATTCTCTTTTAAACAGTCCATTCTAGGGGTGCCTGGGTGGCTCAGTGGTTAAATGCCTGCCTTCAGCTCAGGTCATGATCCTAGGGTCCTAGGATTGAGCCCTGCATCAGGCTCTCTCCTCAGCAGTGCCCCCTGCTAGTGCTTGAGCTCTGTCAAGTAAATGAATAGAATTTCTTTTTTAAAAAATGGACCTTTCCAGGGAGGAACCGAACTTTTATTCTTTTTTTTAAATTAAATTGATTTATTTATTTTCAGAAAAACAGTATTCATTATTTTTTCACCACACCCAGTGCTCCATGCAATCTGTGCCCTCTATAATACCTACCACCTGGTACCCCAACCTCCCCCACCCCCGCCCCCCCGCCACTTTAAACCCCTCAGATTGTTTTTCTTGACCACATTTCTGGGGACATCTTTTTTTCTGTCCAAATATAGATTTCAGAAAATTGGAAGGATACCTGTATTACAAACTGGTGACACTTTTAGCAGTTCGCTATGTACTTCTTGTGAAGTCCTGTGTGTTACTTTGCTGGACTATATTGTTGGTTTCTTTTATTGCTTTTTGTTCACTGAAGGGTTGATGATGCCAAATTCTCTAAGAACAATGAGCACTTCTTCCTTCTATCTTGATTTTATCAAAGTGCCCACAATAGATAGTAGTTCTCAAACTGGATTGTGTTCGTTGAGCATTAGCTGAATGGGTTTGTGTTCTATTTGATCAGTTACACTCATGGTATTGGTTACCCTTCACTAGGACAGATGCACAATTATTTGAAAAGTAGTTCAAGGTTTAAAAATTGATTTTGCTCAAATCTTAAGTTTTTCAGTCTATTTAATACACATTTACATAACATTGGTTCACTGTCTCTCCCTCCTTTGAATCTGTAAGCATATGAAATTGACAGCAATAAGCTATCCATGCTGCTGCTGATATCTTACCACTCAGCCTTCCTTTCATGTCATTTCTTCACTTCATCTTTATTAAATGTTTACAAATCAGTTAGGTTCAAACTACAAGCCTGAAATTGTGGCTAAATGCTTGCAATGACAGCTGCAGTTTTCTGCCAATATTTGAATGCAGTTTTCTTGATCAGTTTTGTGTTTGAGTGTGCAATTTGCAGATACCTCCTGGAAAAAGAAGCATGCTAATGGACTTCAGATGTGGTGTGAATTACTTATTTGTACATTCGTGCAAAATCAAACACATTTGGGACAAGTTTTGTTTATTCTTTGGTTTCAAAGAACAGAATTGTGCCAGTAATTCAGCAAGTGTAAAGGCAATCCCTACAAAAGGGGCAACTTGTTGATTTCAAAGAATACAGTTTGAAACTTTCTGCTGGAGAAAGAAATAATGAGCCAGCAACCAGTGCACATTCCTGAAGTTACCCAGGCTTGCAATCCTACTCTCATCTGCTTCCTTTTGCTGCTACAGGGAGAGAGAAATTCATTCCACAGATTAAGTGTTAACTAGTTGTTTTCTGTTTTTTTTTCTTTTTAAAAGATTTTATTTGACAGAGAGAGGGATCACAAGTAGGCAGAGAGGTAGGCAGAGAGAGAGGGGGAAGCAGGCTCCCTGATGTGGGGCTCTATCCCAGGATGCTGAGATCATGACTTGAGTTGAAGGCAGAGGCTTAACCCACTGAGCCACCTAGGCACCCCAGTGTTGACTAATTTTAACAAGGATCTCATCTTTGATGAGAAGTAAATCTTTGATCAAGTTTAAATAGAACAGAAGACACCATGGGAACACTCTTAAGTAGAGTGAGATATCAGCTGGGCATCCAGTAGTGGAAGGATCTCCTATCACTTTGATAAATGAAAGATGCTTTAAGGCCAAACTCAGAGTCAACCTCCTCATTTGTGACTCTGCATGAACTAAACCTCAAGACAGCATTAACTCATCTTGCCAGTTTGTGCTGTGAGCATAAGGGGGATGCCTATAGAAGGTGTAAGTATCTCTTAGCACCAACCATTACCACAGCCAGAGCAGAACTTAGAGTTTCATTGATAGTTCAAGACTGTTATGGTATTTCACATTTACAGGTTTTATAGAGAAATACACAGTCTCTTGTTTTCTTCTTTAGATGCTTCCTTTCACTCTAGACTACACATATCATACCGTACTAACTAGAACTCATCATCACTCATGTTTAGGAATCAGAGTCCTGGTGATGACAATAAGAAAGGTGAGAGAAGTAAATCAAATATTCTCTCCTAGAAACAGAATATATATTTTTGATGGTTTCTTTTTCTACTTCACATTTTCCCATGTGTGAGGGGAACGTGATAACCACTACACTATGGAAACTACACTTTCCCATGTAAAGTATTATGACTTTACCTCTGATTTTTGTAGCTGAATTCAATTTTCTGAAGTTAAGATTAAGTTGGGGCATTGGTTCTCAAACTTGAGCACACATCAAAATCACAGGATTGTTAAAACACAGATTGTTGAGCATCGTCCCCCAGAGTCTCTGATTCATAGGTCTGATGGGGTCCAGGAATTAGCATTTCTAATAAATTACTGGATAATGCTAATGCTTCCAGTCTAGGGACCACATGCTATGGAAGGTAGTTATATAGCACAGTCTTTTGTGTGCAGAAGTGTGATCATACTGACCTCTTTCATTCTTTCCCATCAAATAGTTGCCATTTAATTTTTATGAAGCAATTTTAAGGACACTTCTTGAGTCCTTATACATATACCTATACACATTGTTCACAATTGTATATTAGAAATCTTTCTTTTTTTAAGATTTATTTATTTATTTGAGGGAGAGTGAGATAGTACATGTGCATGAGGAAGGGGGAGGAGCTGAGGGAGAGGGAGAGAAGAGAATGTCAAGCAGATTCCCCACTGAGTCTGGAGCCTGTAGTGGGGCTTGATCTCATGACCCTGACATCATGCCTGAACTGAAACCAAGAGTCCAACTTAACCAACTGAGCCACCTAGGCGCCTGTATTAGAAATGTCTTAAATTAACTAGGCATTCAGTGACTATAGTAATTTGGAAAAGTAAATTATGAAACTGTGCTAGATTTTTCAGGAGAAAATCAGTCACTTCTATTGCACTGCATCAGCTTATTTAGAAAGTTATTAAGTTATCCCTACAAACTTGACTCCCATTTATTTACATGGCTTTAGAGAATTTTTAGATACTCAAAGGCAATTAACAACTAAAAGCAATGAAAAGCAGTAAGCAGGCTAAATACCCATTTTCCTTTCTGCTTGAAGTATTTGTTTCTGATAATATCATAATTTACTCAATTATAGTCTTCCTTTTGCAAAATACCTATTTTCTAAGATCAGAGTTCTTCACTGGGTTGTATAATTATACGTAACAAAAATTGGGCTTCCTCACAAAACTAACCAAAACAAAGAGAAACCCTAATGACATTCGTTGAGGATCCAAAAAAGAAAAAAAAAACCCAAAAGATAAGTGTTTGAAAGCTCTTTTGTTATGACAATGCCAGGTATGTTAAGCCACTTGATTACACTATAATTTATAAGTCCTCTTTTGTATATGAGATCATATAAGTTTCAAATGAAAGAAGTCAAAGAAAGACGTCCCTAGCATCTGAGAATCTGTACATGTTAGTTCAAGTTTCTCTTTTTAAAAGTACATGTATAGATAATAACTTCTTTCCTTTTCAAAATAGTATTTTAGTTATCCTTATGTTTATAAAGAAATGTGCAAAAGATAATAGGTGATCCCCAACAATGCAGAGCTTTTTAAACCCTGAGCATAATTTTTTTTTGTTGTTCCTTTAAGCTTTACAAAAAGGCAATTTTTTCTCTTTGGCTTTTTAGTTGCTCTTGAATCACAGACAACAGTGATAAAAATGAAATCATTTAAAATACAGCTAAATTTTTTTTTCAGTTTGACAAAATTTTATAGTTGAAGCATGATATTTAATTTGGCTGTGTGGTACATTTTTTTCCCCCAGAAGAAATGTGGAAAGATGAGCTACCTATTGTATGACATGTATCTCAGTATGTAGGTGCTAATGTCTAGGTATTTGGCACATGCAAAGTCTAGAACAATGGGGAAACCTGCTTATTGACAAACCAGCAAATGGGATCTGGACAACGGCAAGGGAAGTCCCCATCCAGGTACTTAAAAATCAGGGAAGTTTGGTTTTTAAAAATTCAAAACAAATTAAAAAAAAAACCATTTCACTGGACAAGCAGTGCCATCACCTGGAAAAAAAAAAAAAATGGCTTTAACGTTGAGAAGTTCTCACTCTTGGCTGTGAGGTGCAAGAGATTCAGTTATTGGGGTGCACTAGGGTGATCAACCACCCCATTTGTTGAGGACAGAGGCATTTCCCAGAATGCAGGGGTTTCAGTTTTCGAACCAGGACAGTCTTGGTTCAACAGAGACAGTTGGAAACCCTGGGTTGTGTTTTCACATCTGTCAGTTATACTTTATATAATACAAGCCAGGTACTGTACTTGGCTTGAGTCCATAATCAGCTTCATTAGGCATTTGTATCAAGTTATTTTTTGATGTTGCAGTTTCTTTGGCAAGTTAGTAATGATACCTGGGAATCCTGACCGATTTTAGTAATGGCTTAACTATCAGCTATACAAAATACCTTATGTTTAATTTTTTGAAAGTTGAATTAAGTAAACAAATTCCTTTAAACTGAGCAATCAATACTTTCTCCTACTTGCCAGTTCCCAAATGATATTTTTCTATGAGAATGAGGCTTTTAGAAAGTTATATATGCTTTTAAAAATCCTTTCTTAACATGAACTAGTGATTTTGAAATCCATTGCCTTTAAGGAAGATACACAGAGAGTAGACAATAAAGTTGTAGAAAGATTAAGTGACCCATCAATGGGTTATAATCTATTCCCCATTCATTCATCTCCCTTTTGGAGCAGATGAGTATCTGTTGACTTTTATGTAGGTGATAGCTCATGGAGAAACAGTTTCTAAAAATTTATTTATATATGACTCCAGTTTATGTGACAATACAATGATATTCATGTAGTTTTTGTGATGTAGTTTGTGATGATATCCATGACAGTTTTTATAGCTGTCAAGGATGGTGCCTGTCATTTGAAATTCTCAGTGCAAATTTCTCCCTCAGTATCACCCAGGGTTGGCAAAAATTGTCTGAAAAAAATTCCTCAGTGTGAACTGATATTTGGAGGTAATATTGCTTTTTAAACCTCCTGCTTTTGCACAACACTGAAAAATTCTGGACAAATACATGAAAAAGGAGTTAAAAAAAATCATGTTTTCATTAATTGTTAAAACACAGAGGGCTGGTTAAAAACATATTTATAAAATAGGGGCACCTGGGTGGCTCAGTCATTTAAGCATCTGACTCTTGATTTCAGCTCGGGTTGTGATCTCAGGGTTGTGAGATCAAGCCCTGAGTGGGGCTCCATGCTCAGGGGGAGCCTGCTTGATTCTCTCTCTGCCCTCCCCTCTGCCCACTTTATTTATGTCTTTCTCCAAAAATAAAGAAATAAAATTTTTAACAATATATTTGTGAAATAGAATACACTTAAAATATCTACAGGTAGTTAAATTATTAGGCGTCATCTGTAACTGGTACTAGTGTGTTCAAAGGTACAATTGACTTTAACACCAAAGCACAGTACAGATTTCAGCCATTACATAAAAAAATCCCCTCAGCTTTAGGTTATGTAATGATAAACTGTACCTGTTGAAAAATATATGTGGAAAAAAGAAATAATTTTAATACAAATGTGACTCATCTGCAGGCATTCATTTATTCCGATCCAGCAACCATGGTAAATGTGTTTGGATTACTGGGCATAGTATGAAACATTTAAAAGGGAGTGGAGAACTTTATTAAAACAGAAGGCTCTTCAAACTCTACAATGATGTCAGAAATATAGGTCCTTGGAGCACATTATTGTTTTAAGCGGAGGTCCCCGCACTTTCACATTGGTTATAAAACATTATTTTGTGCTGCTGGCCTGGAATGAGAATGTCATACATCTGCAGGCAATTAGAAGAAGCTGGACTGCATGTTTGATTAGCTCAATAATAAACGGGCACAAGTGTGACTCCACTTATGTTAGTCAGATTCCCTAGACAGATTATCCTGTTGTTATCATATGAAATAACCCCCTTTTATCAACAATTAAGTAAATCCACATTTATGGGCACTTTGCAAAATTGTGAGGTGGGAAGAAATCCAACTTAAGCCTTAAGTCATCCAAAAAACTTTTAACCCTGCTTTCAATGATACAGACCCCAATCCCAAGTCTTAAAGAAATTGGTTGAATTATATAGAACAGTTGGGTTAGAGATACCCTGTGTGCAAACAATCAGTAAGTATGTTTTTAGCATCTATCATAAGCCAGGCATTTAATAGTTTTAGCTTATAACTAAAGAAAAAAATTCTCACAGAATTAAGAATTACAAATGTTTTAATCTGTGAAAAGTAATTTTGTAAGGTCTAAGTCTTTTTAAAAAAATTAAATAGATTTCATTTTTATTATTCACATTTTATTATGCAGTTTCTACTATAACCAAGTGAATCTTGTTAAGTCTTGAATATACTCTATCCTAGAACTTCTTCATTCAGTTCTAGGCATTGTTCTTAAATTCAACCATATTTGCCAATGATAGGTATAAGCCACTTTGGGAAATGACCCATTCATTTTTCTGTTTATTTTTTTCTCCTAAGTACCATTAAAATATATAACTGGAGCATGAAAAATAATTCAGTATAGAAAAGCCCATACTTAAAAAAAACTTCAGTATCACTTTCCAGTTTCAGGAAAAACATCACCAAACCTTCCAATTCAACTAGATATTTAAATAACACAATTAAAAGTTGCTGTCTTAAATAAACTCAAGATACTTTTTATCAATATTCACTCAAACACATATACATAAAGTAACCTCATGAGGCTATCTCCTTGACATAATCCTTAAATTAAATATCGGAATATCAAGCAGATGCTGAAGCATTCATCATCATTATTGGAATTCTGACTCATGGCAGTAACACAAAACAGATGCTAATATGATGCACCCTCTGAAAAGTGACACCATCACGGCATGGGTTAGCTCTTGATGTGGGGTACTTAAAAATTTGAACACAAAATATAAAAGTCAGGGTATGATAGGGGTCCTTCATTTATAAGCCATTTCAAATCTATCTCATACAGTATATAAAACTCCACACCAGCGCATAAAGGGCAGCATCTCAGGGAAACAGAAGATGCTTCTTTTCCTCACTCGGAACAGGTAGAAGGTTAAAAACTCCTGGACCCTTTCTGTTGGCCAGTATGTACCAGGCACCTGTGGTATAAAATGGGGTCTACTCTGTCAGCCCCAGGGCTGTGCAAAAGGAGTCTGGGGCTCCTATGGCCCTTGTCAGTAACGAGCTCCACACCAGGCAGATCTGAAAGGGTTGGCTAAGTAGGAAAAGGGAAACAAAATCTCATAGCACAGTCCAGTTAACTAATATCCTACACATCTTCAAAGCCCAAGATTCTTATCATTTTGTTAGCATGAGTCTACAGCTGTTTCTAGAATACACAGTGATGTGTACTCTTTGAGAAAATAAACAGAAAAACCCAAGCAGATGGTGCCATGGTGCAAGTGATATAAGAGAAATGGGCTCAGATGAGAACTGAAAAAGATAGAAATGTGGAGTGGGGAAGACTCCTCAAAGGTAACGAGAAACAGAAGTCCCATTTCTTTATTCCTCAGTGAGAAAAATAAATTAGTGGCAAGTTCAATGAAAAGAAAACTTGAGAACCCAAAAGAGGACATTTATGGAGTAGCTTGACGCACAATTTCAAAGTCCAAATGAATAACCTGACTGTTCCTTCTGACAGCTGTTGACTCTGGCTCCGCCTGCCTGAGTTTGAAGGCTAGTTCTACTCTCACCACCCGTGTGACCCCTGATTCCCAAACTTGGCTGCAGGCTTGGAACCACGTGCGAAGCTTTAAAAAATAGGGAGGCCCAGAACCCATCCCCAGAGACTGTTATTTAATGGGGCTGGGGTGTGGCTTGGATATGGAGGTTTTAAAAGCTCCCAAGTGACTATAGATGGTTGTTATGGTTGAGAACCACTGATGACCCCCCTCTCCGAGGCACGGCTTCCTCATTTGTAAAATGAAATCGATACAGGCAGCAACCACCTTTTAGGATTTTTGCGATGATTAAATGATAATTCAGGCAAAGCACTCGGCACCATGGCGTGTGGGAAGTTCTCAGTAAACTGGCGCTGTTAATCCTCACCACGAGGTGCACTTGGACAAGAACGTTCTCATTAGCATAATAAGTCATGCTTACCTTGGCACACGTTATGCTCACTCTGCTCGTAGCCTGTTGCACACTGGATCCGGTGAGAAGGGTTGGAGGGGATGCGCTGAGGGTCAGCTGGGTTTCGCCGGATGACAAAGTTATTTCGGCCAGTCTGCACTTCGGGGCCTGCAACTGCAGCAGCGCTGGCCACGAAGCCGCCCCCGGGCATCACTCCACTGGCTGCCATGCCCGTGGCTGTCACGCCCCCAGCGCCTGTCCCTGACGAGGCGGCTGCATTGGCTGCTGCACCCACGCCTTCCGCAGCGGGTGTTTCTTGCTGAGGTTGCTCATTATTGACAATAATCTGGGCTGTTTTAGGAAGGCAGAGGTATCCTCCGTAGTGGTTGACACATTTCATTCCACCTTTGCAAGCGTCTGGGACAATGTCACATTCATCAATATCTGTGGTCAGCAATAAAATAAATCAGGAATCTTCTCAGAGGGAACACAGAACATGTAAATATACGCTCACGCCTTTTTGGTAGAGTACAAAGAGGACAGGAAGAGTGACATGAGATGGAGACAGAAAGCTATGTTCAGACGGGAAGTCTTTGAAGTTGGCTCACCTTTGCACTGCTGTCTTACAGGATCCCACTCATATCCATCTGTGCATTGCTGTGAAGAAAACATCAAAGATGGGGCCAGGAGACAGTTAATGGGTGTATCCACTTCCTAAGAAGTCACTCTAAAAGCTTCATTCCTATGACAACAATCCTTGCTCTAGAGTCCCAGCTAGATCATGAGGTGGATAGTTTAACATTCCCTAGATTTTCTCCCTCCCTTCCTTCCTTCTCTCCCTTCTTCTTTCCTTCCTTCCCACCTTCCTTCCTTCTTTCTTTCCCTCTCTCTCTCTCTCTCTCTTTTTCTTTTGACAAATCTGTGCATTGCATCGCTTCCAGGCTCCCTTCTCAATCACCAGCTGCCTCAACTCTTGTGTTATATTGGGTACAGTTGCCCATCACCATCTCAGAATTCTTTTCTCTGTTTCAATACTGATCTTCCCTAATCTCCTTGAATGCCTGTTTTTTTTTTGTTTTGCTTTACTTGCCCTTCTTCCACATTAAAAACTTTGCCAAAAAGAAAAAAAATCAACCAAGTTCCTTTATTTAGCCCTTGACTCTTCCCCTCCTCTCTCAGTTCTCTTAGAGCATTCCAGCACCTGCCTTTCCTTACCTGTTCAGCTGAGTCTCAAGCCTCCCACTCACACCTTGGCCCACCTCCTAGCTTCAATTCCTACGAGTCCTCTCTAGTTCACTCACTAAACAAACCATCTACTGAGTACCTTCTCCTACGGGGCACCGTTCTAGTCCCTGGGCATGCAAAGATCATGAAGACCTTGTCCTTGTCCTCAAGTGGCTCACAGACAGAAGAGCAGGCAGACAGGTAGACAAGTTGGAGCAAGATGTCAGGTGCTGCGACCCATACATATATGTGGAAAGAGTGATGAACTCTGTCCAGGGCTGTGTGTGGGGCATGACAGAGTGGAAGAGAAGACTTTATGGGGAAGTCACAAATGAATTGGGTCTTACAGGATCTTTCCAGGGAAATGTGGGAATTCTAGGAGGAGGGGCCATGAGAAAAAAGATGCAACACTGTTAAAGACAGAAAGAGCTGCAAGTAGTCTGAGTAGAGGCATGCAGTTAGAGGGACAAGAAGGAACCAATTCCTACCTTGAATGTCAGCGAATCTCAAGCTTTATGATCAAGCTTAAGTCACCCAGGGTGCTTATTAAAATGCAGACCCAAAGGATCAGATTCTGCAGGTCTGGGTAGGAGACTTGGAATTTGAATTCCTAACAAGCATCCCAGGTGATTTTGACACAGGTTGCCTATAGGCTACTTCTTGAGAAACACTACTATAAGTGATAAGAGGCCTCTGAATAATTTTATTTACTTATTTTCCCTGAAGCATTTTTAAGCTCAGGAAAATATTTGAACAGATGCAGATTTGAGGAAGATGCTTCAGGAAAGACAGAGCAAAAGTAGAGCGAACAAACCAATACTTGAATTCTTTTAATAGAGCTGAGAGTTGCTTATGCACACAACAGATGCTCGGCAAGTAAATAGCTGAATGGAGACAGCTCAGTTTAAATGTTTTAGTGGGATCTGAAACTTCACAGGGTGAAAACTATACTCACTTTATCTCTGAAGCTAATTCTTTCTAGTTTCTCCAACCTGCCCAGAGCGCCACCACCCTTCTTAGGACCTTGGATTATAACTGTAACACGCACACTGACTTTTCCATTTATTTTCCTTTAAACTCTGCTGACTTCGTGTCCATGTCTGTATCTACCATGTTGGTGTGTAAGCCTTCTTGCCTCGTGAATAGGCAAGGCTGTCTGGCTGTCCTCCATATCTCTGTGTGCTGCACACAGCCTCCAAAACAATCTTCCTTGCTCTCTTAATTGTATTACTCCTATATTTAAGACCTCATACTGACTTGCAGATCTCTCACCTCCCACTTCTGCCATCTCTGGGCTCCCCTCAGCACCCAGCACCAGCCCACCTAAACTTGTCATCTCCTCAACTTGTCTTGGGTTGTTTTTACCCCTAGACTTTGATCATGTCACTTTCTCTGATTCCGATGCCTCTTCAGCCATTCTAGATTAATCTGACGTCATTTACTTCTTTCAAGATTCCGCACAGAAGTTGACCTCTTCCAATATGCCAGTGCTCACACTAATTACTTCCTTGCTTTTTCTATCTCTTTAGCATTTATATAATTGATACAATTATAATACGTGTACTTGCTTAGGAACTTTGTAGTTCAACAGTATTTTCCCAGCGTAAATTCCATGAAGTAAAGGTCTAGATTTTCTTAGTAAACAAGTTCTTTTGCTGGTGTAAGAACTGCTTATGTGCATGGTAGTTACTTGGCAAGTAAATGGTTGAATGAACCCTAACTTTAAAATGGAAAGGGGATATGATGCTGTCTTGTGAATATGAGCTCAATTTTCCAAAAAGTACCTTTCAAGTCAGGCACAATGACAGGACACTGAATAATCTATTTGCTAACTAGAGAGGGCATGCAGATTGTGATAGGTATTTAGTTCCAGTATATTTAATATGGATCTGCTATTAAACAAGCCTAGACTGACTAGACCACTTGCTGGCTGTGTAGCCTTCAGCAAGTTAGATACTCTCTCTGATCTTCAGTTCTGCTATTGGTGAAAGGAAGATGATACCACTTCTCTCAACCTTTGTTATGGAAATGAAAGGAGATAGTATCCCCACAACAGGGTACTCACAGAGCAGTTATATTTTATTCTTTAACCATAAATTATTAGGCATACACAGTTCAAGAGTCAATAGACCTAATTTTAGAACAAAAAGGATGTCATATCTGGAAAATGCTATAATAATAATGAACCCTAGTTAGTGGTCTAAAACTCTAGTGTTTAATCCACAGGGACCTTTCTCTGCTAAAGATAATTGTGATTTAATTGATGAACCAAAGAGAAGGGGGTATAAGATAAGCAACTGTAAAAGCAATAAAATATTTTATTGGATGAATATAAAAGTGGATAGTTAATTTAACTTTAGCTCCTTAAGAAAGTAGTAAGTTTAGCCTGAATAACAAAACATTCTCATTTGAAGATAAACAGCACATGTATTCATTTCTCATGCTTTATTTATCTTCAGCAGAGGAAGCAACTACATTTATCATTAAGTTAACAAAATATTTATGTGAAATCCTACTTGATTTATAGTTGATCTGAACAACAACAAAGAACATTTTCCAGATGAATACTAACATTTCGGGGATAATAGGATACCAAAAAGTGAGATAATGTTTATTATCAGTAATTGACATTAGCTCACTTTTAGGAGTTCTTTTTTCAAAAATTTTTCACATTCTTTTGAGTAGGATTACTTCATTTTAAATTGGGAGCAAGTAGAAAAATATGTTTTTCATATTGTGATCCAGGACAAATGTCACTTGCCTCATGACACTGGTTAAAGACTAGAAGACACAAAACAAAAACAAACAAACAAAAAAAGAAAAGAGAAAACAGAGGTGTAAACAAACTCACTGGAAGTGAGGTTAAGTACTGCCCTCTGTTCTCACTACATCCATTCCTGATAGTCAGATGGTATTTTCGATATTTTATTAAACATTGGTAATATCTATGCAATCAACTAATTAATCAAATATTACTTGGAAATAATCAGATGTAATTAATTAGAAAATGCAAATTTGCAAAACCAAATTTCACACAATGCATTTTAAGACCACTTTAGCCAATACGCATCCTGGTAGCACATAAATTCTACCTGAAGGGCATTTATATGAATTATCAGTTATACTATAAATGGATATATATAGTCTTTATAAATTCAATAAGGGCCATTTACATGAGAACATAAGTCATATATACAAATGAGGTATGTGCTTTTGTGATGTTTGTTTTTATTTGACTTGTCTTACTCTGCAAGTTTTGGTTTTATCTACATGTATATAGGAATCCAGGCTTTCCAATTCCTTACCCTCATTAATTTATTGGATGTGTTAGAAACATGTAGCTTACTTTGGTTTTTGTTTTAAAAGGGTCTCCTTTTTCAGTCTTGCCAGAAATCATTACATTTTGGTCCCTATCTCAATTGGTGATCTAAATGAAATTTTGGAGGGACCACGGGTGATTTAAACAAATCTTAAATGTGAACCACACTAAAGCGTTGTTTAATTTATTACCCTCCACAGCCTGCAGACCACATACACTGGCAGGGGTGGATAAAGTCACCCTTGTGTCACCGAATCCCGCTGAACCGCACTTATCTCAAATTCCATCACCCCTTACCGTGTACGTGATGGTTTCTTCAGTGTCCTGTGACTTGACCAGCGCCAGAGTCAGCATAGTTAGGAAAAGGGCTTTCAACATCGTGAATCTCAAAGAAAGCACAGGACAAACTGATGCTTAGTATCTGCTGCAGGGGAAATAACAAAACTTTAGCTGTGCAGTAATAAGCAAGGAAGGGCAGGAGGGAGAGGCTGAGGTTCCATCATACCCGATTTCCAATCTCCTGTCTCATTCCCCTCCCCCACCTCAACCTTCCCTGGGCCAAAGGAGGCACCAAAGACTGTAAAACGGCTGCAGAGTTACATTTCACTTTACTCCATCCAGCTGCGCTGAACATATACAAAGGATATTCAGCAAGGAGTTTCTACTGTTCCTTCACAACAGGCTCCAGAAAGGGTGTGGAAGGGAAGAATAGAGGGTAATTAATTTCAAAGGAGATGGTGCATTTATTGTGTGTGTGTGTGTGAGAGAGAGAGAGAGAGAGAGACAGACAGACAGACACACGGGGGGGGGGAGAGAAAGAGAGAGAGAGAGAGGAGGTGGGGCAGCAAATCTCATATTCCTTGAATATTCAGGTTTTGCCTATATGCTCACCTCCAACTAGTGAAGTTCCTTGCACAGCTTAGCAGAAATACCTGTGAACTAATACAAATTACCTTGACCTCAAACTTTTTTTAAAGCAAAACACCAAAACAAAACTCAAGAGCTATCTCCTCCCCTAGTAGAATACCTGCCCTTCAGAGTTCCTTCTATCCCCCGAACAAACCCTCAAAGTGGCATTTCCGTGCCATTCTCTTCGCGCAGTTTCGTGTGAAAGCCCCAGGTCGTGCGGAGGGGCTGCCCCAAGCGTCCGATTCTCGGTGCCTTATCAGTCCCTTGGTACCCGGCACGCTACCGTCAGGATCGGGCTGCCTAGAGCCAGAACCCGGGGACCACACCGCAGCCGCGTACAGTTTCCAGGCGGCCGACCTGGCGCCCCGGGGGAGGTGAGGTTCCCTCTCCTAAGTTAACAGGCTGCAGCCCCGGGAGCTACTCTGCGCTCCCGCTTTTCACCAGCTCCTGTGGAATCCAGGTGCGGCTTAAATCTCGTATATTAGCCCCCTGAAACTTTCAAAACTTCGTTTATGGGCACAGCCCAGTCGGCTGATTGCGGGCGCGCACACACTTGCCCATCCAAACAGATGTCACCCCAGTACTCGCACATGCTGACAGATCGCATTCCGAGACCGCACACCTCCACCTCCCTCTCTGCCTGAGAGATCTTGCACAGTCCGGGGGCAGTTCTCGGGTACCCGGAACCCTTGAGGTTACCCTACTTACTTCCCTGCGCGCGGCCCGGCGGGCACTGAGGGCGCCAGGGGCTCCTACCTGCGCGGCCGCGCTGCTCTCCGAGCCTGGGCAGCAAGGGGAGAGCGGCAGGGGAGGGCAGCCCGGTGGGTCTGAACTGGCGAGTTCTGGCAGCGGCCGTGGCGGCAGGAGGAGGAGGAGGAGTAAGGGAGGGAAAGGGGGAGGGCGAAGGGGGGCGGAGGAGAGAGCCGAGGGAGGCGCAAGGGCTGAGCCGGGCGCCGCAGGCTGGGCGGGAGAGCGCTCTGAGCAGCCGGGTCTGCGCCCCCTCCTCCGAGTGCCCTCTCCGCCTTGGGGCCTGCCCTCCTCTGCCAGCCGTTCACCCCAGTTCCCAGACACGCCTGAACCCCAGGCCGAAGATGGCATGCTTGGCATGTGA
The DNA here is from genome assembly GCF_964662115.1 of Mustela nivalis. Lineage (NCBI taxonomy): Eukaryota > Metazoa > Chordata > Mammalia > Carnivora > Mustelidae > Mustela > Mustela nivalis. The sequence continues at coordinate 65,236,818 of NC_139027.1, read as the reverse complement.
GGTCTTGGGTTTGAATCAGCCTTGGTGATGCTCCAGCCTTCCCGACAATATCTCATGCCCCGTAGAGGAAAAACATCTCTCCCAGAGAGCTGCTCAGGGTCCTGAGAAACTGGTTAAACATTTTTTTTTTTTTTTTCCGATAAGTGAATCCTAGGACAGTTAATTAACCCCATTCATTGGACTGGTTGTTGTTGCCCTTTCTTTCAGATTATTTGTTTATTTATTTATTTGTTTGTTTGTTAGTTTGTTTTCTTTTTGCGTGGGGGAGGGTCTGCTTTCTCAAATGTAGAAAAAAGAGAATCCGTTCATTCAACAAGTATTGATGACCTACTATGTGACAGGGTTGGCAATGGGCCACGTGTAGCTCATGATAACAAAATTGTGAGGTCAGGTTTGGTTTTGGTTTCACAAACCTCCCCTGTGTATGGGCCCTTTTCTTTACCTAAGCTTCTCTTCTCTCCACTGGTTCACTTGCAAGAGTTGGTCATTCAAAGTTGGACATTTCATCTTCACCTTTCATACTAATGGTGGAATTTAGGGAATCCGGAGAGCAAAAAAAAAAAAAAAAATTTTTTTTTTTTTTTCTGGCTTCTTCAAATCATACCACACAGATTGCTGTTATCTCTGAAGGCTCCAACTCTATGGTCAGATTAATAGTTTGCTTCCAAGGCAGTCATGTCTTCTAAGAAGCAAACAGCCAAATACAACTTCATGAATGAGACGATGTGCCAACTGAAGGTACTAAGGACTTTGACCCCCAGCAGGAGACAGAGGGTGGAGAGAGAGGGTCAGCTTCTTCCCCTTTTCTGCTGGCCACTGCAGAGAAGATGGTAGACAGTGTAAGAGGCAGAGGCTGTTGGGTGGAGGCCTCTCTCCTTATCTCTGGGGTATGCAGTGGGTTGTCTAGACCTTGCCAGATTGGTTGCAAGCCACACAATATTGAGCAAGATCAAAGGAGCTTAATGACCCTGAACCTTACATAAGTATGTGGGATTTTGCTAATGGTATTGAAGATTTTTACTACCAAAATTCAAGTAAGTTTGTTTTCCCAGTCATTAATGGCCTCCAAACTTAAAAAAAAAAAAAAAAAAAAAAAAAGAGGAACTTTACCTTTGTATAGTAAGAAGATCTGTCCACACATTTTCTTCTGTTCTTTTTTTTTTTTTTTTTTCCTATCCTTGGCCCTCTCCCCAGAAAAAGTGGATTGAAACTCCCAAATTTCTATCTCCAGCCTGGAGCTCTTCTTACCTGAATATCCAGCTGCTGACATTGTTATCTTCCTCTGTACACCTGATGGGCATTTCAAACTTAGCAGGTCTGCTGAGTCTCACCCTCTCTCCCAGCCTACTCTATCTAGCTGCTTCACCATCTTGATTAATAGGAATTTCATCTTTCAATTTGTTCAGCTCCAAGATCATGAGTCACCCTTGATTTCTTTTTTTCCCCCACACGCCTTACATTCAATCCTTCAGAAAATTCTCTTGGCTCCACCTTCAAAATATATCCAGAATCAGACCATTCTTCCTCACTTCTTTTGTTAACACCCTGATCTGAGCAACCAGTGTGTTCCACCTGGATTATGATGATAGCCTCCTGCAGTTTTTTTCTCAGCAGAAATTCATAAAGATGGATCCTAGAGTAGGTACTCTTTCATGTCTTGCTTCCCTCACTTAGCATGCATCCATGTTGTCGGGTGCATTGGAAGTTCATTCCTTTTTATTGCTGAGTAGTATTCCAATATGTGGATAGACCCTGACTTGTTTATCTCTTTACTTGCTGATAAATATTTGGACTGTTTATGAATAAAGCTGTCATGTATGTTCATGGAGAAATTTTTGTTTGAATATATGTTTTTCTTTTAGGTAAATACTTAGGAGAGGAGCTGCTGGGTTATATGGGAAGAATATGTTTAACTTTGAAATGAAATGCCAAACTGTTTCCCAAAGTGACTGTACCATTTTACATTCCTACCAGCAACATGCGAGATCTCATTTGCTCCACATCCTTGCCAAAACCCGATATTGTCAGTCATTTATAGTGTTGGCTGTTATAGTGTGTTATTTAAGCGGCATCTTATTGGTGATCTCATTTCTAATGATATTGAGCATTTTTTATTTATTTTTTATTTATTTCCTAATGTCCATCAATATATATTCTTTTGTGAAGATCTCATTAAAATCGTTTTTTTTTAAGCAGAGGGAGAGTAGGGAGCAGGGGGAAAGGGAGAGAGAGAGAATCTCAAGCAGGTTCCATGCTCAATGTGGAGCCTGACATGCGGCTCAATCTCACGACCCTGAGATCATGACCTGAGCCAAAATCAAGAATCAGATACTTACCTGAATCAGCCACTCAGGTACCCCATCCTTCCTATTTCTAATGATAGGGTATCTCTTTACTAGTTGAAAAATAGTGAAATTGGCAATGGCTTTCTTGGGCTACTGATTCAGGGGTGAAATATCGTCCCACTCCAAATTAATCAGAACTAAAAGGAAGTACTTCTTTTCCGTAGTTAGGGGAAGGCCTTCCAAGTGCACAGTGGAGAGGAACAATGGAGCCCTTTGCCTCAGCTGCCACTGGCAGCCTTGTTACCACCTGGAGGTAAGCCAGCCTGATCATGAAGGTGGTACATGCTGTGGGTGGCCAACATGTGGACAGAACCTACATCCTGGATAGACTGTTCATAAGGTGGACTGGTCCTAGGGCCCATGATACTTTTAGGGGTTCTCCACAATATCTTATTTTCTTATAAAGTCAGAGGAAAAAAATAAATGTCATCTAGCTTGATTAAATGTCTTAATAACATTGCAGTCACGAAATACAATTTTTTTTCTTTATTTTCCTTTTTCTTACTTATTTGCTTGCTTGTTTGTTTGTTTTAGTGGAGGAAGGGGTTCATGCAGGCAAAAGTACCCAGGGACCATGAAAGTTATAATGTGACCCTGATTGTTGCACTTCCAAATCAGGCAAATGTGGACTCTGTTCTACCTCTGCACTCCAGTTTTGTGAGGTAATATATTTTCTTATGATTCAAGCCAGTCTGAGTCAGGTGTTCAGTTACTTGCGGCAGAAAATGTACTCACCGCTAGCATGAGGAAGTCTATTCTGGAAGCTCTGGCCCTTGTGATGTGCTATGTTTGCATCCCGCACTCCAGAGTGGCAGGCTCTGAGTGTTTCTTGGGAGAAGCTGTTCAGAGAGATTCCCAGCCTTTCTGTCCTTGGGCAAGCTGAGTGTTCCAGCCACTTCTGCTTGGATCAGCTTCTGAGCTCCTCCCCATCGCCCCCTAGCATTGGGATGTGTGTGTGTGTGTGAGAGAGAGAGATTTTTAAAGATTTAAGACTTGAACTCTCCCTTTAATTCAAGAAGCCAACTCTGCCTTCTCTTCCATTTGAAAAGTAACCAGTGACTAACTTTTATAAGGGGGCCCTCTGCTTCCTAGTTTACAAACTAGTACACTGTATATATTACAAAAAAATTTTTTTATTATATTTTCTTTAATATTTCCCTTTTTTAAAAAATCCCCTGAAAATAATTAGAAGTCTCAAGGACCCACAGGCTCTTTAATTAATTGAGTAATAGAGTCTACAAATCCTGTGGTTAAAACTTGATTAAGAATGTTCACTGATGTGTGGACAATTGGAGAGTGAAATATGTAAAAAACAAAACAAAAAACCCAAAATGAATTAAACAAAAAGGCAGTGAATATGAAACAATTCCATAGGGATTAATGGCAAGGTGATCAATTCACCCCAGTTTGCCCAGGACCTTTCGTTTTTGCACTAGCAGTTCTGTGTCTTGGGAAAGTGCCCAGTTCTAGACAAATTTAAATGTTTGTGTAGTGGAAAGAAAACAGGACAAGTAGCCAGGAGTTCTTGCCTGGACTTTGCTATGCTCTAGCTGGGTAACCATGGCAGTCACTCAACTTCTTTGAATCAGTTCTGCACAAATGTTGACCAGGGTAACAGCATTTATCACTGTTGTTATTATATTATACTTAGCTATATTTATCACCTTGTTTTTGTTTGTTCCTCATTTATTACCTCTTCTTCTGGTAATTATATCCTGATTTTCCTTTGGAAACCAACCCTTACAGTGATAGGCCATGACCATCCCTGCCTACAGAATGCCACTAAGTATACATTAAGGGAAAACCCATAGACCCTAAAAATAAGGGGAAGTGGCCCAATGCTGGTACAAGAATGTCAAGAGCAGACTTGGTTCTCAGGCCTAGTGATGTGGCAGAATTATTGTCTTCTTAAGTTGTTTCCATGTGCTGATAAGAATGAGGATACAGAGAACACAGGGCCCATAATTCCACGCTCCCTGTCTGGAAGGAGCCCATTGGACATGGGCTGTCAAGGCTTCTAGGCTTTAGGCCTGCCTCTCTGAGCTACAAGGCAGGCAGAGAGCTGGGGCATACCCCCTGAGCCCTTATTTCATTTTATCCTTTGCCGGCTGATTCTTTCTATCCCTGAAAACACACACCATGGTTTGCTCCAGAGCTCTTCCAATCCCTATGATTTGCATGGAGATTATTTTTCCTGTGACTCTGTGGGTACATGTGACCCAGGCTCTGCCAGTCCTAACATCAAATCTTTTATATCCACTGGGATTCGGTCAGAAAAGCAGACCCACCCTAAAACAACCCCCATTGAAGGGTCAGTGTGGCACAAGATCAGGATTTTAGAGTCTGGGTTCAAATCCTGACTGCCACTCACTGGTTGTGTGAACCTGGGAAAGTTACCTAACCTGTCTGGGCCTCAGCTTCCTCTTATGGAAAATGGGGATGATGATGATTCCTATCTTGTAGAATTTTTATGAGTATTAAGTAAGAGAATGCACATGAAGTCCTTGGTATAGTTCCTTCCACATAGTTGTTGCCGCTATCGTTATTATTAATACCAGAGATCTATCACTCATGGGTTTGTGCTGTGAACTGAGTCAACCAGATTCACTGTACAATAAGATAAAAGAAGTTACTAAGGTTAACAATTGTCTTCCTATTTTTGTTTGTAACTATTTGTAGTTTATGGGATATTTAGAAGAAGCAGGGTCTGATAGTTTTACAAAACTGCAGTTTTATGACTGAGTCAGGGAAATGTGTGGCTCCATACTGTGCATCAGTACTGTCCTGAGGTGACAGTATTTTTGGAATAAGTGGCTGTGAGATACCGGATATTCTGAATTTTGAACGGCTTATAAAATTATACTTCCTTACTGCTAATAAGCAGTAATAGCTTACACTTACATATTACTTATGCTGTGTCAGAAACTATAGTAAGCAGTTCGTATGTGTCAAGTCAGCAGCACTATTATTATGCCTGTTTTGCTAAAAAGGAAATTAAGGCACAGAACAGTTCAGGAACTTGCCCTGGTCATACAGCTAGTTAGCAGCAGAACAGGGGTTCAAAAGCAGGAGGTGTTGTGCCCAAGCCCCTGCTCTACATGCTGCTTTGTGTCTCTTCCTCCCCACCATCAACTGAACTTTGGGTTGCAGGGACAGAGCAGAGGCATGGGTTGTGTCTTCAATGTAACGCAAGCGCACAGATCCAAGCTGGGTTGAGCAGACTGCAGTTGGAGAGTGCAATAAATTTGCTCTGCTGAATTGCTAGAGCTCAAGGGAATCAGATTTTGAGGATTTGAAGATCTGTTTGGGGGTGGAGGGAACCACAATTTCGGAAGAGATTCACAGACTTTGGTGAACCTGCATCGCACTTTAAGTCTCTGTATGCCTTAGAATGTGTCCCTGAATCGAAGATGTCCTATCAAGTGTGGCTCAGTTCTAAGAGTGACTGACTAGAGCACAGGCTAACAGTACCCAGCAAGAACCCACAGTGAGTATGCCTGACATTCTAGAGACCAAGACATGAATCGTAGAATTAGCCTACAATTTCTGGTCGTGTAGCCAAACCAGACAATATTTGGGTCCAGTTGATTTGTAAAAGTATATTCCCTTATGAAGCTGTTGAAGGAGAAGCCAACACTGGAGCCAGAATTGGCTGTATAAGCCTTTGCCTTTCATAGAAAGAGTTCATTTGTTAAGTACTAGTATTCTTAGTGACATGACAAAAATTGATCTCTGCCTAATGATGTCCTTGTAACATATTCTTTCAAGAGTAATGTTGATTAAATTATTTATTTTCTTGGGATGATTTCATATTGATGTTTAAAAATTCAGTATTTTTGAATAGCTAGATTTACTGTTATTATTTGTGAAAATATTCTCATGGTGAATACACATATGGATTTCTGATATGCTTGCCATTTTGAAGCAAATGGAAAAGATAGCTTCTAATACTCTTTTTAGTGCTAAGATTCTTTGATTCTATCTTGTCTTTTGGAGTCTGGACCAGGCCAAGAGAAATTTAAATGGGCTTTCAGCAGATACATAGTCTTTCCTAATACACCCACTCGACATACACACATATACAAACTGTTATAAACTTGTCACAGAAGATAATGTGTATTTATTAAATTGATTGCTATAATACCCCAAACATTAAGCCATGTAACTTGTGGCTTGTGCTTTAGAAGAGAACTCATTGAAATACCTGGAAGTGGGATTGCAGCTCTAGTCTCAGAGAATATTGGCAAATTTACATCTATGTGACATTAATTTGCCTCAAGTATGTCATCGGTGAGTTCTTTATTTTAGTGAGTGCAGATGTATTCTCCTTCAGAATGTATTTGGTGAAATGCTCTTCCTGAATGCCAAACTGACATGAGAAAACTTTCAGTCATCTGGAGCTTGTAAATTGTTCTGAAATTTTTGGAATTTTATTGAAGGCTTGATTTCATCATAGAGCAGAGAATACCTTGGATGAATAAAAAGCAAATCAATCAGAAATGATTGGAACCAGTAATTAAAATTTCCTTGGAGAGATAAAATGTATGATGTAAATCCACCGCCTTGCAAAAAAGATTGCTTTCTAACAAGTTATCAGATCTTACAGAGCAACTTCAGATGCCGACACAGATGTGAAACTTTATTTTGTTTTCGGCTATGAGCTCTTCCCTCTCCTTTCAAACTTGAGTTTTCCGGAAACTTCATTTGGCTAATCAGGGCTGATGGGGTTCCAAGATGATTGCATTATGGAGAATGAAATTAGAAAAAATACCTCCTGAAAGTTAGTAATTTGATTTCAATATGTAACTTAAAAAAATGGATCATTACTCTCCCACTTTTCTCAGTTTGGAATCTTTACATAGTATTTTGTTGACTTTTAGAATTTCTATGTTCTACTTTCCAACTTCATTTTACCTTATGTGAATTATTTTTCCCTCACTCTGGATTTTTATTAAAATAGAAAGTCCTCTTTATCTGTCCTTTTGTAAATACTTAATCTTGTATCGATACTGAACACAGATAGCAAAATGGGTTTTGACATCTTGAAAATACTTAAATTAACTTTTTAGGAAGCAATGGCTCAAACAAAACTGAAATGTTTTCATTGAAATCTAGAATTTAAAGAAATGTGTAATAATATTAGTAATACATATTTATGATTTTTTTCCTATTAATATGTCATATCCTTTACAAATGGAACTGTTGAGACCAAAGCCTAAAATGGAATAGACAGTATTGTTTTCTCTCTGCTCTTTGAGGAATTTTAAGGCATAAATTATTCTGATTAAATATCTTTAACTTCTTTCTCAGTGTAGAATGTGGAAAGGCCAAAAAAAAACCAAACCCTTTCTACTTGGAATTTATAGTATGCTGCTAATGCAAAAAAATATAAGGAATAACATATCTTACTGTTATTGTTGATTAAATAGGGCAAATGTGGAAACTCTATTCAAGGTAAGAGGTTGAAAGTTTACATATCCGCAAGGGAGATATCACAGGGATATTGTTTAGATATAAACGTTGGTTGTTGTTGTTTTTTTTTAAACTCTGTTCAAGCACATGCTTCAACTGTAGTTGATTTTTAAAAGGACCAAGAGTTATAAAACACTTAAGTTTGTTCAACTCGGTTGGAAGAATGGCAGGATGAGAAAGTCCAATCTGATTTAAGATTGATGTATTCATTTTATGGTGAAAAGGAAATAGAAGGAAAATGGGGTCTTTGCAACCATCTGTGCCAACTCCCTCATGAAACTTGGAGCTTAGATAACTTGTCCAAGCTAACCCTAGTTAGTGGCAGAGCCAAGGACTAGAACCAGGTGTCTTGACTCCTTGTCTTGGGAGTGTTCCACCTCCCTGCCTTATCTCTCTATCTTCAGCCTCCTTTGTCTGTTTGACATAATCTTCGTTGTCATCATCCATCTGTACAACACAAATTGAACATTTGACAGAGGTATGTTTCTAGGCATGGGGAACTATTGGGTGGAGCTGACGCATTCATGTACAGAATGAAATGAGGGTTATCTCTCTTTTTCACCAGGCTGTGATCTTGAAGGCAGGGATTGTGTTTGTTCACCTCTTGCAGCCCACATTCCACATATATGCTCCATGAAACTTTATGCAGAATGCACTCAGCCTCAGGAAATTTCTCCACCTGTCCCTATGCAATGAATCCTCTTGTCTGTTTTGATTTCTGTCCCATTGTCTCCTACTAGGAGCCTCCTCTCTAGTACCCACTTTGGACTGACAATTCTCTTGGTCAGCCTGACTTTGATTTTGGTCTCTCTCTTGGAGATTACCTTTTATGTTATTTATGCTTAACACTATGCTCCTTAGGCAAGTGACCCAAATATCTCTCCCTGTTGCAAATTCCCAGGACACTGCCCCAGCCCACCCTAGTGCCCAGGCCTCACTTGTCTGGGAGCTGACATTGACAGTCTTATCTTTGAATTGCTGAGAAAATGAGGATAGCCTGGCACTTGGTAGATCCTCAGTAGAGATTTGTCGAATGAACAGTAAAGACACTTCATAGCGTCATCTTTGTCTCTATCTTCTTCATCTTTTTATTGAACATTTAGTTTGGAGAGATGATGTTAAGCACCCTGTGTGATATAAAATGGTTCATTGTTCATTTGATCCTACTCAGATACATAAATAAAACATACTCTTAGTCTTGAACCTCCAGATAGTTGGCTTTAGATACTTGGAAAATTCTATAAATAACTGGTAATTTTTCTCCCTTTCTGTGTATTGTAAAGTCTTAGTTTGGATATAACTTTGTGCTATATTAAGGGATTATTTTCTCTTCTCTAATCAGTGATGATTGTGCTATAAACATCTGCTAGGTTTCTATCACTTAGTCTTCTTTCAAACACTTTCAGAAATTCTGGGTTGGAGCTAACTAATACCTAGCAGTTTAAAAATAATGTTTGGGGGTACCTGGGTGGCTCATTTGGTTAAGCGCCGACTCTTGATTTTGGTTCAAATCATGATCTCAGGGTCATGACATTGATCCCCACATCAGGCTCTGCACTGGCTTTGGAGCCTGCTTGAGATTGTCTTTCCATCTCCCTTTGCCTCTCCCCAGCCCCCTTTACCTCTCTCCCAGCCCCTGAGAATGCCCCAAACTCTCTCTCTGAAAACAAGGAGGAAAAAAATAAATAAAAATGTGTGAATCAGTTATATTTAGAAAAAACAAATGTATTTTTCTTCCACAGAAGTATATTAAAGGAGATAGCAGAGAGTTTAAAAAATGACAATCTTGATTAGAATCTTCTTTTTCAGTGACTTCTAACATTTCAACATGAATTTATTATGTTTCTAAACATTCTGTAGTTTCCTTCTTCCTAGTGACTTTCAAATAATAGTATTTTTGTGTTTTGAAAGTAATATATGCACAATGTGGACATTTTACAAAATATAGGATAATATAAAGATGTAAATTAAAGTTATTCATAATGAAATTACTTAAATGTTATCTAAAGAGAACCAGTTAACATTTTGTTGTATTTCTTTCCAGATTTGTGTATATGTGTGTGTGTGTGTGTGTGTGTGTGTGTGTGTGAATACATATATATACACATTATATATGTGTGTAAATACACATATATATATACATACACACACATATATACATACACATATAAAAGTATATATGTATATAAACTTATTCAGTCTTCTCTGATTTCTCTCTCCTCCCATATATATTCTAAATACATATGCAAATATAGATAATGGTGTTATTTTGGAGCATATACATTATACTCCTTTACCAAATGTTGTATATTGTTTTTTCTTTATAACATTTTGCTTTATTTTGTTTGGTTTGTTTTTTATTTATTTATTTGACAGAGAGAGAGAGAGAGCACAAGTTGGAGAGTGGCAGGCAGAGAGAGAGGGCAAAGCAGACTCTTGGCTGAGCAGGGAGCCAGACGTGAGGCTCAATCCCAGGACCCTAGGATCACGGACTGAGCCGAAGGCAGATGTTTAACCAACTGAACCACCCAGGTGCCCCTCAACATTTTGTTTTAAGCGTTTCTTCATATTTTTAATGTTTTGCAAAGCTTATCTTTTATTTTCTCTGTGAGCAATCTCTAGACTTAGGTTCTGGTCACTACTGAATTGGATTACCATAATTTCCTGGATAATAATCATGCTCCACTTTCATGGGTTGAAAATCTGGCTTTCATGGGAAAATCATCCCTTCATTTTATGACACTCACAGATTGGCTTAAATACTTGTCTACAACATAACAGCACCATATATATTTCCCTTTTCATTACACTGATCTATAGTTTATGATTGCTGTGGGCATATCCATCTGTGTATGTATTTCCCTTATGAGACCAAAAGCTTCTTGGTGGGGTCAGGTCATTTTAATTTTGATATTCTCAGCACTCAGCAGTGTGGCTTTAGTTGGTGCTCCATATAAGTTTATTAAAGAAAAATGAAGAAAAGGAGGCCCAGAAACATTACATGGTCCCAGTGAGCAGGATTATTCTAGATTCTAGGCCTCTTTCCTAGAGGACAGGGTTGATCTTAGTTTCTTTGTTACTGAAGTTACTGCTGACCACAGCAGGCCTACATTGAGAATAATAATTTACTTTCTGGCTTTGGTAGCTGTTTTTTTTTTTACTACAGGATTTTCAGTCCCAAAGTCTTTCCTCCTGGGTAGGTCAGATCTGGAGGTGGAGGTCCCACAAGGGCTCATGAATGTGTCCTTCTCACTTCTGCTGATAGCTGCCGAGTCTGCAAAATGGTGCAACTCTCCTGGGAATGCAGTCTAAGGCCTTCTTTTGGGCACTGAAGCTCCCATGGTTGGGTTGGAGGCCTCAAAGTTTCCAAAGTGAGCTGTTTTCTGGAGCCTCCAATGCTCTGACACTGCCCTGGACCCCTGCAGAGGTAAGGAAGATGTCTCTTACTTTCTCCTGAGCTACATTTTATCACATGGGCACCAAAGTGGCATTGCATTGGACATCAGTATTTACCCAGTCAACAGCAGGTAACAGTATCTTGAGTCTATTCTCTCATCGGCCCCTTTCTTGGGAATCGGTGTGTGAGGCCTTGGCCAATGAGACAAGTCTAGATGACAATATAATACTCAAGACACGCTGCTACCCTCTTTTCTTCCTCTCAGCAACTGTGTCTTTGGTATTGAATCAAACTGAGGAGGCTCCTCAGACTCCTAGTGCAAACCATCTTCCAGCAGGCCTGTGTTACCAGTTCACCAGACAAACTCATATGTCTGGATTTCAATGGAGAACATGGTAGATGTATCTCTATATCAAATTAAACTTTGGTCTGCAAGGGTCTGCAAGGGTCTGCAAGGGTCTGCAAGGGTGGTCCGTAGCTCAATAAAAGATAATGAAGATGAAAAAGAGTTTGAACTTCCAGCACAGACCGAAGAACTTTTGAACACTTGCTAATTCTAGATTTCCTTTTTGATTTTCCTTGAAAAGTTTTGCTATTCTTGCTACATGCTGGCTTTTACTGGTATGCCTAATTATTATTACCTTTCTTCTCTTCTCCATAGCATCTGCTGTGTTCTTTCTTCCCAAACATCTTTTAGCCCTTCATTTATTTTTCTCCTAGCTGCTGAGGAAAGCTAGATTTCTTAAACCAACATCATTGCATTGACATGAAAGAGATAACAACTGAGACACAGAAAGTAAGGGTACCCTTGTCCCTTTCATCCTTACTCCTTTTTCTATAAATAGATTTGAAACTGGAGTTGGGCAAGGTAGGAATTAGTTTAAATAAAATAAAACATATCAGAGTCTAAATTTTAGCCTGAGGATCCTTTTTCAGGCTCTTCTTTTTTCCATATTCTCATATTTATCAAAATCCTGCAACATTAAACAAGCACTAGATCTTTAATTCTTTGACTTCCTAGGCCGTTTTTGTTCTTTTGTGACTGTACTTCAGAGCTAGAGGTTTAATCCTATTCTATTCTATAGAAGAAGAAATTTACCTGTAAAGAGACATACACACACAGTGAATAGCAGAGCCAGGTCTGGGATTCTGTTTTCTTGATTCTTATCCTATATAATATCCATCCTTTCATTCATTCCTTAGGACTTTTTGAATACCTGCTATGTTCCAGGCCCTGGGTTGGATATCAAGGATACAAAGAAGAAAGCTCAGTCTGGAGCCCATCCTAATTTGGGAGACAAGACAGATAATGTGTAATCCTTTCCAGAGGGGTCAAAGGTATTTTTGGAGACACATAATATACATTTGTAAGGTGGTTATCCGGGTCTGAGAAATAGTTTATAATAACAGAGTAAACTTACAAATGCATAATTTGGGGGTAAGAGTTAAGAGATTCAGATTTTTTTTTTTCTTCAGTGATAAGCTACTCTCAAACATACATTACAACTATCTAAGCTCTCTAGGGGCAAGGGCTGTTTCTGTCTGACCACTTCCGTGTCTCTTCTTGCCATGTAATAGGTTCTCAACAAAAATGTGTTGAATGAATTATTGAATGGTTAGTTTTTCCTTGGAAAAACTATTTGAAGGCTCTCACAGAACACCATGAGGGTATTATCAAGAATATGGCTTCTTTTCTTCCATCTTCTGCTAAAGATGATTGGCTTCAACAAATGTTTATTGTCTTCCTTTTGCAACTCTTTTTTGCTACTATTTTTTTAATATTGAAAAGCCCAAGAAACTTCTTGTTTAAGAGACCTCAGAAAGAGTTCATTTGAGTATGTTCTAGTCTTAGAAAGAGTTAATTTGAGTATGTTCTAGTCTTCCCAACTAGATTTCTTTAGATGCAGATTTGTAAAGTGAGAGTTTATGTCTTTTTCTTTGATTTCTACTTTGGACAACAGTGAGATTTTAAAGCACATAGGATGTTTAAGACATACCCAAATTCAAAACTCCTTTCCAAATGAAAGTGAATGTGTATTTCCGTTATTTGCAAATGGTAATACATTAAGTTTGACTAGCTTCCAGTCTACGAAAATAATGTTTATGTGAGGAAGCTCCCAGTCTGTGTACTAACAGACTGTACAGTAACAGACTGTGTACTAAGTATGCAATACTAGGTCCTAAGCACTGGCTTTACTACCATGCCTCTAAGGATATTATAGTCTGGAGGAATGTTAAACACCTAAGCAGGCAATATAGCACAATGTGATGGGGCAGTACAGAGAGGTAAAGGAAGAGGCAACTAATTCCACCTGGGGAGGCCATGGAAGGGTTGCTTTGGAAGGAGAGACATCTAAGGGGAGTCCTGAAGAATCAATTGAGTTATCCAGGGCAAGGGAGGAAAGAGCCCTTCACAAAGGCTCATAAAGCCTCCAGAGGAGCTGTAAACAGTTCATCTGACTGGGGTAGAAAGAACAAAGAGGGGAGTTGAGGTTGGAGAGATAAACTGGGGTTAGATTATGAGGACTTTTTTTTTTTTTTTTTGCCAGCAATTTTTTAGGCAATCAGGACTATTCAGTACTATGTAAATGGATTTTAAGTATATTTGTCTTGAACTGGTAAGTGTTGATGGATTTAGAAACAGAGGTTATATTTGACCTTGAAGAGGACAGTTAATGGGAGGGGTGGGAGTGGAAACCAGAATGCATCAAATTGAAGAATGGATAAAAAATGATGGTATAGAGACAGTGATTGCTGTCGAGAAGTTAATTTATGAAACAGTTAATGTTTGTATGCCCTTAAATGTATAGAATTAGTATGGAATTTTAGTTTGGTTACAATAAGAGAGGGTAGGATTACTGTAATATATCTCCCTTGATGTATGCTAATTTTATTTTTCCCAGAGTACTATGAGGAAAATAATGTTAGGTGATAAAAATGTTTCTTCCAAAAAGTCTTCATGATCAAGGTAAATGCCTCATATTTAAGAATTATGGTGCATAAGAGATCTGAGAAGTTTCTACAAGGTTTTGTCTTATAGTGACTAGTTGAGACAACTTAAAATAGATTATATTGTACATGGAACCTAATTTAGAAATTTAAAAAAAAACCTGAGCTCATAGATAAAGAGAACAGACTGGTGGTTGTCAGAAGCAAGGGCGGGGGGCGGGTGGGTGAAATGAGTGAAGGCATTCAAAAGGTTCAAACTTACAGTTATAAAATAAATTAGATATGGGGATATAATATATAGCAAGGTGATTGTAGTTAATAATACTATATTGCATATTTTGAAGTGGCTAAGAGAGTAGATCTTAAAAATTGTCACTACAAGAAAAAAATTTTGTAACTTTAAAATGGTGATGGAGGTTAACTAGACTTATTGTGGTTACCCTTTAGCAATATATACGATATTGAGCTATTATGCTGCACATCTAAAATTAAGATAATCTCAAAAAAACTTTTTAAGTAGTCTCCATGCCCTACATGGGACCCAACAAGGGGCTTGAACTCACCAAGAACGTCATGATCTGAGATTAAGAGTAGGATGCTTACTGAACTCAGTCAATTTTTAAATAGTTACAGCTATAAATAAAGCAGTAAACAGGAATTTAATTTTTGAAGATAAATTATTCATTTTATATAAGAATTCTTGACATTATAAAAGATACTGGTTGTAGAATTTCTTTGGCTCTTTTATACATGTAAAATTATTTGATTTATAAGAATTCCTCATTCATAATACTATACAAAATAGTGCACCTGTACTGTTAAGTGCCATGCTGCCTATTTCAATAAAAACTTTTTTTCAGACTATAGCATTAAAAATTAAGCTAATAGATGATACTTCCGTTGTTAAAACTCTAATCAGTGTTGGATTTACCATGAAGTTAATGAAACTTCAGAACCCCCTCACTTGCATAGCCTTGTACCTAATTCTGGATTTCTAATTCCTAAGGTCTTGTACCTAATTTGGTATTCATAATTTCAGACTCCTTTTCTTAAAGAGGGCCCCCAAATTATATAAGGTTCAAACCAACAAAAATCTAGGTCTTCCTTAATATCTCTGTAACAGATAATCTCTAGAAAAAGAATCTCTGTAAGTATTTAAAGCTTCTTCTTTGAACTTTATCAACAAACTGGGAGAAGAGGCTATTGAAGGGAGAAGCACACATGCCTAAATTCTACACAAGTGTCAATGAGTAGAGATATTCTTGAAAACTAACAAAGCAAAACATTTCTATAATGAAGTCATTTATTGTTATTTTTGTGGGGCATTGTTATCTAGTAAGACCACAATTTTAGGGGTTGCTGTGAACTAGTCTTAATCTACACAGCAAGACTGGGTAGGATCTATTTCTGCTTTGCATTGCACAAAGATGAGGAGACTGAGGCCTACAGAGCTAAGACTGATCTGGGTCTGCCCATTAAGAAAGCATATAACTGGGGTGCGTGGGTGGCTCAATCATTAAGCATCTGCCTTAGGCAGAGGTAATGATCCAAGAGTCCTGGGATCGAGCTCCACATTGGGTTCCCTACTCAGCGGGAACCCTGCTTCTACCTCTCCCACTCTCCCTGCTTCTGTTCCCTCTCTTGCTCTCTCTCAAATAAATAAATAAAATCTTAAAAAAGAGAAGGAAAGTGTAAACTTAGTTGTGTATTGTTCAAATGCTTATTATGTTCAAGTGGTTCAAATGGTGAGGTTTTTCTGTTTCATACCTGAACAGTTAACTCTTCACAGAAAAAAAATATCTAAAGACAAATGCCCTGTTCATAAAGGAACTATTAAGAGCTATGGCTGGCTTAGGGCATATTCATGACCACACAGGAAAAGGGACTTCAAGCATATGTCTTGTCAAGAGTGACTCTGTCTATGGTGTCATTAGCATACATAAATGACTGCTTATTGCTTTTGTATATTTTAGATAGCTGTTTTACCCAAGGTATTTTATTAATTTCCCACCCCAGGAGAGCATTAAACCACTCAAAAACCACTGGTTGTCCATAATCGGAATCTTGTTAGAACATTGAAATGACTATCAGGAAAATAACTTCTGAAGAAAGGAGCCATAAAGCTATCATCTTCTGACAGAATAAAATGAAAGAGATAGGCCTAAATTAACTATAACCACGGTAAAAAGAAAAATTCATAAAAATATTCAATAAAAATACCCATGAATTGGGACGCCTGGGTGGCACAGTGGGGTAAGCCTCTGCCTTTGGCTCAGGTCATGATCTTAGGGCTCTGGGATTGAGCCCCACATCGAGCTCTCTGCTCTGTGGGGAGCCTGCTTCCTCCTTTCTCTCTGTATGTCTCTCTGCCTACTTGTGATCTCTGCCTGTCAAATAAATAATTAAGATCTTTAAAAAAACATGAATAATTTGTATATGACACAGATACCTGTTGTCACACAAACAGCCTCAGATTTATTTTGTCACTAAAATACTTCAGTGTTGGGGTGTCTGAGTGGCTCAGTTGGTTAAGCAAATGACTCTTGGTTTCTGCTTAGGTCAAAATCTCAGGGTTGTGAGATTGAGCCCCATATCAGGTTCTGCACTCAGCAGGGAGTCTGCTTAGGATTCTCTTTCTGTCCCTCCCTGACTCACACATGCCCATGTTTGTTCTCTCTCTCACTCTCTCTCAAATAAATAAATAAATCTTAAAAACAAAAAGCAAAAACACTTCAGTGTGCATGGGGCTTGTGGTAGACATAGCCAGAGTTAGGAATCTCATCTATGCTAAAGCCATCCATGAGTAACTGAAGAACAGGTCATCCCATTTTTGTACCCAGCTGTCAAAGCATTTATATTACCAAAATGGAGTCATGTTATTCCATAGAACCAAATGGATGTTTAATTGAATCCTCCTGTGGTAACTGTGTTTTCAGACCGATCCCTGGTCTCCAGAATTCTTTCTAGAAGCCTGGAAAGGGTTTCATTGTTTATTACAGGCTTTCCCCAGACTATTAAGGCCTCCCTTACTTTCCTCCCAGTCCAGCAATATTTTATTTTTAAAGAGCACCTGGTACTCTAAGCATAGTTTATTTTTATGTTTCAAATCTGAAATCTAGTTTTTAGAAAAAACAAATAAAGAGCTGAGATCAGGCAGAATCTACTAGTTTTAGCAACATTTTTAGGGTCTCTGTATTTATTAAATTAAAAAAAAAAAACCCTGTTAGAAATTTACCAGATCATTTTATAGCTGAAAGTGCTTCTGAATGTTACATTTAATCTGAATAGCTGACAGATTTATCCTTTCAATAACCTCCCACTCCTGCCCTTCTAACCCCCTACCTACTAATTTTGTCTTATTTAGTCATGAATAAATAACATTTATGATTACAGTATGTGATGGCTCTTGGGAACTGTGAGATGCTCTCAACTGGAATTTAAATTTCTACAAGCAATAATCTGATTTGTCAGATTTTGGGATCTTAGCCATGTATACTTAGCATTATTCAATCACCAGAGTCATATCTCTAGGAAAGAGCAGGTCTCACCACATAAATTTAGTCTCTGAATGAAAGCCAGCATGAGTTAAACAGACTCAACTAATTGGGTCTTCACTATAAAGAACATTTCTTAGAAAGTTGTGGCATAATTGTTCACTATCTGTTAGAAAACTCTTTATTGGTGAGATGTTTTGTTATGAAAATAGAAAATATATGAATTGGGGTTACTTTTGGGGAGGTAATCACTGGAAGGTTTAAATCATGCTTTAAATGTAACAGAAATCTTAGAATTTTGATGCTAGGGAAGCAAATTCGAAATGAAATTTAAGATATTTTAGTATTGATCAAATTTGTCTTCTAATTATAGCATGGTTTACTCTGTTAAACAAAAAGCTGCCAACACTTGTGTAAAAGTTGAAGCTGGATGATTTTAGGTGGAATTTAAGCCACCTGTTTCCCTGAATTTTTTACTCTTTCATTTCCTCTTTCATACATACACAGTTATTTAAAGAATGAGTAAAATCAGGATTGGTCTTTAATTTCTAAAGTGTTTGCAGGGTCCTAGTAGAAATGCCACCTCAGCGGGTAGCTTTTTGGATTGAATACATTTTCTCCAGGCAAGGGGGACCATGTAACCTCTGGGAATGAAGTGTAGGTTGTAATTCTTAGTTATTTGTTGATGTAGGCCTAATTCCAAACAATGAACTAGAGGTGAAAGTCCCTAGGTCCTATTACGAATCCCCATGGCCTCTTAGGTTCCTTTCGTTTTTCTTCTCCTTATGTTATTAACTATATAATGTCAGGGGATACATCAAATGTCCATAATGGATGCCTAAAGTACAAACAATTTATAACTTAGGAAATTCTTCATTTTAGATATAGGAGTCTCATATTTAATGTATACACACCATTATTGAGCTCTAAATAACTTTTTCTTTGTTAAGTTTCTGCAGATTTTTTCATTTTCTTCCAGATATTGGATTTTAATTTTGACTTCTTTACACTTATGTATATTAAATTTGTGGCCACATCAAATATGCCACTTTTTAAAAAACAATTTCACCTGTGACTTCCACTACGTTCCCTAGTTGTATAGTCTTGTATTGGACTCCACAGTCCTTTCTGAACCTCCTCATGTTCCCTTTGGAAAGTGTTGGGTTTACCATAATGGAAAAGGTGAAGTTTTAAAAAGTGGCAGTGGTATTATCTCTGGTGTTATTTACACACTGTATTATTTTTCTAAATACTACATTTAAAATATTTTTCTTTTGAAGTTTTCATTATACATGACTTTTGTACAAATAAGAAAATAATGACAGGCAAAGAGACATAAATTTCAATCACCTCAAATCCTACCACTCTGAGGTAACAGGTATTAATATACTTTTTTGGGTGTGCTTTATACCCTTCAATATCTTTCCATGTATACACAGACATAGATAAATATATATAATGAGGTCATACTATGCCTACATACAGCACGACTGGTTTTTCCAATCTAATATTAATATAGACACATTTTTCCTGTCTACGATTAGATATCTATGCTATCATCTAGTGGTTGTTTAATGTATTGTACATTGCTGTAGTTTATTGAACTAATGCCTAATCATTGTACATTTAAATTGTTTCCAACTTTCTACTGCCATAAAGAGTTCTACAGCCAGTATCCTTATACATAAATCTTGCTATTTGATTGATCATTTTCCCAGGATGAATTTTTAAAAGCATCATTCCTGGGTGACAGAGTAAGTACATTTTAAAGCTTTTGATTTCTTTGCCAAATTGTTTCTCAGAGGGATGCCTGGGTGGCTCAATCATTAAGCATCTGCCTTCAGCTCAGGTCATGATCCCAGGATCCTGGGATCCAGCCCCGCATTGGGCTCCCTGATCCTCGGGAAGCCTGCTTCTCCCTCTCCCACTCCCCCTGCTTGTGTTCCCTCTCTCGCTGTGACTCTTGCTGTCAAATAAATAAATAAAATCTTAAAAAAAATTGTTTCCCAGAAATATTACATCAATATGTATGTTGTCCCTCCTGTTGAATATGAGTGATCTTTTATCCTATAAATCCCTTTATTCTTAATCTTTGACATTCTTACCATCGAAAGTGACATCACGTAATTGTTCTGATTTCTATTTCATTGATTCCTAGTGAGGTTGAATACTGTTTTATGTATTTACTTGCACAGCTATGATTTTTTCAGGAGGATTGTCTATTTCACTGTTTAGCCTATTTTTCTATTAAATCTATTTGCAGGATTTTATATTTATTTATTTATTTATTTGTAAAGATTTTCTTCATTTATTTGACAGAAAGAGAGATCACAAGTAGGCAGGCGGCAGGCAGAGAGAGAGGGAGAAGCAGGCTCCATGCTGAGCAGGGAGCCCAATGTGGGGCTCATCCCAGGACCCTGAGATCATGACCTAAGCCGAAGGCAGAGGCTTAACCCACTGACTCACTCAGGAACCCCTATTTGCAGGATTTTTAAAAGGCAATGACTCTTTATTAGATATGATACAAGATTTAAAATACTTTGTCATTTGCCTTTTAATGTTTGTGATATTTTAAGTTTACAGTTTAAACCTTTAAGTTTATTTTAAAGATTAAATATTTGTATAGCAGAACATGTAAATACCATACATACAGTGTTTGAACAACAACAATAATAAAATAGTAACCATGTACTCATATCCCAGTTTAAGGATAGTATATTTCCAAAACACCTATCATATCCCATTTCCCCTTCTTCTAGAGGCAACCAAATTTCTTAATTTTGACTTCCTTTCTTTGTAGTTTTGCCACATATGGATAATTCTTAAATTCCTAATATGGATAATTCCTAAATAATGTATTATTTAATTTTGTATATTTTTGAATAGATACAATAAGAATCATACTTGATGAATTCTTTTGTGATACCCGTTATTTATTGTTTTGACTAAACATAACCCATTGACAATCACCCACATGGAGGCATCCTTTTTAGTGCATGTAAAGTGTTCCATTATGTGGCCATATCACAATTTATTGATTCATTCCATTATTTCTGGATTTTTTTTTGTTATTATAAAATAAAAATGCTACCCTGAACCTTTTGTACATATCTCCTGGTGCTTACATGCAAAAATTTTATTCTTAGTATTGGAATTGTTGGGTTGTAGGGTAGGTGCATTTTCTGTTTAAAAAAAAAAAAAAACCAAATGGTTTTCCAAAGGGTGTGGACCATTTTGTACTCTCACCAGCAGTGTTTAACTTACTATTGTTCTACATTGTTCTTAACACTTGATAGTATCAGACTTCAAAATGACTAGTGGCTTTAAAATGGTTTCTCATCATGATTTTTGCATTTCTCCAATTACTGATGAAGCGAGCATCTTTTTCATTTTTATTGGTCACTTGTAGATGCTCTTCTGAGGAAAACTTTCTTATGTCTTTTCACATTTTTCTGTTGAGCTGTTTTTGCTTCCTTTTTTTCCCTTTCTTCCTCCTTTCCTCTTTCTTCCTTTCTTCCTCTTTTTCTTCCCTTCCTTCCTTCCTCCCCTCCTTTTCCCTCCCCTCCCTTCCCCTACCCTCTCTTTCCCTTCCCTTCCCTACCCTTCACTTCATTTCACTTCTCTTTCTTTCTTTCCGTGTTCTTTATATATTCTGGATACTAGTCTTAAGTCAGCTTTATTTGTGAAAAAAATGCCTTCGTTCTGTTTGTGACTTATTTTTTCCACTTACTTTTAGTATATCTTTTGGTGTCATAATTTAATTCATCAAGCTTTGTTTTCATGATTTGTGCTTTGTAATTTTGTGTTTAAAATTTTTTTCTATTTTGAGGACATAAAGATATTCATCTATTTTTTTTCCTGAAAGATAAACAGGTTTGTTTTTTCATGATTATATTCCTTTACACATCTGAAATTGATTTTCGTGAATGGTTTCATGTGCTGTGGTAGGTTGTTTTATTGGTCTCAGTTCTTCACCCCCCTCATATCCTCTTTGACATGCAGCTTCAAGTTCCTCCCACAAAGTTAGAAGTTATTTTCCCAGTGCTTTAGTTGGGTTGCGTCACCTGGCTTGTTTTGGCCAACAGAATGAGCAGAAGAGACATTAGTTTCAGGCCTCGGCCTTAAGAGGCCTTGTGTGTTTTTGCTTCTTCTATTGCTATGAGAAAAACAGGTCTAGGCCTGTCTACTAGAGAGCTATCCCAACCAAGCGTCCTGAGCTGAGCCCAGCTGATTTCAGTAGAATTCTAAATAACTGAAACTAGTCAGTAATAATAAACCATACTGCTGTAAGCCACTGGATTTAAGCTGGTTAGTTCTGTAACACTAGTTAACTGATACAAGTGCTGATTCAATTTTATTTTATTTTTTTTTTCTGGATGAAAATCAACTGTCTCTCTTTTCATTATATATAGTGATGTCTCTAGTCTTGGTTTTCTTCTGGTTAGTGTTTTCCTATTATTTCTTTTTTCCCCCATCTTTTCCCCTTATGGGTTAAATATCTATCTATCTATTTATTTATTTTTTTAATTCTAGTCTAACAATTTTGTTCTTTGAAGGAGAAAACATTGTCATTTTATTTATAGTGATTATTGTGTTTTTTTAAAATTATGTTCATTTAGCCACTGTATAGTACATCATTAGGTTTTGATGTAGTGTTGAATGATTCATTAGTTATATATAACACACAGTGATCGTTACAGCTTGTGGCCTCCTTAATACCCATCAACCTGTTATTATTCTGATTTTGAATTCATCTCTACCATCTTAAATTTCATTTTCTCTTTGTCTTACTTTTTCTCTGTTCTTTTTTCTCCCTTTTGCTTTCTTTGGAACTGGTTTGTTATTCTTTTTTTTTTTAATTCTACTTTTTCTTCTAGTTTTTAATTATATATACCATTTCTATTAGTTTTGTGTTATCTTAAAATTTTTAGCATGCATATTTAACTTAAAAATGTTCAAAGATAATCACTGTCTTCATCTTCTTGGATATTATATGGGCTTTAGAACACTTTAACTTTGATATCCATATTCTATACTATTATTTACTTTTACTTTTGCTCTTTTAAAAATGCCACATATTAGACATTGTTGTCATTGCATTCAATGTCTATTTAATTTGACAACATGTTTACTATATTTTCTCTCCGTATTTCCTCCTGTATTTCAGACTTTTCTTCAGGGCTTTGTCTTAGAGTAGTTTCTTTAAAAGTTCCTTTTGTAAGTGTCTGCCAGTAATAAACTTTCTCCGTTTGTTAGAAAATGTGACTTTCTCCGTTTGTTAGAAAATTATGCTCATCTTGAAAGATACTTCTGCTGTGTATATAATTCTAGGTGGAGAGTTATTATCATTTAGCATGTTGAAGGTATTATTTTCATAATCTTCTGGCTTCCATGATTACTCTCAAGATGTTAGCACTCATTTTAATTGTTTGTACATAATCTTTCTTTTCTTTCTAACTTCTTCTAAGACCTCTTTAATTCAGGTATGTGGCAGTTTCTGTGATGTGTCTAGATAAGGACTTATTTACAACTGCTATTCTTGAAATTCTTGTTACTGAGGATTTATATCTTTCCACAAGTCTAGCAATTTGCTGGCATCTCCTCATCTTCTTTATCAACTTCTTTTGGCTGTCCTTTTAAACATATTTCTATCTTTTCTGTTTTCCAAGTCTCTTGACCTCTCTTTAATAAGGTCGATCTTTGATTCTCATTGCTGCATATGGGTACTCAGATCTATGTTCTGGTTTACTGGTTCTTTCTTCAGCTTTGTCTAATCTGATGATTACTCTGACAATTAAGTTTCTAACCTTAATTGTTACAGTTTTCATTTTATTTTTAAAAGCCTGTCCATTTTTATAGTCTCTTATTTCTTCATAATTTTCAGTATTTTTAAAAACACATTAAACTCACATTTTTTTAGAAAATATATTATAATTCCAACACTGCCAATTTCTGTAGTCTGATTGAGTGGCTTGGTTTTTCTGCTGACTCTTGTTTATGGTGACTTTTTCCTTATGTATTTTGTGATTTTTATTTGTAAACTCACAATTATTGGAACTCTGTGAGGCTGGGGTTAGTATCTTCTGTAGAGAAAATTTTCATTTGGTTCTCTAAGCCAATTAGGTGCTACAAAACCGAGAACTGCTTTGGTCTACTTTAATTTTCTTTTCAGTCCCATAGACAATGTGAGGTCTGATACCAAACCAAAATGAAAGATAACTTGAGGCTGTTAGTTTTCAGGCATTCTCAATTTGTTTTCCAGAATCCAGAATCGAGAGCCCTTCCTCTGTGGGACAGAGGAAACAGAGGATGATGTTTTTATTTTGTTTTATTTCATATTTCATTTATTTATTTATTTTACATTTGCTTTATTTATTTATTTATTTTACATTTGCCTTATTTTGTTTGTTTTTTCAGTTTATCTTTTTCACTGAAAATGTCTCCTTTAATGAGTTCTGTGGAAGTATCTTAATCTTAATTTCTGCCTTGAATTGACTCTGTTTCCCACTTCTCATTAAAATTGAAATCTTCCAACTGCCAGGAATCAGAAAATATCAGCGAGCGGCCACTTTAGTGCTTGATTATCTTTTTGGATTCTAACTATTAAGTATTTTTTGCCTCTGAAGAATTCCCTTATTCGCTTCCACTTAAGCTATGCTTCTAAAAGGTTTTAAAAGTGTTTTAGTCTGAATTTTTTGGTACCCTGTACAGAAGCATTCCTTGGTGTGCACCATATTGCTGGAATTATAAATCGGGAAATTTAAATATATGATGTAGTCAAATATATGAACATTTTCTTTAAAGGGTTTTGGTTTTGGTGTTAAACATAAGAAGTCCTGCTCCACTTCAAGAATATTCAAATATGCACATATATTTTCTTTTTGTAATCTCATGGTTTCATGTTTTAAATGTTTAAATATTTAATTTATTTAGAATTTGTCTTGGTGAAACACAAGAAGTAGAAATCTAATTTTTTTTAAAAAGATTTTATTTATTTATCGGGGGGGGCGGGGAGAGAGCGAGCACAGGCAGACAGAATGGCAGGCAGAGGCAGAGGGAGAAGCAGGCTCCCTGCTGAGCAAGGAGCCCGATGTGGGACTCGATCCCAGGATGCTGGGATCATGACCTGAGCCGAAGGCAGCTGCTTAACCAACTGAGCTACCCAGGCATCCCTAGAAATCTAATTTTATTTTTTTTCTCAGTTAACTTTTCCCAAAATCTATGTAATTTGTCAAAACATAAAAATATGAAATAAGGCTGAAGTAGTTATCACCAATCAAAAGGGTTGTGTTGAATAGAAGTCATAAGCATACTTATTAGCTACATAATATGGAAAGTCAATTATGAAAATGAATACTTTTGTATTTTTACTTAACTATCTTAATTTCCATTGGACTACTTCCTTGGTTTTAGTTACCAGTGCCTACTGTGGAAGAGCTTTCTCTCTTTCTCTCTCTCTTTTTTTTTTTCAACAGAAATTCCCAGGATACTATAAAATGGGGCATTAAAATAGAAACCCTGGGGAACTAAAGATTTTTGCTGACCTCATGTATATATTCTGTTTTTCTGAAATCAGAATCTTGCGTGTATTGAATTTCCCTATTGTGACACAATTATTGGTGGTCTAGTAGAGAATTAGAAACAGACACACATTAACTTGGAAGGCAAAATTGGAACTTGAGAAGGGTGTGTGGCTTACTTCTATAGAAGAATATTAGGCTCTTTTTCATAGATTAAATTATGCTTTCTAGTGCTTCCCTCTATCTATAGACTCATTTCCATGCAAACTAAAAATTCACTGTTCTGTGTGACCTCACATTATGAACATAAGCTCAGTCATTCAGCAATTATTTGTCAACCCTTCAAAATCTCATGCTGGGTTTTGTGTAGGGTACAAAGAGATTTCATCCCTCATTTATTTAAAATGTTGGAGAATAGGCTAGTTTTATTACTAGAACATTAGAGTTTGTCACATTTTTCCATGAGGTCAAATAATGGGAGTACCTTTGAAACTAAAAGTATATGGAAGAAACTTGGTACTTCCAAATTTTACAGTGATTTTCACTTATCGCCAGAGAACTGGCTGTTATTGGCCTGTGGTTAGAGATGAACAAGGCAGTTTGGAATTGAATCAGGATTACTTTTTGATGCGTTAGAAATTTTTTTATGGACTACATTACTTTTTGATGTATTAGAAGTTGTTTGTTTACTTATTTACTTGGTTTTTTTCCTCATAAAGGGGGAAGTTATACAATTCTAAGTAATATTTGTGACATATACATCAGTGTTAAAAACATAATAGGCATCCAATAAACACCTGTAAATTAATCGGAAAGGAACATAGGAACACATCAGCCTGTTTATTTTAACATTCTTATTGATTGCGTTCTAGATAAATGGCAGTTTATTGTAGAGAGAAAAACAGGACCTGGTGGAATCTAGGAAAGATGTAGAAAGAGAAGGTTTGTCTAGCAGGTCAGGAAATTTGAACCCGTTGT
This sequence comes from Mustela nivalis, assembly GCF_964662115.1. NCBI lineage: Eukaryota > Metazoa > Chordata > Mammalia > Carnivora > Mustelidae > Mustela > Mustela nivalis. The sequence goes on along the minus strand of NC_139027.1, from coordinate 65,210,663 downwards.
CAAGAGTTCTGAATGTTTTTCCTGTTCCATGTTATGAGGTGCTTACCCATCATTAATTTTAGTTCATTTTTATGTGAGCTTAAACTTTGAGTGATTTCTTGACTAGTGCTTTCTTTTTTAACATCATTTTTTTTAATGATTTGCATTTTGTTTCACAACAGTTGCCCAAAATATCCTTGAAAAAGGAGGGCTGTGTTCACCTTTAATACTTAAAAATCACTTGGCGGCATTTCAATTGAGCATGAGTATGTGTTTGCAAGAAAGTAAAACATAACCAGAATGAGTAACCTCTGTTCTCTGAGGCTTATTGCATATCATTTATGCTTGAAAAAACAGAGTGAATTTATTTGTTTTAATGTCCAAAAACTTTGACCCAAGAGTTAAAAAGAGCTAGCTGACCAATACAGTAAAAATAGCTACAAACTTACTTTTTAACTGGGATGATAATTTAACCTCACATCTCTTTATCACAGAACATGCTGAAAACAGTTTGAAATAATTTTCTAGTGTTTGAGGCACATTTAGAGTATCTACTCTGGTAATAGGAAGTATAGGTCGGTCAAATTATCTGAATAACCCAGGTCGACAAACCCACCCTAGAGATAAAGAACAGTTGTTTTTTTAGTTTAAATTATCCAAATAGCTTATCTTCATAATCCCATGACACTCAGTAATTGCTCAATCTTCCTCGGATCCCTGCTGCCTTGTGGAAAGAGTTATATTAATAAAATGAAAGGATTTAAGGAAACAGTATGTCAGGAATCAGCAGCGAAAGACTCATTTACAACAAAAATGTTGTTTTTAAATTAGAATTGATACATAATAATTGAGTTAAACCTGAAGAAATCCTGATTAATCTTTTCATACATTTATATCTTGCTGATTAATCCTCGGAGATTTTGCTCTGTTGTTTTCTCTTTTCTCGCTCGGAGTGGGTGGATCTTAGCTTGATTTGATGTTCCCTCCCAGGCCACTAATAAAGGCAGGACTTTTTCCCCAAATGATTTTTTTCTTTCCTTTTTTTTTTTTTTTTTTTTTTTTTTTTTTTTAACTATCTCTCTAGAAAAATGCTGCTGACAGTATCTTTTTTATTACCCTTTATACTGGGCCTCTTCATGCTTCCTCATTTCAATAGAAGAGTCAATTACTTAACATTTAATGAATAATTTGGGGTCAAACAAGGGCTTTTCCCTTCCTGCCTGTCATTTCAGAGCTGTCAGTATAACCTAGAAGGCACAGTAAAAAACGTGAAAATCACACATTTCGTTATTTCTTCTAAACTCTGAGTTTGATAATAGCAAAAGTGACATGGATAAAATGACCTTTCAACAATTAAACACTTCCCCCCACCCCAAAGATTTTATTTATTTATTTGACAGAAAGAGAGATCACAAGTAGGCAGAGAGGCAGGCAGAGATAGAGGAAGGGAAGCAGGCTCCCTGCTAAGCAGAGAGCCCAATGTGGGGCTCGATCCCAGGACGCTGGGATCATGACCTGAGCCGAAGGCAGAGGCTTAACCCATTGAGCCACCCAGGTGCCCACAAGAAACACTTTTGTCATTGGTACTGTGCCACATGCATTGTGGGATATAAAGCCTTAAGCAGCATTACTGTCAACAACTTATAGTCTGGATGAAGTGGGTTGTATTTACATCTGAGCGATTAAATAAGGGCACAAGACCATGCATGACTACATGTGAAAATAAGCAGTACAAACAACAAGTACTGTAAGTGCTTCTTACGGAAGATAAGTGTCAGTAGAGGACATAGGACTCAGCCAGTGGAGTCACATCTTACTTGGGGGTTTGGTGCTAAAGTCAATACACAATACAAAAACTATGTGAAGTCCATATTTCTGAAAGTCCCTCAAATCGCCCATAAATTTCAAGATATATAGTCACAAATAGGTGCCACATTGGATCCTGACACATGCTCTCTCTTAGCAAGTTCTGTGCAGTTAGTGTTTCATTTGCGGTGCGAACAGATCACTGAAGAACCTGGCTTGAGTTTATATTCAAACCCAAAAACCACCCTCAGTATCAGCTTATACTGTGTGGGGTGCTTGGGAGATACATTGGGCTGACGTGCATCTCTGGGTCCTTTATTGGAATAGCTGGCAGAATTGTCCACCCTTTACGGCTCTTTCTCTCTCACTCTCTCCTTCCTATCAAGCCTCTAGGGGTTACTTTACATAAGTTGAATGTGTATATGATACGTTCTACTGTGTATAAGTTACACATACTCTTGCCAACTCTTCCTCTATCTACTCATATCTATTAAGTTCTGATATGTTTTTATTTGGCTGCATTTAATATCTGTGTGGTATACCTAGCCTTGAATTTTATTTTTTCATGGTTATTTTTACAAGATCAAGGCTCTCTGATTCAGGACTTTTGTATTCTCCTTTATCATTCTTTTCTCTCTTCCTTCTCAACCTTTTAGTTTCATGGAAGGAAATATACCTTATCTTTCCATATGCTAAAAACACTACCCAACCTGTGTCCCATTCATTTCCTTTAGAATTCCATCCCTTAAAAGATTTACCAATCAGCAAATATTAAGGAATGCCTTCTACAGTGTAAGGATTGGACTAAAGTTTGGAAAACACATTTTAAATTGCAGCAGGAAGGAAAACAGAGACATTTAATGGCTCAAAGCACCATGTTGTAAATGCCATGCCAGTGATACAGAAAATAAGTGGTGTGACCATTCGGAGGAGGGAGACACTCACTGCCTGGAATAAAAAAGTCCTTGAAAAGGCTGAGATTGAATCAAGCCTGGAACCTTTAGTAGGATAGAAGGCAAGGTGCATTCATAGCCACAATCTTTTAGACCAAGATATATGAGTGCTACCTGGTACTAGTCCTCTGTGAGCTCATGGTCTAGTGATGGAGACAGACAGGTAAAAAATAAATTTCAATACAATGTGGTAAATGTGCTCAGATAGGGACTGGAACAAAGTCCTGTGAGGCCACAGGGACTCTGCTAGATTCTGATGAGAAGTAGGAAAAGAGGAGTCATTTGAATTACACTTTAAAGGAAGGTAGGGTCTTCCCCTGGTACAGAAGGAAGAGAGGCACATTAGATCAAAGAGAGCACTCCTTCTGGGCATGATTCTAGAAAGGAAAAGAAATCACCCTGGCAGTGACGAAAGGCTGTGGGTCAGTGTTGTGACAATCTGGGGAAGCAGATTATGAAACATCTTTTATGACAAGGGGAGGACTTGGGTTTCATCTGGAAGGATATAAGGAGTCAAAAGAGAGTTGTGAGTCACAACGTGACATTATCTGATTTTGTTTCCTATAAGAAAATGCATTTAAGCCTGTGGCAAGGAGACCAGCTGAGATTGAAAGCTATACAAAGGCAAGGTTGTGTTTATCTCTTTGGTATGCCCAGCACTATCATGGTATGGTGTTCTAGAATATTTCACTGAGGTAAAGTTTTTGGTAGCTTGAATAGTCTAAGGAAAGTTTGAGAGCCCAGATTCAGGCCTTAGCAGTAGAGGTGGAAAGAAGAGGTCAAATTTGAGGAGCACCTGGGTGGCTCTGATGATTAAGTATCCACCTTCAGCTCAGGTCATGATCCCGGGGTCCTGGGACTGAGCCCCATGTTGGGCTGCCAACTCAGAGGGGAATCTCCTTCTCCCTCTCCCTTTGCCTCTCCCCCTGCTTGTGCTCTCTCTCTCTCTCAAACGAATATATATATATATATATATATATATATATATATATATATATTTAATGAAGAAGTCAAATTTGAGTAATGTTTGTGAGATGGAATCTGTAGGGTCTATTGTCTGATCAGATGTGGTGGGAGGTGATTAGGAGGAAAAGAAAGTTAAGGATAATGCAAGGCTTTTCATTAGGGAGACCAGATAGATTTATCATAAATTAAAACATAAACCACAGGAGACAGCACAGGTTCTCTTTTGGAAGTGGACAGGTTCTGTTGAAAGGGCTTGTGTATTTCTCACTCAACCATATCCAGTGGGCAATAGGAAATACAGGCTTGGGAAATGGGGTTGAGATTGAAGCTGGGGATACAGCTTCATGAATATAGATTAGATGGGTTGGAAGTAGATGAGATCACACGGGAATGGCACTGTCTGAGGAAATGTTCAGGATTGTCTTAAGTTGAGTAGTGTACCCCGAAAATGCATGTCAACCTGGAATTTCAGAATATAACCTTATTTGGAAGTAGGGTCTTATCTTTTTTAAAAAGATTATGTGAGTGGGGGGATGGGCAGAGGGAGAGGAAGAAGGAGAATCTCAACTGGACGCCACGTTGAGTACAAAGCCGACATGGGGTTGGATCCCACGACCCTGAGATCATGACCTGAGCTGAAATCAAGAGTCAGTGCTTAACTGACTGAACCACCCAGGCACCCCAGGGTTTTTTAGTTTTGTTTTGTTTTGATGTAACTTGTGAAGATGAAGTTATACTGGATTAATTAATTAATGATTGGTGTCATTTCAAGAAGAAAACCAGAAACAGATACTGTGGAGAAGGCCACGTGAAGACAGAAGCAGAGACTGGAGTCACGCTGTGTAAACCAAGGAATGCCAAGGATTGCCAGGAACTACCAGAAGCTAGGAAGAAGTAAGGAAGGATCCTCTCCTAGAGCCTGCAGAGAGGACATGGCCCTAATGACACCTTGCTTTCCAACTTCCAGGCTCCAGAATTGTAAGAGAGCTTATTTCTGTTGTTTTAAGCTACTCAGTTTGTGGTGCTTTGTTATGGTAGTCCTAAGAGACTAATACAAAGACTAGGGATGGACCCTGGAACCTGACATTTGAGGGTAGCTGAGGAGGAGGACCCATGAAAGAGGCAGAGAAGAAACAGTCCCAGAGGAGGAAGAGCCACATGAGTGCAGGTGTGGATGAGCACAAGCATGGTTTGATCAGAAGAGATAGCTTGTGACAAGGGATAGTTTAGAGATAGGGTCCTGAAGGCATGTAGAGCCAGTCTGTGGGGACATCTGTGCCAGATGCAGTCATATGGTCAACCTGTGACCATTGTGGGTGGGCAGGGAGTGGAACTATTCCGGGCTATTCCCACATCTATAATCTTCTGGCTCTCAGGGCCGGCCTTTCTCCCTCTTGCCTCCAAATTCACAATCGTCTCCCCTTTTTTGTAAAGGACACAATAAATAACCCTGGGTCAAATCGGTCACCCCTTCTCACCTCTCTTTTCACTCACTGCTTCCATTTTCTCACTTACTGACCCTCGGGGATTGGATTCTCTCTTTAGTTTCCCGATTGCTTTTAACTTGTTAAATCCAGGGCCTTCCCCCCTCCTCATTTTCCTTGACTTCCCTGCATCTCTGCAGTGTTAACATTTCTGATCTTCTCTGCCTTGTTGAAAGTTTCTCCTCCTATGAATCCTCTGCTGCTATATTATTCCAGTTCTTAAATTACATCTCGGTCTCCCCAGGGTTCATTCTTCCTGCTGCTGCAAAATGTGGGCTAGATGATTCTTTGGTTTAGGGAATCTGTGATTCCCTCTCTCCCTCCCACGGTCAATTTATATAACTATTCATTGAATGAATTAATTATGAGTTAATTCAATACATATTAATGCCACCAAAATCCCTTCTCCACATCTGATCTCCCTCAGGCCTAATCTAATTTTGGTCAGGAATATTGAGCATTAACCCTAATCTATGTCTGTTTAGAGTTCCTCTTATTTTACTTAAAATGTTTCCTTAAGGAGCTCGTTGAAGAAAATTTGGAAAATATCGAGAAGGTAAAAGGGAGAAAAAAATTACCCAATCCTTTCATTTTTTTGACATGTCGACATTTATTATTTTTATAAGCATTTTTAAAAGTCTTTTATGTATATGTGTATATCTGCAATATATGTTTGTCTTCTGCTTTAAATTTAATATTATAATATAAGCATTTTCATGTCATTACTGATGTTCACAAATATTTCTTGTGGCTGCCTGCATAGTATTCTGTTAAGAGGTTATACTGTATTTTCCTTAATCATTTCCTTTTTTTTCTTTCCTGAAGATAGAGTGTTTTCTTCTTCTTTTTTTTTTTTTTAAGATTTTATTTATTTATTTATTTGACAGGCAGAGATCACAAGCAGGCAGAGGCAGGCAGAGAGAGAGAGAGGGAAGCAGGCTCCCTGCTGAGCAGAGAACATGGTGCGGGACTCGATCCCAGGACCCCGCGATCATGACCTGAGCCGAAGGCAGCGGCTTAACCCACTGAGACACCCAGGCACCCAGAAGTGTTTTCTTCTTTTAAAAAATTTTTTGTTTAAATTCAATTTAATAAACCTATAATGTAATATTAGTTTTAGGGGTAGAATTTAGTGATTCATCAGTTGCATACGACACCCAGTGCTCATTCCACTAAGTGCCCTCCTTAATGTCCATCACCCAGTTATCCCATCCGCCCCAGCCTCTACCCCTCCAGCAACCCTCAGTTTGTGTCCTTATGGTCAAGAGTCTCTTATGGTTTGACTCCCTCTCTGTTTTTATTTTGTTTTATTTTTCCTTCCTTTGCCCTATGTTCATCTGTTTTTCCTTAACCATTTTCTTAAGTTCAACATACAAGTTTTTTCTCTGTTTTTCTATTATAAATAATGCTGTAGTAAAAAATCTTCCTGCACAAAGCTTTACATTAGTCTAGATTTTTTTAAAATGATAAGTTCCCCAAAATGGACTTTTTGACCCAATGCATAAATATTTAGAACTTAATATACATTGTCGACTTGCTTGTGAGAGGGTTTCACCAACTTGCACACCAGCAATTTACGAGTACCTCTTTACCACAGCCCTGTGAAAATGTTTACTTAACATTTTTGCTCTTTAAATAATTTACTCTTTTCCTCCAAGAACACTGATGGTGTGTCTCAGTGAATAGACCTACAATTCTTATGTTTTTTGTGGTACATGCATATAAGGACTGATAGTAGAAACTAAGTTGATGACAAGGCTTTGCCTTTCACTAACAAAAGCATGTTTACTTGGAAAGCAGAATCTCAGAAAAAGAAAGATCTGAGAAGAGAATTTGATATGGTTTTAGAGGCAGTCTCTTTGAATCTGTGGGACAGTATTTTGGCTTGAATTTCTCTGTAATTCCTCTGCAGAAAAGAAAATATTCTTAATTTCTTAATTTTAAGCAGAAAAGTGATTCCAGCAGAGAGGGAGTAGCTTTCTCTCTACAGATATGGGGTCCACATCTCCTTATAGACAACGTCTTCCCAGACGCATGTACAGATGAATATTTCTGATGTGCTTGTCATCTGCTAGCCCAATAAAGTGACTGTTTAGCAAACTTTTATGAGAGAAGCATGTATTATCCAAATGTAGGTGTGTGTAGCTTATACGTAGGGTCAGCTCAAAATATTTATTAAATTCTTCTTGCCAGTTTATACAGATCATAGTGTCAGTTCATGGAAGAGAGGTTTATGTGTTTGCAGAGTTCTTTCAAAGAGTCTGAGATTTGATACATCACATAAAGCAATCCAGGTCTTACCAAGTCTGATTTCTGAAATCACTTTTTCATGGTTTCTGGTTTGTGACACTTGAATAAAAGAGAAAATATAAGTGCTCAATACCATGCAACTGGTATGTTCTGTCTTCCCAACTTTTGGAAAAATCCAGCCACTACTAATATGTTGAAAGCTAAATTTTGTAGAATGTTAAACATTCATGAAAGAAATGATGAAAGAAAGGATAGGTTTCCTGCCAGCTTTGCGGTCAGCAGCAGTGCTCTGGCCTGATTACTTAAGCCCATGTTTTTCCTAAATCAGTCATGAATCAGTAATTATCAAGTTTTGCAATACTAGGCAATTCTCTTGAGAATAGCAAATGATTTGTAACATTGAGTTGATGGCTTTTTACAAAAAGAAATAATTTGGCTCCTCTTGGTGGGTTTCCTTGGGCACTGGGCAGAACCCCTATTGATTTAATGGGGCTTTGTCTCTGGAAGCTTTGCAGATTGATCTTTCGTACACAATCAAATAGCACATTTGCTTTCTTTCCCCACAAAAATAAGAATGCTCCTGGTGTGTAGTGTGTTGGTTTCACTTCCATTCATTTGACTTAACTATTTAAATCACAATTTAATCCCAAGAAGGGGGGAAGAAGTCACAGATCAAAATCCAAGAATAAAGTTTTTGCTTCATTTAGTTTCTTCTTGCATGTTTTGTTCTGACCTGTTTGATAATTGTTTTCTTCAGCTATAGGATGTGCTTTGTGCATTGGGATTATAGACCTTATAGTTGGAAGGGACTTCAGGAAGGTTTTCTCATTCAGTCTCCTCGTTTGTGAAGCTCAGAGGTGTTATAAAATTGATAAAAAGGGATCCAAATGTGGGCATTTTCTCTTACTAGATACCTCCTTCGCCAACATGCCTACATCAGTGTAATTACCTTGTTTAGATATGGGAAACGTAGAGCTCAGTTTATCACACACTTCGAAGTTTGTTCTGACGTGGTGCCAAGTGACACCAGGATTTTAAACAGCTGTTTCTTGGTTTCTAGACCCTCCTGCCATTTCCTCTCTTTGACACCCACGATCCCATGACTGCCTTTGTCACCCAAGGAGGACTTCATAACTTTTCTTTGCCCATCCTTCGCTTGTTTCACTTTGGAGATGCTCTCCTCCTGGACACATCATTGGCAACACCTTTGCTTGGACATTCCCAAGGATTTTAATGCCTTAATGTCCAGGAGGTCCCCTTAGGGTGGGGACCAGGAGAGTCTTCATCAGATGAGCCTTTCAAAGTACTCTAAAATCCTATATATGTCTTATCCAAGGGGCTGCAGTTTTCGTTCTTGAGTTAGTCTCTGTCTTGGGGTGCTCCTTGACTGAAAGTCACCATCTCCTTTACGTACTGATGAATTTTGGCATTCTGAGGTTCTCCCAGACATTCTGACCTTAGGAGTTTGGTCAGGCTCTTGGTAGAAGTTATATATTCCCATGTTTTCTGTTTCCTCACCACCATTCAGTCTGGGCCCTGGTACCCTGAATGAGCCTAACCCATGGCTAATCTGCAACACCGTGACTGTTTCCTGGCAAGGGTTCCCAGATTCGTCTATTGTGCTATCAATTGGGAGCTGCAGAAGTTCACACAATCACAGGATTGGAAGGGAGCCTACTGGTCATTGAATGCTTGAGTCACCTCTACAAATCACTGCCAACTAATTATCTGGCTTGACGGGAAACTTACTACCTCCCAAGGCGGTTCATTCTAATTCGGACAGCTCCAACTGGTGGGAAATTCTTTCTCATACCTATTCAGTGTTGATGTGTTTCCCGTATTGAGTAAAACAGAATTCCTATTAATTAGGTCCCCCAGAGTCTTTCCAGAGTTGACTTAACCTAATACCTCTGGGAGGAAAACTTATTTGCATTTACAGAACCCGGTGGATGCTGCCTTGTGAAATTCAGAATGCAGCCTTACACCATCAACAGACATGTAGTGGGCATTTAATATAAAACACTTGTTGAACTAAACTGAATTATTCTCTGAAGAAAGCAGTGATGGCTAACAGTATAGTGCTCCTAGAATGCGTCATTCTTTTGGCAGCTACTGCCTTGGGCTCTTAGTTACTTTATATGCACGAGTCTTGTCTATACAGCTAGTTGTTAAACTCCTCAGGGGTATGGACCTGTGTATTATGTGTAGTCTCTAACAAGCTTTACTCATGACCTGCATTCAGCTAGTGTTTTGCAAGAAAGTGAAAGTGTAAGAATTACTCCTTCTGTAACTGAGTTGCTTTTCTTTCTTGCCCCAGATGATGAACGGTGGTAGGGGTGGTGGTGGTGGTGGTGGTGGTGTGTGTGTGTGTGTCTGTTGGCATGAGCCCAGGGTCAACTTTGTCTTATTGAAGGTTTTAGAACTAATCTTACAACAGAAACGAGTTTTCCCAGACCATCCTCAAGAAACTGTTCCTTTTCTGTATCAGTGCTGCACATTAGCAGAGCTATGTTAGGGGTTAAATTTTGACACTGGGGTGTTGGTCTGGCAGCCTGACAATCACATACCAGGAACACCCTTCTCCACTCATCTGTCTAGTGCACACTTCCTCATTCTTCAGCCTGCATCAGGAATATCTCTTTGTGGAACCTTCTGAATCTGCCCAGGCAGAGGGATCACCTTTTCTTTCTTGTCCTTGCTGTACTATATTCATATTATTGGCTTCTACAACTCTCTCTTTTGTTATTTTGTGAACTTCTGGAAAAAAGGGGACCGAGTCTCATTTCTCCTTGTCTCCCTATGCCCAGCACAGTGACTGGTGCAAAGTAGTGAGATAATGAATATTTTTGAGGGAATGACTATTAAAATAAATGAGTTGTTTGTGAGGAGTTGGGAAATGAATTCCCAAGTGCTAGAGAACCCATTTACCACGGAATTTTTAGAATACAGCAGTTTTTGAGGTTGGGTATTGCTTGTTCTGTTTGTATACTCTCAGGGTTATGCCCCTCATGGACATGACTGAACAGCATCCTTTCAGTTAACTGTTGAGGGTCATGCAGTCTGGGATAAGCCATGAGCAGGATCAGAAGCAAAGCAAGGCAGGCCCCAGTGATATGAACCACTATAGCTGTCCTGAGGGAGCACAGGGTGACTAGTAGAACATGGTATTCCCTGGGTCTGGCAACCAAGAACATATAAGGCAAGCAGTTGGCTTTATAGAGTCTGTTGGAATCAGTGACAAATTCCAAAGATGGTTAAATAAAGTGATAGGAGAAGTTGAGGAAAAGGTGAACCTCAGGAGTATCCAGTGCCAATTGGTCAGCCAGCATCAGGGAATCTGTCGGCAGGTAAGAGATATATGTATGAAGGGGATACTGGCAAGAGCCCAGCAGAACTCTGAACGTAGAGGAACACTGGTTCAGCAATATTTGCTGAATATTTGTGTCCTCCCTAATTAATTGAAACCTCAAACCCAGTGAGGCAGTATTTGGAGGGGGAGCCTTTGGAAGGTGCTTATGTCCTGAGGGTGGTCCTCATGAATGGGATTAGCAGCCTTATAAAAGAGACCCCATGTGAGGACACAGTGAAAAGACAGCCATCTATGAATCAGGAAGTACATTGTCACGGGACACTAAATCTGCCAGTGCTTTGATCTTGGACTTCCCAGCCTTCATAACTATGAGAAATGAATTTCTTTTGTTTATAAGCCACCTGGTCTAAAATATTTTGTTATAGCAGCCTGAATGGATTAAGACAGATGTGTCTTGAAAATGCTTCCAAGAGGAGGTAAATTCCTGATCTAGTTGTCTGTAGAAAAAAAAGGAAGTTGCCTGGTTATCAGCATCAGAGCACATGATCAGGGTGGGACTAACTCCTGTGACAAATATGAATTCCTTGTTATGGGGCTAGAGCTCCTTTAAATACCTTCTGTTTCTAATCAGAATATATCCTAGAGACAGGCCAGGGCCAAGCTTCCAGGGCCGAGTATACCCAGCTGTGGCAAGAGGGTGGTCTGGGGCTGGCTACCAAGGAGGGCTTGATAAACATCTTTTGACTAGAACTGCATCTAGCCTATAATTGTCCATCAAACCATTAAATATAGTTGACTGGCTACCACATAGCAGAGGGGAAGAAGCACTGGTTTTAATATCGTCTTGCCCTGAAAAATACTCCATACTTACCAAAGTACTTTCACATTTCACTATTTCATGAGACTCTAAAATTCTTTGATATAGGCTGGGGTGGGTACATGAAAGCATTAACAGTTTAAACGAATCCTCTTACTCCTGGTTATCTAGTGGTAGGAGCAGAACTGCAACTATGAGCACCTTATTGCTAAGTCACGGCTCTTTTCCGCAGACCACTGGTTTGCCGTGACATCCCCTGAAGGACCGTGTTCGCTGAGAATTCAGTCCAGGTTTAATTGGTTTCTGGGAAATAGGACCCAGCTGGGTCCGAGCATTTCAAAAGGATAGTCTCAGCGATAATGGTGACCCAAGTATTGTTTAAAATACTTGATTTAAAGCACTTCGGTGGCTCAGTGGTTAAACCTCTGCCTGCGGCTCAGGTCATGATCCCAGGGTCTCAGGATCGCATCGGGCTCTCTGCTCAGCAGCAAGCCTGCTTCCCCCCTCTCCCTCTGCCTGATCTCTCTCTCTGCAGAGAGAGATCTCTCTGTCAAATAAATAAGTAAAATCTTAAAAAAAAAAATACTTGATTTAAGAAACATGCTTTAATTTTGATTAAGTGGGTTATTTAAAGGAGGTCTCCTTAAATGTACTGAAGCAAATTAGGCCCTACCAGAGATTTAAAATAAAAAAATCAGTTTCTGGTAAAAATGTTAAAAATGTTCCCATTTTTTTGTGATTTCACCATGCTTTTGAATTGCTGAGTTCTTCTTCTTCTTTTTTTTTTTTTTTTAAAGATTTTATTTATTTGACAGAGATCTCAAGTAGGCAGAGAGGCAGGCAGAGAGAGGGAGAGAGAGAGAGGAGGAAGCAGGCTCCCTGCTGAGCAGAGAGGCTGATGTGGGGCTCAATCCCAGGACTCTGGGATCATGACCCAAGCCAAAGGCAAAGGCTTTAACCCATGAGCCATCCAGGTGCCCTGCATTGCAGAGATCTTATGATGGTCTAAATATTATTTTAAACTTTGAGAACATGGCAATAGACAAAAGAGACATAATTTCCTTTGTCATTGGGCTGTGCCCTAGTTGGGGAGAGGGTGTTTGAGGAGAAACTTTATAGAAACCAAGTAAAATATAAAGTATGTCAGATGTTGATAAATGCAAGACAGAAAAATAGAGCAGGGAATGGAGACAGGCTATGTGGGAATTGGGAGGGGTTGCATTTTAAAATAGGATGATTAGGGAAAGTCCCACAAAAAACTTGAAAGAAATACATATCTGTGTACAAATTCAAAGTAGTAAACATCCAAACTAGCTATCAGTAATTGTTAGTGAGGACACACACACAACAACCACCTAACATTTACTTCTCAAATTAACTCCCAACTCTATTCATCTAAAAAAGTGAAATAAATTTGACTTTATGTTTTTTTATAGAACTGTAAGGATACGGAATTTAGCTATCACTAATCTCTGCTTTTTGTTTGCAGACCTCCCACTGTTTAGCTCAGTGATAAAATTCCACAATAAATTTGACTTGAAAGATTTCAGGATATCACAAAAATGAAAATGACGAATGAAGGCTATGAGATGAGGCAAATATTTGGCAAATCCTGTAAAGCACTTAGGACAAGCTTTATTAAGTGTAGAAAATTCAGATGATTATTACTGTTTTTATTTTTATCTGGGGTCAAACATAATTAAAATAAAACCTCTTCTGTGGGTTTCCAAATTAGCCTAACGATTTATTGGTCTCCAAAGATCTTTGTAGACGGTCATTTTGGCACAAAGTTCTAAAAGAGGGCTCTCTAGATCTGGAAAGAAGTTAGAAAATAATTTGTTTAAAAGCAAAACAAAACAAAAGTCGCAAGAAACAACACCATGAGAGAATGTTCTGTGACCTACTGAGGATTCGGTTGAAAGGTGCTATCAGTGATCTATGGCTGGCTGGGCCCTGAAATGTCCAGTTTGTCCTGGTTTGGAACTGCAAAGATCAAGGAGGAAATGTTGTAGCTGCCCTCTTGTGGCCAAATTGGAGGTTTTTGCCTCTGTCTCAATACTTGCAGGAAATAATATCTGCCCCATCCCCCAACAGTTGAGCTATTCATGAAATAATGTAAGAGCATTAAAAGATTTCAGGTTTTCAGATGGGCACCACAGATCTTTGCCCCAAAGCAAGACCCTGCAAATCAGTCAACATATATTTTCAGATTAAGCAAAACCCCTGGTTATTGGTAGATTATATTAAAATTGTGGCCCCTCCACCATTCCTCAAGGGGAAGTCATGGGTGATTCCTGGGAGGCTATTAAAGATGAACTCCTCAAGTCTACCAATACTTTTTGGGGGAATTGCAGAGATAGATGTAATATTAACGAGAAGGGCTTTGATACCTGTCAGCTGGATAATCAAGGCTAAGTCCCTTAACCTGAGAGCTTAGACTTGTGTCCTCATATGTAAAACAGAAGAGTTCAAAGGCAGCTTCCAATATCCTCATTAGCTCTAAAACTCTGTAAAAATGTGAGTTGATGAACATGGCAAGGTATTTTTTAGTCCCTGGGATATCTTTCAGGTTAAGTGGCTTCATGGTTAGTGAACCAAAGAGCAGTGGGCAAACTACATGATGAAACCTTTGAAAATTTCAGGGTTTCAGAGAGGGTTGTAGAACTGCCCCATTGGTCTTCTGAGTTAATTTTTCAGTTTATTCATGTAAGTACTGAATTTATTAAGTATATTCTATGTGCTGTGCCTTATTCAAGGTGGAAATAATACAACAGTGATGGAAAATAGGAGTATTCTTGTCTTCAAGGAGCTTCTTCTTTGCAAAAAAATATATTCCATCATTTTAATGTATTTTCATATAGTTTCCTTTTATGTTCATATGGCTCTGAAAATAATAAGAGGACCTGCCTTAAACTTTAAATGCTTCTATCGATCTACTAAGTGAGATGGGCTCAAAGCTTACCACAATTCCCAGTAAACTTGAGAAAGGACTGGTTCTGGAATAAAAAGTTCAAGGTAAGGAAAAAAATGTGCCTTTTGGTGAAGCTTCTAATGGAAGAGGTGCTTGGTTATGCTTTGGTCATTCTGAAAACTATTCTTTCATGGGCCTTTTTTTGTTTTTTTTTTTTTTTTTTTTAACATAGAAGGAACTTCTAATAGGTTCTGTATCTTTCTGGAAAATGTCTTTTCTGTGTCCTGGTTTCACATTTATGCCATACTGTGGAATGGTTAGTTAAAAAGCAAGATTGTATTTTAAGTGATTCATAATTTTATTTAAAATTTTTATTTTATCAGGGTAAGATTATTTTCTTTACTTTTTTTTCCCTCTTGAAGTCCTTGTGCATGCTCTGATGTTTAGAGAAATTACCATAAGTTTTGAAATACTAATTGTTTTGGATGTGAGAAATCTTAAGCTACACATTACTAAAATCAAAGTTGCCTTATGTTATTTTTTGTAAGGATATACACATACGTACTATGACCAGGTTACAGTGTCCTGATAGAGATAATTATTTCAGACTACAAGACATTCTGAGAGGAACTCTTCATGACAGAGGTTTTTTTTTTTTTTCCTGTTGCCTTGGTATTTTCGGAATATCTTACACATCATCTACTATATGTGTCTTTGTTAAGTTAGAGTCTGGTTAGATAGAACATTTGAACTCTACTCAACTTGGCAGTGTAAAGATCCTGGAGTCCAATGATTTGTCTTTAGGGCGGTGTTTGGGGAATAACAAAATATTTCAGAATCATTAAGGGTATCAAGAGGGAATTTGGGAGTGGTTGAAATGCTTTGTGTACTTCTAAGAAAGCAGGATAGGAGAGATTAGAGGAGGAAAATGGTTTTTAAAATTTCACTTAGTGATCTGTAAATACAATAAGCATTACTGCAGGTTCATAATAAAATAAAATGATTATAAACTGGTAAAAAGTTGAGTTTATTCTGATCTCAGTTTAATAAAACTGGGTCTAATAAAATTGAGAAGGTAAGAAAAAAACCAATTCAGATGTTACAAAGACAGGGTCATTGGTGAGTAATATTAGAACTCCCTTTTGGGCAAAGATATATCTGTAAGGAAGTTAAATACAGGGTGTGTGATATCATTTTGGTACAAATGGTGATGCCATTTGTAGAGCACTGCTTTAAACAGGATTTTTAGGTTGATAGGCTCTGAGGAAGGTGATATGAAGTCTTAGACAGAACACAGACTATGTGTTCAGAATATGCTGGGTCAGTTGGCTGTGTGGTCTTAGATAACTTTTTGGTCTCCATTTTTTTCCTTGTAAATTGAAGTGATTCCTCTTCACTCACAGACTTATACAGAGAAGGTTCCATGACTTCCCCTTCCCATATTTTCCAGGTTTCTAGGAGAGTTTTGCTATATATCTGTCAGTTCTCCAAGATCATGCAAATCACCAAAGCTTAAGAGCTAAAAGAAGAAAAAGATGGTTTAGAAGTTGTTGCTTGAATTAAGTAGTACCTAAAAATTTAAACTACCTTATCAAGTTATGTTTTTAACATTGAAAGCAAATGGTTCTTCACCTCATGGCCTAAAAGGAAACCTGCATTTTTTGCTTTTTGTTTAGGTGTGGAAATGTGGAGATGAACGGCAGGGGTTTACAAATCTTGCACATATGGCTTGAAAGCTGGTCCACCATACATAAGTGGTTGTGATTTTAATGTAGTTG
Source organism: Mustela nivalis (assembly GCF_964662115.1). Lineage (NCBI taxonomy): Eukaryota > Metazoa > Chordata > Mammalia > Carnivora > Mustelidae > Mustela > Mustela nivalis. Next base: position 65,194,409 of record NC_139027.1, on the reverse strand, counting down.
TTGATTGTTTTTTACTCAGACTTCTTTCCTGCATTCATTTGTTCCTTCATGTCATTCAAACATATTGAACATAGTTCCTGTGTCTTTATGGACAAGGCTCTATTTAGAGCACTGCCTCATTCTGGATCACAAGTTCAAATACATGTGCAGGTCAGAAGTGAAGCAGAGGCTACCTAATACCAGTGTGAACACTGGTGACTGTGCCGAATAGGAGAACACATGTTTAGTCTAGAGAGCAGTCATGAGTCCGTGGCTTATTGCTACCAGGACGTGGGCTGCATATTGCCAAATTTTCCAATTTTTGTTTAAAAAAGAGTTTATTTATTTGAGAGAGAGAGAGAGAAAGCAGGGGGAGGGAGAGGGACAAGTAGACTCTGCTCTGAGCACAGAGCCCATCATGGGGTTAATCCCATGATCCTGAGATCACGACCTGCACTGGAATCAAGAGTGGGCTGTTCAACTGACTGAGCCACCCAGGCACCCCAAGATCTTCCAAACCTTTTTGAGAGAAGTCATAAGGGTAGGCTCTAATGTGGACTATCCTGACTGTTAAAATACTGCCAACCATACAGAGCCCATTACCTGAGGACTACCAGGTTGTATACTCAGATTGCAGAGGCCTTTAGCTCCTTTCTCATGATCTGCTTCCTGACAGCATGATGGTTAAGAGCTAGATACACCAGGCATGAATCACAGTGTGTGTGACCTTGGCAGGTTACTTAGCATCTCTGAGCCTGAGTTTCCTTATCTATGAAATGGAGATGATAGTGCATATCTCAGAGGGTTTGGGGGGAAGAATCAAATGAGTTAAAATGTGTAAGTGCTTAGAATGATGCCTTGGATGTAGCAGGTGATATTGAAGTGTTTAATATTATTAGTACTTCTTTCATGTCCTCTCATTAAAGAGGCCACACCCCTCTTCCTGTGAGGTCTGGGAAGAGAGGAGGAAAAATGAAAAGGGAAACAAGCCTTTATTGTGTACTCGGAGTTATGCCAGGTACTTTGTATGACATTTTCTCATTTAATCTTCGTGCAGACTCTTGAGATGAATTTCATTCCCATTTTATAATACCAAGAACTGAAACTCTGTGAGATTCAGTGGCTTGTCCAAGGCAGAGCTGGGATTTGGATTTAAGTGAATCTGATTCTAAAGCTCATCATTTTATATCAGAGAGCTTACCATTCTTCTTGACCCAAGGAGATTTGTGAATCGGATGCCTGGCTTGAAATTCTTCATAAAGCGTTCTAAGAGAAATTGCCTTCTAAATGAATCTGCTTGGGTCCAGATGAACTAGGGGGACTGTTGTTACCCATAAACCCACCCACCTCTCCCCCAGGCAAGCATGAACTCCTTAAGGGCAAGGACTAGGTCTTCCCTCTCTATGGAGCTGCCAGTATATTCAATGAGCTCAAAGGTGTACAAAGAAAGAAAGAGGGACTCAAAATAGGAAGATCTCAACCCACGGAGTTTTGAAGAGTCTGAACTCGACCTGTGGTGACAAATGATTAATTAATTACTGCACCAAAAGCCCCTGGATGTTAAAGAACTTTTACCTCCCTTTCCAGCAGGGATCCTTCTGGTGTCAGTGAATAAAATCAGAGTGGAGGGCAGAGTGGAAGTGTTGTGAAGGGAAGGAAGTAGGGAGGAAGAAAAGAAAGTGGAAAATCTGTCTGTTTAGATAAAGAGAGCAGGGATGTGAAAGGCAAAAGCCATCAAGCAAACTTCCTGTCAGCTGCACACAATGAACTTGGGCTCCATGAACTTCCCAAATCAGGACAGAATAAAAAAAATCACAACAGTATCTTCGGAAAGCCCTCCACACGCTCTGCTGAAAACTGCTTTTGTTTTTGGTAGATGGAATAAAAAAGTATGGGAAGTTTACTTAAAAGGATATCTGCTATTATAAAACACATGAAGTCTTTCCCAATTAGGACTTAAGTCACATCCATCTATAACTCTGAAGCAGGAAAACACGAACATCTTTCTGCTGGCTGGTAATGTGTTTTTAAAGGATTTCAATTTCTCTTCCATACGAGAGGTTTGAACATCCACAGACCATGCTAATCCTTGCCTCATTGACTCAAATGAGTTAGAAGTCAGTAAAATTACAAAAACCACAAACTAAATGATTAATAGGTCTGTTTTCAAGAATCAAATGGAAAACAAGCAGGCCAATAGAACTGTGGTTCCCATTCTGTCCCTTGATCACTTTAATCTCTCACTAGAGTGAAGGAACTGTCAGATCTCCTGCACCGTCACACGGCAGCTCTTCTTCACTCTGTCCAGATGGAGTGCCAGGGCTACGAAGGCCACACTTTCCCACCCCAGGGGTCAGGCGGCTTCACAGATGGGCCTTTGGAGCTAATCCAGATGCAGAGCAACACGGAGCCCCTCCATCCTGAGTGAAGCATCCATGTCTGAATGAATGTCCCTCAAAAGCTCTTTAATGGGCTTAATCTGGCAAGTTACTAAACCTCTCTCCCTCCCAATTCCCTCACCTGTGAAATGGGAATAAGTTGAGAACTAGCTTTACATGTTTGTGATGATCAAATGAGCTTTACTACCTGTAAAACACAGCAGTGACTAGCAATGCTCATTAATATTTTTAATATAATAATATCTGTTAGAGCTGATATTGATCATAGGTGTAGGTGATCATATTTGTATTAGAAATAACTTGTTTCAAAATGCTCTGACTTTGCAAATGATTTTAAAAGGCCCTTGGTGTGAGAACAAGTACCTTTATTCACCACTCTCTGAAAATTAGCCATGTCTGGTATAGTCAGACTTTTATATCTTACTGTAAATTACCCAGACTTTCAAAATGGTCTTGTTCCTTACAGGGAAAAATGGTGTAACTATATAGTAATTCGATGGGGATAAAGCAGTGGTTGATTAGATGAATTAAACATGACTTTTAAAAATAAATCAAAGGGGTGAAATTTGCTTTGTTGAACAAGTAACTTTGTTCTACACTTTTTCTCTATACTAGGTTATTTTGCATTTTCACTAGATGGGATAAAAAATTGACAGGCTCAAATTAAAATTTCACAAAGCTTTGTTTCCTAGTTCATACCATAAGGTGTTTTTTGATCAGTGGAATGCATCATTATCAATTCCCAGGGGCTATATTTTAGACATTTCCCCATATCACATTATTGTAGGTAGGAGAACTGATTAGCATTATGGTGGCAAAGCAGAATTCAGAATTATGCTCTATAGCCACACTTTACTTAAAATATGTTCTATCTTCAGGGTCTTCCTTTGGTAATGTTGGGATGGTGCAGTATAGTTTAGCAAAAGGCCACAGGCTTTAGCACCAAAGGGACTTGTCTTTGAATCTCAGATATACCACCTATAATTGAGTTTTGAATGTATTAACTCTTCTAATAAATTTATGGAATAAATGGTTTTCAACTTCAGTATGGCCCAGAATCACCTAGAAGGGATGTTAAAACACACATTGTGGACACCACTCCCAGGATTTCTGATTGAGTAGGTTTTCTGTTTGGTTTAAGAATTTGCGTTTCTATTTTGTTTCCACATAAATATGACAATGATGCTGGTCTGAGAACTATACTTTAAGAACTGCTAGGATGTGTTTTGTGTAATAAATAAGGTTCAGAAGGTTTCAGTTGGGCCAGAGTTTCCATATCTCTAAATGGGAAGAGTAATGACTTTCAAGATTTTCTATGAAAATCAGAGAGATTGTGTAGAGTAAGCCAGCACTTACTGGGCAGTGAATAAATAGTAGATATTATTCCCTGGAGTTGGACAGCCATGGATTCAAGTTCAAGGGTTGACTGATTGCTCACTGAATGATCCATTGTAAACTCCATAACTTCTCAAAATGTCATTTATTTGTAAAGTGGATGGTATGGTCTCAATTGTATTCCCCCCAAATCCATATGTTGAAGCCATAGCCCCAATGTGATAATATTTAGAGATAGGGCTTAGAAGATAATTAGGAGAAGTCATGAGGGTGGGGACCTCATGATGGGATTAGTCTTATGAGACCAGAGAGCTTGCTTCCTCTCTCTCTCTCTTTCTCCACCTGTGAGGACATAGCAAGAAGGTGGCCATCTGAAAACCAGAAAGAGAGCCCTCATCAAGAATCTAATGGCTGGCACCTTGACCTCATTCTTTTTCAGAACTGTGAGAGATTCTTGTTATTTAAGCCATTTAATGTATTTTGTTATGGCAACCTAACCTAATGCAGTGGACATAATCCCTACCCTGAAAAATTAGGGAGATAGATCCATATCTATCTCCCTAATTAGATATGTATCTATCTTTCTAATTTACACACAGTAATATAGATATATATCTGTATTACTATGTGTACAGCACTTGCAACAGTGCTGTCTACCTGTAATAAGAGGAACCAATGAGTATAAATGGTATTATTTATTAATTGCATTCATCATTATGCCCTTGCTTCGAATTCCTTTGCAGGATTTCTCTTCATGTTAACTTCACCAAAAACTCCTCAAATCTGATGATAAACCGATTGCAGGGTATGTGGGTGAGGTGAGAAGTGTGAAAGACTAAATCATATCATTGCCTTTCAACTTTGTTGCCACAGATTAAATTCTATCCCAGCATTTTATCTTTGGACCAGCACATATTTATATAAGAATAACAAGACTATCAACCTTCTTTCTGGGTTCAACTTATCCAAGAGAATAAGTCCTCTCATGTGGCTCATTTTCTGGTGACGGTCCTTTTGTCAGAGCGCAGTTGTCTCCTGGGTGGTATCTTGCACATGTGTTTTCCATTAAAGTAGCAACTAAAGAGTGGCAGCTGTGAATCTTTTCTGGCTGGAGCTCATATTCCGTTTTCTTCTTTTGTAATTAGCCTAGGGTGGAAGTTTTTGGAGGAAGGGAGGGGGAGTCTTCTTTGTGAATTGAAAATTGGACTTCATGCATATGACATTGGGTTAAATTGCTCAAACTTAGCTGTGATGAAAACTTTCCTCAGTTCTCCTTCTCTCATTAAAATTTCCTCATTTATAAGTAGATTCCTCAGGCTTTACATTGCTACAGTTTTCAAGCATCTAATTTTGATTAAAACATCATGTTAAAGTATTGAAAATATGATTGAAGTTTTAAAAGTGAAAAGAAAAGAAGACAGATGCTTCGGATTTTTTAAGGACAATATTTTATCGTGGTGAATAATACTGTTGGAATCACCTGTATATGTAGTAAAATTCATAGACATAAATGAACAAGCTAGTTGGGGGTCACCTTTAATAGTTTTTATTATTTTACTTATGAGAAAAGACATTGTGTATAGCCATTATTGAAAAAGTTGGGCAGTTGCTTATTAAGTCAAGCATATATGTACCATGTGACTCAGTAATTCTAATCTTGGGTATTTACCCAAGAGAAATCTTGTACTTGGATGCTTCTAGAAGTTGTATTCATAACTGCCCAAACTGGGAGTAACTGAAGTATCCTTCAGTGAGCGAATGGATAAACAAACTGTGATACAGTCATACAACAAAATGCTCCTCTGCAGCAAAAAGGAGTAAATTATCAAGAAAAGGAACAATTTGGATGAATATCAAAAGAATTTCTGATGAGTGACATGTTACATAACAAAAATTATATGACGTTCTTGAAAAGATAAAACCATAGTGACAGAGGACAGATCAGTGGACTGCCAGTAGTTTATAAATTAGTAGCACCAGGGAATTTGGAGGGTGATAGAATTGTTCCGATCACCAGTGGTGGTTCCATGTCTCTATATATGTAGAAAAATTCATAGAAGTATACATTAAAATAAGTTAATTTTACAGTGCTAGTTAAAAAGAAAAAAGACTGGTGGTGGGAGTGGGAAGATATTATGCCTCTTCTAGGAATATAAAAAATTGTCCCAGTATGGTATGCAGTGAGGTATTTAAGTGTGTGTTGAGTCATATCTATTATGGAATTTCTGTACAGGTAGGAAATGTCACAGAGAGATTAATTTGTTTATTTGTTTTTAGAGAGAGAGAGAGAGAGAGCAAGAGTGAGTGCGAGCAGGGGCAAGGGCCAAGGGAAAGGGAGAGAGAATCTTAAGCAGGCTCCACACGGAGCTCAACTTGAGGCTCGATCTCACAACACTGAGACCATGACCTGAGCCCAAATCAGGAGTTGGATGCTTAACTGACTGAGCCACCCAGATGCCCCATAAAGAGATTTATTTTTGATTATTATGCATAATGAAGGAAAGGAGAGAAGATGGGTTCAGTATTACCTATGGTTTCTCATACAATAACTAAAAATCACGAGACAACATAATGAGTTAACAAGACTCATAAATTTTTTTGAAATCTGTAATCCTCACCAATTATTAACTTTCTGATCTCCATTACGTTTTCAAAAATGAATTTCATCTGGATTCTGAGATGCTTGAGATGGGAAGTAGTTGGGTCAAAAGTGGGAGTTCACTTTCCTTTATACTGTACATCAGCTATTCATATCCTACCATCTGAAACTAATTTGTTTTGTGTGATTTATTCCATAAAGTTGATGGAGTAAACAATGCATGCACAGTTCCTCAGATGTGTATTCAGCAGGGACGTGATTGCCTGTGTATGATTTTCAGCTTTCTCAGAGCTTTCAGAAATACCATCCAGCACATGGGATGTCATGTGGGTTCTCGGAGGGCCTATGATTTATAGACTCAGGTACTTGCGTGTGTCTGTGTTGTTGTTTTATAATCTGTGATTGATGTGATATGGGCCATGGTCCCCATTCCCAAATTATTCCTACGTCCAGTTCAGTGAGTTAATAATGGGGAACAGACACGTCTGCTCTATGTCTCTGGTCCCGATAAGCAGAATGAGATTGGGACTGTTTAGTCAAATGAATGAGAAGTTACAGCATTGTGCTTTGTCACTCTCCTCCTAAGGAAATGAGAGGTACCTCAGATGGTGCATTTTCCACGGGTGCACTTAGTTGCTGGGTGTGGCCTGACTTCACTTCTGTGATGTGGATACAAAAGCATTTCACAAAGTTTCTCAAACTCTTCTACCTTCCATTCTTATGGCCAGGAGCTTTGCTAAGTGATGGCACGATATAGAGGAGTAGGACACAGTCCTTCCCATGGACCTCACAAATTTCTTCACAGTTCTTCTAATGCAAGCAAGTCCTTATCACACTACATGTTCTAAACTGCATTTTCCTTCTTTTAAAGAGAGGCTACACTAGAGCCAACATGGGTCACATCTGGTGCTCTTTCTCCCCCAAATGCATATTTTTTTGTCCCCATAATTAAATTCAAGCATTACTTAAATATTTCTCTTCTGATTCCATATGCCATCATTATCACTTAAGATAGAGTACAAATAATGTCTTAGAACATTAGTTCTAGAAATATACTTTTGAGTTTCTCCTTGTAGTGAAAGTACTCCTTCTCCAGGAATCTTCTGGCTTACACTTGAACTTTGGCATGTGGTTCCCTCTTGCCTTACGTTCTTAGAGGCTATCAGTCCTTATGTTATTCAAAAGTATTTTTGGAATATCTTCTATGTACCAGGCACTGTTCTAGGTATTGAAGAAATAAGATAAAGTCACAGGCTTCTTGGAGTGAAGAAGAAATAGAATCAACAAGGAGATACAAATAATTTCAGAGTGCTAAGAAGGAAATAAAACCTACCATAGAGCAAATGTGTGTGTAAAAGTGGGAAGAATGCATTATGTTACACAACAGGAGGTCATGGAAGAACTCTTTGAAGAGTTCACATTTGACCTGAGTCTGGAAATAAGAAGCAGGCTGTGTAAAGATTGAAGAAAGAACATTCTAGAACAGGTTGTTTAATCCATTGGGCACTGCACTCTTCATGTTTGAGGAATGGGGATGAGAGTTGCCTCTCTTACCATTTTACTTAATATTCTGCTTAAGGAATTATTTCTTCTCCTTCAAGCCTTGGGCTGGGTGGGATCAGAGATCCCAAGATCCAATAAAGTATACACTTCTTCATATCCACTTCCACCAGAGAACCAAGTCATAATTCTGTGAAATTGAAGGTTGCTGCAGTTCTGGTTTCTATAACTGGTCATAGGCCTATGTTGATAATCATAACATCAGTTCTAGTCCTTACCCTCTGCCAGAACCTTGGCTGGTCAGGAATTTTTATCAGGTGGTGTGAATCAAATGTTGGTGCCTACAGGACACAAGGCCTTGGTGATCTTGTCTTTATTGCATCACTGCTATCTCTACTGACCAGTGTTTCTGTGCTTGGGAGTACTGTGGTGTGTTACAGCGAATCCCCTATGTTCCAGACATAGTCTTCCTTGCCGCTATTGTGTAGCAGCCACACAATTTTCCCTTGGTAATTGAGGCCAATAACCTTGGACAGTACAAAGAAGTGCATGTTGGTGCAGTGGTTTAAAAAGCCCCAAGAAAACTTAGTGCTCAGCTTAACAGAACTATATTTGAACAAAACTTGTTTCCTTTCCTTCCTTTTTTCTGCTACCTCTTTTGAAGAGTACTGGTGGTGACTAACTTTACAATTTAGGCTTGAGGTAGGTGTAAACTGAATTAACATCAGACTCAGCATCAATATAATGATTACAGGAAGTTTTGCGGCAACTATGATAGGTACCTGAGTTTTTCATCCAGAAAAAGGACAGGAAATGATGTTGAGGAACAAAAGTGATGAATTGTACTGGAAATTTAACATTTACCTTTCTATATATACTTTCTACTCTTCTGTGTGCCAGTAGGTTTACCGCTCAGATTCTATGAGTTCTTTTGCCTTTTGGCATCCAGGTGAGTTTAGCCAACAGGAGACACTAGATGGAACTCAAAATTCAGGAGGAAGAAAGAAGTTAGATTATTTTTAACTACACTCCCATACCCAACCATGCTATCTAGGATTTGATAGTGGCTTTTTCTCTCTACCTGAAGGTACCCCCCCCCCCCGCCTTCCTGTTAGTGGCTCTTTTCTTAGGGTTCCGTTTCTGGTGACCACTCACTCTACTTTTGTCCCTTCAGGACTAGATATGGTATGGGCTCTCCACTATTGCTAGTTAAAAGTCCTTGGATCCTTCAAAGTCTCTGGGTTCTCTAACCCTCTATAGGCCTTTGTGAAGTCCCTTCAATTACCCTTCAGAGTATCTATCAGGTTCCTACTGGAACCTTGACTCCTAAATATAGGGAGCAAATTGTATGGCATAAAATGGAGAAGGCAGCAATAAACAGTTTTTATTATATCGCAAATTTAATGGGAAATTGAGGATTTCGGGCAAGGGAGTCATGTGCTTTCCTCGTTTTCAGAGTATCTATTGTTCATATGTGTATGGAGCTTCTCTAAGTTGTAGTCAAGCCTCATCTCTAGATAGCCCAGGGCAATGACATCATTACATATATTTGAATTATATTCCGCATTTTAAAAATTGAGGTATAATTGACACATGTATTAGTGTAAAATGTAATGATTTAATATTTGTATATATTGCAAAATTATTACCACAATAAGTCCAAGTCATGCCCCCTGTGTTTTTTTTTTTTTAAAGATTTTATTTATTTATTTGACAGAGAGATCACAAGTAGGCAGAGAGGCAGGCATAGAGAGAGAGAGAGGAGGAAGCAGGCTCCCTGTTGAGCAGAGAGCCCGATGTGGGACTTGATCCCAGGACCCTGAGATCATGACCTGAGCCGAAGGCAGCGGCTTAACCCACTGAGCCACCCAGGCGCCCCCTTTTTTTTTTTTTTTTTTTTTTTTTAAAGATTTTAGCCCCCTGTGTTTTTAACAATTACTCCAGCTATCTAGGGAGAGAATGTATTTGAGAAACACATAAACACACAGCAATAGTAATAAATGAATGATTATTATACTAATGACTAACATTTGAGTCCTTATTTTATCCCACACACTGCCTTAAGTGCTTAAATACATATTCTTCTCTTATCTTCATAACCTCTTCATGAGGTTATCATTTACATTTTGCAGATGGGAAAACTGAGGCACAAGAAGTCAAGCCACTTGCCAAATCACACTCAGTAAGTAGTGGAGCATTCTGACTCTAGAGTCTTCTCTCTTAACCATTAAGTAGGCATTCTGTAGCCCAGTCAAGTTGACACAGAAAACTATCACAGTTCACCCTTTGTCAGTGTGGCCACCCATGAGCATCTCCTTAAACCATATTTAATCTCCAGATAAATACAATAACAAGGTTATCATTTCATCTAACGTGACAGAGCTATTCTGCATATAACCCAAAAAGCACAAACTCCTTCCCCAGAAGAAGTAGGCCTTTGAGTAAAGTTTACTCTTCTTGATATCCTATAACTTGGGTGTTACGATGTAAAATTAGCAATACTTCTTATGTTACATGATAAAGGAACAAAAGAGAAAACAAAAATATATGTGTATTTTGTAAATAGAAAGCATATATGTATATGTCAATACACATACACAAACATACTCATAAGAAAATAAGGAGGAAATTCTCATGACAATTGCTATGTTCATTTCTATAACTGATTATGTGGTTAAGCTCATATTTATAACTACCTTCTTCTACCACCCATTCTGTATTTTTCTGCCTTCAAGAAGCACCTCAGCTGGTCATGGTTCTTTACCTGGTGGAATGACCTAAACCTTCTTACCTAAAGGGTCTGAGACATTGATAGTCTTGCCTAGATCATTGTTGTAGTTTTCCATTAACTTGGGGTACGGTAATTCTAAAAGACATAGGAAGGGATATCTTGTATTCCAGATATATTCTTCCTTTCCTTCATTGTGGAGTAGCAACCCAATTTCTCCTTGATCAATCACCCCAGCCAGCCCCGTAATTCTCTTCCTCTCCTCTTGATACAGAGGCAAGAGAAGTTCAAGTGGCCGGGCAACAGTCTTCACTTCCAATTCAATGGAAATCATTGTTGTGTCTCTTGATGGAAGCATTCCTCCCTTTGGAACAAAGACCTCTAGGCCAGCAGAGCATAAGGTCATGGGAACAGGAAACAAAACATCTGCTAGTGGGTTGCTAGGGGTGATAGTGAGTGCTACCACTCCCATTTCCACCCCTTGATTCCTGGACTGGAGAATCCTGGCTATGGGAGAAACAAGACCATATATGGATGCTGCTTTAGAGTGCATACAGCCTTCTGGAGAGCCTTGCTCCAGTCCTACATGGTATTACCAGCTGAGGTAACTGAATCTTCAAAAGGTCATTGCACCATTCTGTCAGGAAAACCGCTTTGGGATTGTGTGGAACATAGTAAACCACTTAATTCCATGAGCATGGGTCCATTGCTATACTTCTTTTTCTGTGAAATGAGTCCCTTGCTCAGAAAAAATACTGTGTGGGGTAACATGATGGTGAATAAAGCATTCTAAGCCCCCATAGATGGTAGTTTTGGCAGACGCTATGCATGCGGGGACGGCAAATCTATATCCAGAGTAAATGTCTATTCCAGCAGGAAGAGAAAGCTGCTCCTTTCACAATGGTAATAATCCAATATAATCAATCTGTCACCAGATGCTGGTTGATCACTCTAAGGAATAGTGACATACTTAGAACTCAGTGGCACTATACTGCTGGCAGATTGGGTAATCAGCAGTAGCGAGGCTGGCCATGATCAATAGAAATCCATATCGCATGGGGTGCCTGGGTGGCTCAGTGGGTTAAAGCCTCTGCCTTCAGCTCAGGTCATGATCCTAGGGTCCTGGAACCTAGGCCCCACATCGGGCTCTCTGCTCAGTGGGGAGCCTGCTTCTCCCTCTCTCTCTCTCTCTCAAATAAATAAATAAAATCTTAAAAAAAAAAAAAAAAAGAGAAATCCATATTGCCGAGCCCATGCAAACCCTCCATCCTTTACACCATGGCTACTTTGTTCATGAGCCCGTTGGGTGATAATGAGAGTGGCTGGAGAAAGAGGTTGACTGGTATCTACAGAATGGGTATCTTATCCACTTGATTATTAAAATCCTCTGCTGAGGTCACCCTTTGGTGAATATTCATATGCGACACAAATGTTTCATGGTTTTTTGCCCATTCAGATAGGTCTATTCTCATACCTCTTCCCCAAATTTCTCGGCTACCAATTTTCTAATATTCCTTCCAAATCCTTGACCATCCAGCCAAATCATTGGCCACAGATGATGAACCAATATATTTATATTTCTGGCCTTTTCTTCTTCCAAGCAAAGTGAACAGTCAGGTTCTGACCACTGGGAAGATTTCCCTTCCTTGCTATCCTTCGAAATGTCCCAGACTGCAGTGTTACAATGGTCCACTTTTGGGTGATGCGTGCATATCATACATAATAATCTGCAAACCGGACCTGAGTCTTTTTGTCCCCTGTTAACTGGTTATAGGAACTCTCCATGAGGCTATGCAGGAGAGAAAAGTCTGTAGCAGGAAGGGGGACCATGGGCATTTGGGCCACTTCATATAATTTGCTTGTGTCTTTAGGGCCTGCTTAGGCCAGATCACATATATATATATCTTTTATGTTTGATAACAGAGTGCTATTGAGCATGTCCAACTTTATGGCTTGCTGGATCAGATTAACACTCAGTTTTCATGAGTTATCTCAGGTCACGTGGTAACTTAGTCATCCATGGTAGAGCGTCAGTTTCTACCAAGGTCCAATCGCAGGCCAAGATCTATTACTCGAAGGAGAATAGTTATTTGGGGAGCTTGGTAGGGCTTTGAACCAAAGTCCCAAAGGCCTGCACTGTGACTCACTTATAGGGATATGCCAAAGGCTCCAAACAACATACTTATCTGCCACTGACACTTCAGGCACCATTGGATCTGTGAACCATATGGCCCAAGTGGGAGAAGAGCTTGCACAATGGGCTTGTCCTATTACAGAGCCTTCTCTTGTTCTGGTCCCTACTCAAAATGAGCAGCTTATTCGATTACTTGGTATGTGGGCTTGGGTACCACATCCAAAAGAGGATGTGTTGACTCCAAAATACAAAGAGGCCCACTAGGAATTGTGTCTCTGCATTGGTTGTAAGAGGGCCCAGATACAAGTCCTTCACCTTAGAAGAACTTTTTTGTTGTACTCTATATCAGAGAATACCTAGAAATTTCACTGAGGTAAAAGGCCCTTGAATTTTCTTCAGATTTATTTTCTACCTTCTGACTAGCTAATATCTTACCAAATAGGCTAGAGCACTTGCTACTTTTCATTTACTAGGTAATCATTCATTTAGTAGGTATCAACATAATATCTTCAATGTAATGAACCAGTCTGATATCTTGTGGAGGTAAAGGGGATCTAAATTTCTGTGAACTAAATATGTCATAGGACTGGACAGTTGATATACCTCTGAGGTAGGACAGTGAAGTAAACTGAAAGAAAAGTGTTTCTGGTGGTTCTCATTGACAGGTATGGAGAAAAAAGCATTTGCCATATCAGTATCTGCATACTAGGTACTGAGGGATATGCTAATTTTCTCAAGCAATGAAACCACATCTGGTACAACTTGATTAAGCTTACAACAATCCAATCATTCTTCTAGATCCTTTTATCTTTTGCAAAGGCCACATTGGCAGGATGAATGGGGATGTGGTAGGAATCACCACCCTTGGCTTCTATTAGATCCTTCATGAAGGCACTAATCACTTTAATTCCTCAAGGTGTGAGCTGTTGCTTTTGGTTCACTATTTTTCCTAGATAGATATGGTTCTTTCTTTTTTTTTCTAAAGGGGGTGGTGGAAGGAGAGGAAGAGAGAGAATTTTAAGCATAGAGCCAGATGCAGGGCTCATCTCACAATGCTGAGATCATGACTTGGGCTGAAATCAAGAGTCAGATGCCTAACCAACTGAGCCACCCAGGAACCCCTTGGTAGATATATTTCTAATGGCTACTACTAACTTTTCCTACCATGGTAGCCAGTTATGATCAGGGAACCAGTGTGAGAATTCTGCCTGTTTCTGAGTATATCTACTCTAATTCTGTATTCTGAAAAATGAGAACTAACCACAGGGTGGGTCCAAGTACAATCCGGGCCCACTGTGAGACAGACCTGAGCAAAAACTCCTTGGAACACCTGACTTCTATAAACCCCAACTCTGATTTGTGGACCACAGTAACATTTTGGTTCTTTTGGAATTAGTGTTAGTATAGAGCCAATATCTGTAGTCTTCAAAGGTCTGATTATTTCCTTTCCCCAGTGCATAGTTACCCTGCTAAAAGGCTGTAGGCCTCTTTGGGAATGGTTGGGAGAAAGATAAAAAGTATTAAATTTTGACAATGGACTAGGGTCCTTCCGCAAGCGGATCCAGCTTCCCTTCACTTAAGCAGTTCTGGGTCTGTAAACTGGCTCAAATGTGGGAATTGATTGAGAGTAGTCTTTTTTTATGGTTCAGATTAGACTTTTGTTCCCTTGACCTAGAACTTTTCTGCTTATACAGATAAGAATTTAGTAGGCTTCCTAAGTATTTTATTTATAGAGACACCATGATTGATTAGCCAATACCATGCTCTACATGAGTTAGACTATTCTGATTGCCCCTCTGAATCTGCTGTCCCTTATGGGAACTATGCCTACCTTGCCTTTGGCAGCTGCCATCACCCAGGATCCAATTATTCTCCTCATATTTAGGTCCTCCCAGTGCAGTGACAGCAGTTCCCACTATAAGATCTGATATATTGAGAAGAGCTCTTCAAGGATCTAGGGTTCCCTCATGAATTTATAGGTCTTCTGTACCCTCCCAGGGTAGGTGAGTAGGTCTTAAATGACAAATCCACTCTAACATTCCAATCTCCCTAAGTCTTTTAACCCTTCCTTTACATTAAACCAAGATAAGTCTGTCATTTCTAACTCAGCCATTGTAGACCACTTTTTGGTGCATGTTTTAGCCAACCAACCAAACTGTTAGGGCCCTTTCTAACTATCCATTCTGTAACATTAAATTGAAATCTCTATTTAGTGAATTCATATCAATAAAGTTGGCCTGATTCAACTTTATGTTCCTTAAAACATTATTCTACACTCTTATAATCCATTCTCATAACTATTCTCTGGATTTGTCCATAGAAGTTAGAGAACTCAAGTAGTTCTTCTGGAGTATAGATACATCCTGATGGAACACATTGTACCTCACCTTTAAGGGACTGCTGAGTGCTGGGACTGTGTCTTCTTACAGCTCTAGAATCAAAGAGGGTGGGTGTGGGGAGCTCCTGAGGAGACTCAGCATTGTCTTGCATGGATACTACCACAGTAGAGATCATTGCAGTTTTCTCAAGCAGTGCAGGGTTAATCCCCTCTAGTCAGAAGGATGAGGGAGGAGGTGGAGAGACCACTTTCACTAGCAAATGTCTCAGAATTTAGAAGTTCAATATCCCCAGGTTCATCAGGGACTTCTCATCTGTCCCTATTCCAACTCCAAGGATCCCATTCTATCCAATCAGTCCAAGAGTTGTATATATTGGTCTGGAGCTCAGGGAACTATTAGGACTAGAGATATGAATATGTGATTCATTAGCATATGGATAGTATTTAAAGATATAAGACTTAATTCTAAAACCTCCCAGCCTCCCCTACGCAAGGAGAGACTGGGGATAGAGAAAAGCCTGAAGACCTAATCAAGAGTCTTTCTAAAATTTCATATTTAAGTATACATTATTATTCTGTAAAGAAGAATTAAAATGATGATTTCCTGTACAAAAACCTCATTTATTCAAACAATTACTAAGTCCACTATATGCTGGGAAATCTAGATTCTAGAGATACCACACTGAATACTACACAGGCCCAGTCCTCAAGCTATCTACATTCTGATAAGGAAAACAGAGAATTAAAAAAATCCAAACAAACAAACAAACAAACAAAGTACACCAGATATCAAGTAGTGATAGATACTATGAAGAAAAATCAAACTGGGTATGAGGATAGAGCCTGCTGGAAATGAGAGGTGCTATCTTATTGTTTTTAAATTTATTTATTTATTTAAGTAATCTGTACACTAAATGTGGGGCTCAAACTCACAACCCCGAGATCAAAAGTCACGTGTTCTTCCAGCTTAGCCAGCCAGAGGCCCCTAGGGTGCTCTTTTAAATACAGTAGCTGGGGAAGGTGTTCTTGAAGAGACTTGAAGTGAGAGAGCTAACTATGTGAGTAGTAGGGAATGGAGTAGCTGGGTATGACAAGCAAGGAGGAATGGAAGGAACTGGAAGAGAATCCAGGGATCTGACTCTGTAGGGTCTTGAGAGTGAGAGGGAAGTGGGAGATGGCAGGGTGAAAAGGGGAGGCAGAGGGAGAACCCAGGAGATGGAGGAAAGGAGGGGAAAGAAGATACAAAAAGCCAGGAGGGCTGGGGTCTTGCAATTGGCAACTGTTGGAGAATTGAGATTCAGAGGCTCCAGAGCAATTTGTGGGAGCATTAAGAATAAGAGAGGCGATTCCTAGAAGTACTGCTGAAGCTTATGAATTTCTCTTCCTTTAAAGTTCTTTGTCAGATATGACTAGAATTAGGGATTATTTTATAATTCCTTATGGTCATTAGTCTATGTTCCTTTTATTGTACCACTCCACTGGTACTGGGTTGTATGGCCATATTTGGATTGTTTTTAAATTTAATAAATATTAAATTTATGCCTCACATTACCTATAGGAATGATTCAGAGATCCTGCATAGTAACTTTTTCTCCCTTTGGGGAACATATTCAGCTGAGTGTATGAAGTATATTATACACACACACACACACACACACACACACACACACACACATTTATATTACATATTTATATATAATATAAATATTATAGTAGAAAAGTATGATCTTTATGTAATGTCATTTATTATGAAAGTAGAAAAGAAGAAACGAAAAAGTGGAAAAGAAGAGACCATGGAATGGAGACTAGAAAGTCCATTGATTTTTGTCTGTCTGTCTTCATTTATCTGAATACAAAGTAGACCTGAGAGTTAAGGTTTCACCATATTTTAATTCTACCAATGACGAAATTTTGGAATACTTTAAAATAATTCAGCTTATTATTTATTCTCTTTCTAGAGTTCTTACCTATGATCAAATATATCATCTCTATTGTTTAACAGGTATTTCCTTAAGGTTTATATGCTTTTCATAGAGAGTATTTAAGTAAAACTAAAGGACTTGTAAACAGAATAGTCCTGGGGAACCTGAAGACCTCTGTTGGAGAAGAAACCCCAGAAGGACCTGAAAAGTCAGCCCATCATGATATTTCCTTGTAGATCTCATGCTCCCTCTTGGGTATAGGTTTGGTTTTTGCAGGTAGATTTGACACACATTTATATTACATATTTATATATAATATAACCTATAGTAAATGGTAAATAACATTAGATTGCTTATGAAATTTATTTAACAGGAATGTATCCACAGAAGTTGTATTGTTGCTTGTATACAATATTGTTCGATCCATGTTAAAGCCTGTGTATTTTAAGACTGTTATTCTTCTGGAAACTTTTGATTTCACACAGAATATCATAAATCAATTGTTAGACTACTCACTTCACTAGTATGTAAGTGACATTAGGATAGTGATTTTGCTCAGTCCTATCACTCCTATATCACAAATGCCTAGGATAGTAGCTTCCATACAATAGGTGTTCAGCAAATGTTTGATAAGTCAATTAGTAAGCGAAGTAAAATGATCTAGCTTGTCAAAATGCCTGGACCCTTCAACTAGAAAATGCTGGAAGTACAAATGACTTTGGGTTAGCTGAAAGTAGAATTTAACTAATAGGTTGTCTTTTATAGTAATTACTTTGTAGTCTTTTTTTCTTATAATATTTATTTTAGCAGTAATGGTGGGAAATAATCCCTATTCATATAGCAATACCTATTTAACCCCTGTAAGCCCTTAAGTTAAAAAAGAAACAAAAAAATGAAGATAAGGAAAATCCAAAAATTGTCTATTAATTTTTCCCAAGTTCTAAAAATGATCAGCAACTTTAGTTTGCTTTGTTTAGTATTATATTTAGCAAGGAAAGTACCAGTGTGTTATAGGCACAAACATAGGACTAGATTGACTTCTTTGGTTTCAGTGGTAAATTTGTAAAAGTGTAGGCTAATGATAGGTGTTTTAGCATTTGGGGACCATATCTTCTAGAAACATTCTCTTCATGGTTAAATTAAGAGCGCTTCTTTTACTGTATAACCATAAACACATCCTAGCACATCTAACATGAAGTGTTCACTGAGGCTTGTTTAGATGCTGAAGGCAATGCATTAGGAACTGATGGTGACCCATTCTTATCCAATCAGTTCCTGATGCAGTATCTGCGACATCAAAAACTCTGTAATAATTATATAAGGTATTTATCTCCAAATGCAACAACTTTGTTCCTACATATAAAATTTGCAACTAAGTAATCCTGTCATGTGGTAAAATCGATCCAACATCACACTAATGAGTTATTTCCCACTAATGAGACTGGAAATTTAACTGTGTGTCTGTCTGTATTTATCTGAATACCATGTAGACCTGAACATTAAGGTTTCACCATATTTTGAGAGACATTGTGAACATGATGTGTATAAGACTACTGTAGTATAATCATATATTTCATAGCAAACAAGTGTGGGTAAGTATGTTTTAGAGAGGATATTTAAAAAATAGCTTTCCTTAAGCCATTTCCCCTATTTTTTAATGATAATTTTTAAAATGTTAAAATCTTAAGGTAGATTTCAATGAAACAACCCGGTGAGCATTTAATTTGAGATTCACTGATTAGGATAAATCGTATGCACATGCTCAAGATAAGTTTATCATGTTTTTAAGTTTTTCTAGAATTCTAGCTCACTGAAATGATAAGGTTAGAATTAGAATTAGTAGATATAAGAGGCATAGGACACCAAGAAGAACATAGTGGTCAGATGTACAACTCAAAGAATGTCACTGGCTTCCTACCATATTGATCATTTTGCAGGTCAGTTTTTGATGATCTCACCAGAAAATTCTATTAGTCTCTAAAATTCCACCAAATATAGAATGAATGAAGGGCTCTAGTATTACTTAGAAAATCTACCCTTCTACCTAATGGAATTTTTGGTTTACAGGGCTATCTTGGACAAGAAGGGTTGGAAATGACTGGATAAGGGATTTGAAAGTAGAAAAGAAGAAACGAAAAAGTGGAAAAGAAGAGACCATGGAATGGAGACTAGAAAGTCCATTGATTTTTGTCTGTCTGTCTTCATTTATCTGAATACAAAGTAGACCTGAGAGTTAAGGTTTCACCATATTTTAATTCTACCAATGACGAAATTTTGGAATACTTTAAAATAATTCAGCTCATTATTTATTCTCTTTCTAGAGTTCTTACCTATGATCAAATATATCATCTCTATTGTTTAACAGGTATTTCCTTAAGGTTTATATGCTTTTCATAGAGAGTATTTAAGTAAAACTAAAGGACTTGTAAACAGAATAGTCCTGGGGAACCTGAAGACCTCTGTTGGAGAAGAAACCCCAGAAGGACCTGAAAAGTCAGCCCATCATGATATTTCCTTGTAGATCTCATGCTCCCTCTTGGGTATAGGTTTGGTTTTTGCAGGTAGATTTGACAGATTAGGGAAGGAAGTTAACACCTCCTGCAGAAACTGAGAAATTAGTTGGTACTGTGTCATTTGTGAGCTAGAAGGAATGTGATAAGGAGATAAAAATAAGTGAAGAACAGGACTTGGTCCCTCAAGATTTGATTGTTGCACATACACAGTATGATCTTTATGTAATGTCATTTATTCAGAGTAACAGAAGTCTGTTTGTCCACAGATCATGATTCTAGCCTTCTATGGGCTACTTGGAGTACCTAGTATAGAATTGCAACAAGCTTTGTAAACCCTTGGGACTGGGACATGGTGGCTGGGATAGTTGACTATGGGAATATCATCTTTAATTGCAAACTGCTACAAGGAATTAGGTGGGAAAAGAGGGATTCATGAAGGTGGGTAAAAGTTCCAAAATAGGCCAGTGGTTATCAAACTTGAGCATGCAGCAGAATTGTCTAAAGACTTGTTAAAAGACTGCTGGGATACACAGAGTTTCTAATTTAATAGATTTGGGATGGGGCCCAAGAATTAGCATTTTTAACAAGTTCCCTGGTGATATAGCTCAGAGACTATAATTTGAGAACAACTGTTCTAGCCTGGCCCAAGGCTTTATGGGCTATTGGAACCAAATGACCTTAACCAGGACTGTGATAAAGTGAGTGTGATGATTTAAAAGGGAAAAGGGCCAGAGTGAAGCACCTACAGAAGTTGAAGTCCTAATAATTATTAGAGTTCAGGAATGTTGCTCTTTAGATGACATATTTCCTGTTTTCATTTCCTTTCACCCCAGAAAAATCATAGAATAAAAACTCTATAGTTCTCTGGATTATTTGAGCTTGGAAATAGAGTTAGTTTGCCTGTAGACAGGGAAAAATGATAGTAAGGAAAGACAACTCAGTAATCTTTGGGGCATTGTATAGGCTAAGGGCATCTCTGTAAAAGAGAGTCTATGACAGAACTAAAAAGTAGAGGGTCATTTTTTCTAGTGTCTCCCAAGGGTTTTGCTGGAGAGATCCTCCTGGTATGTCAATACCAACTGAAAAGAATGTCAGACATACACATGGGAGAAGTTATCTGTTTCCAGAGTTGGTCAAACCCTTCCCTTCTCCCAAGATTCACCGTGCTGTTCCCACAACGTCTACCCATTCTTTAAATCATGACCTCACCTTCTGTCTAGATGAGATCTCCCCATCTTTTGCTCATAGCATTTAATTGTCTATATTTTCAACGGTGATATTTACATGTTTGGCTTAAAACCAACTATTCTACCAGGATAGAGATGGTTTGTTTACCACTGCATTCCCATACAAAACCTGGTACCTCAACTGGTTTTAACTACTTGTTGAATGAAACATGAAAAGTAGCTGTATATTATGGGGATTACTTGAAACCAGGGTTTCTTAGTCAAGTATGTTGACTGAGCTTGGAACCTTCTCCATTCTTACCCCTTCCAGACCATCATGTTCACTTCTAGTGGAGTATGGGATGCACGTGTGTGTGACAGCTTTTGAGACTGTGTATTAAATAATGCCATAACCCCCCAAAAGAAAGTGTGTGTGTAAGGAGAAGTTTGGACTTCAAAGATAACTTGGAAGAATAGACTAGACAGTAACCTGGCAAGACGACTGATCTTGAGGGGCTCCAGATGATATCGGATTGAGTCTGTAACCAGGAAAGATTTCTTTAACCTTGCTCCACCTTAATGGAAGACAGCTCTGGCTTGGATAGGATGGGCAGCTGTAGACTTCCTGAGACCTCGCCTTTTTCATTTTGTTTTGTTTTGTTGTTGTTTCAGCTTTGATTTTTTAAATTAATTAATCATTTACTTAAGAGTAGTATTTGGCAAAGGAAGACAAAGATGGCCTTTCTGGGCATTCAATTAACTGTTTATCCTCCAGGAGTCCAGCCTGGGGAGGGACACAGAAAGTTCTAATCTGGATATACATAGAGGACAGACACTGTGAGACTAGGGCCACTTTGTAGGTTGTATGGGGGTGCTGCTAGGATGCCTCTGGCTGCTCTGACTTTGTCTGTGACTTCAGGGGCCTTCTTGGTGGCTGATGGAACTTTTACTAGCTGATTTGAGTCTGCCCACATTCCTTGCTACATACATTCAGATGCAGAGGACAATAAAACCCTTTGAAGGTAGAAGGGTGGTTAATCTAGCTAACTTGTTCTCAGTAATGGAATAAATAAAACCTCCTGTCAAGTTGGGCTTCCTCACAGTTCCTGCAGCAACTGAAACGTTCGGTCAGCCTCCTGAGCCAACATCGCTAACAGTCTAATGATACTGCCTCGCTTTTTGAGCAGGGACTGAAATGTTGATTTCTAGCACTAAGAAAGCTCAGTCAAGAGTTGTTCAGGGCAATGAGCTCAGGAGGAGAGCTTTGCTCGTCTGGGGACAGTCCTGGCAGTATGGAAAGCCAGGAAATCGGTGGGGAAATCACAAGACCTCCAGACTGCTGTCATTCTGGTAGACACCATAGCCAGGTGGTGTTGGGATAGCTTGGGGCTGGCAGTCTGTACCTGGTGAGGAAGCCAGAGATGCTTAAAGAACACTCAGTACAAGTTTGGGGCAACACAGGTTGGTGGGCAGTACATACTGGGACATATGGTCAGGGAAGAATCAGGCAAGATCTAAAGAAGGAGTCTTGGGATGTCCTTTGCATGGTATCCCAAATAACTAAGGCTGTAGGAGGCACAGGGTCCCTGTGGCTCCTACGGGCAAAGCCAGATCTGGGCATGGAGCTGAGGTCTGACTTAAGCAATGCTTCGAGCCTCAGTGAGTTAGAATCTGTGCTCAGACAAGAATACGCAGGCTGGAGGATGAAGATATCATGGTCAACTACACTGAGCAGGAATAGAGTTCAGGTTTAGTGCAATAGCTCAGGATCCCAAATTGAGCAGATATCTAAGGTGTGGAACAGCAGACCAGCAATAAGCTCAGCCTGCTTGCTCTCTCCCTCTGGGAAAGGGGTCGGCTACTTTTTGATGTAGGTAGTCTTCAAGGCATAGGTAGTGAAAGGGTAACAAGGGCCACACTGTAGGTGCTGGCGACATAGGGAAGGACTTCCCTCCCAGGAGCCCTAACAAGGTCTTTGATAATGAACAAGACAGAGCCTCCCCACGAAAAGGCTGAGAACCATGTTGTACTCTTTTCATTTGGAAGGTCATACACCAACCCCAACTAACAACAATATACCGAATGTCTCACTGACACAGATGCCAAAGCCTTCCCTTATTTTGATGCTAATTACCCCAGGGTGCAGTTGTAGAATTTTTAAGTTTTTGTTTTGTTTTGTTTTGTTTTAAGTCAGGTTATATGTGGCTAAAAAAAAATACGTGATCAGTTTTTTTCTTAAAACAGTAACAGAGCTAATCAGGCACCAAAAGGATTTGGGGCTTCTAATTCAGAAACAGTTTTTTGTTTTGTTTTGTTTTTATCCCAGCTCTCCTCTTGATAGGAACCTGCATATCCCATGGTCTATGTTCCTGAAGTTTAATTTTGAGGAAGTTATTTGGAACCCACAACAAATATTTTTCCTTAGAGTGTATAAATTATGAAGTTCTGAGAAAATCCTCTTTGATCTATGTGACCTAATAAACAAGTCCTGTTACCCCTCTAATTAAAACTTTCCCCATGCTTTTCAAGTCATTCACAGTAAAACCCCACATCCTTACAATGGCCCACCCAGCTCTTGCTCGGACTCCAGCTCCGGCCAGTTTCTCTGTCACTCCATCCACAGCCTTCCTGTTGGACTCCTGATTCTCACCTCCAACGGCACATTAGAATCTGCTGGGCAGCTCTTAAATAGTGATGCCTAGGCCCCAGGCCCAGTCATTCTGATTTGACTCCACTGTGATGAAGCCCTTGCCAAGGGCATTTCTAAAAGCTCCTACAGTGCCTGAATGGGTGGACAGTATAGCAAACATCTACAGAAATTACTGTGTATGCCTGCATGACCACAAACACAGCTCCCGAGGGACAGTATGGGCTCTTCTATTTAAAAATGATCTCTTATCCTGTTGAATTACAGTAATTTTCTTTCTTTTTGAAAAAAAGGATTTATCTTTTTTGAAAAATTGTCACCAAGAGTTGGAAATGGTAATTTTCTAATGTTTGCGAGGGTGATAGTTATTTCAACCAGCAGGAAGATACAGATGACCTTTGAAGAATTGCATAGCTTTATGGACCCTAATCGGCCCTGAGGATTGATATGAAGCCCTCTTTCTATTAGAGGTAGGTTATTTTCTGGCTTACAGTTCAGGATTTGTCCTCTTAGTCTGGGAATAACTAGTTCTCAAATTGACTTCCTACTACCCAACATCAATTTCTGGCAAGAAAACCCAACATATCACAATAGCAGAGGTGTAATTTAATGAGATAGGCATATATACTTCTTTTCTTCCTGAAAATACCCAAGGAATAGTTCCTATGCATCAGCCAAGACCTTCAAAATAGCATCTTTAATCATTTCTGTTCTTAAATTAATCTTACATTAATTATAAATTTGCTCTGTCTAGTTTGTTTTGTGCTGCTGGGTGAATGAGAAAGAGAAATGGACTTCATTTTTTTTTTTTTATCGTGGGGAATGACATTTGTCCTCAATCTTTTTCCAAGATATTGTCTTCTGCCCCTGTTTCCAGGGATCACCAAGAATAGGAGTTAGGTATAGCTTGTAAAAGTCTTGGAGGCCAGAGCCAAATTGATTCTAAATCTGAGTATCAATTAGGATGTTGAATGCAAAATGTTTACAGAAGGAATGAGGAAGAGCCATTCTGTGTGATAATCTGGGCTGTTGAAGTCTAAGTAGGGCCTGGCAGATCATATTCTCTTGGACTGTTTGTAATTTGACAGACCAGCATCCACAAAAAAAGTGGGAGGAATTTTCAGAAGGAAACCTTTTAGGTTCCGCTTCTAACACCTGAATTCTCTTGGTTGGTTTTTTGGTTTTGTTTTTATATGTTTGGCTTTTGTACTCCAGCCTTGAAGGAGTGCTATAAATGGAACATGAATTCAGTAAAGGGAAATTAATTCCCAAGGCTGGTGGCCTTTCCAGTATAGTGGGACTTCAGAAAGACTTTAGTAAGACGAAAGGAGGTTGAGTATGAAATGGTAACCATAGCAGCTTTGCTTTTTCTTTGTCATGAAATAGAAATTCTGTAGTCTAATTTTGGTTGCCTACAAGGCTATTGATCCATGAGGGCAAGGAAATTGCTCTGTTTAGCATAATCCCAGAGACCACTGTGGGGGATTGTATGAACATCTCACAGTTGCCAGCTGAGATTAAGCCAACTCACAGCCATCCAGGTTAGACCTGCAAGAAGAAGAGAATCATGTGAGCAGAGGCACATGGGTGCCTTGGGTAAAAGCACAGCACTGTTCACTGAGCCCGTCACTGAAGACTTGTGTCTCCCTGCTTTTATCTTGATGAGACATCATCAAGCTTCATTTCTTGGTGAATAGAAACCTGATTTTCACACATTTCTGGTATGTACAGCATTGCGTGTAATGTTCTAATCTTTGCATTTAGAGAGGATTTGTTCTATTTAATCCTTACATAATAAGAAACACAAGAGTATAGGTGGTTGTAAACAAATCACTCAAAAACCCATTTACAAGTGAGCTTTCTAAAGAATTTGTGAATACCAAAGCCAACACCCTAAAAGAGTTCTTCAGGTAAAACAAAAAAGAACAACCCCTTCCCCAAACAGCAATTATGTAAGTGAAAAAAATAATGACCATCTACTCACCAAAGGGGCAGATGTGAAATGGGGGGCCAGGCCTTCGTCTTTTTTAGATGGTAGTCGGTTTGCCCACGCTGCTTCGTTCAGCTAAATGGGATTGGGCCATGCACCTCAGCCCTTTCAATTCACTGAGTGGGGCTGATCAATCATAGGGATAATGATCAAGAAAGGAGGGAGGGAGAGCCTGCAGAGGTGCTCCATTATCTGCGGCAGCGATCTTCAGCTTCAGGGTGCACAAGAAGCACCGGAGGCCCTTGTTCCAAGCACAGATCCCCAGGATCCATGCCCAGATTTGGATTCCGTAGATCTGGTGCAGGGCTGGGATTTGCACTTTGGTGTGGATTTGCCCTGCCTTTCTCTCCACCTTCGTGACATACCATACTATAATCCATTTCTTCTCCTGCGTTGTGGACTCCAGGCGTAACAAACTATGTGAAGTTCCAAGAATCCAAGGAGCTGTAGTATGCCTTTACACATACTTGGGATGGTTTCCTCTTCCTCACTCCTTTCTTGACACCCCCCTCCCCAACACGAACACCTATGTGACTGACACACACATAGACTCTAACACCAACATCAGACACTGCTTTCCCTCTTCTCTCTTTCTCTGTGATCCTGTTTAACTTGTATCCTCTCTATTTTGTCACCTGTTACGCACAGTGGTGTTTTCTTGCTTACTTATTGCCTCCCTCATTAGACTATGAACTACCGGAAGTCAGGACCACCCTTCTTCATCTTTATAGTCTCAGACATACCATTCTCAGTATGGTATCTTGTACTTAAAAGGTACACAATAAAAATTTGTTGAGCTAAATGAAATGTCTTTTGAAGCAAATAATTACAGATTCTAGCTCATAACTTGTCCCTAAATAACGAAGACTTGACAGAATTAGGATAGTGATAATATAGATATAAAGTCATAAAACAAGAAAGAAGAAGGGAATATAATGTTGCTTTTCATATGAACTCCTAAGTAAAAGGCTACTTTTTGAAAACTAAAAATGTCTTCTTACTGAAATTTAGCATTTAAAATATTTCTTAAATCTATTTTCTGGAGTCACATTGCTCAGGATCAAAGAAAAATAGAAAATTTTATCCTAAGCAGAAAACAAGGGCCTATCATTTCTCATGTCTTTTTTTTTTTTTTTTTTTCCTATAGGGGTTAGGATAAATCAGCTCAAACCCTGAAGCAACATGCATACTGGTTCACTTTTTCTTTTTTCTTAACCTTAGATTTGATTTTCCTTTCTCCCTAGAAGGCTTAACACTGAAAAGTGACTATAAAGAGAGAACAAGAATAAAGATGTAGTTCTTCTTCCCTCTACTGGAAAACATTAGAAAAAGATCATAAATGAAAATACTGCTCATTGATGAGGAAAATGAATAGCTTCAATGAACCCAAGACATAGGGCATGTTATGCCGACAATCACAGTGGGGAAGACTGAAGGGAAAGGACAGACACACTACTGCTATGCCTACCTTACTGGGTTGTTGTGATAGGAACATAAAAGGAAAAAGGAGGGAAATGTTATAAAGTGGCTTTGGTAACAAAGCTTTACTAATTTGGCTAGATAGTCCATAGGCCAGATAAATGGAAAAAATAGTAGCAAAGTATCAAGAAACAAGCTATTTTTAACACTATTCATCCCATTCAAAGATATTAGGGATATTACCAAAGGAAGAGAGCTTCTAAATCCATAGTAAAGTATTTCTACAGGCATCTTTGGGGGCATTGCAATGTATGCATTTGTGATCTTCTGTAAATTGTTAGACCTTACTTTCTATAAATTTGTACTGAGATGTAACACATTAGTCAGGTCATTGGATCTGCTCAGATAGTGCCAATTTTAATATTTCTCTGAAGACCATGTTGTTTACTCAAAGTTGGGTGTTATTTAGATACCTTCTGAAAACTTGGAAGGATTGTTCCTCCTACTGCAAGTTTTACAATGGGGCATAGCGCAAGTTGTTGGGAAGCATAGGAGCTTTGGAGCAGGGTAGGTTGGGTTGTGATTTTTGATACTGTCACTTACTAGCTGGGTGCTTTAAGATGTATCATTTCATTTCCTGAGACTCAAGTTTCTGCACTGTTAATACTGTGGATGAGACTATTAATGACTAAATGGGGTGCTATTGTGAAAAATTCTACCTAGCACAAAATCGGATACACCGATATTCAATAAATTCTGGTTTTATTTTTACTATGATGTGCTTTGGTGGACTCAACTACTTTTTATTTTTTTTTTCAAATTTCCAACCTTTAGATTTTAGAAAAGGTGCCCAAATTCCACCATTTTTTATGCTTATGTTTTCTTGTCATTTTATTCCTTCCTAGAAGTTTTTTTTTTTTTTTTTTCCGAATCTACTTCTGTACGTTGCTCGAGTTAACTGATTTATTGTTGTACCAGGATGTTCTAGGGTGTAGGTCAAGAGATATCTCTGTTTCTATATTGAGGGGCTTCTGAGTTAGCATGATGTTTATGGTTTCTCAGAACTCCATGGTATCCAGAGTTGATATAAGCTATTTTATATTTCAATTTTCTCTTATTTATGGATATGAGCACTCCATCATTTGAAACATGTTTAGAAATCGAGTTCTACCTTAGCCTTCAAGTCAGAATTCTGAAACATCTCAGGTCCTTCGGTCCTCAAACTCACTTTGGTGCTGGAGTAGAACTAATTTTGTTATATTTGAGTATCTTTTGCAAACCTTCTTTTGGAAATGAATTCCAAACAAAGGCAGAAAAATCTATAAAAACCAACTGGAAAGGTGTTGATGGGTGAGAGAAATTATAAGAACACATTCAATTTGACTCTTTTCTATATCCCCATTTCCTAGCAGTCATGGGGACCACCTGAAGTTACCCCAAACAAACTTCCTCTCTCTGATTTCTGGGTGAGAGCCACTCTCCAAACAATAGCCTTTTTCAGGTCTGCTTCCTTTTTACCTTGCCTCCTTGTTCTTTATGGGATTGGGACTCTGAATCCCCCAAGGCTTGAAAGATAGCAAAACATTATTTATTATTTTTGTAGCTTTGTAGGCATTCAAAAAATGTTTGGCTTTGAATTGGTTTCAATAAAATAGTTGGCTGCAGTTACAAATGAGCATTTTGGCTGGAATTTTGTTAAATACCAGTTTGAAGCTGAATTTTGGTAAAGCTGCCCTGAATACATCTATCTTTGTCAATGGATTTGTTTGTTTATTAAGTGCATACTTTCTGGATTTTTGTGGGAAGAGAAGGTCAGACAGAGGAGCATGAGGATTAGAAGTGATTACGAATAGAAAAAAGGATTCATGGAGAATGGTGTCTAGAGATAAGGCGTTACGAGAAAGGAGTCTGAGTCATACTGTGCATAAGTGGGTGTCCAGCCCAAAGCCAAAGCCAGAACTGCCATTGAGCTGAGCTTCCCATTGGCACGTTTTCCACATTCTGAATGGTGGAGACATTCTTGAATAGGTAGTCACAATTAATGACAGAGCAGAAGTGTAATTGATATAAAGAATGGTTCCCACAAAAAAAAAAAAAAAAAAAGTCTTTTTATACTTCTGTAGTTTAAGCTTCTAGAAAGACTTAGCTAGAAGCCAGCCCTGGTTTAAGGAACACAATGTATCTTTCAAAACTGAAGCAAAGCAAAAGATTAAATAACCTCTTCAAGGAAAGCCATTAGCAGGTTGGATAATGATATCAACATGAGTAACTGGAGAGAAATAAATAAACTGGATGCTTTTAGAACATTCATTAAGGACTGCCTGTGTATAATTGGGTGTAACTCTTAAGACTGGGTGTATGCCACTTTCCATTTCTTAAAAAAAGAAAGTATTTTGAAGATCCTCTTTCTGAAGGCCAAAGACAGCAAGAACTGGCTTCAGTGACATAAAGCATCGATCACGACTCATGGTGTTGTAGTCTTAGTGGCTGAATCAGCTTAAACTTAAATCTTTTGTAGAATACATCTACAGTAAAAGAAGGAAGGAAGTTTATTCTGGAAATTTTTAGGAGAGAGTGTCTAGAATTCCAGACCCTAAAGATTCTTGCAGCAGAGAGGAAGCTTTAGTCTCTAAGTTTGTTACAGTTTTCTAAGACGATTACTTGATTTGGGACTATGGGGGAGATGCTAAAGGCAATTAACACAAAGAGTACAGGACGATTAGGTCCTTGAAGTCTGCAAAGCTTTAGGTCTCAAAGACAAAATGCTGGGCGAGGTGGTGACAGAGTTGACTTACCCATCATCTGCTCCTTAGAAACAGGGGCCAGGTTTGAGGTTTCTTCGTAATTGGGACCCAGTGGCTTCTTACTGAGGGGTTGAGGGCGATGCCCTAAGCTGGCAGGACACACATCCTACAAGAAGGTGGTGATTTCAGAAGAAAATGCATCTCCATAGTCAATTTAATTGGCAAGTACCCCAGACAAATGGTGTAACCCCTACAAAACTCAGTTTTCTCATTTTAAAATAGGATCCCAAATCTATTTTGTACTATTATTAAGGGCTTAAATAAGACTATGGTGGCGGCTACTTTGTTATTCCCTCGGCATTACAAAAGTTTTCACAGGCTAAGAATTTGAGTTGACCCAACTGTCGTGACAAGCAAACAAAAACATCCTTAGCTAATCATACTATTACTAACAATAACAAACGCTGCTATTTAATGAGTGATTACTATGGGTCTGTTTTACTTAGTATGTGTAACTAAGTGTTGTATGTAGATTATTTCGTTTGATTTTGACAGCAATCCTAGGAGGGATTCTAATAGAATCCAGGAAGGTTCTTATAGAAACTAAATGGAAAATGGGAGAGTGTCTAATAGTGGTACTTTTCAGTGGAGTTGCAAAGAAACATGGGGCTCATTTTCTGGAAATGCAAGTTTCAGAGGTATAATGAAAAAAAGAGAGAGAGAGATGAAGAGTGTAGGAGGCATAGTAATTTTTAATCCTATGAGCCCATCCTGAAGAGGAACCCGAGAAAGCCATCAAGCCAGCACCTGCAAAAGGATATCTGAAGGTTTGTGGCAAGGGTGGCCAGAGAGCATACTGTGGGAAAAGATGAAGGAAACCAATTTTGCACTGTTTTTGAGCTATTAAGAAAATAAAAGTACAGGTGCCTAGTTGACAGAAGAAATCCCTTGGGGGGGGGGGAGCATAAAAGGAGAATATCAGACGAGAGAGAGATCCTACAAACAATCTTTTTGGATTGAGGTTGAAGAGCTATAAGTCTCCAAGACAAGAAATGAGGGCTCTAGGAGAGGGTAGAGAAATATTCTCATGTAAAATCAGTTATTCTGTCTGTGGATTTGCATGTAAGGGAGGGGATGTCAGGATTCTTCATACATACATATTTCTAAGTTATTTTGTTGAGGCAAACACTTATAGAAAAATGTACAGTTTGTAAGTGTACAGCTTGATGAATTATCACGAAGTGAACACACCCATGTAATCACCACCCAGGTCAAGAAAGGGAACATTACCTTCTTTATAAATATTTACTACACATAGTTTTCAAATGCTTAGTTTCTTAAATGAATGTGTGTCCTTCTAACATGCTATTTAAAGAGAAATGGGGCCAGTTAGGATGTTTTATATAGAAAGTGAGAAAAGAGAGCTTGTTCTAAAAACAAGTTGGGGAAACCACGTAAAATCCATAAAATTACATAAGAGTGAGATATTGAAGCCTGAATAAACTGTAATTGAATCCTGAAACAAGGGATACTTTTGTGCACCCTCCCAAACCAGTGGGGCATTGAAAATTAAGTTTTAGAGATGAGTCCCTACTAGAAAAGGGAATACCCCATCTTAGCCTAAAGCCTTCAAAAACACACAGCATTTGGCACTGTTCTGAGCACATACTGTGCTCAGCAAAAATGAGTCCATAATGACAATGGTGGTGAGTTACCTTTCTTATAAACTACAAGGCAATCCCTGGTTTCCTTAAAGCAATCACCTGTGCAAAGAAGCATGCCTTTTAGTCCTTCTGAATCTCTGGGTTGGAGCCTCAGGGGAAAAGATAAAATCTATGAATTAGTGGTGATGTATCTTACACACCAGTTGAAATGATTTTGCCCTTCACCTCCATCCTGCCCCACAACAAAACACGGCTCTGAGTTTTTCAGAGATGTGAGAGAGGACAGTCGGAAGGAAAGAAAATAAGGAGCAAGATGGTGAGGAGCATGGATAGGAGGGAAAAACAAAAGCCAAATTAAACCCACTCAGGAAAGGTCCCTTTGTACTTTGTTTTGCTTCAAAGAATTAATGTTGCAATTTGGCATAGCAATTAACCACATTTTTTATTAGATTAGATTTCATTTTGCGCTACTCGTATCTTGGTAGTAATCATTTGTGGTATGAAGGAAGTTTTCCATGGCAGCCACCGCCGTGGGTGACCACTAAGACAGAAAATGAAAAGGCATTTGTCAAATGGAAAGGTTATCTATTTTTTGCATATTGTAAAATCCTTAATGGGCCCTTCAGCTGAAACTTTATAGAGGACAAGAGTTGACAAATGACATGAAAATTTGATGATGAGTAATGAAGTGGTAATATTTACCTGTTTATAAGTGCAAATTCAAGCCTGGTCTTACAAAACCCCAAAATGATCCCTGCTGTGCTACGTGTAGATCTTTCTTGATTTATGATGGGGTTACATGTCAATGAAGTCACTGTAAGTTGAAAATGCTGTAAGTCAAAAATACATTTAGTACACATAACCTACAGAAAACTGTATCTCAGCCAAGCCTACTTTAAATGTTCTCAGAATACTTCTATTAGCCTACAATTGGGTAAAGTCATCTAACACAAGGCCTTTTTTATAATTAAGTGTTGAATATATCTGGTAATTTAATGAATACTGTACTGAAGTGAAAAACAGAATAATGGAGTGGGTATAGAATGGTTCTAAGTACTTTAGTTGTTTATCCTCACTTATCCTATGCCACTGAATATGGGAGAGTATTGTACCATGTATCCTTAACCTGGGAAAAGATCAAAATTCAAAGTATGTTTTTTACTGAGTGTGTATCAATTTCATACCACTCTCAAGTTGAAAAATCGACAAGTTGAACCACTGAAAATCAGGGACCATCTGTATTAATGACTGCTTTTGCCTTATTTTTTAGGTTGCCAGAAGAAATTGGGAAGCACATCTGTTTCATAATGATGAGTATGAATTTTCATGTTCTCAAGAGTGGAAAGGCATGGTTTAACACTTACCATTTGGCTTCAAGTATTAATAGAGACAGAATTCACATGAAGTTTTCTTCCTTGGTGCTCACTGTAGCTGGCAGAGTTTAAGTTAGTAGCTTTGATTTCAAGACAGCCAATAGGCTTATATGACAGATTGAATAATTCTTTGGACATCTTTCTAATAAGATAGATTGTTCAAGTAGTAACAAGTGTCACATGGTATAAAGAAAACTGAAGTCTAGTTTCAGACTTATCACTAACCAGTTGTGTGACCTGGGGCCACTGAACCTCTGGGCCTTAAAACTGGGGGGTTAAGATGATGGGCTTTGGAGACAAATAGATCTGATTCTAGGCCCTTATTTAACCTCAAGGACCTTCAGTTTTCTCATCTGCAAAACTGTGCCATTAATAATCTTATTTGATACTACATTGTTATAAAGATTAAATGAGACAGTGCATGTGAAATGCCCAGCATACAATCAGTGCTCAATAAATAATAGAGTTGGAATAAGTAGTCACTATTTTCCTTTTTGGATCTGAAATATCACAAGTCTATGAATGATAGAGCTTATAAAGTGTCTGTCAGGATTGGATCTGTTAGGAATTTCGGGTTGCTGAGGGGGTGGTCCATTGTAGCCAAGCTCCACTTCTGTATATGCTTTTGGGCACTGGTCTATTTCAGTTATACATTTATTGCAAATCCTGACATCCCTTAAAAGCAAAACAGAGGAAATCTGCTCCCCTGTCAAAAGAAGAAAGACCTCATGAACTTGTCTGGCACAACCCTTCAAGAGAGGCTGCTGGCTTGCCTTAAAGATGAGTGGCCTCGGAATCACCAGAGTGGGACAAAGAAACATGGCTGGGCCTGGGAGGGAAACTGACCAAAGACAGAAGGCCAGAGTTTTGCTAGAGGCCGATGATGGAGGCAAATTAGTTATTTCTAGCAACAACCTTTCTTTTGCAATTTGCACAGCTCCAAATGCAGTTTATGGTTGGGGGTGGGGGAAGCAAAGGACCAAGCTATTCCCAAAGCTTGCCCCATTCACCCTAAGCAAGATCACAGTCTCCTATAGCTTTTCAGTTCTTTATCATTGGCAAGTGTTTGCCCAGCCATGGGAAATAAATAGAAAAAGAGGATATATTGTTTTAAAGATGAGGAAATTTAGATGCAGAGAGGCACAGATAAGGGCATCAAATATTCCAAACCCAGGTTTGCTGACCTGTAGTTCCCTGCTTGTTCTCCATACTATTTTGTCTCAGATGTATAGTTGTACAGGTTCTTTTCTTTCCATTTATGTCTTTCTCTTTCTCAACTTCAGTTTCTTTGCTCACAAAATGGGACTGTTAGTAATACCTTCCTCTTCAAGTTTGCATTGAGGACTAAATTAGGTAATGTGTATAGGGTGTTTCACATTGTTGGTATCAGACAGTTTTAGCTCTCCTACTGCCTAGGAGGATGCTAAATTCCTAGCATCGCTTTTTATTTTTTCCTCCAATGAACCCCATGTTTTGAAAGATTTTGTCTATCAAATTGCTTATACTGGTTGATAATTTTCTTTTATTATCAAAGACATTTAAGACTGCCAGTTGGAGAAACTGATCAGCAATTCCATCAATACGGAATTGATTTAATCCTAATAATAGCAAAGAAACCTGGCATTTAGAGAACCTTCTCATCCTCATCTAAGTAAATGTACTTCTTTCGGGGTGTTTGGAGTCTGAAACATCTTGCTGTTCTCCAGCACAGACTTTGTAGATTCTGGACATAGCTGGGCTCTCACTTGTCAATGAATAAACCAAACCTTATTATGATAATCTGAGCAAGTTGTCATTTTGTGTGTGATCTAATTCAAGTTTTGAATATTACAATTTTTTCCATCACATCATGGGAAATTGGTGTGGTCCAGAAATAATAAAAATGAATTCATTATGAATGAAACTGAAGATGAATTTTTAACACACTACCAGAAGTTACTGATTAACAGGCATACCGACATTTCGTACTATATTCTGATACATAAGAGCTAATTTGTGTATTTTATCCATTGTCATTAAAGGCCAAGTTCGATCATAATTTTTAATTTTATTTTTTTACCCTTCAGCCATGCAATTTTTATAATATCAGAGAGGAAAGAAAAATAATTTTTTTAGCATGCAGAAATTAGATCTTTTATAGCCAAACTTAACTATTAAGAAGGGAAATTATCAAAGATATTGAAAAAGACAAATTCATATAGACTCATCTCTTATTTTGAAAAGATATATTACATAGAGAACAAGTCTTGAGTCTTTCCGATATTATTGGGTCAGCCTAAAATAATTTCATTGTGAGAGCATTTTCCTTCTCTGTGTGCAGTCTAAGTGCATATTTTGTGCTCTTAGGAATAACTTTCCAAAGCTGTGTGAAGAATGTAGCAATAAAATCTAATAAGAATTATGGCTCATGACTTGAATGATGTCAGTACCCTTTTAATCCTCCCAAACATGAAAACGTTTTCTCCTCCTAAATAAGATTTCTTAACTCTTTATTTCTAAGGAAAATTGCCGAGCTCTGCAATTCCATTGGCAAAGTAAGAGTTAAAGGAAGATGTTCCATTCTATTATTAATCCTTCACTTATTATTAAAATAATCACTTTAAGAAAGAAATGTATCCTGACAATAATATTTTGTGCATACATATTCTTTTGTATGATTTTTTCATATATTACATAACATGAGAAGATCTCTGAGTTCAGACTTCCAGCAGTAATCTTTTATTTTCTGTAAGCCAGTGGTTCTCAAACTTGAATGTGAATCGGAATCACCTGGAAGGCTTGTTAAAACACAAATGACTGGGGCTCATTCTCAAAAGTTTCTGACTCCGGAGGCCCGGGCTGGGCATGAAAAAGTGCATTTTTTTTTTTAAGATTTTATTTATTTATTTGACAGACAGAGATCACAAGCAGGCAGAGAGGCAGGCAGAGAGAGAGAGGAGGAAGCAGGCTCACTGCTAAGCAGAGAGCCTGATTCAGGGCTTGATCCAGGACCCTGGGATCATGACTTGAGCCAAAGACAGAGGCTTTGACCCACTGAGCCACCCAGGTGCCCCTGAAAACATGCATTTCTAATAAGCCCCTAGGTGATGCTGATGCTGTGAGCCTGGGGAGGTGGGGGTCACACCTTTCTCTAAACAGCTTTAAGCCATTTGACCTTCTTATCTTACAAATCAATTTGACGGGATTTAACCATCATGAGACTTGTATGCCCTCTTAGCTTAGAAGAAGCTGAAGTTCAATACGTTATCCGTCGTTTGGTTACGTGGCCAGTCCAGATTTACTTCAAGTCAAAGGATGCATCTGGAAAAGCACAGCCGATGAATGGTTCGATGCATGAAGATGTCAGACTGTAGAATCTCTACGGGTAAGTGTGTGATTTCTTTAGTGACATCACATTTGCCTGCAGAGATTTTCCAGTCTGTCACTTTTGCAGTTGTACTTAAGAAGGAAAAAAGCTGTCTTCATTCTACAGTGATCTTTCCAGGAAGGCTAGATTTTAAACCTAATTTATCCAAGATCAAAACAGAATGGTTGGGGTTCAGATAAGAGAGTAAACGAGAATGGATACTCTGATTCTGGCACACAGCTCCATGGAGAATGAAGGAAAATGGGAAACGTGAACCGTCCCCAAACCACAACCAATCTCATTTGCAACAGTGTTTTTGCCACACTGGAATCTTTATGGTCAATCCAAGTAAATATCGTTGAGTTTCAAGCAATTTTATCTAATAGCTAGACCTCGCAATTGGGTTTCTCCTTCTTAATTTACACACATGCTTAACTAATCACAAGAGAGAGGCGGGGAGTGAGGTGTGCTTCTCACTTGATTTCTCCATTTCTCTTCTACTTAGGACAACTATCTTACAAATGACATTATCTGCTGCTAATTTTTTAAGTGAGAAAATAGAACATAAAAAAGGCAATATTTACTTCAGAAGCTCATTAATCTGTGAATATTGTAATATTATTAAGTTGATAATGTCGGGGTCTTTTGTTGTGGTGGTTGCTGTTAGTTTGTTAGAACATACTTTTTCCCCAATGTTAGCTGTAAATTTATTCAATATTTGAGTACAACAGGGACTTTGTGTATTTTGTTCCCTGCTATATCCCAGCATGGAGAACCGTTCCTGGCACGTAACAGGTATTTGGTAAACATTTATTTAATGAATGGACATTAATCTTACATAGGCTGTATTTTTCTTGGAAATGCTTATTACCATTAGAAAGGTAATAGATATATACATCAAGTCATGTTTTATTGATATCAGAGTGAACATATTTAACTTTACACAAGACAAAAACAGAACATTTAAATATCAAAAATCTGTCTTGGTATTAAAGGATATTCCTATAATAAAATAAATTATAATGGAGCTTTAAAACTTCTTGCCTTATAGTCTACCCATGTTACATTATGCCTTTCTGGCATGCAGTTATATTTTAGATGATGAGTTTTTAGTCCTGGATTATATCCAGGTTTATGTAATGATTCACAAAAATTAGGTTTGATTTTGTTTACACTGCACAACGCAGTGTCTTGATTATCTGTTAATCTGCCACATACACATGCTTTGACCTCAGGATGACTTTAAAAGCATCCTATCAATTGCATTCTGAGTTTTCTAGATGAACCATAAATACAAACATAACCTTAAATCCCTCATAAGTGTGCAGAGGATGTAACAGGTGGCCCTGATCTGATGTGAGTGGAGCTAAATAATATGTTGAAGTAACTGGAGCTTTAAGATAGAAGACATCTGGTTTCAAAGAAGTCCATTTCCACCCGTTTTACTGCTTCTTTAAATAGAGAGCTACATCATTCTGGGTTACGTAGAAAGAAAGGGCCAGTGTTAGGAACTCTATGAGCCTCATTCTGTTCATCTAAGCTCCAAAGGGTGGGACTAGTATACTTGATTATGGAAGGAAGGTTTCTTATGCCATTTTTTTGTTTGTTTTGTTTTATATGTGTTTGCAGGGCCTGGTTAACAGTATCACTTGTTCTTTTGAAGGGAAGTTGAACTTGTGAATGATGGAATCATAGTTGCCATGTCCCTCACTATTGACACCTTGTTTGTTTCTGTGCTCCATGAGAAGGCGTGGATGGAACAGATCTTCGGAAGAGCATCATCATTTTAGCCCCATAACTAGGCTCTTTAGAGACAGCCCGACTATAACACAGGGACACTTACACAGAGAGATGCCTTTATAAATGCAAATATTTGACATATAAGCATTATCTGCCATCAACATATTACAGATGAACTTAAACTACCATACCTATCAGAGACTAAAGGTCTGAAAAAAATCAAGCAGTACAGTTATGTTTTGAAATATCAGGAGACTAAGATCTACCCAGTAGTTCTCAACTTTGACTGCACATCAGCGTCATCTTGGAATTTATGGAATAGACAGATTCCTATGCCCCACACAAGACCTCCTGAACATGAACTTCCCAGATGTGATTTTGAGAAGTTTCTATTAAAAAAAAAAAACAAAAAAAAAACTTTATTTTTTAGAGAACTTTCATGTTCACAGAAAAACTGAATGAGAAAGTTCAGAGAGTTCCCATATGCTCCCTTATCCTTACACACGCACTGCCCTCTCCATTATGGACATGATGCACCATAGTGATACATACATCCATTGCAACCAATGAACTTGCATTAACACATCATTATCACTCAAAATCCATAGTTTAAATGAGTTATTCTTTGTGTTCTCTGAGTTTTGACAAATACCTGAGGACATATATCTGCCACTGTAGCATCCTACAGAATAGATTCAGTGCCCTAAAAATTCTCTGTGCTCTACCTATTCATTCATCTGTCCCTCCAACCCCTGATCTTTTTACTGCCTCCATAGTTTTATCTTTTCTAGAAAGTCATAAGGTAGGAATCATACAGTGTGTAGCCTTTGCAAATTGGCTTCTGTCACTTAGTAATATGTATTTACATTTCCTCCATGTCTTCTCATGGCTTGATAACTCACTCCTGTCACTGAATAATATCCCACTGTCTGGATGTCCCAACAGTTTATTTATCCATTCATCTACTGAAGTACTTGGTGGTTGCTTCAAAAATTTTGCTGTTATGAATAAAGCTGCTATAAATATCCATGTGCAGATTTTTACTTGAACAGAAGTTTTCTATTTTTTTGGGTAAATAGTAAGGCGCATGATTGCTGGATTATATGGTAGGAGTACATTTGGTTTTCCAAGAAACTGCCAAACTGTCTTCCAAAGTGGTTGTACCATTTTGCATGGTACCAGCAATGAATGAGAGTTCCTGATACTACACATCTTTGTTTTGGATCCTGCCCATTCTAATAAGTAGGTAGTAGTCTCTCATTGCTGTTTTAATCTGTAATTCTCTCAAGACATAGGATATTACAGATATTTTTCTTATGTTTACTTGCCATCTGTGTATCATCTTTGGTGAGGTGTCTTTTTAGGTGTTTTACACATTTTTTAGTTGACTTGTTTTATTCCTGTTGAGTTTTAAGAATTCCTTACATATTTTGGATACTAGATGTGTCTTCTGCAAATATTTTCTCCTAGTCTGTGGCTTTTCAGCTTATTCTCTTGACATTATCTTTTGAAGAATGCAATTTTTTTATTTTAATGGAGCCCAAGTTATCAATTATTTCTTTCATGGATTGTGCTTTTGTTCCTGTAACTCAAAAGTCAACACCATACCCAAGGTCACTTAGGTTTTCCCCTATATTACTTTCTAAGACTTTTACAGTTGTGCATTTTACATTTAGGGTGTGTGATCCATTTTGAGTTAATTTTTGAGAAGCATATAATATCAGGTCTGTGTTTTTGTTGTTATTTTGTAGTTGTTTTTGATTGCAGATGTCTGGTTTCTCCAGCACTATTATTGGAAAACACTATCTTTGCTTCATTATATTTCCTTTGCTTCTTTGTCAAAGATCAGCTGACTATATTTATGTGGGTGTACTTCTGGATTCTCTATTCTGTTCCAGTTTTCTATTTGTCTATTCTTTCACCAATACCACATGATTTTGATTATAGTTTATAATTATAGTTTATAATTATAGCTTATAATTATAATTATAGCTTTATAATAAGTCTTTAAGTTGGGTAAGGTCAGTCCTATGACTTTGTTCTTCTCCTCCAATATTGACTTGGCTTTTCTGGGACTTTTGCCTCTTCATATAAAAATTAGAATCTATTGATATCCGCAAAATAGCTTGCTGGGATTTTGATTCGGAGTGTTTTGAATCCATAGAGCAAGTTGAAGAACTAACATCTTTTTTTTAAAAGATTTTATTTTATTTATTTGACAGAGAGAGACACAGTGAGAGAGGGAACACAAGCAGGGGGAATGGGAGAGGGAGAAGCAGGCCCCCACCCAAGAAAAGAGCCTGATGCGGGGCTCAATCCTGGGATCATGACCTGAACTGAAGGCAGCTGCTTAACTGACTGAGCCACCCAGGCACCCCCAAGAACTAACATCTTGACAATATTGAGTCTTTCCATCCATTACCGTGGGATATCTCACCATCTACTTAGTTTTTTCTTGAAATCGTTCATTAGAGCTTTGTAATTTTCCTCATACAGCTCTTGTACATATTTTGCATTAATTTATATCTAAATATCTCACTTGAGGTGCTAATGTAAATGTCAATGTGTTTTTAATTTCAAATTCCACTTGTTCATTGCTGGTATTGAGGAAAGTAATTGACTTTGGCATGTTAACCTTAAATCCTTCAACCTTGCTTTAATTACTTACTAGCTCTAGGAGTTATTTTGTCAATTCTTTTTGGTTTTCTATGTAGATAATCATGTCATTTGCAAAGACAATTTTATTTCTTCCTTCCCACTATATATACCGCCCCCACACACACTTTTTTTCTTTTTTGGCCTTATTGTATTAGCTAGGACTTCTAATACTATGTTGAGAAGAGCAGTAATTGTAATTCTAATACTATGTTGAGAAGAGCTGTATTTCTGATCTTAGCAGGAAAGCTTCGAGTTGTTCTCCATTAACTATGATATTTGCTGTAGAATTTTTAAAAAGAGTGGAGGAAATGCCTCTATTCCTAGTTTTCTGAGAGTTTTCATCATGAATAAGTATTAGATTTTGTCGAATGCTTTTTTGTACCAATTAATATGATCATATGATTTTTTTTCTATTGTCTGTTGACAGAAAGGATGACATTTATTGACTTTTTTGAATGTTCAACCAGCCTTTTATTCCTGAGATAAATCCCACTTGGTCATGGCATAAAATTTTACATTGTTTATTTGATTTGTTAATATTTTCATGAGGATTTTTATACCCATGTTCATGAAAGTTTGTTTGTATCTATTGTTTTATTTTCTTTTAAGTCTTTGTCTGATTTCGGTATTAGGGTAATGTTGGCCTCATGGAATGAATCAGAAAGTATTCTATGTTTCTGGAAGAGATTGTAAAAAATTGGTGTAATTTCTTCCTTACACGTTTTGTAGAATTTAGCATCAAAATTACCTAGGCCTGGTGTTTTCTGTTTGGAAGGTTATTAATTATTGATGCAATTTCTTTAATCACAGAGGTTATTCAGATTATCAATTTCATCTTTTCTGAGTTTTGGAAGATTGCACCTTTTAAGGAGTTGGTCCATTTTATCTAGGTTATTAAATTTGTGGGTACAGAATTGTTCATAATGTTCTTTTATCCTTTTAATGTTCACAGGATTTGTACTGGTCCCCCCCCCCTTTCATTTCTGTATTACTAATTTGTATTTTCTCTTTTTCTTCATTGACCTCGCTAGGGACTTACTGATCTTACTGATATTCTCAAAGAACCGGTTTTTGTTTTTGCTGATCTTTCTCTGTTGACTTCCTGTTTTCAATTTCTTTGACTTGTAATTATTATTATTTTTCTTCTGATTAGTTTGGATTTGTTTTTCTTTGTCTAGTTGCCTATGGTGCAAGCTTAGATGATTGATTTTAAAGCTCCCTTCTTTCCTAATATATGTATTCAATGCTATAAATTTCCCTTCAAGCACTGCTCTCACTGCATCCCACAGATTTTGATAAGTTGAGTTTTCATTTGAATTTAGTTCAAAATATTTTAAATTTTCTGTTGAGATTTCTTCTTTGATCCATGTTTTACTAGGAAGTGTACTGATTAATTTCCATGTATTTTGTGATTTTCCAGTTATCTTCCTGTTACTGATTTCTACTTTAATTCCATTGTGGTCTCAAAGCACATCTCTATTATTTTAAATTTGTTAAGCTGTGTTTTATGGCCCACAACATGGTCTATATCGCTGAAAGTTCCATGTGCTTGAGAAGAGTGTGTAATTTGCTATTGTTTAGAGATGTCAACTATTTCCAGTTGATCGATGGTGCTATTGAGTTCAACTATGTCCTTACTGATCTTCTGCCTGCTGGATCTGTCCATTTCTGATAGAAGGATGTTGATGTCTCTAACTAAAATAGTGGACTCATCTATTTCTCCTTGGAGTTCTATTGCTTTTTGCATCATGTATTTTAATGCTCTTGTTAGGTGCACACATCTTAAAGGACTGTTGAATTTTCTTGGAAAATTAATGCGTTTTCCTTATATAAATTCCCTCCTTATCCATGATAACCTTACTTGCTCTGAAGACTGCTGTGTCTGAAATTAAAATAGCCACTCCTACTTTCTACTAGTGTTAGCATGGTATATTTTTCTCTATCCCTTTATTTTTATTCAATATTTGTCTTTACATTTAAACTAGGTTTCTTGTACACACCATATAGTTGGTTCTTATTTTTTGCTATACTCTGACAATCTCTGGCCTTTAATTGTGTATGTAGACCATTAACATTTTAATTGATTATTGAGGTAGTTGGAGTAATGTTTACCATATTTGCTATTGTTTTTATTTGTTGCCCCAGTTCTTTGGACCTATTTTCTCTTCCACACTTCTGCCTTTCATTACTTTAATAGGGCATTTTATATGATTCTATTTTCTCTCCTTTCTTAGCATATCAATTATACTTTTCAAAAATTCGTCTTCCTTGTTTCCCTAGAATTTGCAATCTACAATTAACCCAAGTCCACTTTCAAATAACAATACACCATTTCTTAGGTAGTGTAAATACTTTATAATAATAAAATATTCCTAATTCTTCCATACTATGCCTTGTATCATTATTATAACTCATTTTATTTATACATATTTATGTAGGTATAGATATATCACACATAAACATACATAATTTAATATGTTGTTGCTATTACTATTTTGAACAACTGTTAGATCAGTTCAGGAATGGAAAAAATAAAAGTTCTTATTTTACCTCCACTTAGCCATTTTTGAATGCTCTTCTTTATTTGAATCCAAGTTTCTGGCCTATATCAATCTTTCTAAAGACTTTTACATCTTTTGTAAGACAGATTTTCTGGCAACAAATTTCCTCAATTTTTGTTTCTCTGATAAAGTCTTATTTCTTTTTTAACTTTTGAAAGATAATTTCACAAGTTACAGAATTCTAGGCTGGTGGTTTTGTTTTGTGTTGTTTGTTTGTTTTTAGTACTTAAACACATTTTATTTCACTCTCTTCTTGCTTACATGGTTTCTGAGGATAAAACTAATTCAGTTATTATCCTTACTTATTTATAGGCAAGGTGATTTTTTTCTTCTGAGCTTTTTTGATATTTTTTTATCATTGATTTTCCTAATTTTAAATACGATATGCTTAGGTGTAAGTGTTTTTTGTTTGTTTTTGCTTTGTTTTGTTTTGGCGTTTATCCTGCTTGGTGCTCTCTAAGCATCCTGGATCTGTGGCTTGATGTCTAATATGAATTTGGGGAAATTCTCCATCATTATTGCCTCAAACATTGCTTGTGTGCCCATGGTTCCTCTATATTTGATATTCCCATGACCTATGTTAAACTTTTTGTATTTACCCCACAGTTCTTAGATATTCTGTTCTTTTTAAAATATTTTTATTATT
The DNA here is from genome assembly GCF_964662115.1 of Mustela nivalis. NCBI lineage: Eukaryota > Metazoa > Chordata > Mammalia > Carnivora > Mustelidae > Mustela > Mustela nivalis. The sequence continues at coordinate 65,151,008 of NC_139027.1, read as the reverse complement.
GTATTTGATGTACAATGTTATACGGGTTTCAGGTATACAACATAGTGGTTTGACAGTTCTATACATTATGCAGTGCTTGCCATGGTAACTGTGGTCACCATCTGTCACTGTACAATGTTATTAAAATATTATTGACCACATTAATTTTTATTCCTGTGACATACTTATAACTGGATGTTTGTACTTTTTAAATTTATTCTCTTTGCTTTTCCATCTTAAAGTTTCTATTGTCATATCCTCAAACCCAGAGATTCTTTCCTCTATTGTGTCCACTCTGCCAAATAACTTACCAAAGAAATTCATCATTTGTTAGTGTTTTTGGCCTCCAACATATCTTCTAGATTCTTTATTAACACTATCATCTGTCTGCTTACAATAACCATGTATGTTGTCTATTTTTTCCAGTAAATCCCTTATCATAGTTTAAAAAAAAAATCCTGACCTGATAATTCCAACATTCTTGCCATTTCTGACTCTGGTGGTTATGTTCATTTAGTGTTGTCAAATTGTGTTTTGCCTTCTAGTACTCCTTGTCATTTTTTTTTTTTTAAGATTTTATTTATTTATTTAACAGAGAGACAGTGAGAGGGAACACAAGCAGGGGGAGTGGGAAAGGCAGAAGCAGGCTTCCCACAGAGCAGGAAGCCTAACATGGGGCTTGAGCCTAGGATCCTGAGATCATGACCTGGCCCGAAGGCATACATTTAATGACTGAACCCCCCCAGGCACCCCACCTTGTCTTTTTTTGTTGTTGTTGTTGAAAGGTAGGCATGGTGTACTGGATAAAAGGAACTGTCATAGATAGGCCTTTAATAATATGCTGGTAAGGTGTTAGAGGAGGAGAAGCATTCTACAGTCCTATGATTAGGTCTCAGTTTTTTGTACTGTACTCCTGGGCTATGAACTTCAACAGTGTTTGTCAGTACCCCTACTCCACCACCTTAGTAGTACACGATGGCTAGAAGGAGCTAGAGTTGGGCTTATCTCAAGTCTGGTAAAACCCCAGTAGAGGTTAGTCTCTGGTAGAATAGTTTCACCTGAGGGCAGGCCTTATTAAGAACAGAATGGTCTGGTGTATTTAAAAATGGTTCCTTTTCCTCCACCCCTATCAGAAGCACAAGGTTTTTTCTCCAATATAAACCAAAAGGACCTGGCCGAGCAACTGCAGGTAAACTTCAGAAAAGTTTAGGGGTCCCTCTGTGACTGAGTTTTACTGGAGTTTTTTTTTTTTTTAAGTTTTTTTTTTTTTAAGATTTTATTTATTTGTCAGAGAGAGAGAGCGCGAGCGAAAGTGAGCACAGGCAGACAGAGTGGAAGGCAGAGTCAGAGGGAGAAGCAGGCTCCCTGCGGAGCAAGGAGCCCGATGTGGGACTCGATCCCAGGACGCTGGGACCATGACCTGAGCCGAAGGCAGCTGCTTAACCAACTGAGCCACCCAGGCGTCCCTTTACTGGAGTTTTTAACTCTCAGCCTTGTCCATGCCAAGCCTCCAACAATTTCTCAATAGTAGTTCAGGTTTTCCTACCTTGGTCCTGGTTCGGGTGGAGGTTTTTGCTCTAGTAAGTTGTGATTTTCTGTACTCACCAGCCTTTCCAGTTTGAGGGGCATTCGTTTGTGCTACAAATTCATTTCTCTGACAAATCTGAGAAGAGTTGTGGATTTTTTTTCAGTTTATTCAGATTTTATTGTTAGGATGGAACCGTGACTTCTAAGTTGTGTGCATACCAAATGGGAACATGGAAGTCTAGAAATCTACTTTTCAAGTTGAGTCTGATAATTGGGTTTGGGGCTCTTTGACTTTTAAACATTAAAAAAGGGAATATGATTTGGTTTCTGAGAAAACCTATGAATTTATAAATTTATAGAACAACCTTAAATATAAAACTGGTAAAAGTGGAGGCTGTTCTGTTTGGAGTGTGTGTGTTGGTGAGGCAGGGACCCATTGTTTTGTCCTCTCAGACAGACCCTCATCTGGTGGCAGTCCCAAATGCCTTGCAGAGTCCTTCCTTCATTGACCCTTATGCTCTCTCTAGCGTGGAATAAGCAAACTATCTCTGAAAGCTCTAGGAGATGGTTGCATATGTATGTGCATGAGTGTCCTACCAAGGCAAGGAAGGACAGCACCCAAAGGGGCATGGACTTCAGGTATCAGGCCTGAAATTGCTACTGGGAAGTGGAGGGACAGGAAGGTGACACAGTTGGAATAGAAGTTAGAAATCTCTTTGCTGGGCAAAAAACCCTTTTGAAATGTGCCCCCTTTAAACGTTCCTGCTGGTGCAGGGTATTATTTAGTTAATCCAGCCTAAGGGGATGTTTTAAAGGTGGAGGATTGCCCTAGTGATGAACAAATATGAGAAATAAACTTCCAGTGGGGCTGGGTTGCAGGCTGACTGTGATTTCCTGATGATCTATAACAATGGTTATTCACTAACAGCTGGCGCATGTCTCCCTCTGACAAAGCCACTGGGAAGCGCAGGCGCTCAGATTGGTGAACCAGAACGGTTTCCCTGGTAACCGTTAACTAGCACGTGTTTTATTGTTTCCAACTGCTTTTCCTGGGGTATTTGCAGGTGGTGGGAGATGCTTTCTTAAAGAGGGGTCATAACCTCATGAACTTTCAGATGTTGCAACAAATTGGGGAACAAAACATTTTTTTTCTCTTTCAAATATATTAAGTAAATCTTATTACATAGTATTTTCAAGACAGATGCAGCCCAACAGTTTTTCTATTTTGCCATTATTTCCAGATGTTACCAATTTTAAAGTCAGAGTTCCCTTTTATGATTAGGATCTATAGGAAGGCAATGTTAGTGATGTGTATGGCAGCAATATATTATTTAGGTCTTTTGGGGGTGTATTCTGCTCCTACATTTTGCTATAAAGTGGGAAACCCAACCATAAAATCTGACTGTATTTTTAGCTGGACTTCTAATGGTTCATATATTTTGCCTCTTCATTAATTTAGCTCAATGTTTTTTTTTTTTTTTTTTTTTTTTTTTTTTTTTTTTTGCCTTTCCTGGAAGTTTACTTTTTTTTCTTTTAATGCACCAGAAAATTTCTAGTGTTGCTATAAAATACAAGACCAAATAAGGTAAGACTTGGTCATGTTAGAATTTCCTTCTATATTTATGTGACATATTTTTGAAATGATCAGTTAATTTCCAGATAGATAGCTCCCCCTTCTGTCTGGTTTCTAGAATTCGCATCTTCTGAAACCACAGATGGAAGATGTGTTATGTATCACAGAATTAGTAGCTTGACTGAAGGTAAACGTAGTTACTATCTGTCGAATGGCAAATTCATGATTAGAGTATGGAGGGTGTTCCACTGTAATTATTTGGTTTAAAATAAAGTCCTAACCCCTGTAAATGCTGGGTGGAAGTAAATGAAAACATTCTTTTAAGTTAATATTGAACAGATATTCCTGGAAAAAAAAAAAGGAAGCCCTCACTGATCGCTTGTCTGAACTCTATTTGAAATACCTGGACTTTGGTCAGATAAGCATTTGTCACTTGATTTGCAAAGAATTCAAACAATACCCCAACTCAAGTCTTTTCTTGAGCCTAATTCACAACGCCTTTTCTTGGAAATGTTATTCATGGGTTTTCAAACCTGCACCTATTTGTAAATTACATCAGTGACATTCAAATGCTCTCCTCCAGGACCTTAGAATGTTTAAAAGGCTTTTTTTTTTCTTTAAGTATTTAAAAAATATCTTTGTTTCCTTGGGTCCAGGTTAATCACTATAAGCAAGAGTTAGGGTTATGCTCTGAAAATGAACACAGAAAGATCAACAACCTAAACTCGTAGCCATAGAACAAAAGAGCTAAGAAACTATTTATGATGATGAGGGCATTTACATACATTTGTTTTTGTTTCTAGAGATAAAGTGATAAATTTTCACTGCAGAGGAAAATGTAGATTCATTGAGACTTACCCTTCTCATTCCCTCCAGTGGCAAGTTTTTATATGACCCTAATCATGTAAATATGTATGTGTGTGTGTGTGTGTGTGTGTATAAATACGTATATATATATATACATATATATGTATATACATACATGTATACATACATGTATATACATATATATGTATATATATATAATGAACACTGTTCACAATTCTTTGCTTTTGTTGGGACAGACACACCTGAGTGAGAGCTCTCATTTTCCCTCACACAGGCCTACTGGTATCGTGGCATTGTTGTCTTAGTTTCATTCAAGGGGTATAAGGAATGATTTGAGCATAGTGGAATGAGAATCAGCAAACAATCGATGACCAATATTGGAACACTGAGGCATACATTTAAACTTTTAAAATTACATCCTCATCTCTCAAATAATGCTCCAAGTCCTGAAGTACATGGTAAATCTCATTTGGAGTGAGGGACTGTCAGAAATGAGTACACTGAATTCAACTTCCCCCTCCCCAGCACTGAGCCCAGGAAGGGTAGCTGCCTTGCTGAGGGTCCTGGAATATGGTGCTGACATAGATGTCTTTTTCTGGTTCATATCTGAGTGCTCTTTTAGCCAAACCACACGCTCTGCAGTGGTCAGAGAGTTCTTTACTATTTGGCTGTGGCTCTACAGATAAGACTTGTGAGATTTCTTCCCTTCTCCCAGTGCACATACTCTCCTCCCCTATCATTTCCCAGTTTGGCATCGCAATGACTTAATAGCTGAGTGACTTTGGACTAGTTAACCAACCTCTCTGTGCTTCAGTTTTCACTTCTATGAAATGAGGCTAATAATAGTGCATTGCTCATAGAATTAATACCAGTGATAGGCATGACACTGTGTGAGCATATAGTAAGCCCTTGATAAATATTGGCTATTTTTATTGCTATATTTTTCTACCATTCTTTATCTAGTATGTACTGTGGTCTTCATTTACTCTGTAGCATGCAGTAATCACTTTCTAAAACAACTGAAGATTGTTTACCCCCATGTTCATAGCACATTATTTACAATAGTAAGTGTGGAAGCAACACAAGTGTTCATGCATGGATGAATGGATAAATAAAATGTAATATATACATATACTAGAATACTATTCAGCCTTAAGAAAGGACACTTGGACACATGCTATAACATGGTTGAATCTTGAGGATATTATGTTAAATAAGCCAAATAAGAAGGCAAATACTGTATGATTCCCCATACATGAGGTAGCTGGAGTAGTCCAATTCAAAGAGGTTGGCAGAAGCTGGGGAGGTGGGCATAATGGAGAGTTGTTTAAAGAGGACAGTCTGAGTTCTATAAGATGAAAAAAGTTCTGGAGATTTATTGCACCACAATGGGAATGTACTTAACACTATGGAACTTCAGATTTAAAAATGGTTCAGAAGGTAAATTTCATGTTGTGTATATTATTGCAATTTAAAACTTTTAAAAAATAAACACAATTGAAAGGTAGAGAGCAATTAGAGCATATTAGTTACATTGGTCGACCCTGGACATTCTAACTTTTTGGTCCCAGAATTCTGGGTCATTGCTTTGGGTTCAAATGGAGAAAGTTTTGGGGTTAAGTGTGTGATAGTAGGTCACAGGCATTTTAGTTCTGTTTTCTTCCTCTAGGATTGCTGACTTCTTGGCAAGGATGATCTTAATTTCCAGGGCCTTATAATTTATGGACTCAGATGAAATTACAGAAGCACACTGTGCCCCTCCCCCCAGACATATGAAGAAACCCCAGAGACTTTTCAAAAAATGCAGACACATGAAAAGCAAACTTGATTGAGCAAGTTTACCATTAACAAAAACGTCATGGGGAAGGGGATGGTATAGGCTGTTAGAAAGAAGCTTAGAAATCACTTTATTGAACAAAGCAAGCAGGTAGAGAAAAAGAAGAAAATTTCATCTGGGTTTAGGATTTCTTTTCAAAATTCCTATTTATCCTTATTGTCTACAGAGATGATGAAAAGCATCCTACAGTTCAAGGATAAAAAGCAAGCACGACCAGAAATGAGTTTATGCTAAATTGACATTTGATAATTTCTTGTCATAATCTGATATAAAAGATATATTCCTTTTATTTCAGTTCATGAGTTCCTTTTATTAAATTTTAATACCCTTTTAATTTCAATTCAGTAACATTTACTGAATTTACTATATAGTATCTTAGGAGAATTCTGGTTGGAGTTTAAAAATAAAAGCTGAAACCTTTTTTAAAAAAAAAATGTTTGAAGTAATTGAATTTACTGGAAATAATAACAGTTCTCTTTCCAAATTACATTTCCATTATGATCATGGAACTTACATAAACTAAATATTTGCAGAGGAAAATTCTTCAACTATATTGTAGCAAGACTGTCTTCTTTCGGACATGCTAGTAAGTTACCACCCAAGTGGATGGGGTTCGCTCAAGCCAGCTCAAAAAATGGACAAGATAGGTACTTTTACAGCTCATCAAAAAGAGCAATGAAAATGCTTAGTAATAGGCCATCACTAAAGTGTGTCCAGCTATGTCACTTTTAAAATGGCACATTTTAATTTTACTTTGTTCTTATGAAATAACAATGGGAAGTTTTACTTTAAGTGTTATAAGTTGTACACTGACATACAATTATTAGATTATTCAGGCACACTACCACAATCCTAATTTCAGCATCCTCTTAATAAAAAGCCTGGATTTATGAATCCACTAACTGGCCCTTTATTGGAATCCAAAGAGGTCAGTAACAATCTGGAAATCACAAAATACGTGTGAAGAAAATCCATAAGACTTACCAAGAAAAACAGCTGTAACAGCGTCAGACAAAAGGCCAATTTGATGACATTATTCAGTCTTTCAGTCTCCACTACTTATTCCGACCATCTGAAGGCTCTAGACGTAGTTGGGGGGAAAAAGAGGGTGGTTTTAATAAAAGCTGTGAAAGGTGAGAAACGGACTTTGACAAACACAACTAAACACATTTCTGTATTTCATAATAGAAACATTTTCCTTTTCATTCTCAATATCACTAGTTGAATAAGTCCCCACCACTGCAAGGATTTGTAACAGAAACATTCTTCCCTTTTGAGAGAGCGAGACATTAAGTGCATTTAAAAAGGTTCACATTTAGCTTTTAACCAAAAGCGAACCTTTGGTGGCTTTCCAATCCTTTTCAAGTCAAGAAGCCTTAGAGAGAAACTGAAGTGTAAGAGATTAGATCTCGGCCTACCTCTTTTCAGCCCTTGAGAATTCCTTTTCCAGGTAGTTTCTCAAATAGTGACGCTATATTGGAACTCTCAGTTCTTCTCCTTGGAAGTTATTAAATCAGCAGAAAGACGGACAATAATGGCACATGAAATCTAAGTTTTGTATAGGAAACGGACAGGCAGTCTACACTTTGTTATTCACTTGATAGACAGAGCCATTTTGACAGCCCTAACCTTGGAAACCACAGGTCCTGCTGAGCTCAGCAGGAGTCAAGCGCTGAGTACCATCTGTCAAAGCTTTATTTCCCCCTCCTTCTTATCCACGCGTTTACTATAAGATGCTGAAAAGAGCACTGAATGGAAAGTCGCTACCTACAGTTAAACTTGAGTGTCTTGTAATGCTAATGTTGGGGTAAGAAATTCCCTTTGCAGTCTACCAAATTTGGGTGAACTGAATTAGGTATGCTGTGTCCTTTCTTAGTGGCTCTCCTCTGACAAAACCATGGGTTGAGAAACCGTTTAACTGCACTCCAAACAATCATGCTACAAAATTAGCAAATTGCACCTAGTTACGGTTTTTGCCAACTCTGTGGCTAAAATCATGGATGGCTTGGAAAGTTCTCAGTTCTAAGGATTTGTGGGGTTTTTTCTTAATGTAGTTTAATTAAACCTGTATAAAACAACAAATTTGCTTCTTTCCCAAAGGTAGACTTTAATGAGCTAACCTCTTGCTTCATAAATAAAATCCTAGAACACATAAATAAAATCTCCCCCTCTGTGTGGCATAATCAACTCTTAAAAATTACCAGGCCTAGTCATAATAAAAATCAATTAAATCATGTTGCACTTGTATAAAAGACGATGTCTCAACTGATAATAAAGGAGTCAGAAGTGGCATTGCTTTTAAGTGCTACCAAAATGCTACCTAATTTTTGAAGTACACACTTATTTTGCATTAAAATTTTTGTGTATTTAATGGGTAATTTTAGGTGTCTATTTGAAATCTTTAGAATACTCTTTCTAGCATTCACAGTTCATTCAGAAATTTAGAAACTTTCCATAAACACAGAATCATAAAATAGAAGTTTTGAATTTAAAAGTTGAAGAAACTTATCTTTTTTAGAAGTATTATTCCAAATTTAAATTTTCAATTAAATTTTATGCTTAATTCTGACATATTCTTTGTTTTATCTAGTCTTTCTTCTAATTTTCCTAAATGCTACAAAAAGAAATTTAACATAGTATATTGTAATAATAATACTATATACACTATATGTACTAGATTTATTATATTATAGTAAGTATATTCATTGTTTAGTGGGTAATTTACCTTGCAAAGAAGACATTAGAAATTAAGTATTTTAGTTGATTACACAAGTATGTACTTTTTACATTTTATATTTTATCCCATGTGCTATATGTATGTTGTGCAGAGATTTGAGACTCTTACACATAAACGCTTAAAACGCTTAATGTAAAATATTTTTAATAAATTTCACACCCAGGGGATGATTTTTTAATTTGAAGTGACCAAGAAATGATTTACTTTGTAGTGTCAAAACTAGTTAATGAATAACAAATTGTTTCTAATTATTGCCAGATTGAATTTTTGTGCATCAGTTTCACAAGACACTTAAGCCTTATATTCTTTCATGAATACATGCAGAAATGCATTTGAACAAAGTCTGAACATGTAATACTTGAGTTGGGACTTGGTCCCTTTTCTGAGCTTCCCTCACCAGCCCTTGTTCCTTGGAGGGACTGAGCGCTTTCAGGGGCTGAGAGAGGAAGCTGACTTTGCAGACAGACAGGGCCCCTGCTCCATAAATACATAAATACGTCTTCCAAAGGTCTTTTAGTGCCTGAAATCCTTTCTCCTGGGGGCAGGAAACAACTTTTACCACACTGAGAGAGAAAAATTCAAGACAAATGCCCCCAGGGAAAGACAGCACGTGGATTTAAATTAATCTTGCTGACAGTTATTCTAGGAGCAAAAAGAAGCAGAAGAGAGCAGGAGGGGAGGCCCTCCAGATGGAGAAGGGGGAAAGGAAGAGAGACAAAGTGGGTCTTCCTCAGGGATTCCCCTAAGGGCCAGTTCAAGTGTCCACAGAGTCGCCTTGCTTGGCGTAATACATGCATAAGTTTTCTTGAGTCTCACTGTTATGTTAATTGTCAAATTATCAGAATCTGAGCGTTCAAGGGATGTCAAGGATCATTTAGTGAAACTGCATTTATAGAAATGAGGAAATTAGGACACAGGTAAGCCTACTCTATAGTTTATCTGAATCTTGGCTAAAAAGTTGTTTCAGTGTGATTCGACTGGGTTTAAATCCTTCCAGAGAATTTAACTTAATAATTTGCTTTCCAGTCTGTCAGTAACAATTACACCCTGTATTTTCTATTTTATGTATATATTTATACCATAGCTGTTTCTAAAAAGGGTGGAGGCAAGTCATGTTTATGCTGTAATTTGGAGTTTATGAAGGGCTTTTTTTTTTTTTTAAAGATTTTATTTATTTATTTGACAGAGATCACAAGTAGGCAGAGAGGCAGGCAGAGAGAGAGAAAGCAGGAAGCAGGCACCCCACAGAACAGAGAGCCCGATGTGGGGCTTGATCCCGGGACCCCAGGATCATGACCTGAGCCGAAGGCAGAGGCTTTAACCCACTGAGCCACCCAGGCGCCCCTATGAAGGGCTTTTTTGCCTTGACTTTGTTACTGTCTTAGTTGATCTGGCATAATAGTTTTTCTTTTTTGTGGCGGGGTGGGAAAGCGGACTTTAAACGTCGTTTGTTATTTCTGTAGTCCAAGTCTCCTGGGTTTATTTGAGCATGTGTTAGCTGTACAGTTCCATGGCAGTCTGGGGAATAATTTTCATTCAGAATAATATTTTGAATAAATTCTGAGTAATTCGGAATAATTTCAGAATAATATTTATTCAACAAAGATTTATCAAAGACCTGCCATGGGTGAAGAATTGGAGATACTAAGAAAAGCCTCTGCATTTCTACATTATAGCAGGTTATATAGAGGCTACATTATAGCAGGCAGTGTGACAATGACAGGACATACAGAAACGTGAATTACAGACTCACACAAATATTATGAAACTACCAGTGCACTGAGTGGCATGAAGGAAAGGGACATGAAGGGGTGAGCAGGTACCACAGGGTAAGTTTTTCCTGTGGGACAGGTCTGCAAGCCTCCCTGATGGAACTGAGGCACCTTGGAGAAGCGCGGAAAGAAGAGAGATACCCAGGCAGAGGATGCATGAGCCAGTGCGAGGACCTGCGAGAAAGCTGTGTGAGGGCAGCTTGGAACTCAAAATGGAAAGTGACAGGGGAGGGCCAGACCCCACAGAATTGTGTGAACTGTGCTAGGGATGATGGGGGTCTATCTTAGGGACAACTGGAAGCAAATGGTTTGCAGTAGGGTAGAAGTGTGGTGACCTGACTAGATTGGGTTTTGAGATGGCCACTTTGCCAACAATATGGGGAAAGTTTGGGCAAAAGTGGAGTCGTGGCTGAGAGGGGCTGGCTTTCTTGCTGGGTGAGCAGTACCAAACATGTGTACGCACTGCACAGATGGGGCAGCCGAGGGCTGAGAAATGATACAACCAAACTCCGAGCCCATGTCTCCTGATTTCTAGGACAGATATTGCTGGCACCTTTATCTCACCTTGAAGCGTAACACAGATTTCTGTTGTTTAGGTGTTTGTCCACTGAAAATGATGCTGCCTCAGGGGTGTTTGAGGATACCACGCGAGTCCACACCTTTCTGCAAGACAGTCTAGTGTGGTGGCAGTCTGTAAGGGTCATCACAATTGGGAGCTGTGTCTGTCCCCATCTTGACAGGAAAATGGAAAGTCCCTCCCTGCCCCTAGTATAGTTTCTATCTCTGTGTGGCCTTTTAAAAATAGAACCATATGGGTTAATAAGACCCTATTTTCATTCTTACAAGAAAGCTTCAGGGTACATAGATCGTATGTGCAGTGGAGTTTCAAAGAGGCTAAGCATTGTGTGTCCTGGTTTCCTCATCTGTAAAGTGGGGGTGATTATGTTCTCAGAGGACTGAATGAGCCAGGCTGATGAAGCTTTCAGCAAAGCCCCGAGAACAGACAGCTCTGTCATGTTCATTCTTGTTACCATCCATGGAGTTCAGGCCAGATTTAAGGATACTTTGTAATAACTGTATTAGTTCTCATCATTACTACATTTGTTTCCATGATAATTATTCTAAAGAGATAAAGTAATTGAATAACTACTGAAAGTTTAGGAAACAGTCACCTATATCCTATTTATCCTGATAAAACACGAGAGGTTTCACAAATGTTTTCCATTGTTTTCTAGAAGTATACCTGTCTTGACATAGTGGAATTGTAATGTTGCCACAGTTTTATAACCTGCTTTTCCTCTTGACAGTATACCAGAATTTTTCATGCTGCTGCCAAGTCTTGGCAAATATGTTAAATGAGCAACTGTTCCATAATTTAATTAGCCACATATCCTGAACAGAGAGCATTTTGGTTGCTTTCAGTTTTTTTCTATTATAAATAATACTGTAATCATCATTTTAGTACATGTAAAATTTTCTTCCTTGGGAATATTTTCCTGGGATACATTTCCAGAAATTTATAAATTAGAACTTGAATATTTTTTTTTAGTATTTGCTACTTACTGCTAAATCATGGCCCTACTCTTTTGTTTTTAGTTTAATAACTTTATTTTATAAATGTCCTTTGTTTTGTTTGGCTTCCAACCTATTTTTTAAAGAAGTGATTTGTTCAAAGTTACGAGGGTGAATAACAGTAGAAACAGTACTTGTAGTCTTCTTTCCGTTATACCAATGATACCAATAGGAAAAAAAAATGAAGTTCTCATGGCCCAGATGTGAAAGAGCTATTCCTTAGGACTAGCCGAAGCAGCTGAAAAGACAAACATCCAAGATTTGGAAATTTTGAGTTCTACCCCCTGTCATTTACTGTTTGACTTTGGTCTTCTCAACTATATCATAGATGCATTGGCTTCCATACTGCACCAGAGCGCTCTTGGAGCAGGGTAAGCCACTACACTGGTGTAGGGCAGACCTTGCTCTCTGAATCCTGAGCACTGAGTTGCTCTAAGAAGCTGTAACATAGTGCAGTTCAAACTTGGATCCGCATAACAGTCATTTGGGGATCTGGTTAAAGATTTATTTATTTATTTATTTATTTATTTGAGAGAGATTTTTTTTAAAGATTTTATTTATTTATTTGACAGAGAGAGATCACAAGTAGGCAGAGAGGCAGGCAGAGAGAGAGGAAGGGAAGCAGGCCCCCCACTGAGCAGAGAGCCCGATGCGGGGCTCAATCCCAGGACCCTGAGATCATGACCTGAGCCGAAGGCAGTGGCTTAACCCACTGAGCCACCCAGGCGCCCTGGGGATCTGGTTAACTATAGTTTTCAAAGGACTAGGGTAGGGTTGAGGTTTAACTTTTTTTTTTTTTTTTAAGTAGGCTCCACCCTCAATGTGGAGTCCAGAGAGGACCCTGAACTCAGACCCTGAGATCAAAGGCCTGACTTAATGTTAAGAATCAGATGCTTAACTGACTGAGCCACGGAGGCAGCCTGAGATTTTACATTTCTAACAAGCTCCTAGGGTGTCTCATGCTGCTTCTGCTGGTCCATGGACCACACTTGAAGAAGCTGGCCCAAACAGCCACGCTGAGTGGTGGTTCACTCGCACAGGTGACTATGTCCACATGCAGAGCACCCTGCCCACAGAGCGATAATCCAATAGTAGTTGGCCAGATGCTCCCGAGGTGGGGTCTAACATGCTGGAACGTGTGGTGTGTGGATATTCCTTACCTCTTTGTAGAGGCAGCACTCTCTGATCTGTTTCCTCTTCAATGAGGGAGACTCCCTGAACCTAGGCATGTCCCCTTTCCTGAGATGTGGTAGGAAGTGGAAAGCAGTAACCTGGAATAATGGAGTAATATGGAAAGGTCCTAGCCTTTTATTATTATTTCCCTTATCTGAATTCAAACCCAAGAATGAATTTTTCCATCCTTGTTTTACCTTGGTGGCAATCTCACCAAAGTCTCCTTAAGAGCTGACCGAGAAAATTTGCCAACAGCAGCTTAGAAGCCATAATGCATCGTTACAAATCTCTCCAAACATCTGCTGCATGAAAAGAAGCAAGATCTTGCATTGGTGGAGGGCAAGAGGGCATCTCCAAAGTGGGATGTCCCAAGGCTGCTCTGAGGCCGCCCTTTCTCTGCAAGCAGGCTGCCCTGGGAGGCTCCAGCACCTGTTCTTACACATTCCTGCTGGCTTCTGTTGTTTGCAGTTGCTGTCAAAAGCCTCCCAGGGGAGGGCTGGGACGAGCCTTGTCAGGGAATAAGAAAAGCCTGGAGTGTGGCAGTTGGCCTCGCAAATGCGAGGACGTTCACAGTCCCAGTAGGGACCCTCTTTTCCCTTTTCACATCACCACATGCCTCTTGTCAAAGGGAAATCCTTTGAGTTTAGGTACTGCAGCAGAGAACTGTTTCTTTGAAACTAAGGTGATATTGATAGCCTAGTTCCATTTTTTCTAAACCTGAGACGCCAGGGGCAGGACCTGGAGGTACACAGCCTTCGGCCTCATGGAGTTGCTGCCCAGAGAGCCGGCCAGTACCTTTTCAAGAAGGAAGAAAAGATCCCGAGGTTGGCGCACAGGAAAAATAGTCCACCTGCAAATTTGACTTGAGCCTTGAAAGAGTAACGAAACTTTTGAAGAAACATTCAAAGGGAGGATATAATAAATGTATTTTTATTTTGAATTTTTTGCCTGAAAAAACCTCCTTGGGAGGACCACACAGTTCCTTCAGTCCAAGTGCAGGTGGCTCTGTCCTTGAATGTCATTGTAAGTCTGCATCTTAGGATGTGCGAACAGTTTTTGATATAATGAAGACACAACTTTGGTCATTTTTTTGGTATTTATCTTTTTTAAGATTTTATTTATTTATTTGACAGACAGAGAGCACAAGTAAGCAGAGCAGCAGGCAGAGGGAGAGAGAGAAGCAGGCTCTCTGCCAAGCCCCAGGTCTTGGGGCTCCATCCCAGGACCCTGGAATCATGACTGGAGCCGAAGGCAGCTGCTTAACCAAATGAGCCACCCAGGCGACCCTTTTGGTATTTATCTTATTGTAAGCAGTAGTGAAGTAGGATTCTTGGTCTCAAATTAAAGGTTTTTCTTCTTGTTCATTAATCATCAGAGTCTCAGTTTAAAATTTAAAGCACAGAAAATGCAGAAAGCAGCTTTCAGGGGGATTCTTAGCCAACAGGTTTTATATGATTAAAAATTAGCTCCATAAAAGATACATTTTGGCATGCTAAAAGATAATGTTTATAGCTTTAAAATGCTGCCTTTCCCTTGCATGAACATCTCTCAATATAGGACAAAATGAAGTTACAACCTGTATTTCAGAATACAATTTATTTATTAAAAAATGTAATCCCTATCAGGGTCCTGAATTTTTTTCACTCAATATTAATATGATTGTCTTAGTTAAGTTTTGATTGAGATAAAAGTTGTTTGAGCTATGCAGGCTTTTGGGGCCTTTAAAAACCTAAATATCAGGACAATAGTAACGGAAGCTTATTTACTTTAACAGGATACAGTTTACGTTTACGAACTATATTCAGAGTAAATCTGTTTTAAGCAAGAAACAAAAGCTCTGCTTTGAAATGTTCTTCTCTTTTGTCCAAGTATAATCACCGAGTTTTGGTTAAACTGATATTTATTAAATCCTCTGGTCCACTTGAGGTTTTACATACATTTTAAAATAGAATAACCTTGGTGCCTGGGTGGCTCAATCCCTTAAGTGCCTACTTTCAGCTCAGGTCCTGATCCCAGGGTCCTGGGATCGAGTCCTGCATGGGCAGGAGGCGCGGGCTCCCTGCGCAGAGGGGAGCCTGTTTCTCCCCTACCTGCTGCTTCTGCAGCCGTGCCAGTGCGCCACCCACTCCCCCACCCCTAATTGCACAAGCTTTCTCTCTCTGACAAATAAATAAATAAAATCTTAAAAAGTAAGTAAAGTAGAATTATCAATAGGTAATTATTTCATTAGATAACTGTGAAATGATGTCTTTTACATCAAAATCAGGTCACTTGGCTACTAAAGAAATCACTGTTTTCCTTTAGGGTTTTAAAATTCTGTATTATTAGCATGCCGATATTTTAATATAAATTATAAATACATGATTTTAGGATTGCTAAATTGCTAATGAATGTAATATAAATTTGAAAAGTGTTTTTGAGGGGTGCCTGGGTGGCTCAGTCATTAAGCATCTGCCTTGGGCTCAGGTCATGATCCTTGGATGGATCCTGGAATCCAGTCCTGTGTCGGCTCTCTGCTCAGTGGAGAGCCTGCTTCTCCCTCCCCACTTCCCCTCCTTGTGTTCCCTCTCTTGCTGTCTCTCTTTGTCAAATAAATAAAATATTTTTTAAAGTGTTTTTGCAACTGGTATTCAGGAATAAGGCAATCTGGTTTTCAAAATGTCTGATTTTAGCTATTGTAGAATTTCACAGAAGTCCATGTGAAAGATCCATATAATGAAAATTCAGAAAATCTGGTTGCCTTCCTCACAGGCAACTGTTGAAATACTTAAGATTAAAACTGTCCACCTAAAAGCCTGTGTATTTTCAGTCTTCTACAGATACAGGAATGTCTTCTGCCAGAGGAGATTCTAAAAAGTGTTTTTGCAAGGCTCTTCCAGAGGACATTGCTCTGTTTCAGCTCCCTCTCACCATCCTTTGGGGGTGGGAGTCATGGCTAAAAGCTTGGCTCTTAACTGATAGCAAATGGGGGAACTCTCCAAATTTAGGGTAATCTGATCCCTTGTCAAAGGAGACCTGAAATACTTCCAACTCTTGCTTGTTCTTGAAAAGAGGGCATAAACTGCAAGTCTTTCTTTCAGCCTCTCCAAGTTCCTCTTGCTCTTTGTGTAAGCCAGCAGTGGGAGATTGACTCCAAATGGGACTTACCATTTTGGGGAAGGAACTGGAGCTGGTGGATCTCGAATCATCTGTATCTACTATCCTTTTGTCCAGAGGTGGGAGCACCAGAAATCCTGCTGGATGGAAGCCTGATTCTGGAGGAAAGGTGCCTTCAGAAGGGAATGCCCCAGTAAAAGGACGTCTTGTCTATATGGGCAGCCATGGAACCTTCACATTTTTTAGATTGTTTTGGAGGAGCTCTGAAAAGAAAGAAATCTTTCATTGTAGGAAAAAGTGCCTATACTCTAGTGTGAACTACCTAAACCAAATTTAGTTTTTTGGTGACAGTAAAAATAATTTTGGCATTGTACTGCCTAAAACGTGTATATTTTTGAAACACCTTGAAAGCACTCATATTCATTGGTGAGCTCATGTGGTAAGAGACTTATAGAAACTCTTGAATATGTTCTATCGGTAAAATCCTGTTTTGTGGCTTATTCAGCCTGTAGAACAGATTGCTCCCGCAGAGTATCCTTCCTAGCAATGTGTATTGTCATTTATTTGAATACGTCTTGTGGGGTTAAGCACTTCTGGTATATTTTTCATGCCAGAACCTAAGGAAGCAACAGAGGCCCGGCATGATGAAACTGATAGAGGTCACCAGATAAATTTACATGGAGAGGCAAGTCTCCAGCTTTAAGCAAATGACTTATCTGTAATGTGATGCAAGTACAAAGACTGACCTTTCAAATGTTTGTTGGGCTTCAAGTGTCCGGAACGATCAATATGTACATTATTGTTTATATTTTATGTTCCCGATCCCATTAATGTATGCCTACGGAGTGCCGGGACACCATTAGTTTCTGATACTTCTGCAGCTACTGGGTGGCATTCATCAAACAGAAAGGCAGCACTTACTGACTTGTGACAGTTTTTGAATTTCTCGAGCTCAACATTTCATGAGCTGCTTATCTCATTTTGGTAAGCAAGGCCTTTATTGCTCTGAAGCCTCCTCAATTAAATAGTAACGAACCCATTTGTTTAAGGCAAATCTTTAACTTGCAGACTCATTAATTTCTCCGTCGTTGAGTGTGGGAAGATGTGCTCTTGGGCAGGGGAGAGCAGAGAAGCTTGGTGCAGTGATTGCTGGGTTGGGGGGCTGGGGGGGTGGGACTGTCTCTAACTGGCTTGGACCAGTGACCTTGGACTCTTTTTCTTTATTAACATATAATGTTTTTTATTAACATATAATGTATTAACATATAATGTATCATTTGCTTCAGGGGAGTACAGGTCTCTGAATCCTCAGTCTTACACAATTCCCAGCACATGGACAGGTCTCTTAATGTCCCTGAGCTGGTTCTGCAATGGTGAAGGGGGGGAGGGGGTAAGATAATCACTAACGTCCTCTCCAGCGTGGACATTTAAGAGGTAATGGAATATCAGTACGCAAATACGTGAGGAGCAGTGCAACTTTACCAGTAAGTGCAAAACTGAGATGTGGAGAAATCCTTCAACCACCCTGCCTCCCCTCTGAATAAGGACATACGGGAAAGCTGCACTCCTCCTTATTTACCCAGAACATAATAGACTCATTGTGGGTGTCTGGGAGAGAGGTATTTGTGAAGTAAATACACCTGTAACAAAACACATATAAACACAGATATACTTGTATGTAAATAAATACATAAAAAATATAAATATACGTAAAAACAAATGTAAATATATAAATACCTCACAAATATATGCAATTATATGTATACAATTAGACAAAGGCCTATAATTACATATATGTATGTGTATGTATGTGTGTGTATATGAATATATATATATATATATTTATTTATTTATTTATATATAGGGTCATCTTTTTTTTTCTACTTCATTTTCTCCCATTCTATATACCTTATTCTCACCCTACCCTAAAAATGCTCAAAGGGAAAAGGAACACCTGTTATTGGGGCACAAGAGGAACACTTATTCATTGAGTTAGTTAAGGTACTCACTTCTGTATTAATTAACTCTCTCTTTCTAGGGTTTTATTATTGGAGGGTCTAATGATTTATAATTAACCATCCATGGTCCAATAAAAAAAATTGTGAATTGATGAATTGGTTTCTAAATTCTCCGTGTTATCGACAAGTTGCTGCATCACTGAAGCTGTAAGACATGTCGTCCATTATTAACTTCGATGGCATTAAAAAAGATAAATTAGATCTTTAAGGTAGAAATGAGTTCTCACAAAGCCTACCCTTGTAAGTGGACATGGTCTCAATTTTCCCTGAATTTTATCCCACTAATATTTGTTTAAGTTTATTCTGGTTTCACTTCGATTTTATTGATTGTTTAGTAAACATTAACTGATGATAGAGCCTCCTTAATATGAATAGATAATAGATAATCAATGCGTAATGCAGTTTAAGTGATAAAATACTTTTGCCAGGAATCTGAAACCTGCCATAAGGACTGGAAACGCCTTATTTAAAAAATTAAAATTTACAATGAACATTTTAGAAAGTAAACCTATCTCTTCAATGTACAAAAAGTCAAATTTACTTTTAAGACAACAGTACTAGAAAGGAAAATATACATAAAACATACTATTTCTAAGGCACATTTAAAGTATAAACATACTTTTAAGAATAAACTAGCATCTTTTGAGCTCTGATAGTTTGTGCTAGGACAAAGGTAAAAGGCAATAATAAATTCAAAATAGCATTTGAAATTTGAGCTCAATAGTTGATTTATTACAGAGGGAAAATGTTCTTACCTTGGCTTTTGCAAAAATCCTTATTCTTACTATTGTTTACTCCTCCAAGCTAAAACAGTCTTTTGTTTCATAGCCAGAATCTTACTTTTCTAACATTGCCCATTAACGGCTCTGCTATCTGCGGCAACACAAGATGTGTTGGGGGAAAAAAATGACTTAGGCAAGTTTTTAATACCTTAAATTGGACCCGCCTTTTATCCCACAATCCCTTTTGTGTGTCTCATTATTGATCAGACATATGCTGTTTTTTGAAGCCTGGGAATTACCAGGGCAGTGTTTTATTCGACTGTTTATCTCTTTAGCAAAATTGTTGCCATCTCTGACCTTTCAAAAATGTTTATGACAAGGTGTTTGCTGTTAATTGCACACAGGAAAGAATGAAAAGTCTCCCGGTTAGATTTTGTATTTACCAGAAGATTAGGTTTTCTTGCAAAATCAGTCTTAGAGGAGGCAGATTTGGGTGGTTGTTTTTCCTTTTACATAGCAATATTGCTTGAAAAAATTACTGTTTTTCTAATTAGCAGACCTATTAATAGCATGAGTAAAGATATGGCTTCATATAAAATATGCAATAGCTTTGCTGGCCTACATCTGTTTTCATACCTAGTGGAAATGCAGGAATAGAAATATAAAAGCACAGGCTAGAAAGGACCTTAAAGATCATCTAATTAAATTCATTTCATTTTGCAGCTTGCATAAAGAAGTTAAGGCACTTGGCTTCTGTCCCTTAGCCAGTGAGGACCACTTCAAAGGTTATTGACCCCCAATCTAGTGTTTTATCACTGTCCATACGATGCAAAGCTCTACACAGATGTTGGTAATTGTTCTGGCTTGGGTTGTCTTCATGGAGACAACAGGTTGCTTGAAGTCCATGTGGATGGGCCAATTTTTTTAGTTACTTACAATATGGGGAGGCATTCTCTATTCTTATAAAGCTCTCCCTGATTTGGTCCACTTTGCCATCATTTCTTACCCCTCTCCTCATCATCCACGATGCCCCAAGCACACTACCCTTTCTTCTGTTCCCAGGACCCTCTCATGTTCTTCCCCACCTTGGCTTTTTTTCTTCAGTCTGGAATGATCGTCCTCCAAATCTTTCCCCAGCTGGTTTCTAATCGTCATTTAGGTTTCAGCTGAAATGCCTCCTCTTCAGTTAAGCCTTTCTTTACCACCTAATGTAAGTCTGATGTAAGTAATAGAAGTAGTGAAGCAGTAGTTAATACTGAGCTCTTAATTAATGGCCACTCCATTGTAATACACACTTACCATGTTTATTAATTCCTTTAACCCTCAGAACAGCCCTATGAGGCATGTTTATTTGATAGTTGAAATGATCCTGTTCATTTTTTTTTGCTTATTTATTATCTATAAATATTATCTCCCCATTTAGACTCTGCATTCCAGGGAAACTGGGACCTTAGCTCTCTCGCTTACTGCTGTTTTCACCAGGTCTAGAATAATGCATGAATCTAGTTGTTTCTCAGTAAATACTGCATGAGCAAATGAATGAATCCGAGGAGAGGCAGCTGGACAGTGAGAATGGAGGAGGCTGGGGGTTGACTCCCTAGTGAATGCGCAAGAGGATTCTCCCAGGAGCAGAAGCCAGACTGGTGAGAGCAGGTATAATTGAGTGGGTGTGTTAAGAGTAGGCTCAGTTTTCAAGAAGGTTGGCAGTAAGGGGCGGGGGATGTTACATGGCAGTAGTTGTTTTATGCTTTTGTCAGAAAATAGGAGCCTTCCACCCTTGCAACTGAAGAATATCCCCTCACTGCTCTTTAATGAAACATGGAGACCAGTCTCTGTCTCATTTTCCCAACAATATGACCTGCTGAAAAACTGAAATCATGGTTTGACCACAGAGTTTCTGTCCATCTTCCTGTGTTTCACCACAAGTGGACTCCTGGGCAGTCACTTCCTGGGATCATCCCTGGGGTAGCAGACCTTCCCTTGTCTCTCTCTGTGCACTCAGGAAGTCTAGAAGATGCCCGCAATGGGACTTTGAATCCCGGCAAACACGCCATTCCTCCTGTGCTATACACCCTGAGGTCACCAAGAGCATTACAATTATTTCTTTCCCTTGATTTTACCCCAGGAGGGAGACCATAGGAATAGCGAGTGCTGATATGAGTGGCTCCAAACCATTCCCACTTTGGTCTGTGTCCTGCATGGCCACTTAGAAATGTCTCCATTCCATTGTCCTGGTTCCTCATGTGTGCAGTAAGTAGTCCCACATCTCCCCGACAGCACTTCCTTCCATCAAAAGGAGGACAGTGCCAGAAGTGTCACATGTGAACGCTAACCCCTTTAAAGGTGGTTTTGGGCAGCAGTCCTTCTGGTCTCTAATGAGGCACTGGTATGAAATCATGAAACCGCAGTGGGGAGGGACATTTTATTTTTATGAGGACCCTATTATGAAGCCAGATCCTGCTATTATTTCAGGGAAGAAAACACTGCTGTCCTTTCAACTATAACAAAACACGTTGTCTCTTTCTCAGCATCAATTACAAATAAAGATTCTCTGTGGAATTCTTTTCTGTGTATGTTCTCTGGTTAGTAACTGTGAAAGGGTAATAATTCAAATAGAGCCAGTATTCTAAATCAGAAAAATATTAAGGTGAAATTGCAAGTGTGGCCCAGGACCCAGCCTGGCCCAGAGTTTCTCCAGTAACGTGCCACAGGCACTCAGGGATCAACAAGTCTTCTGCAGGAGCAGCTTTCCCAGGCATTGCAGGATGGCGAGCATTCCTGGTCCAGGTCACAACTTCCAGTAGCACCTGCCAGTTACTGTGACACCCCAAGCCCCCTCACACCTTGCGAAAGACCTGTGGGGATTGGCAGCATGTCCTTTGGCCATGACCTGGCTCAGGATTCTTTCACACAAATGCCAGTGGTGCCCGAGGCTAAGGTAAAATGAATGTGTTCATCTGGCCCCACGTAAGGCAATGGGGAGTCGGGGTATCAGGTAATTGCTGGAGAAATGTGCATGGTTTGCCTGGAGGTGTTCCACATGGAAGTTTAATAGATGGTAATTCTGCACAGTTTCTCAGTGTGTCCACCTCACCCCTCTCATCTCCAGCCTTGGCTGTTCCATCTGCCCCCTCTTCTGTCACCCTGACCATTTACCCAGGGTTTTCCATTACACTGTGACATATATGGTGAATTCGTGTTGTTTTTTACTTCTTTTTTTTTTGTTTTTTGTTTTGTTTTGTTTTGTTTTTCATTTCTGAGCTGTGAGCTCTGTGAGGGCTCCTGTCTTATTTTGGCCCTATATCTCGAGCATCTGATGTAGCACTTGGCTCCTGATAGGCTGTCTTAAATAGTAGTTGGGTGGGTGGATGGAAAGATGGGTGGATGGAAAGATGGATGGATGAAATGAATGAATGAATGAATGAATGAAAATTATTCTAGGCCTTCAACCAATTTCCAAATTTATGAGGGACATTGATATTTTAAATTTCCCCTTAGTCCACCTCTGCTGAGTCCTTAGGAGGCATGTTTGGGTTTCCTATAAGTCCTCTCCTGGCACACGGTTAAGGGTTTATTTTCACGTCCCTGTGTCTGTTCTGTTTGGGAATGCACTGGTTTTGCTGCACAAAATCTCATCTCCTGAGCTCTCATGGCTGTGCTTTGGCCAGGATCACATTCTGCTTTCTCAGATGTGTGAGGATTCAGTGGCTCGTGATTCTTGTCTCCTAGCGATGTGCTCTGTTTCTTGCTGCTGCACATGGCAGGGGGGTAGGTGTTACCTCTGTTCCAGACAAATCAGCCCTTTTGGTGTTGGGTAGTGACTTCAGTGGAGATAAAAACTCCTCCCACTCCAAAGTCAAGACTTTCCAGAGCATCTTCTAGATTCCCCTTCCTTCCTACTTTCTTAATTCTTGCTTTTTTTTTTTCTCTCCTTCCTTCCCTCCCTCCCTCTTTTTTCCCCTCCTCCCTCTCAAAATTCTAACCTGTTCCTTTGGGCTGAAACTATATGAGAAATCAATTTTGCTTATTCTCCACCCTCTTCCTCCCATCTTATTTGGCTATAGAGCCCCTAAACAAAGCAGGAAAAGTGGCATTCGAAGGTAATATAGTAAACTTCTCCTCTGTCCCTAGAAGCTTAAGCAGGATTTTCTGTAGAAAATCTTTTTACCAGTGGGCTCAAGATTCCTAGAGGCTTACAACATACCTCCTCTTGTTTCCAGTCATATTATTCTTTCCTGACAGTGTTTTTAAACATACAGAGATATTCTTAATTCAAATATTTCTTTCTCCTCGCATGGATGCAGTTTGGGGTTTGGTTGTCTTTTTAAAGAAAGCACACACTTGACCAGCTGTTTGGTTTCCCACCGCCCACATGCACAGGCCCAGGGTGTTCCCCTGTGATTTTCAAGGTCTGGCTCTTTCCTGATAAGGTCAGCAGCACACGCAGTGTTATTCACATCTGCTGTGTTCCTTGAGGTCAAAGTATTCTTCCTACTGGGGCTAATGGGGATCTCCCAGAGAGAGAGACAGTTATTGTACTTGAAAAATCCATTGATCTATATTGTATGGTTCACCTGGTATTTGGGGTTCAGGGAAATGTTTGAAACTGGAAGATCAATTCGGGGGATTCAGAACAAGAATACACTAGCACATACATTCGTGCCATACTCACGAGTATTTGCTGCTACTCCTGTTAGGGTGGCAGAATGCTGAGTTCATTTGCCACAAACTGTCAACAGTGTAGGTCATCTAGCATTATTGACTTCACTGGTTGAAATTTAACTTCATGAGAACGGCACCAAGCACAGCCAGAGATCAAAAAACAATCATTGGAATCATAAGTGTTTCCGTTGGTGTGACTCTCCATTTCCCCCTTTTTCTTTGCTTAAATTTGAGGCACTTTTTATGTCTCCTTAACACAGCTCTGGATAGAAACATGAGGAACAAACAATTCGCTGTTGTAGAAAGCAAGAGCACTGCACTGTCAGCCTTGACATTTCACTACTCACATAGTCCATGTCGAAATTTTCAAAAGAAACTTGGGACCGGGATGACATAGTCTCTATTGCCATCCAGGTCCAGGAATTGAATAAATAATTAAAACTCTTCAATAATCTATTCACACTCCCGCCCCTGCCCCACTGCAAGTCAGTTAGCCAGAGTCCTAGTTTCTTATCCTCCTTTTGGAACTTGAAGACCTGGAACTATATTCCATTCTCAGCCTTTATCAGTTGGGTGTCTCTTTGCTCTGGGTTTATGCCTGTACACTGTGAAAACTGAAAGATACTGTCTCATAGTTACATTGTGAAAATAAAATAATTCACAAGTATACTATCTAGCACACAGTAGACCATTAAATTATTGGTCTAATTTGTATTTTTATATTGTGGAAAGCCCAATGAGCAACAAAGTAACCAAAATGCTGAAGATACTGAATAAAGTCTCAGGGTGATATCATTGAAGTTTTGTGGGAAAATACTTGGATATGAACTTTTGCTCCTTAGAAAGATATTTTCTGAGGGCTTAAGAGGTTTTAAAAAAAAAAAGCAAGTTGTCATTACACTGAGGTATAGAACTAAAGCAGTTTTCTGAAGATTTTTTGTTGGGGCATTTATTCATTGTTCTTATATTCTTTTATTTACAGAAGAGTCAATGGAATGTTCATTGACTGGTAGCCATAGTCTTAACCATCTATGAAATGGGGTTTGTAATTATAACAACCTCGTGGGATTTGGTGAGGATTGAATGAAATAAAGTATAGAGAGAGCTTTGCAGACCACCTGCCACATAGTAAGTGTTTAATACATATTTGATTGATATTATTACTAACATTAATAAAGAGCCTACTGCAGCGGTTGCTGCATTTCCATACAGCGGTTGAAAAGGATGGAACAGATTACCTTTAAGCTCGTTTTAGTGCAAAATACACCCTCTTCCAATTTTGATAGATCTAAGATCATAATCACCAGAATAACATTGAAGGCTCCATTTTTTGAATTTGGGTAATTTTAAATGGCATCTCTCAATATGAAAGTCCGTAGTTTTAAATCTCAGAATGTTGAAAAGCCCCAAGACAAACACCAAGTCGCATATAGCCATTTCTCTCTTTCAGATGGGTGTCATTTAAAGATGATTTATCCTTTCCAAATGCAGAGATCCTCAGATCTGATTTAGAAGTTATTCCTTTTGTCGTAGGCACTTAACAGGAATCAAATGGAAATAAACCAGTCTGTATGAATTTTTTCTTCTGATTAGAAAGCATGATGGCTTTGGTTGTTTGCAGGGCAAAAGTGCTGATGCAGGAAGGCCTAATTGATTAGAACAATATATGGGCCAGCTTAATGCTTTAGGTCAAATCCTTGGGAAGTTTACATTCCTTTTGCAAAATTAAATGTGTTGCAAGCATCTTTCTTGTCAAATGCCTTTTTTTTTTTTTTCTTTTGTTCATTTGGCTCCAGGTTTGACTTGTGGGAATGAATCATGGTAGCCTTGTTACAATAGATTTCAGATGCTATTCGTAGACAGCAATTAAGTTCTGACTATTACTCTCCCTGCTATTTTTGTATTTTGTTAATGTCTCCTTTTGCCATTTGAACAGCTCAGCATTTCTCATTCTCCCATTTTGGTAGTCTGTAGATTGTGGTGTGGTCCTCTTCTAGAATAGGTTTTTGTTTGTTTGGTTTTGGGTTTTGTTTATTGTTTTTGTTTGTTTGTTTTTCCTTTCTCTCTAAAGTGATTCACACTTTCATCATGTGCTTGAGCTCCCTGGCAGGTGGGGTATAAGGTTATGCCCAACTTCTGACTATATCAGTCCCTCAGAGAAGTTAGAGGTACCATCACCTAAGGTGGCAGTTTTCTCATTGCTACTGCTCTCCCTTGTGGGTGTACATCTGTTGCCGACTCCCCTGGGTTGGGTTATGCACATGTGACCTGGTGACCACCAAGTCCTTTGTTCCCTTTTTCTGTTCTTTGACTCTCAGAATCTATGCCAGTTCATTGCTGATAGACACTTTCTGATCTAGAATTGATTGGATATGACAAGTAGATGGATGTAAGGATGAGCGAGAGGGGTTGAAAATAACTCAGGCTTATAGATTGGGCTATTGAGTCATTGGGGCTTGCAGTAATATTAAGATAAAAAACAGGACATAGGTTGGTTGAAAAATGATAAATTCAATTTTGTGTATGAGTTTGCTCTGTGTTCAGATCATCCTTTGGATGGAGATGCAGCAAGAGGCCATTAGAAAGAAGATCTTAGGATTAGCAAGGCATTAGAGGACCATTGCTCAAAGCGATTATCTGTGCCTGAAAGTTTCTTTGTTTTTAAAAATGAACATATTGTTTATTTACATGAAATCAGCCGTGGATTGCATGGAACACATGGGCATCCTTTTTCGTAAGAGGTCCCTCTCAGATGTGTCTTCTAACTGATAGAAACTGATGGCCCCAACCTCTTTTCCTCTTTTATCATGGCAAATTTCAAACATATATGAAAGAGAGAAAATAGTGTAAAGAACCCCCACTTAACCATGACCTTGCTTTACCAATTTTCAACTCATGCCCAAATGTGTTAGGCCCGAACCACTCTACCCACTTCTTTTCTTTCCCAGGATTATTTTGAAGCAAATCTCAGACATTGTATGTACTACTGAATCTTTACACATTATATCCTGTTATCTCTCAAAGATAAAAACATATTTAAAAGAACAAGCACAATATAATTAACACTAATTCCTTGATATTATGTAATATCCAGGAGTGTTTAAATTTCCTTATCTCATAATTTTTAAAAATTATGATTTATTAAAATTAGCATGAAATAAAGTTCATACATCGTGATCTGTTGCTATGTCTCAAAGTTCCTTTTAATGTATGGGTTTTCTTCTCTCTCGCTCCTTTGTTCCTTCCAATATATTTGTTGAAAAAAATCAGGAAGTAGTCCATTTATAAATTTGAGCACATTAAGTACATTGAGTACATTAAGTTCTCAAATCTGCTGCTTTCGGATAAGCCAGTGTCTCAGAATTTCAAAGAATGAACGTTTAGGAAATCCATTCCTAAGCCCAGCATGGGACTGTGTGTGACAGTCATGCGGCAGTAGAGAGATGCCCACAGACGGGGAGGTTTTCCATGTGTGAAGTAGTGTAGGTGGACTGGAGACAGGAAGATTTTTTAATTTATTTTTTGAGAGCGTGAAAGCCAGGGCATGGCAGGGCGGAGGTTGTGGAGGAAGAAGGTGACTCCCTGCTGAGCAGAGAGCCTGATGTGGGACTTGATTCCAGGACCCTGGGATCATAACCTGAGCCGAAGGCAGATGTTTAACCCACTGAGCCACCCAGAAGCCCAACTGTATTTTTAAGAATAACTTTTTAAGCCACTTTATGTTTGTGTTTTTATCAATTGTGTCCTCGTCTTTAGGTTAGGGGGATGAACTTGGGCTTTTATACCTTGTAAGACTTTCTCCCATTTCTTTGGTTAAAAAGAAGAAAAATGAAACCCTAGAGAGTCAGAGGTGATTACTGACTGGATCATGGGCTCTTCAAAGCCCAAGGAGCCTGGGAATCAGCACACTGGCATGAATTCTCCTGGACATTACAGACTAGCAGAAGGAAGCTGAAGGAATTTGGCAGTGTTGCCATTGTATGAAAAGTCTTTTTTGAAAATATGCAGACTTTGGGAAATTCTCTCTCTCTCTCTCTCTCTTTTTTTTTTTTTTAAAGATTTTATTTATTTACCTGACAGAGATCACAAGTAGGCATAAGGCAGGCAGAGAGAGAGGAGGAAGCAGGCTCCCTGCTGAGCAGAGAGCCAGATGCGGGTGGATCCCAGGACCCTGGGATCATGACCTGAGCCAAAAGTAGAAGCTTTAACCCACTGAGCCACCCAGGTGCCCAGACTTTGGGAAATTCTCTTGGGCTTTCCTTTCTTTGGCAGCTGAAGTTATAATGTTCTCCTTGTACAGATGGAGAACTGAATCCTTCACAGGGGGCTCTGGGGACCTGGCCAGTGTCACCCTGTACAGAAGTAGCAGAGGAGGGAGAAAGGAAAACTGGCAGGCTGATAATGGCTCGCATCAACACCTCATTCTGCTACCCAGAAAATACCACGGTGGAGAAAAGGAGAACGTGTGCTTCCTTCACTCTCTCCGGCTATTGAAGCTCCTAAAGGGTCGTGCTCCGGCAGTATTTTAGGACTTTATTCTTCGGGCTCCATTTTAAGCCCTGCCAGAGAGACAACTGTGGGCATGGATGAAGAACTTGGCCACTGGAGTCAGATAGCTCTGGGTTATGCCTGCTCTGCCACCACCAGTTTTAGGACCTTGGGCAATCCTGTCCCCAGTCCTCAGTTTCCTTATCTATAAAGTGGGGAGAATCGTATCTGCTTGATTTCGGTATCCAGGTTAAATATGTGAGAATCTCTACAAAGCACACAGCACAGAGCTGGGCACGCCAATGCCTATAAATGTTGGCTCCCACACTTGTCATCCTCTTACCATTCCGGAGTGGGGAGAGGAAGTGCTTCATGCCTCACGTGTCTGATTTGGGCCTCATGATGTTGAACCAACTCACAGACGTCTCCAGCCATTTTTGCCTAGTTTTGTTTTTTTTCCCCCACAGTGTCGGCTGTTGCTAACATTATACACAGCGTAAAGAAAACAAAGCTGCTTTGCTTTGTCTTTTTTGTACCTTATACTGCTTTTGCCTTCCCTGTCCTTTAGAGATGCTCTGGTGTGGAGCAATCTGGTGTGGTGCTCATGCTCACTACTGGGTCTCTGGCAACACCCCCTTTGCCGATTTAAACCCCCTGGTCTCTCCTTCTTCCTTTTCACCCAAGCAAAAATTATCCTTAGATGCCTTTTACCTAGAGGATATAGTTCCTGGTCTGTAAGTTGGCTCTAGCCTCAGACTTACTTTCTTTGGCCAGCACAGTTTACTTCTTATTTATTTTTTTTTTTAAAGTATTCATTACTAAGTTTTAACAGTGGGAGATTTCATATAAAAGGCAAGAAATGGTATGTGTCTTGGGACCTATCCTTCCTAGAGGTGATCAGCAGCTGTGTAGCCACTGTCCTCTTTAGATAACTTGATGTAGTGTAAGTTCGCCATAGTCTCTACCCCCTTCCTTAGAGCATTAAACCTAGTCTGCCTTATGATTTGCCTTCCTTTGATTTGCCTTCCTTTGATGCAAGAGTTATTTGCTTTTGTAACCTATCAAATTGAAATCCTATAAAGATAGTTACTGGTGGGCTGGTTTAATGAAATACATGACTTTCCAATGTTCCCCATATATTCAATATCAGTATATATGAACTGCCTTTTTCATACTGAATTAGGATGATGAGTAAGCACTTCAAGCGGATGTGCGGGGGTACTACCTGTCAGTTTAGACTTGGGAATGTTGCTGTCTCTACCTACATCAGTATTTGGGTGATATGTGAATCTTTGTGTGACTCTTACTTTTTCTATTTCAAATGTTATAAAAATTGTAGCACCTGGGTGTTTCAATCACTCAGTCATCTGACTCTTGATTTCAGCTCAAGCCATGATCTCAGGGTTGTGAGTCTGAGCTCAGCTCTAGGCTCCACACTCAGTAGGGAGTCTACTTGTCCTTCTCCTTCAGCGCCCACCCCACGTTCATGCTCTCTCTCTCTGTCTCCCTAAAATAAATAAATATATGCATACATACTTATAAAATATAATAAAAATTAACGGAGACAATAAAAGTGCTAATGCCAATGTTAGAAAGTTTGAAATCATTCAGTGCAATCCTTGCTAGGCTCATTCAGCCCCTCATTGCAGTTTCAGCTGGAAACTTTGAGAGGATGTGTTAAACCTAGAAAAGGATATCATCGAAACCCAGGTCTATAAGAAGAGAAATGTTTTCTAACAGTTTAGCTCTCTGAGAATGAAACTACTCTTAGAGCATACAAATCATGTTGTTCCAGTTGTCCATTTTTCAGAGCTGGTGGAAGTTTTCGGGAGCATTGGGTATAATATATACTATTTGTATTTGTTGTTGTGGTGGTTTATTTTTAGGGTACTGCTAGAGACACAGGCTTTACCCCAAGGGAACAAATTTCATTGGTTGATTTTCTTGGGTCTGACATAGATCATTTTGAAAGATTTGGGGGGTATATTTATTGAGCACCTAGTAGCTGTAAGGCTCTCTTGTCATAGGAGTCCTGGCAGTTGGTATTGTTCCCATTTAATAAGACAGCACAGTGTCTCAATCTGTGTGGGTCCATTTCCCGGTTCCTCTCCTGACTAGCTCAGGAAACTTGAGCAAGTAACTTAACTTTTCTAAGCCTCAGTTTTATGATCTGTAAAATGGGCTGTTGGGAGCATTTGTGAGGTAATACATGTTAGCACAGTTAGTGCAATTGCTGGCACAAAATAAGAGCTCAGCAAATGTTGGTTATTGCTGTTTAAATTTAGACTCTTGAAATCCTTCCACTTTGGACAGCTGCCTGCTCTTCCTCCAGGCTGGTTTGGGCTTAGTTTCCCAAAGGTAGAGGTGGGTATTTCTTGTGTCGGGTGGCCCCCCTCCCCCCTCCTCAGGCCATCTGTACAAACTGCTTGGAACTGGTGGCTTATGCCAGTCTGATTCCATCTTTGGTCCCTCCCTTCCTCACCCTGACCTTCTGCACAGCTTGACTTCCAGTATACTGGCTCTTCCTTGCTGAAAATGAAATTAGTTCCCTCCCTCTGACACCCTTCTCCTCAGTTGCCTCTCTGCTATTTCCCCCTGAAGTTCAAACGATTTCAGTGTTTGGGGGAAACTTTTTAAGGTGAACAACCATGGAACTGAGGGTCCTCAGCCTGGCCAGCTTAATTAGAATGACCGTGGAGTGTGCTGTTAATTAAGTAAGGAGTTATTTTTAGATGCGAGTGTTCATTAGTCCTCTGGAGCACCTCTTCCTTCAGATTTGTAAAAAAAACAGGTTAATTTATGGCCTGGTTAGAAGTCATTAACTCTTTATCTTCACCCTGTTCAGCAAAAGCACTCATGAGCCTTCTCAGTTGCTAGAAAACCTCAGGGAGGGCAAGATGAACATCACATTTGGGAAGCAAAGCTGCCTTTCTTCCTGTAGTGCGTTTCTTCCCAGTGGTGCCTTCCAAAGGCCGTGATCTAGGCTGTGGAGATTTGCTCCAAATACTCTCATATTAGTTGCCTTTCAGCTTTATCATAGACTCCAGGTCTTAGAGCTATTGGGCCATTTTAAAAGCACAGAGCCCTGCTGTCTGTCGCGGGGTGAGTCACCCTGCAGACCACACTCTGGCAATTTTCTCCCCGGGGCTGTCTCTAATGTCTTGTTGTAGATTGAGTCAAACTGAACTTAGAAACAACTTTTATAAAATTTGAGGCAAAATTATACCATGTAAATATATGAATGTGATTTTATATATATAAATGTAAAAAATACAAAATTATATATATATATATGCCATATATGTACTTTAAAAAATAGGTGAATCTTCAAAAAGAAGACATATCCCATATGATTTCACTTCTATCACACTCTAAAAATGACACCATTATAGAGAGAGAGAGACGAGCTCATGGTCGCCAAGTGTTAGGGACAGGATGTGGCTATAAAAGGATGGACAGAGAATTCTCCATGGTATGGATCAATTCTGTATCATGATTGTGGTGGTAGTTACAGAGATCTTTACACGTGATAAAATTTCACACACTCACACAAATAAAAAAAGAAAATCGATCCCAGCAAGATGATTATATGATATGCCATGCATTAAGTCGAATATACATAACTACCACCAATAAAGTAGAGAACAACACACATTCCTAAGATTTGGGGAGGACTTGCTAGTTGTAGCTGGACAGGCAAATGACCACATTTATTCAAATCCTGTTTACACTCAATGCCAGCTGAAGTGGGCTCACTGAAGTCTTCTGCTTTATTGTACCTTTTAGTGCCTACTAAGGAATAATGATGCATTTGAATTCCCTACAAGGATGTCACAATTTTAGTACCTTGAATTTTGCTTTGGGTTTTGTTACTATTTACACGTGGCTCTGTGACTGAGGCACAAGGACCTTAAGTTAACAAAGGTTTTTTTTTTTTTTTTTTTGCATTAGAATAGAGCAGGCATTTAATGGATGAGTTTATAAATGCTCATTCCTGTTGTGGACATCAGCCTCTGTATGGTCAGTCATCAATAACGTAGAATTTATGGGAAATATCTCTTTTTTCTCTTTCCCTTTATCACCATCATCCCACTTCGATATGACTATTGATTCTGATTGATTTTTAGGGGTGTGGGGTAACTGAGAAGACCCTACCTTTTCTTTTTGTTTCTGACTCTTGATTTTCTTGGTAACATTAACTCCTTATACACAACTAGTCAATAGACTGAGAGGAGTTTAAGCTTATTTTAAAGGATTCTTTCCCCTGCCTTTTGTGTATATTGTCTCCCTTTTAATGATTCTTCTTTTGCACAAAATTCCCTGAGCCTTCATGAGGCAGGGTTCCTATTTCTCATAGTGGAAAGTGACCTGATAAGTAAATAACACGACAATATGTTAAATCATGCATGTACAATCATGCATCTTAAGTGAGATGATCAGAAAAAGGAATCTATTATAGTAATTTATTTAACTGATTCTTATATTTAAAATGCCAGCAATTAGCGGCACCTGGGTGGCTTGGTGGGTTAAAGCCTCTGCCTTTGGCTCAGGTCATGATCCTGGGGTCCTGGGATTGAGCCCTACATCGGGCTCTCTGCTCTGTGGGGAGCCTGCCTCCTCCTCTCTCTCTGGCTGCCTCTCTCCCTACTTGTGATCTCTGTCTGTCAAATAAATAAATAAAATCTTTAAAAAAATGTTTTTTTTTTAAATGCCAGCAATTAAATGTGCCTAGGAAGATCTAAATAATGACCCTTGGCTTTGGAAGGAAATCAGAACAGGGTTTAATGTTAATAAATGAATTTCTAAAATATGACAGTCACTATGACACCTGGGAAGGAAAGAGAATTTTTTAGGGGTGCAGGCAGTTAGCTCTTTTCATACTCTTTGTTATGGTAATCAAGCTATTGTCTATAAAAGGAAGTTTTTCTTACCTCTGAATGTTCAATATGTTAAAATTTATATATATATATAAATATATATATATATAAATATATATATAATTATATATATATATATATATACACACATACACACATACGTATACAATAGAATTTGGATCCTCTTAACACCTCTTAGCATCTCTACTAGAGTTTAACTTCTCTGTGAGCAGATGTTATGTCTTTTAAATAGCTTTGTGTCTTAGTACTATTTATGATTTTTAATATACTTATATTCAATATTCTTAATATAATTGATAGTAGATATTTAATAAAGATTAGTAGATTAATGAGTATATTGATATCCTCAAAGTTTAGAAGCAAACATGTAATAGTACAGGTGAGGTCATTGGTTGCTATATTCAGGTTCTTAGATCTCTGAGTCACCTGAACTGAGATCACATTTAGCAACGATACAGCATATTGCATTGTATGTTTTGCTTTGACATTGCCTAAAAGATCGTTTGGGATGTTAATGTTAAATTTATGTACACATGAAAAAAATCCTGTATGTTCATTTTTCAAACATGCTTCCTTGCTTATGAAGAAAACATTTGTCCTTTGGGTAAATGCCAGTGTGTTCTGTAATGGGTATCCACAATTATTGCTCAAAGAGAAAGCTTAACATTGTTTTTCAACATAAGTGACGGATAAACAACACCTATCATTATCAATAATTTTTAAACTACATTTCTGAGTTTATATCCCCAACTTTCATTCCCGGGTATAGAAAAACAACTGTATACTGTTCTGCTCTAAAGAGAATCCTAAATTCTGAATTCTAAAATTAGAGAAGAAAAAGATTTTAACTTTCGTTTTCTATTTTTAGTTAAAAACAAAAAAATCTATATCACAAAGCAAAGTTCAGACTTTTTCCATAAAGGGACAAGACAGTAATTACTTTTGGCTTTTGCAAGCCAAATAATCAGTTTCTGGTTCAAAGACTCAGGGCTTCTCTTATAGGGAAAACATCCACAGACAATATGGAAAGAAACAAAGGGTGTGGCTGATTTTAGCCCAAAGGCTTTAGTTTGCTTACCCCTATTATAGACATTGTTAAAAGAATGTCTATATATATACATATATATGTGTGTATATATATATATATTTTTTCTTTTTTTCTTATTTGGTGGAACAAACAGGTGTCATAGAGGAGATTCACTTGGAAGCACTATGGAGCTCTCACAACACTGGCAGTAATGAATGTTTAGGAAGAGATTAATAATAAACCTGTGGCTTTGCAGGAGTGGCACACCAAATTGGCACTAGCTTCAGACAGAAAAATTAGGTCCTCTGGTGCCTAGATGAGAGGATGATAATTTTGTTCTTAACCCCATTTTAGTGATAGCAGCTGGCAGGTGTCCATTGGTGCTCTCCCCGGGTGCTGAATCCAGAGCAGATGGCCAAGTACCAGCACCAAGCCGAAGGCTGAGAGTTGAGTTCTGATGGGTTACTCATTGCCACCACTTTGATACGAAAATGGGTATCTAATGAATATCAAAAGAGGGACGGTGGGCACTCGCACGCTATATTAGGTAAAGGGGGAAAATAGCAATCCATTGCTCTTCCATTTAGACCAATCTAAATTGATTATCGTCCTCCTCTCCCATTTGCCCTGCCACATGTCTCTCTCAAACCGTAATTTCAGGAGTGAAAGTATTTATACATTTTTGCTGAGTTCAAGGATTTAATGTGCTGAGCAACATATCCTTCAAGAGCTGACCTGCAATTTTCTGACTGATAATGGAAATGTTAATGTATTATTAGCCCTCTTATTTTTGGCCTAGAGTGAGCTAGTAAATAGAATCATTATGTTGTGTCCGTAAAGTGGGCAAGTGAAAAGCGCAGGAATGGAGGTCTGTTTCTCCACTTAATTATAATATTGGAAAACAGGATTGGACAGAAGGGAATATCCAATTTCAGACCCTTTTGCTGATGAAAAGGGTGATAGGAGAACCAATTCTGAACTCCATACTGCCAGACTTTCGAGCAGTTTACTGCAGAAAATATTACCCCTGAAGCCCTGTATCATAATTTTTAGTTCAACACTCACAACTGTGGAGCCTGAGCATTCACCGAATGAAACCACCCATTCTCTGGACTCGTCAGCCTCTCGGCCCCAACACCCTATGTCACCATGGCATTTCATGGAGTGGTCGCCCAGTCATGTTGGGCCTCCTGGCCCTGTGCCTGCAAGGCTCTAAAGGAGAGTGAGAAAAAAGAATGAAAAAGGAACTCAGAGGCAGTACCCAGGAAGTGTCCTGTTGCTTCTCAACCCACAGGATAGGTCTGCGACTTGCGTTCTTAAGGGGAAGGGTATTGCCCCTGGGGACAGGGGGTGTCACTGTTGAGGAACCAAAAAATCTGAGGCATTACAATGATTTGTGGCCTCCCAAGGGTCCCAGAACACAAACAGATACACACTGCATCTGTGGCATTAAAATGTCAAGGGGAGGGGCAATTTGGAAAAAAAAGTCTAAAAAGAATCCTTAGTAGGATGATGAAGGTTGAGAAGTACTGCCTGTGAGGAAGAGGAGGCCCTTTTCACCTTTCTGTGCAGCCTTCCCAAAGCACCCATTTGATCAGATGAATGATGGCAACCTGTTTGCTGGTGAATTGTGTCAACATCTCAGACATGCCCTGTGTTTGCCTTGAGGTGGAGGTGGGAAGAAGCCTGAGTGCCTCTCGTCTCCACCAGACCTGATCCCCCAAAGTGCTGTGCCACTCACAGTATCCTCAGGTCATGGTTCTCCACAGCCATGTGCTGGTAGGCCAAGAAGCCAGTCAAATGCTAGTTATGGTGTTTGGAGCTATTTGTAAGGCGAGACTCTAGGAGACCTGGAAATCCTGGGAGCATTGTTATGCTGACCTGTTTTGCTGTCCTTGGAGGAAAGGATTGGGATTTTCCTTTCCACTAGAAGAATTTAAGTTTTTTTAATTGTGAAAATTCCAAGTTACAGTCCCCTTCTCTAATATATTACTATGGGAGGGGAAAGAGGAAGAATAAACACGTCACTTCCTCAGTAGATTTCCTGGGTCCCACCTTCTCCCTCTGTGAGGACAACCAGTTTCAGTGAAAACCAAGGGCTCTACAAGAGTGAGGTCATTCTCCTGATTCTGTCTCCTTTGCCTTCAGTCCTCCCAACTCTGTTTGCTCTGGTAAAACAGCAGATGTGTGTTGTGGACCTTGAACAATCTAAGGTCCAATGAACAGAGTCTTGGCCTAATGTGTTCATACTCAGACTCCTCTTAGGAGACAGGCCACATGGCACTTACTGAAAGGATGTTCTCACCTCTGGGGCTGAGCTCTGTCAGTCAGGAGTTGATGAAGGAAAAAAAGAAAACATTTCATGAAATTTCAGGAAAGACATTAGAGAGTTAGAGTACAATGATCCCTTTTCTTTGCCATATAGTTTCTCAGAGTAAATCCTTCTGTGGCTTGGGAGAAGATTAATTTAAGGTCAAGCAGGTGTTTCACAGTGCCAGCCACTGCTCCTGGCATTACCAAGAGGTAAAAAGCCATATGATGTGAAGGAAAGAAGAAAGTATAAGGCCAATGGCGATTGTAAAAAAAAAAAAAAAAAAAAAGAAAGAAAAGAAAAGCAGAAGTCAAGTGTGTCCAAAGACAGGCACAAGAAAAGGGCTGTGGGTAATCCAAGAAACATAGAGCATATCTGGTTGGAAAGACTTTTATTCTATTTACTTATGGCCTCCTGGAAGAGATGCTTGTAAATTAGGCCTGTGGACAAGGGTAGGATTTGAAGGGGGGGATGGTGTTCCGCATACTGCAGGGGGAGGGGAGGATGTGAGCAGAAGTCACTGCTGGGAAAGCAGCAGGTGTGTTAAGGGAATGAACACCTGCTCTTTGGACTGGGAAGTTACAGGTGATGTTTGAGAGTGCAGTTTCCCCGAGTGGAGGGCAAAAGCTACCTTGCAAATGTGGAGGAAGGAGGAGGAGTCGAGTTGGCAGAAGCTGCAAGGTTAGATGGCCCTTTAAAAGGCCCAAGATGGAATTCAAGGCCAAAGTGGCTCATTCTGCAAGGACCGCCATATGCATCTGAATTATGGAGGGTGTGTGAGCTGACGCCCTTGGTTGCCGGACCAGGTATCTGGATGTGAAAGACCCAGTGCTGGAGAAGCATGGAGGAGAGCCTCAGAGAGAAAGGCTCCTTTCTCTGCCACTATTCAGAATTCAGTGTGTCTCTCTGAATCCAAGAGGCTGTTCTCAAGGAAATGTGTGACTCAAGCAGGATAGGCTATAGGACACCAGCCAGGAGGCTTCTGGTCTTGCTGGAGAAGTAAGACTCAACCAATGGCTTAGATGCTGGTTTTATTGGGTGACAACATCAAGTCCTGACCTCTCTGAGCTTCCTTTTTCTGGCGTGGTAACTGATGCTCTGGTCTTCCCAATAGAGGCAAGATCCAGTGAGGCTCTCGAGTGATCACATCTCTGAGAGCAACTCAAAACTTTTTATTTTTATGCTAGCATGAGCTGGTAGTTTTGATTCATAAATTACAAATACTTTTCCATAAACTCTTTGCTCCAGTAGTCTAAAATATAGAAACCAAGGCTTTAGGGTTCATCTGGAACCCATAGATCAATAGAATGTAAGCACTGAGAGGGACATTAGTACCTCCTAGTCTTACCTGCCGAAAGGCAACTCATCATAGCGCTCAAGAGAGTAGATGCCGGAAATAGACCACATCCAAATCTCATCTCTGCCTCTTACTAGCTGCATGACTCTGAGCAAGACAATTTTTGTTTCTCTCTGCTTCAGTGTCCTCCACCTGGGAAGCAGGTCTGAAGACTGCTTTCTGTCTCACAGGCTGACTGTGAGGATGAAGTGAGTCAGTCTAGGCAGAGCCCCCGAGAGTCTGCACAGAGCGAGAACCGCGTACACTGTTATGGCTAACGTTTTTCAGATAAGGAAGCTGAGGTCTGGAGAGGCAAAGTGACTTGCTCAAGACATTTCTTTGTTCGGCGTCTAGGCAGGGACTAGAATACGTCTACATGACTTCCAGGTCAGCGTTCTTCTACTGCTTCCCGTTGCCCTCTGTTTACACTTCAGTCAGCAAAACTTGCTTCTCAAGAACATTTTGAAATAAAGAAAAATCTGCCAAAATTGTTCAGGAATCTTCAAAGGAGAAAAAATCACCTGTCTTTCCAGGGAAGGAGGAGCCTCTCCCAAGGAACTGTAAAATCATGTCCTCCCACTGCATAAATCCCCAGAAAGCCCTTCCCCCTGAGTCTGCTGGTTGTGTTGCCTTTTCTTGCCTGCCTGTGGCCCAAATATCACACCTGCTGGTCTGGGTTTCTGGCATAATGAGTGAGAATTATACAAGGCTCTCCCTGGGCTAGAGGAAGAAATAAACTATACACTGTTGCCCTGAGAGAAGAGTCTACATTTCTTCATGCTTTTAGGCAGGGCCCCAGCACAGCGTCTAAAAGGGACTCAGTAAATGCCCCCTGGATTGACGTGGAACAAAGTCATGCTCAGCTTGTGACCCTGGGGAGTTCTGTGCATGCAGTCTCATTGTTGCCTGGGAGAGACATCCATTTTCTATTGTTCCTATCCTGTCCTGGGACTCAAATAGGCTATAGAGAGGGCTCTTTCTTGCCTCTCTGGGGAGAGCCTCTTGACCCTTGGGACCTCAATCCACGTATCCATGACAGGGTAATAATAATATGCACAGACTCCTGCAGATCAATGAGCATCTGCCTGCAAAATGCTGACCCAGCTGAGGTGAAAGACGCCGGGAGGCATGGGGGGTGCTGGGAAGCATCACCTAGCAGCCAGCACCCGGGAGCCCACTTGGGCCGGGAGGTCAGCCTCGGTCAGGAAGGGCAGGCACTGCACACACACAGATCAAGTGGCTGGGAACTTTGACCTTTCCATTCCTCACGGGCTCTGAAAGTGTAGGTGGCCGTGGGATCCAGGACCTGGAAGAGGTCTATTCCTACCATGTTCACCTGGCCAAAAACAGTAGGAAAGCCATCTAGAGTGAGGAGGATGCCAGTTCCAAGGTGATGTTAGCCGGGGGCCCCCGCTCACATTTGTGTACCATTTGGCATTCCATGGTAATATTTTCCCCATTAGCAATAAAATGTGAAGACAAGGCAGTGTGTGTGTGTATGTGTATGTGTGTGTGTGTGTGCGTGGAACAGGCATACTTTTATTTTCCTGACTGATGTGCGGCTCAAAGATAAAATGTCTTTTCTTTCATGAAACGTCAGTATTGAGAGATGGTAGATAAAAAAAAAAAAAAAAAAAAAACAGAACAGAATCTCCTTATTGAGAAAAAGCTGGTGCCTGATTTTTGAGCCCCATGGAGGAATGTATAATTAATAAATATATA
Source organism: Mustela nivalis (assembly GCF_964662115.1). Taxonomy (NCBI): domain Eukaryota; kingdom Metazoa; phylum Chordata; class Mammalia; order Carnivora; family Mustelidae; genus Mustela; species Mustela nivalis. The sequence goes on along the minus strand of NC_139027.1, from coordinate 65,111,730 downwards.
ATAAATATTTATATCTATTATGTATATACATATGTTTCCTGGTGTGTGAAATCCCAAAATCTGGGTACCACCTATGGGAACAACTTGTTTAGGCTTCCACGAACACAGAAGTTAAATAGTGGTGCTACTTTGCATGAAGGCTGAAAGCTGGGGGAGTCTCTCTGAAGGAGCTGTTCAGAGTCTGGAGTTCAAAGTCAAAGGCGGGACTTGTGCTCTGACCCCAGCCGCATAAAGGGCAGTATACTTAATACTATTTGTAGTAGTCATTGGCTGATTATCTTCTGAAAGAGTGCTGGGAAGTTTATGTATCTTTATTTTAAGCCTATCACAGTCTTGAAAGGTGGGTGAATTATCCTCATTTAATAGTGAAAAAACGGAGACTCAGAGATATGTTATTTTGTCTAAAATTATCTGACAAGGAAGCAACTGGGCTGGAATGTTAGAGACTGAGCCATTTGTTCATAATGTGGGCTTTATAACTAATAGCTGCCACTTACCCCGGTCTTACTGCATTCTAGCCACTATGCCTGAGCTCTTTTTATGCATTATATTATTCAAATATTCTCATAACTCTTGAGGTATGTATGCGTGCATTATTATTCCCACTTTACAGAAAAGTAAATCAAGGCTAAGAAAGGCTTAGTTATTTGTCAGGGGGTCACAGCTAATAAAAGACTGGAACCCAACCTAGCTGGCCCAAAGGCCCATGCCCTTCCCCACAGTACTAAGCTGCCATCCCCCAGTAGAAGCTTCCTGAGAAAGGGATTATGTCACCTTGTGTGTCTTGGCAATCTCTTAGCTCAATTAAGGTGGAGAAGAGAAAGGATCACCTAAGGCTTGGTGGAGATGTGAGCATTTGGAATTTCTTAAAGGGGGTTCTGTGGATACAGAGGATTGGTGGAAGGCAAGAGTATTTTTTCTGCCTTAATAGCAGAAAACTGGAGTTGCCTTGAAGTTGAATAGAAACAGGAAAAAACAGCACTATTCTTAAGGAGCCATATAATCCATATGAACGATAGGGCTATGGCAAAATGAAGTGAAAACTGGAGCGGGAAAGTAACAGAGTGGTGTCTGAGACCACTAGCATTAGCATTTCTGAACAGGTGAAAAAGCCTTTGACCAATGGAAAGGTGGCAGTACATTTTAGAAGTAGAAGTGTGAAATGCAGAGAAGAGAGATCTCTTTCTTATGCACGTGAAAACGTGAGGAGCACCGTGCTGCTGTCTTCTTCCCAGGTCCCATTTTGGGTTAGCGTTGGAATGGCTAATATTCTGTGTTACTCTTGAAAGGGCTCCAAGCTTTAGGACACTACAGCACCCAACTGTCAGCGCTGGAACCCTGAGCACTCATCACTCATTTGTCACCCAGGCCTGATGCTCTGGACCACGACACTTCCTCTCAGTCTCCATAAAAACTCAACAACCACTAGAGAAGTTTCCGTTGCGGGTTCTGTAGGGGATAGCCTTACATCCCATCTCTGAAGACACCAATTCCAAGAGATGCCAAGTCACGTCTTTCTCTGGCACACGAGGAAGAATCGATTGTGAATGTGAAAATTCTTCTATGTTAAACCTTTGGGTAACATTTTCTCTTCAAAATGGGAAACAGAGAAGTCTCCTGTAGAACACAAAACCCAGGGGCCGTGGATTTCAAGAGCAAATCCACGAGCTTTAAGAAATAGTTAAGGGCAAGTGCTTGAATCACTTGCCTAGTGAGGACCAATGTTTGTGTCCACTTTGGGATGAATGAAAGCATGTGACCTGTTGTGCTGCAGGAAGCTTTGACCGAACACATCCTGGGCACTTTCCTTTCAGTTTTTCACTGGCCCAGAGAGCACTCAAAGCGTGATCTGGCAGGGTCTAGGAGAGTGACACTTACTTCTAAACACCTCCTTCATGAATACCCAAATTGCCTGAAATGCTGTCATTCCAGATTCGGTGCTTATGTATTCCAAATCCAGGAATCCTTCTCACAGATCTGGGGGAAATAGGCCCTATTGACATGAAAGCCCATTTGAGATAGGACTCTGAGGAGCTGAGATATCTGGGCATGTGATGGAGAGGGAATAATGAAGGAAAGAAATTATGGAGAAAGGAAAAGAAAACCTTTCCTAAGGTTTGCCTGGTGAGAACCTTTCACTCTCCCTGACACTTCTTCAAGCCCCACCTAACCAGCCTAGAGTCAGTGTTAGGAGTTGGAAGACCGGCTTTCATGGAGTGCCCTTGGCGAGGGAGCCCTGACCAGAGAATGCAGTTGGTTCTTCTGGCTTTGGTCTATAATTGAGGAAAGGACAACTTCTTTGACCGGTGGGGGACACTGTTGTCAACCAGCTGACAGTTATCCCTGGCTAAGGCTGCAGAACTGGATGAGAGGCTCTTTCAGATAGATGCTCTTAGCTCCTCCCCTCCAAAGGGGCTCAGACGCCCTTCTGTGCATCTCTATTGAGATGAACCATCAGCCAAGCCATGGTGTTCCGGGAGCTGAAAGTCCCTGTCTGATGGCGAAACAATGACAAATGCAGCCATCGGGCTGGTAGCTGGTTCTATTTTTGGAGGAGCCCATAACAATCATTCCTTTAAAGTTTCAGATGGAAGCAAGGAACTGAAATCTCAAAGTAGCTCTGCAAAGAAGTGGGCAAAGCATTCTGAATATTCAGTTTCAAAAGACTCCCTCCCCCAAATTACTTTAGAGGCTGTCTTTCTTTGAGACTAGAGAAACGAAGAATGGAAGCTCATTTGAATCTGATTTACTCTTAGTTCAGAGGGACAGGACCACAGTTGGTGTTTGAAGGGGGGAAAAATAGAGCCCCAGTTGCTTCCTGAAGCCAGGAAAGCTTCTATTTTCTTCTCAGCTTTATAGAGCCCATGCTTAGGAAAATGACTAAAGCCTGGGAAATTATGAATATCAAATTAAAAAAAAAAAACAGTGAACAGCTGCAATTTACTGTCCTAAGTTTTGTTGTTGTTGTTTTGCTTTTTTGATTTAAGGGCTAGGAAACCTTTTATGCACTGGGTTTTCCAAATTGATTCCAAGAGTATATTATGCTAACAGACATTAGCTTGCAACATGAAAAGGCCTTTGGCTCTCTATTCTGAATTTCAGGCATGGGGGTGTCATCTCCACTGTCCTATCATACTTATTCGCTCTGATGAAAGAAAAGAAGATTGAACAGTAAAAGCTGAAGGTCATCCATACAGTTGTCCCAATAGCAATCTGTGTACCTTTAACCCTGTGGAGGAAAAGTAATTACCCTTTGGCTTCTGGTGACCTCAACTAACCTTTGTTGAAGGGCCAGAGAAAATAAAGGCTGACCATCAGCCTGCCCTGGCTGCCCTGGGCTTAACCTGCTGTGTGAATGAAGAACAACCCAACAATAGGAGGAGAGGGTGTTGCCATGGAAATAGCCCCGGACCAAGGAGCAAAAATCAGAAATTTATCACAATTAATTGTTTTATTAAGAACCTCCGATCTTTTTGGATTATTCCCTGAGGAGAGGGGTTGGCGGGGGAGGGGGGGTTGTGCTCTCATTTAGATCTCACCAGAGAAAAATATTCTATTCAAATAAATGAAGCAGCTTATGCAGTAAACCCATCTGAGTTGTGGCTCCAACTAGACAGCTTTTTGAGACATGAAGGGACCTATAACTCCCCTAATCTATAAAGATGCAAATGCAGACAGCCAGGAGGAGGGCCTAGGAAGCTGGTGCTACCAGACACATGGGTCGAGGGTGAGGGTTTGGGCCTCTGTCTTAATAATTTCAGTAGACTGCTGCCTCTGCTTCCATGCCTTGGCAAGGTCTAGGAAGTACAGGTAATCATATGTGATGGTTTATCAGTGAACAGAAATGCAATGTCACATTTTGCTGTCCTTGTTTAACCTTCTGTTCAATAGAATCCACCCTCTACGTGCTTTTGAGGTGAGCTCATTGAGAATAGAGACTAGAAATTTGCCATCCAATTATGTTCAGATTAAACTGGGCTAACCCAAGACACTCTGGCTGCTGTCAACTAATTGAAGGAAAAAGAAAGAGAGTGAGAAAGAGCTCTTTTAGGGAGAACCTACAAGTTATCTCCTTGTAAGCAGATTTATTTAGGAGGAATAGTATTTGTTTTTAACATCAAACATTTTCATTTGTGTTCATTATATCTGTCATTCTTATTTTAATGCAAGGACGAAATTAGATTTTAGAAAGTAAAAATGTAGAATTTTCTTTTTTTTTTTTAATTTAGTGAATTAAGGAGTTTCTAAGCAAATAAGAACCAGATATCACCTTATCTTTCTTTTTCTTTTTGGGTGGAGGCTAGAATGGCCATGTGAAACATTCATCTGTTGTATTTCCTAAACAGTGAGTTATTTATGTTAATCAGTTTTTAAAATAATTTGAGGTACTAAAACAAAGCAGGTGGTTTAGCTCAGATATTGATTTTTCTCTTTAATGGGTATTTCATCAGTGAAATCGTAACCACCGATGAAGGAGAACAAACCATAGCAGGTATTCACTGAAGACCTTGTTCAGAATGAGATTTGCTTTTTTGGTCACAGCATAAGATGCCAACCTGGGTTTCATTTATGCAGTTTAACTCCAGATGTTTTAGGAAATTAATCTCATATTGGGGAGAGGGTATCTTTGGCTTTTATTAAAAATTGGGAAGTTATGTTCAGTAGACGTAAACTTTTTAAACAAAAAGACACTGTTGGCGCTCTGTTAACTGACGATGAAACCCAGCTCTTGGGCTTTTCATTTCCCCACCTCCGGCCTGCAGTTACTTTGTCCCTCATTTTGTATGTTGCTGCTACTGTTAGGGCCAGGATTTTCTGTCTGCTAGCACGCTGGGTACCTGTGGTCATGAGGCGCATCTCAAACAATGTAATAGACATGGCCAGCCTCCTTGACCACTCTCTGTGGCCTTCGGCAGGCTTTGAATCTCTTCCTCCACTCTAGGTAACAGGTTTTCCTAAGTGGCATCAAGAATCCCCAAAATAAACCCACAGCAAAGTCCTGCTTATGCTTACCTTGTTGTTCAGTGGCACCAGGCTCGCGATCAGGCTTTTTCATTTCAATGTGCCTCAGTGTTTTGGTGAGTTCGTACCTGCTCATGGGGCTAACAACATTCCTTCTGGCTCTGGACCTGCCATGCTGAGCTGGTCTTCACACGCCTCATCGTATTTGGACCATCTCCAGGTTTTCTGTTTTTTATTAACCCTTTGCCAGACAACTTGAGTGAAGCAGCAAAATGAAAAGTGAAGATGATAAGAGGGTTTCTGTTGTTTCACCTGTTTGGGCCAAGGGAAGAGTGAGAGAAAGAATGAAGGTCGGGAGCAAAATGTAAGAACTGGGGCTCATGTGTCCTGTGTGGGGGCAGTGAACATCTCCTTGGTCTCCCCCATTCAGGGTGATTATGCATAGTTTCTGCTGATTTGGGTAATCATCTTGGTGTGACAATTACCGAAAGATATTTCACTACATATATAGTTCACTTGCGGGGTGCATTTTTATTGTTCGAATTTTGTTTAGAGGAAAGACACCATATGCATTTATTTAGTTTTCATAGAGATCTTTCCAGAATAATTTTGCAAGGAACAGGATAGATTAAATCTGTCAGTGACTAGATACTGTAATGAAGACATGAGAATATTTACTAACTGATAACTGACAGTGCTTCAACTTTAATTGCTCTTCAATAACACCCATAAAGATGGTATTGAAGTACCAAGAGTCACTTGGAAGAGGACTACTGAGATGGTTCTTCATATTTTTCTAATTTTCTACTCTTTTCTTCTAAGCCTTAGCCCTATGTATGCACTTAGTTACAATATAATTGTTCAAACTATGCAATGTAAATGAGCAACTAAATACAGTGTACTAGGAACAAAAAGATAATTAGGTAAAAAAAATGAAAGAAAAAATTAGATAAATATATATGTGGAAAAATGCCCAAAACTGCCATTTGGGACACTTTGAACATGCATAATGGAAAAACAACATGGAATTTTGTTGGGAGAGTTTGTGATAATTTTATAGGGTTAACGTCCCTATTTTAAAAACCACACGTAATTTTGTCAACGGAGTTTAACATACTTTGTATAAGGCAAACATACATATTTTAAAATAATATGGCATTTTGTCATGAGAGTTTATAATAATGTTAGGTTGAATGGATACTTTCCATGAAGAAAAAACAAACAACAACAAAAAAAATGGCTAGTTAAATAGCTGATGGTTGTTAACACTCACGGCTCCAAATTCATCATACATTAATGGCATGGCATTATTCTGCCACACTCAGTATTTAAAATATCTTTCCATGTCTCATGATTCAGTGTAATGAATCATACATGGAATGCAGGATATTTACAGGGAATACCTAGGTATGACATTAGCACTGTATCTGAGTTAAAGGAGGCAAAAACATAAAAAAATTATATGGCATCAGTGTGCCTTCTGAATGGACACAACCCAGTCTTCTTCAGCAGACTGATGGAAATATGATGCTCTCAAACTTCCTGTAGTTTCAAGCACAATGCAGAAAGCAGACAACATATATATATATTTTAATGCCCATCAAAAACCAAAGATATTCCAAAGAAGTGGTCAATTGTGCTTATCACAGAGTCCTACATGGTTCATCCTGAGTTTGAAACAGGAGTAGGAATTTCAGAAAATATTCCATTTAAAAATATCTGTTACATCCTTCAAAGGAAACAATTAACCCAGTTTAAAGTCACAACCACCAGAATTCAATATACCATAGTGCTGGGTACCCGGTTGCGAAGGAGTGGGGCTCAGTGCGATGTGCGCCCTCAGACCACAAGCACCTCACGGCAGTGAGGATCTGAGCTGTGAGCAAGAGTGTCAGCCTAAAAGTTACCTTCAGGATGCAGTCGCTTCATGCTGCAGCGCCCTGGGTTTCCAGTTATCCAAACTCTGTTTCCAGCAGAAAGTCCAGAGGTAGAGTTCTCATCTGGAAGCCCTTCCCGCTGGTCTTCTTAGGAAGCTTGCTCTGGAACGTTTTATTTTTTTAGTCCTGCTTGATGACTGGACTCTGTCAACTAGCGCTTGTCGACCCATCCTTAGCCTTTCTTAGGGTGGAGATGACTGGAAGGCTGAAGGACTGCAGGCCACACATCAGGCTCCCCTCCTCCGTACACCTTAGTGTGAGCATGACATCGGGGCTCTGAGGGGAGCTGAGCCATCCCAGACTCCACGGATCGCCGGCTTTCCCCACGTCCTGCAGTGTTGGAGAAGGGGATTATTGCTGCAGGAAAAAAAGGAAAAATCTGGCCGCACTGTAGAAATAATCACCGCAGTTCAGCTCACACCCCCCCACCTCCCTCTGTGTGCTCTCTCTTCCTCTGTCTCTCCCTCTCTCTTTCTCGCTCTCTGTGCGAGGCCCCAGCTGATTCAGGCTGCATCCATCCATACATAAATCATTCCCCTTATTCTATTGGTTACATGGTACATGGCAAGTATTGATTTTTTCCGTTGCCTCATTGCTGGAGAACACTTGGTTTTTGTGAGACAGAAAAGAAAAAAAAAAAATACACACACACGAAACAAAACCTAAACCAAACAACAACAACAAAAAATCCTCACCAGAGTTTTGTCTAGACAAAAAATAATGGAGCAGATGTGTATCATGCTAGTGATAAACATGTTGGAAGAAGAGCATACTTTTGGGAGGCCTTTTGCTGTTTGTTTGCATGTGTTCACGGTCTACCCCATCTCAAAATAAGAATTGTTCCCACTCGTCAAGAGCTCTGGATTAAAGAAGTAGGAGCCACATACACAGAGTCTCCCTTCATAACTGTGGGGGCAAGGAGACACCTAACTGATCACTAAGTCTAGGAAAAAAGAAAGTTTAGTTAAAACATCACTTGCTCAAACAACAAGAATAAGGAGGCAAAAAATAATGCCTCATGGCCAAATGGCAGGCACAGGAAGAAAGAGAGGCTGATCTGGGTTTATCTTGTGTGGTGATAAAATGTGCAAGTGTGACTTGTTTGTGTGATCAGTATAGAATGTGCCTCAGCTGTGAAAATAGTGCATCTTTTAGTACTCAGAGACAGGACAGAGCAAAAAAGTGAATACATCTTAGTTTAGGATTCTGACATTGGAGTATCCGAGAGAGAGAATGTTCTTTGGACCATAGTTAAAACACACAGGAATCTTAATATATGACTTGTCACAAAGACCAATTTGTTTTAAAGCAGCTCTTGGAGTCTGTCCAAAGGGATTTTATTCGTGAAATATCAAAACGACTTCTTTATGAGGTAATGCTGTCCCAAGGATTGGTGCCATGAACAAGGGGATTATTGCAACAAGGAAATTGTTATAGGAGGGTTGCAGGGTATCCATAAGACTTGAAAAGATGGTTAAAAGCCCATTTTAAATTTTATAAACTTATGTGATAATTGATCATCAGTCTAACAAAGGGTGAAGTTTAGGAACAAAAATAATTTAGCACGTTACACAGGTCACAGGACATTTTCTTTTAGGTTCTACTTAGAGCCATCGACTAAGAAATTTACTGTGCACAAAGTGTAAATGAGCAGTGTAATGACTTCTTGAACCTCCTTTATGGCCAAGAAGAATTTCTCCTAACCCAGAGCACTTACTCTGTACACAAACTGAGTTTACCAAGTTCAACTGTCACTATCCTCAGAAGTCAGACGAGGATTTCTCCTCTTTGGCCCCACAAAAACTGGCCTGGGGAATTCTTATTGTCCTTTTCATCCATCAGTTTACCTAGGGGCCCTTGGCTCCTGTCGGTGTCAAGGGTGCTGGACAGAAGATTCTGTGGAGCAGGGCTGCCAGGGGTGTGTCCACGTGGAGCTGGGGCAGGTCTGTCTGGGTGTTTTGTCCTTCAGTGCACAGAATTACGCTTCTCTTTCTTCTCATTGTTAATTTCTTTTTATTGAAAGACTCTGAGCATCTCTGTCTGCATAAATGCACTGGCTTCTCTAAACTGCCCTTTCAAGGAAAACCCTGTGATTTAAGGTGTAGGAGGAGGCCTGTGTGGAATTTTGTCCAAATAAATGTTTTTGTTGTTTTGTTTCACTTTGAGTGGTTGTTACAGTTTGGGGGCTGCAATCCAGCATGTTCTCTCAATCTCCTATCCATGTACTGGGGAGGATGGTAAGCTTGCCTGTCTATTTACCTGCATGGTGAAGGGGTTCACCAAGGATGTGAACATTTCAGATTTAAAAGGAAAACAGGGAAGAAAACCACAGCAGCACCTATAGAAAACCCACTGAATGTGACCTCTTTTCTCTGCCTCATCCTTTCCTGCTTCAGCAATTTGAGCAAATGTTTACAGACCACTTATTCTGGGCTGGTGGTTTACTGGGGCGAGGGAAAGTGGCAAAGCTAAATGCCCATGCCCACTACCCGCCCAGGGAACTCTCTGAGCAAACACACAGGTGTCCCAGCTGCTGCCCAGGCGGGGACAAGCCACTCATGCGGTGAGGCTTCTGCCTTGTCACTGCTTCCTGTTCTCTGCAGGCTTGTTTTTCTAGAAAAGTCCTATAATTACACTGAGGACCGAACACCCAGAGAGTTCTTTACTTTAAAGTCTTATCTTCATTGAACTCGAAGGAGATTTTAAGTGACCAGCACAAAGCTTTGTCCACACACAATAGACATCTGTTAGTGTTATTTTTAAGACAATGTAGTTCCAAAAGGAGAGCTAATTATAATCAAAGCCCACAATTATTATACAGTTAGGGTATCAGTGCATAATGTTATGTAATTTTCACAATAATCCTGTTTTTAAATAAGTTTATTTTTATGCCCATTTTAAAGATAAGAAGAGTGCCTGGGTGGTTCAGTTGGTTAAGCATCTGCCTTTGGCTCAGGTCATGATCCTGGAGACCTGGGATCAAGTCCCATGTTGGGCTCCCTGCTCAGTGGGGAGCCTGCTTCTCCCTCTCACCCTCCCCCATCTTGTGATCTCTCTCTCTCATTCTCTCTCAAATAAATAAATAAAATCTTAAAAAAAAATAAGGAAATGGAGGCAAAGAGGTCAAGTAATTTGCCCATGGCTGCTCAGCTAATATATGGGGGTGGGAGGGATCAGGTTTCAGACTCCTCGACCCAGTGTGGAGCCCTTAAATTCCAGCTGAGAGTCTGGACAGATGGTGTCACCAAGAAAGTGGCATCTTGCATCCCATAATTTTTATACCCTGTACATATAAAATGGGTTTCACCTTCTCATGATTCCATTTCCTAGAAATAGGTTCTCTCTGGTGCCCACAGCGGGTCTTGGGGAGGCATGAGGGGGAGGGATCGTAATGATGTCTTCTCTAAATTATTCTGGACATCCTACTCTGCAACCAAGTGGCAGATCCAAACATGGCCTCTGAGGAACAGTGACTTTCCACAACCAAGGGGCAAGCATGCTTCAGAATTCATGGGTTGAATTCATAGATTTTTAAGAGAACCAGAACATAACTCTTATTTTTTTCTACTCAAACACTATCCAGTGAGACTATAAAAATAGCAAGCAGAATTTACCTCAGAAATTCACCTGTAATATTTCCTGACCTCCTCAAAAATTTTGAGGTAGCAGGAAGTACAGTTACAGAGCAGATTTTTAGGCCCTTTGCAAGGAATCCCTAAGAGGAGGAAGCTGGATCCAACCTGTCCTAAAGGGGACTGACCTGAGATTTGCCTGCCTGAGTCTCCTTCTCAGAGCTCTTGGTCTCCATAACACATAGTGATTTACTTAAAAAGCATTCATTCAAGCACTGAGAGCAAGGAGGTATTTCAAGATAAACAAATATTAATAATGACAATAATACTACTACTAGAGAGTTGATACTAATGTAGACAAAATGTCATCACACACACATTTTCCTTTCTTTCCATGAAATCTCTGTCACTGGTTTTAGTCTTCTTTGTGCCTGCCTGACTGATACATCCACCAATCCCAAAACTGAGATCCAGAAGGTATGTGAGGACAGTGACCATCTGAGAGCACACCCCAGTACGCCCTGCTCCCCCTCCCCACATGAGCAGGAGACAAGTCCCAGCGAACATGAGCTGTCCAAGTTGTCACACTCATTTTACTGCCTGGGAGGGAAAACAAAAGAGCAGTGGGCAGCCTGTTAGGGATACAACCTAACCTATACCTTGTGTTATGAAACTGGACCGATAAGAACCAGGGAAGGGATGTTTTACTTGAATTTATTGCCTGGCAACAAAGCCTGTACCTCAAGAAAACGCTGTTCTGTGGGTTACCAAGTAACTGGCTATGACAATTACCCAACAGCTGGCCAACTAATCTACATACCCTTTCACCCTAGCCAGCTGAACACAGGACCGTGGACAGCTCACTAACAATAGACACAATCTAATATTTTATTTAAGAACTCACAGGGGCCACAGTGGTGTGTGCCCTGCAGTCATGTGGATTTCACCATTTTAATTTGGACATCCGGTTCTCCAGGACCTGCTGGGCTGAAAGAGTTGAAGCAGGGGAGACACCCAAACCTGTTTCCATCAGAAGGCTACCCTGTGGAAATTTGGGGGAAAATATTTCTTGTAACTGAACACAAAGGGCAAGGTATTTGGTTTTTTTGGTTTTTTTTTTGTTTTTGTTTTTGTTTTGTTTTGTTTTTGAGAATGAAGAACATGCAGAGACAGTCCTTTAGAGAAAAACAAAACCAAATTTGGTCCTTCCTAATTTCTTGTAGGTAAATGCTGAGTTGGCATTAGAATAAAACACATGGGGAATAGATTAGAACCTTCCAGTATGGTTAGCTGTAGACAAGTACTGAGAGCTGTTTTGATACTAGGAAGATTGGAATGTTCTTGTTCTAAAGCCCTCAATTATAAGCCGTGATTACTTATCAAGTCATTTCTGTTCTGGACTCCAAAGGAAAAAAGAACACAACCATAGATATGTTTATTTGCATACATTATTCGCACTCATGTCTTTAGGATTTTTCCTTACATCTGGAAATACTTTCCCTTGAGCCCCCCAAAGAGTCAATGCTTCAAGTTGTAGACTTATATATCCACCCACAAACAGCTGTGGAAGGTGAATCTATTGCAGAGTAGAATGTCCAGAATAATTTAGAGAAGACATCATTACGATCCCTCCCCCTCATGCTTCCCCAAGACCCACTGTGGGCACCAGAGAGAACCTATTTCTAGGAAATAGAATCATGAGAAGGTGAAACCCATTTTATCTATCTATTTATTTATTTATTTGTCAGAAAGAGAGAGTGTGCACAAGTAGGGGAGTGGCAGGCACAGGGAGAAGCAGGCTGTCCCCTGAGTGGGGAGCCCCATGTGGGACTCAATCCCAGGACCCCAGTGTCATGACCTGAGCTGAAGGCAGATGCTTAATGACTGAGCCACCCAGGTGTCCCTGAAACCTATCTTTTAAAAACAAACATACCAGATAGACCCTCCACATGTTAGTCACTAGTGGGTCATTTTTGAACACTTTGTTTCTGTTTCAGTTGTGCTGCTAGGTGCTGTGACAGACTTCACTGGAACTCTTCAGAATTGGTTTACTCTCACTTGATAAAGCATGGTCTTCATAGCCACATTTCATCTGGGGCCAATAATCCAGCACCTACAACACTGGGCACACAGCTGTCCTCAGTCTGAATGAACAAGTGAATGAACCCAGCCTCATCTACCCGTCTTATTAACCAGAAAGCTCTAAGTAAACCTGACTCAAAAATTCAAATTGACATTCACTAGATGGAGATTTACCATTTTTGAGACTGTTAAAAGGGATCTAATGTTCCTAAGAAGGCACATCCCTCACTCTTTGATTGATTAAACAAGTGTTTATAAGGTGCCATCTACGAGCAGGTACTATTCTAAGTCTTGGGCTACGGTGGCGAACTAGACAGAAGTGCTCTTGGCTTTCAGCCAAGGGAGACAGAAAATGAGTACATCTATAGTAAAATGGCAAGTAATTATAAATACCAATGGAAAAAACAAAGCAGAAAACAGGAGAGAGAGAGTGAGGGCTGTAATTACAAGAGTCTCTAAGGAGATGGCATTTGAACAGAGGCCCTAGAAGATGAGGGGGCAAGACTTGTGAAATCTGGGAAGAGTTCTTTATGGGGAAACAATGGGATGTGCAAAGGCCCCAATGTAGCTATTATAATTTAAAACACAATCACAATCAGTGTAGACAACTTAATAGTATTTTTGTAGTAAATGAATCCCCTCCCCACCAAAGCATCCACTTTGTGGGAGGGAAATATTTACTCTATGCATAAGCTTTAAGGAGGCATTTACTGTATAAATCTTACTAATCCAATCCTAGGACTGCTATGGTTGCTGTTGAGTAATTTTTCAGTAGGTGTTCTGAACGTGTTTCTTATGCGATAATCTTTCAGTGCCGAGAGTCCTTCAAAACCATATAATGTCTTCAGGATGATTAAAATGTACGCATCATGACGTGTATCCTGCATGACATGATGTTGGAGTGGTTTGTCAGTTTGTGATGCTTCCCTGCTAGAGTGGAAGCTTCTGAGGGGCATGGGCCCCATTTTTACCTTTGTATCCTGCCCAGTCCTCAGTGTGGGGCCTTCCATACCGTAGGTGCTCAATAAATATGCATCTTAAAAGGGCATGAGTATAATAAAACAAACTGTTTAACCCACAACCAAGCTGACTCTGCCCCACTCACAATTTCCCACCCACAAGTATCCACAAGAAGTGCTGTCCCACCTGAACCATGCTTTTGAGAGGATTCCATTTTTTTTTTTTTAAGAGAGAGAGAGGGAGGTAAAGAGGGGGGAGAGGGAGAGGTAAAGGGAGAGGGAAAGAGAGAGAATCTTTTATTTTTTATTTTTTTAACTAACATATAATGTATTATTTGCTTCAGGGGTACAGGTCTGTGAATCATTGGTCTAACACAATTCACACCCATCACCATAGCACATACCCTCCCCAATGTCCATCACCCAGCCCTCCATCCCTCCCCCACAACCCGCCAACAACTTTCAGTTTGTTTCTTGAAATTAAGAGTATCTTACAGTTTGTCTCCCTCTGTGGTCTCTCTCTCTCTCTCTTTTTTTTTTTTTTTTTTTTGTCAGAGAGAGTAAGCACAGGCAGACAGAGTGGCAGGCAGAGGCAGAGGGAGAAGCAGGCTTCCTGTTGAGCAAGGAGCCCGATGTGGGACTCGATCACAGGACACTGGGATCATGACCTGAGCCGAAGGCAGCCACTTAACCAACTGAGCCACCCAGGTGTCCCGTCTGTGGTCTCATCTTGTTTCATTTTTTCCCTCCCTACCCCTATCACCCCCTGCCCTGCCTCTCAAATTTCTCATATCAGAGAGATCATATGATAACTAATACCCTCTAGTTCCATCCATGTTGTTGCAAATGGCAGGATTTTGTGGTTTTTTATGGCTGTATAGTATTCCACTGTGTGTGTGTGTGTGTGTGTGTGTGTGTGTATACATATATATGTATGTGTGTGTGTATGTATAAATACATACATATTACATCTTTTTTATCCATTCATCTGTTGATGGATGTCTAGGTTCTTTCCACAGTTTGGCTATTGTGGACATTGCTGCTATAAACATTCAGATGCACAGGCCCCTTCGGATCACTACATTTGTATCTTTAGGGTAAATACCCAGTACTGCGATTGCTGGGTCTTAGAACAGCTCTATTTTCAACTTTTTGAGGAACCTCCATGCTGTTTTCCAGAGTGGCTGCACCAGCTTGCATTCCCACCAACAGTGTAGGAGGGTTTCCCTTTCTCCACATCCTTGCCAACATCTGTCATTTCCTGACTTGTTAATTTTAGCCATTTTGACTGCTGTGAGGTGGTATCTCATTGTGGTTTTGATTTGTATTTCCCTGATGCCGAGTGATGTTGAGCACTTTTTCATGTGTCTGTTGGCCATCTGGATGTCTTCTTTACAGAAATGTCTGTTCATGTCTTCTGCCCATTTCTTGATTGGATTATTTGTTCTTTGGGTGTTGAGTTTGATAAGTTCTTTATAGATGTTGGATACTAGCCCTTTATCTGATATGTCGTTTGCAAACAGGGAGAGAGAGAATCTTAACCAGGCTCCATGCCCAGTATAGAGCCCAACCAGGGGCTCAATCTCATGAATCTGAGATCATGACCTGAGCCCAAATCAAGTCATATGCTTAACCGAATGAGCCACCAGGTATTCCTAAGAGGATGCAATTTATCCAGAACCAGTTTCTTACTGTGTGTCTTTCCTTGCCACATCATATGTCAGGCAAAGAGAAGAATTTCTCTATCTTCTAGGTTTGGCTTGTTCATTCCTCTTAGACTGTTCTTATTGATAAGTGGTCCATTGGGTTTTGCCTTGTTCACAGCTAAAAATAAAGGAAAAATCTGACCCGACTTGCCAGAATAGTACAATAGCAGAGTTTGACAACCTGAGGGTTGTTTAAAATAATGTGCTTCTGAAATGGTGGGTTGAGTACTCAAATTTGATCAGACAGGCCTCTGTAAATTCTTTTTTTTTTTTTTTTTAAGATTTATTTATTTGACATAGAGAGAGAGATCACAAGTGGGCAGAGAGACAGGCAAAGAGAGAGAGGAGGAAGCAGGCTCCCTGCCAAGCAGAGAGCCCAAAGCGGGGCTCCATCCCAGGACCCTGAGATCATGACCTGAGCCAAAGGCAGAGGCTTAACCCACTGAGCCACCCAGGCGCCCACCCCTGTAATGTCTTTAGGATTTCACATAATTTTACAATTCTGTACATTCCAGGGGTAGTGGCTTTTCGATACCCTTATGAATATACTGGTTATTTTTAGTGATAAAATCCCTCTTAATGTTTTGAGAAATAATTCAAATATTATGTATTTTCTATGAGTATGTAATCCTCTGGGTATTTCATGCCTATTTCATTAATCAAGTTAATAATCCCAGTATGAATAATAGCTATCATTTATTAAATGTGCCAACCACTTTATATATTTCACACTTCATCCTCAAACCAACTTCATGAAGTAGTGTCATCCCCATTTTGCAAATGAGGAGACTGAGGCTCCAAAAAGCTTGGGAGGCTAGGTGGCTCAGTTGGTTGAGTGTTCAACTCTTGTTTTTGACTCATGTCACGATTGCATGGGTTGTGAGATCGAGCCCCGCCGCAGGCTCTATGCACAGTGGGGAGTCTACTTGAAAGACTTTCTCCCTCTGTACCCTCCCCTGCTCTCTCTCTCAAATAAATAAATAAAAATTTTTTTAGACAACTATCATATGATCTCCCTGATATGAGGAAGTGGAGATGCAACATTGGGGAGGTTAAGGGGGTAGGAGAAGAATAGATGAAACAAGATGGGATTGGGAGGGAGACAAACCATAAGTGATTCATAATCTCACAAAACAAACTGAGGGTTGCTGGGGGGAGGGAGGTTGGAGAGGGGGATGGGGTTATGGACATTGGGGAGAGTATGTGTTATGGTGAGTGCTATGAAGTGTGTAAACCTGGCGATTCACAGACCTGTACCCTGGGGATAAAAATATATTATATGTTTCTAAACAATAAAAAATTTAAAAATATCTTTTTAGAAAAATAAAAATAAAAAAGCTTAACAATTTTGGGGGGATTTAAAACTGGTCTACTGGGCTCTGAAGTTCATGGTTTTGTTTTTTTTTTTCCCCCTGGATATTGCAAACACCTCATTCTTTTACTTAGTAAAAAATTTTTTTGGTATGAGAACAATTTGAAGTCTCTCACTCTAATACAGAAATAATTCCCTGAACTTCAACATTTATTCAGCGAGATATTCATTAAGAACCTGCTCTTGTTCACATCCTGTAGTATCTGCTATAAAACAGCATTACTAAGACAGAACACCTCCAAACAAGGATGTGTAAATGTAGCTGGGAGGACAAAGATATATTCAGCTTATGAACTCACAGTTGGGATGAGGGTTACAGTAGAGCTACAAACTCGAGGCTAAAAGACACAGATGAGTAGTTTGGCTGGTTGATGGCGGTTGAGGAAGATTGACTGTTTCATCTATGCCTTGAGGGGTGATGGGTATCCACTGGGCAGAGAAAGTCTGGTGAATATTCTAGCCAACATGACCCTGAGGATGGTGGAGTGGATCAGTATGGGTAGCAGTTTTCAGAGAAGTTGCTGGACTGTAATAATGACTGTGGAGGGTGGTGGTGGGTTGAAATTTGAAACATATCATAAAAAACATGACCTGAGAATCACCCTAAAGTCAATACTTGGCAGTTAGCTTCCCAAACTGCTGGTTTTTCTTCTTTGTCTTTTCTTTCTTTACTGATTATTGGATTTATGTAAGTCTGTAGGGGAAATTTTAGAAAGTACAAACAGGTGTAATCAATCAGAAAAATAAAAAGTCACCCCTGTCTAGTACTTCAAACATAGTATTCTTCACATATTGGAGGTAATTTATAAGTAATAAAACTTTGTAGTAGGCTTTTCTTGCTTTTTTTTTTTTTTTAAGATTTTATTTATTTATTTGACAGAGAGAGATCACAAGTAGGCAGAGAGGCAGGCAGAGAGAGAGAGAGGAGGAAGCAGGCTCCCTGCTGAGCAGAGAGCCCGATGCGGGACTCGATCCCAGGACCCTGAGATCATGACCTGAGCCGAAGGCAGTGGCTTAACCCACTGAGCCACCCAGGCGCCCCTAGGCTTTTCTTGCTTAATGACGCTCCATATTTGCATCACAATACCATCATAAAAAGTAGTTTTGTCTTTGTTGCCTGCCCATCCTTTGTCCCTGTCTTTGGGGTTACCTTGGACTCCAGAACCTTCAGAGAAACAATTAGGCCTCACCAGTTCCCAGCCCATGGGACACTTTTTTTTTTTTTTTTTAAGTCCAGTGGCCTTATCTGGTTGAACTATGTACAGATACCTGACCCAAGTTGGGCCAGTTATACCTTCTCAGAAGTTTAAAATAGAGCCACTGAAAGACTGAGTCATTACAATGGTGCTAGGTTCTGGAGCCAGATTTGGCATCAAGTCCAGTTAAAGACACATGAGACTAAAGTTGTAGAAGAAAAGTGGTCCTGGTTTCCTTAAGAGATAGAGAAAGAGAGAGGTGGAGTAGAGGAGGTGTGCAGAGGGCCAGAGAAAAGAGACCAGGTGGACCAGAGAGAGATAAGGATGAAGAGGGGAGCTGCCAAAGCATCTTCCAGTTCCCATGAATCCACCTGTACTTCCTGTACTTCATTTCAGTTACATTCTTCACCAGTTTTTCACAGGAAGTCATTGGAATAGATATCCATTCCTTTCAACAAAAATCATTCTTACTTATAGCAATTTCTTTATCTTTTGTTTAAGCCTTAAGATTTTTTTCCCCAAATTTTGCTTTTGGTGTTTTTAAAAAATATATATGCTTTGCCATATTTGATAGTTATGTCTTTGGTCTTTTTCTTGGTCATTACTTACATTGCCTTTGCACTTAAATATTCCCCCCCTAATCAGAGACTAGGTAAAAATTCACCCCTAATTTTTTTTATAGATTTGAAAAAAAAATGATATTGCCTTTTTTTAAATCTAAACCATATGGAATTTATTTTTCTGTATGTGTGAGACAAGGCTCTAACTGAATTATCTTTTAAAATGCAAATAGCTAATTCGTTGTTGCAGAATCATCCTCTCTTTTCCCACTGATTTGTGATATCTCCTTGATCATATGTTAAGTGTGTATATATAGAAAATTCACTTGGGTCTCTTACTAGGTTATCTATCTACTCAAAAGAAAATATTTTTAAAAAATAAAGCAAACACTTCTAGTCTGTGGTCCGTAATGATCCCTGGAGAGATTGACTGGATTCAGAGGAGAATGGTGCTATGTTAGAGAATTTAGGTTTGCACGTCATTTGATGCCTATGACTTTACTCTCTGTACTCTGAAAGACAGGTTGATATTTATGTTGGAATGCTTCCCTCTTCTTTCTGAGGCAGCTTGGGTAATCCTGACAATTCTGGTAGTTTTTGAAGACTTGATATAGGTTTTCTATTACAGAATTTCAAGTTACAATGTTGTGTTTTATTTTAGAAAACATAAAACTATCCAGAGTTTAAAAATGTGATAGATTGGAGCTCCTGGCAAGAGATGACAAGCACATTCTGTCATTTTCTCTTTTTGTTTCTGTAGTGAATATGTTAATTGGTTAGGGTCTCCCTTACCACTGAACTTGGATACAACATCAGAATCTTTCTTAACATAGTACTCCAAGCAACTACTATTACCAGTTAGTATTAACGGGTAAAATGTAATTTATTTTCAGATAAATTCTAGCAAGGGATATAAATTCCTAAGTTAAAGGTAAAATAGAGGAAAAACCCTCAACAAAGTGGATTTAGAGGGAACATACCTCAAAATAATAAATGCTATATATGAAAAACCCACAGCTAATATCATATTCAAAGGTGAAAAACTGAAAGCTTTCCCCCTAATATCAAGAATAAGACAAGGATTGACCACTCTCACCAGTTTCATTCAACACAGTATTGGAAGTCCTAGCCATAGTAATCAGACAAGAAAAAGGAAGGAAAGAGGGAAGGAAAGAAGGAAGGAAGGGAGGGAAATAAAAATACATCCATAGTTGTAAGGAAGAAGTAAAACTTTCACTATTTGCAGCAGATGGCATGATTTGATAACAGAAGTAGAAAATCTTAAACACTGCACAAAACACTCTCAGAACTGATAAATTCAATAAAGTTGCAGGATATAAAATTAATATACAAATATCCTTTGTGTAGTCCTATACACTAATAATAAAGTAGCAGAAAGAAAAATTAAGAAAACAATCCTATTCACAATTCTATCAAAAATAACAAAGTACCCAGGAATAAACTTGATCAAGGAAGTGAAAGACCTATATTCTGAAACTATAAAACATGGATGAAAGAAATTGAAGACAACACAAAGAAATGGGAGGATATTCCATGTTCATGGATTGGAAGAACAAATATTGTTAAAATATCTATACTGCCCAAAGCAATCTACACATTTGATTTAATCCCTATGAAAATACCAACAGCATTTTTCACAGAACTAGAACAAATAATCCTACAATTTTTATGGAACCACAAAGACTCTGAATAGTGAAAGCAACCTTGAAAAAGAAGAACAAAACCAAAAATATCACAATCCCAGATACCAAGATATACTACAAAGCTGTAGTAATCAAAAAAGTATGGTACAGCATAAAAATGGACACATCAATAAATGGAAGAGAGTAGAGAGCCCAGAAATAAATCCATGATTATATGGTCAATTAATCTTTGACAAAGGAGGCAAGAATATGCAATGGGAAAAAGACATTCTCTTCAACAAACGATGTTGGAAAAACTGGACAGATACATGCAAAAGAATAAAACCAGACAACTTGTCTTACACCATACATAAAAATAAACTTGAAATGGGTTAGAGAGTTAATGTGAGACCTGAAACCATAAAAATCCTAGAAGAGATCATAGGCAGTAATTTCTCTGATATTGGCCATAATAGCATCTTTCTAGATGTATCTTCTGAGGCAAGGGAAGCAAAAGCAAAGACAAACTATTGGAACTACATCAAAATAAAAAGCATCTGCGCAGCAAAGAAAACAGTCAACGGACCTAAAAGACAACCTACTGAATGGGAGAAGATAGACACAAATGACATATCTGATGAAGCATTAGTATTCAAAATAAAAAAAAAGAGCTTACAGAACTCAATACACACAAAAAAATAGAACAATTAAAATATGAGCAGAAGACATGAACAGACATTTCTCCAAAGAAGACATACAGATGGCCAATATCATTAATCATCAGGGAAATATAAATCAAAATCACCATGAGATGTCACCTCACACCTCTCAGAAAGGCTAAAACCAACAACACAGGAAGCAATAAGTGTTGGTGAGGACATGGAGAAAAGGGAACCCTCGTGCACTGTTGGTGGAAATGCAGACTGGGGCAGCCACTTGGAGAACAGTGTGGAGGTTCCTAAAAAAAGCAGAATTGCCATGTGACCCAGTAATTCCATTATTGGATATTTACCCAAAGAATACAAAAACACTAATTTTCAGGGACACATGCACCCTTATGTTTATTGCAGCATTCTTTACAATAGGCAAACATGGAAGCAGCCCAAGTGCCCATTGATAGATGAAAGGATAAGAAAGAAGTGGTATATATGCATATATACAATGGATTATTACTCAGACATACAAAAGAATGAAACTTGCTATTCACAAACAACATGATGGATCCAGAGAATACAGTGCTAAGCAAAATAAGTCCATCAGAAAAAGACAAGTATCATATGATTTCACTCAACTGTGGAATTTAAGAAACAAAGAAAAAAGAGACAAACCAAGAAACAGACTCTTAACTATAAAGAACAAACTGATGTTTATCAGAGGCGAGGTAGGCAGGGAGGATGGATGAAGTAGGTGATGGGGATTAAAACTTACCATGATGAGTAATGTACAGAATTGTGGAACCACTATATTGTACACCTGAAACTAATACAACATTGTATGTTAACTACACTGGAATTTTTTTAAAAAAGGTAAAGTAGAGGAGCTATATTATAGAAATGGCTGGAATAGATTTAGGGAAGCACTCCTAAACTTTTTTTTACTGCAAACCATACTAATTAAAACATTTTGCATTTCCCAATTTAGCCATATAAACAGGAGTACAGTTGGACAAAAATTGATGGATTTTTTGGAAAAGGTACTTTAAACTAACTCTGCAATATTGGAATGAATAGGTTAGTCTTTTAAAAATTCTTTTTGGATATTCTAAGATTGGTATAATTGGACAGAATGATTTCTGTTCCAGTCTCTTTGTGATTAATCTGAAGGGGAAAATCCAAATTTTTATTGGATTGAACTCAAACTTGGACTTAGGTACCCTGTCAAAGCTTAGAATAAACCTCAGTAAAAATTTGCTAATATAGAGAAAAAAAAATTCTACAGTCATCGGTTTTTAGCTCAGACAATATTCATTTGGGTTGTGATAGATTGATAGGTTTAAGGACTATCATCTCCCCATATGCCTCATCATTATTTAGTTGATTAAAAAAAAAAACAGTTCTGGACTGGACTCTTAATATTGCAAGCTGTGTGACCTTACCGAGCTTACTTAAACTTGCTAATTTGAAACCCTACAATAGTTTTGTATTACTTAAAAGTCTATGTGCTTAAAAAAAACTATCAAACTTGAATATCTCTTCATTTAAGAAGTTTTGATCATACAGCTGGAGTTCGCATTTGCTCTTCTTTCAGTATTTTATCCTGTGTTAAACTAAATAAGATGAAGTGATGCTAAGAAGTGTTAAACCAAGCAAAGTGAAATAATGCTAGGAGTATGTTAAACCAAGCAAGGTCAAGTGAAGGTAGGAGTGTGCTTAGAGGCTTTATAAGGGTGGAGAGTGGAGAAAAAATATGGTGACCTTGCATCTTCCAAAGCAGATTGCACAGCATTACCTTTTATCCTCTGATGATTTAGCATTTGGATTTGGCATTTTAAAGTAGGCAGAAGGGATAGTTCTAGGGTTTAATAATCATTGTTTCCATCTTTGTCATTAGGGTCCAGAAGTTTCTAAGATTGCAAGTGCTCGGAAGTGTAATCAGTATCCTCTGCTAGGGCTCAGAGTTGGAATGTCTTGTCAGGATTTCAGTTCTGGCAGCTTCTTCTTTTCTGGTAGTTCCAAAATGAGAAATCCCTGGATTTAATCAGGACACCTTACTGAAGAGACCTAGCGAGAGATTGATGATGCTCAGTGGTAAGATAAGATGACATTCACAGAAAATGGGTGATTCTGGCAGGAAAAACAAGCAGGCAGTTGGAGAGGGTTCTGAATTATCTGCTTTTACAGTGCACAAGGTTATACGTGCCAGACTTGGAGAGTGCTGGTAAGGTGGCTACTGACCTTAGAGTTGAAGACCATGGGAATGTAATCATCTTTTTTTGAAGAATGTATTTATTTATTTGACAGAGAGAAATACAGCAAGAGGGAAGACAAGCAGGGGGAGTAGGAAAGGGAGAAGCAGGCTCCCTGCTGAGTAAGGAGCCCAATTCTGGGCTTAATCCCAGAACCCCAGGATCATGACTTGAGCCAAAGGCAGATGCTTAATGACTGAGCCACCCAGGCACCCCAAAGATCATGGAAATTTTACCTGCTGTCAGGCTTTAATCACTGTATGGAAAGCATTGTCTCAGTGGTTAAGAATTAGAAAGCTGAAAAGGTAGAAAACTTGGAATGTTATAAGTCAGCCTACTAATGACAATCTTAAAAGTACATGCTTATGGAAATACAATTTCAATCAAAGGTAAGAATGCCAAGTGAAAAGGGCATCTTTTTCCATGAGGCATAGCCCTATTCCCAAGAGGTTACCATCCACAATATTTTCTGTTTTTAGCTCTTCCAATGGTTATCACTAGAGCTCTAGATATCAGTTTTATAAAACCTTAAGTCTATTTTTTAGCTTATCAGTTCCTCTTGTAACTCTTTACTGTAAAAAAAAAAAAAAGAAAAGAAAAGAAAAGAAAAAAAGGTGTATTTCAGCTTACATCTACCAGCCCTCTTCCTTTTCCCTTGTATCTTCATGCTTTTGGATTTTTTCCTTTGTTTGTTTTGTTTTGTTTTTGCTTTTGGTGCTCCTATTGGTTATACTTAAATCATAGATTTGGCTTTTATTCTTATTCCATCAATCTCAGACTTACAGGGTAACACCATGGTACAAAGTATGTTAGAGTTGATGACCTCTATACTTTCTCCCATCTCTCTTCCTCAACTGCTCTACTGCTGGTCAATTCACCATCACTTTCACATCACTAAGGTTAAAACATTTGCATTTTAAATAGTAACTTTATCTAAGTCGTCCATGCTTTTGCCTATATATTAATTCTGAAAACCAAAGAGAAATGAACATCATTGATAATATTATGATGTTGCTTAATATCAACTACAGAACCAGAGTGTGACTGTAGCGATGTAATTTATGTTCTTAAATCAAGTCTGCTTAGAGTAGAATATTTCAAATTCCAAGTTCAAGATTTTCTATTCTTAGACTCCATAAATGTATTATAATCATGCCTCATATTTTTGCCATGAATTTTTGTACAGCATTTTATTCTTCCTGGAATTTCTAGTTTCCTTTCATTTTTCTTGTCAACATCAGAAACAAACTTTCTTCATTATTCACTACCCAAAAGTCAACCCACAGATTCTTCAATCAGCTGCATTCATGTCTGCTCGATCCAGGGCTCATTTTGTGAAATAACAGCTCTCACCTTTGTTGTGGCTTCTCCTGTGCCTTCTCTTGTACTTGGTGCCTTTCTCTCTTTTCTTTTTTACCTGTTAGTTTAATCTCATATGCTATTCATTTTCAAGAAATTTGTTTTTAACCTTTTGCCCACTTATGTTCCAGTCTTCACTTCCTAGAACTCTTTTGACTTTTATTTATTTATTTTTTAGTATCTTCAATGTCATTTCAATGGGTTCGAGAAATAAATGGAGGTAAAAATATTTTCCAGGTCCAATGTATTATATTGGAGGTCCCTAATTCTTGATTTACTGGCAGACATTGATAACAGAAGAAAAAATAAACATCTAAAATTTAAAGATTTCTCCCAGAACATAACTTGTGAAGCATTTACTGCAATATGCATGAAAGTTATGTTTATTTTTTGTTTTGTTTTGTTTTAAAGATTTTTATTTATTTGACTGACAGAGATCCAAGTAGGCAGAGAGGCAGGCAGAGAGAGAGGAGGAAGCGGGCTCTCTGCCGAGCAGAGAGCCCGATGCCGGGGCTCTATCCCAGGACCCTGAGATCATGACCTGAGCCGAAGGCAGAGGCTTTAACACACTGAGCCACCCAGGCGCCCCTGAAAGTTATGTTTTAATACTGGAGTACTCTTTCCATTTATTTGATCTCATAACCTGCTTAGAATTAAGACATCACTTGAAATTAATGGAGCTACAAAAACTGCTGGTGTCACATTGCCCCAATGCAAATCTGATCATCCTAAGTCCTAGGGATGGGCCATCATTTTATCAATAAAAGAGATTCAATGACTATGACTCCAGAGTTGTCTGGGGACAGAATACAGTTCCTGATAGAGACTTTAAATACAACATGTGAGTTTATTGGATTTTGGAAATCACCAGATAGGGCCAAGGAGTTTAGGTCTTTACTGGAAAAGGAGCATGCATTGCTGCTGGCAGTTTCTAAAAGGAGTTTCAAACTTGCTGAGATGGTTGTTTCCTCCACTCTCAAGTATAGAAATTGCCTCCTAAAAGAGATAATGTGGGAATCATTTTGTAATGTTAGACTCCAGAAGGAGAGGAAGTTGACTAAAATGATGCCTTGGGAAGTCTGGAGACAAAGTTTGTGTGTGGCAGCCAAGCAGGGAAATAGAAGTGATGGGCTCTAAGGCCCACTGGATTAAGAATATTCTTTATGTGTTCTTGGAATGGCTCTTTTATTTGTCCATTTTGAAGTTGCTTTGTGGTGCTGGGAAAAAGCTGAAAGAGCTATTTATGATACTTATGCACTGGCCAGTGATGTTTCCAGAAGTCAGTGGTAGTAGAAACTAAGGGAGATTTTGGAGTAAAGACCATTGATGTTGTTGAAGTGCATCCTCCTAACATGGCTCTCTCAGCTTGCCTAGGTACAGAGAGCTGAATCCCTAGCTCTACAGAGAGAAATTCTTTTCATGCCCTGGAAGGTGTCTGAGGAGTATTTGGTTAGTAGGTGGGGACAATGAGAGGACTGAGGGTGAATAGCATCAAGAGACTCTGATATGGTAAAAAGTCAGAGTAATATGTGGTATTTATAAAATGTGAAAATAATAATATGTGAATTTATAAAAACTCTAAATCAGAGAAATAAGACATGAGTACCTGAGTTCTAACTAGACGTAAAACATTGCTACTAAAATCCTCTGTTTGTGAAGAAGTAACTCCCCAACTCCTACCAATTAGAAGTTTGTTTGAATCAGTACACTGCTAGTTAGGTGTTACCAACAGTCTCATCCTTTTAAGTAAAGTTTTTGTCTAACATAAACAAAAGTCTTTGTTAAATTTTTGCAAAGTGAGCACACCCTGTACCTACTACTCAAATCAAGAAACAGTGTAATTATAAGTGGAATTATTTTTTTAAATTTCTCTTTCTGGTAATTCATTATTAATAGGGTATAGAAATGCTACAGATTTTTGTGTATTGATTTCATATCCTTCAGCTTTACCAATATTGTTTTTTAGTTTTAACAATTTTTGTTGGAGTCTTTAGGGCTTTAGTATCATGTCATCTGCAAATAGTAAGTGTCTCTTCTTTTGCGGTTTGGATACCTTTCTTTCTTTTTCTTGCCTAATTGCTCTAGCGAGGACTTCCAGAACTATGTTGAATAAAAGTGGCAAGGGTATTGGCATAAAAACAGACAGATAGTCAGTGGAACAGAGTAGAGAGCCCAGAAATAAACTCATGCATGTATGATCAATTAATTTTTGATAAAGGAGGCTCAAATAAATTATGGAAAAGAATTATCTCCTCCATAAATGATGCTGAGAAAAATGGACATTCAAATGCAAAAGAATAAAACTCTACCTCCATCTTACATCATATACGAAAGTCAACCCCAAATGGATTAAAGATTTCAACACAAGATCTGAAATCATAAAACTATAAGGAAATATAATGGATAAGCTCTTTGACATTGGTCTTGGCAATGCTTTTTTGGATTTGATACCAAAAGCAAAGGGCAACAAAAGCAACAAATAAGTGAGGTTACATCAAAACTTAAAAGCCTCAGCACAGCAAAGGAAACCACCAACAAAATGAAATGGGATAAAATAATTTGCAAACCCATCTGAAAAAGGGTTAGTATCTAAGATATACAAAGAACTCAATAATTCAATAGAAAAATGCCCAAATAACCCAATTTTTTAAAAAATGGGCAAAGGAATTTACTAGACATTTTTTCCAGAGAACACCTACAAATGGCAAATAGGTGTTCAACATCACTAATTATCAGGGAAATGCAAATTAAAACTACAGTGACATGTCCATCTCACATCTATTGGAATATCTGTTACCAAAAAGCAAAGAGATAACAAATGCTGGTGAGGATTGGTAGAAGGAAGGGAATATTTGTGCACTGTTGGTAAGAATGTAAATTGGTGCAGCCACTTCGGAAAACAGTATGGAGTTTCCTCAAGAAATAAGAGATACAACTACCTTAGGATCCAACAGTCCCAATTCTGGCTCAGTGTCCACAGTAAATGCCATCACTTTCTCGAAGAGATATCTGTACTGCCATATTCACTGTAGCATTGTTCCCAATAGCCAAGGGATAGAAACAACGTAAGTGTCCGTCAGCGAATACGGGGATAAAGAAAATATGGTATATACACACAATGGCATCTCAGCCAGCCTTTTAAAAAAAAAAAAAAAAAAAAAGGAAGGCAATCCTGTCATTTGCAACAATATGGATGAACTTCCGGGGCATTATGCTAAGTGAAATAAGCCAGATCGATCCGGCTTGTTTAAAGACAAATACTGCTTTACATATGGACTTTTAAAAGAAAAAACAAGTCAGATTCATAGAAACAGTAGAATGGTGATTGTCTGAGGCTGGGAGGTATGGGGAAATAGGGAGAGGTTGGTTAAAGGATACAAACTTTCAGTTAGAAGATGAGTAACGTCTGCTGATCTCATGTATAACATGGTGGCTATAGAAGATAACACTGTATCGTATAATTGAAATTTGCTGAGAGTAGAACTTCAGTCTTCTCACAAAAAAGGGTAAATATCTGAGGTGACACATGTTGAGAATCCTTTTGTGATGTATATGCATCCAGCCATCATGTTGTTTAAATATATTTATATTTTGTGATTACACCTCAGTAAAGCTGAGGTATAAAAAGGTGATAAAAGAAAGAATATTTGGGGCTGGAACTAAAACATTGACTTCTTAAACTGTGATTGAGTCCTGGTATATAATTTCCATTATTGGATAAGATGGCACCGTAAGGTGAAGACAGGGATGTTCTAGAAAAGATCACATCAGTTGGTGATCTGCGGGATTATGTTTGCTTTCCGTTCGAATGTTTTACAATCTGAAGTTTAAACCATACCGGAGTTTCATCTGATTATCTAAGAAACACTTACTGACTACCCAGCATTGTTCAGAGCTGGGCATTGTGGGCAATAAAAAGACAAATCAAACATATTCTCTCTCTCTCACGTAGAACAGCAAGAGAGCTCTAGCACTGAAACTATTACAAAACATAAAGCGGAAAGTAGTAGGTATCATACGAAAGCTATAGGCAGGTGAGATTTTTCTATATAATCTGAATCCTTTTTCTTTTTATTGGGGAAGTATAAAATTGGTGAACTTGAATGAGTGAGAAGAAAAATTGGGTTTGGGTCAGAAGGTCTGAGTTCTGTCCTGCTTTTTACATTTCCTGTGTGGCTTAGAGCTGGCTACTTAACCTTTTCCACCCAGATTTTACCATCTCTGAAGTGAGGACAATAGTGCTTTTCCTGCATATAGCACAGATGGCTCATAAGAGACAATAGCGATAGTTTTTTATAAACACCTTATGTAGAGTAGGCTTTTATTTTTTCTAGAGAACAGTCAAATATTTGTTTTTTAAAAGAAGAGATTAATTTATACTCTTCTAATTCCAGTGAGGCACAGAGTATGCATTTTGCTAATTTAACAGAGACGATCAAATTGCCTTTCAAATTGGTTATCCCAGTTTACACAGATACATACACCCACACACACACCAGCCCTGTTTTCCCTCATATATGTCAGTGTTGGAACTGCTTTTCTTTCTGTCTTTTTAACAGTTGTGTCTCATGAACATCTCTTGCACAGAAGAAGATTAGGCAGAATTCTTGATTTATGACACATTTTTATTATTGATCCCGTATTTTCTACTTTATTTATTTTTAAATGGTTTAATAATACAATAAGCATTGGTGAAGTAACTACCCAAAACATATGGCATGACCTTGAAAAATAACTATTACCAGAGGCCAGTCTTAGGAAGAGTTTCATGGATGCAATTTAATTATTTTAGGTAACACACATAAGATAGCAAAGACCTCTTTGTGGTGCCCCCATCAAATGTCACTCTTTTACTGGCTTGGTGAGAGCCAGTGATTTTGGCTATGACACCAACTGCTTTTTTTTTTTTTTTTTTAAGACTTTATTTATTTGACAGAGATCACAAGTAGGCAGAGAGAGATGGGGAAGCAGGCTCCCTGCTGAGCAGAGACCCCCCCACCCCCAATGTGGGGCTTGATCCCAGGATCCTGGGATCATGACCTGAGCCGGAAGCAGAGGCTTTAACCCACGGAACCACCCAGGTGCCAGGTTATCCTTGCTCCTCTCCCGTTCTTTCCCAGTGCCCAGTGTTTGCAGAATGTAGCTGCTACTTTAGATTGTAAGTGGGCTAAGGCAGGAGAAGCCCCTGAGCCCGTGATTCTCAGCCCTGATTGCCCCTTAGAATCACCTGGGGAACTTCAAAGATAGGCTGATGGCCACCCCCATCCCAGAGATCCCAATTGATCCGTCTGGGGTGACCCAGATTTTGTTAACAAAATCTCCTTTGGTGATTCTAATGCACAGACGGTGCCGAGAGGCACCACCACTTAGAGAATGCTGGTTCTCCAAGATTGGAGGGCACTAGAATCACACAGAGAACATCAGGAAATGCGGGCTCTGGGTCCTCACTCCCAGAGGTGCCGAACCCAGACACGTGGAGCCCACACATTAACTTTCAAATAATTAAATTTATTTAATTTAAATAATTAAATAATTCTGATCGGGCGACCACACTTTGAGAAACACTGTTTTAAACAGTGTCTTAGAAAGAGCTAAGATCAATGTGCTAGCAGCTGTTTTGTGACCATTTCACTAGGTGGATTAGAGGTCAGTGGAGAGTCGCACTTTTTCCTACCTGGAAATTAATATTTTTAATGGATGCATTCAAAACAGTTTCTCTAACATCTCTCTGTTCAAGACACTGTGTTGGGGCAGCAGGGGGTACAAAGAGTGAGTCAAACATAGATGCTATTCACTAAGAACCTACTGGAAGATGGGATTGAATAGAAAACTCTAATTCATAGCTTGCACACGGGTTTACTTTTAAAGTTGGTTATAAGGGTAAGGTGAAAATCGTAACTAGTCAAATCACTAAGGAAGGCAACACTTTGGAGGCCAACTGTTGTCTTCAAAACAGGTAGCATGGGACATTCTCCAAATGTGGGACAGACTGCTGCTTTGTTGTGGGGGCATGTGGCTGGCTTGCAGTTAGGGATAGCATCTGAAGAAGTAAGTCTTTAAATACTGAAATCTTATTCAGTGCACATGGCAGATCCAAGGCTTCCTGCGGAGGCTCACTTGGTCATGTGTTCTTTGGGTGGGATCCGGAGGGAGGTGGTGTGGGTAGGCGTGTGGCTTGCACTATTTAAACAGGATTTCCTTCTCACGCTGTCACTCTCTTCATCTTTGATTTGTTTATCTAAAATTTTCAAGGTCAGTGGGTGCCCGATATTTCGAGACCCTTTTCTACAACATGAAAGACAATTAAGGTGTCAAGATGAACACAGGCAGCCTAGCATCGAACACCAGAAATGTTAGGGAACTTCAAAAATAACTGTGCAGAAACTGCCAAAAAGAGAAAATTTACCAGACTTTAATAATTTTTCTTTGCCAATGTAGCATTGTGTGTAAATGCTACTAAAAAAAAAAATGTCTATGAGGAATAAGATAAAATCCAAGAGTAAGGTTGTTTGGGCAGATTAACTGTAGTCAAAAAAGACACCAAGAGATTGGCAAAATGTACAGAAAGAATAAGACATTAATGTATAAATGAAAGATAAATGTGTTTCTCTCCAAGGGCTCTGAATCGACAAACCAAACATAGAATTGTGTTTCACCGTAGCCTTGTTTAGACCTTCGTGGATATCCTGCTGCCGAGCCAGACCCACAGAGACCATCCAGCTATGGCCAAACAGGCATTTCAGGGCTGATCAGCTTTAAGCCTCAGTACCCCGGGGACACAGCAGCCGCTGGCGGGGCTTCTAACCACAAAAAGTCCCTTTGCTATTTTCATATCCTTTGTACTTCAGGGGGCCTTTAACTGTAGGCACGAACTGCATCCATCCGGATGGAAGAGTCGTTTCAGGAACACTTGGTAAAGCTAAATCGATTGGTCCTTCGAGGATAGCAGTTCCACAGATGGAAACAGTCTCCACAGACTCACGTACCTGTACAGTTCCACCTGAGACTGACAGCAAGTAAGTGTTCGAGAGAAAGCGGGTCCTGACTTCAAGAAAGCAGAAGAAGCTTATTTCCTTGCATACCTTGTTGGCTTACTTTGGGGCTTCAGTCGTTTAATGTTAACTTTTGGTGACTTGGAGGCTGGCAGCCATCCCCCCGCCCCCCCCCCCAATATTTCAGCACCTGGGATGAGAGGAAGAACAGAGACTCACAGACCATATGTCTACACACATGAAGGTTCTAAATCAAGCTAACATACTGCTAAATAAAATATGTTCTTTCTTTCTACTACGTACCTTCATAATGAGAAATAAAAACCATGTGGGTAAAGCCATGTTTTTTTATATGATAGAATGTTGGCAAATGTTAAGAATGACTAAATTTAGTTATTATTGTGCATGCTTTGGTGTTATGGTATGGGCTGATGATGTTTGGCTAAGTAATAAAATATATGCATGTTTTATCAATTGTTATATATTTATTCTGTAGGAGACTCATTTTAGCAAAATCACTACTTATATTGTTATACCTAATATTTTTGATCATTTAAGTGCTATCTATAGAAATGAACTAAAGGATTAAAAACAAAATATATTTGTACTCTAAAGTGTACAGTTGATTATATTTTATCAAAAATATACATTATGGGGCAGCTGGGTGGCTCAGTGGGTTAAAGCCTTTGCCTTCAGCTCAGGTCATGATCCCAGGGTCCTCAGATCGAGCCCTGCATTAGGCTCTCTGTTAAGCAGGAAGCCTGCTTCCTCCTCTCTCTTTCTCTGCCTGCCTCTCTGCCTACTTGTGATCCCTCGCTCTGTCAAATAAATAAATAAATAAAATCTAAAAAAAAAAAAAAATATATATATATATATATATATATATACACATACATTAGAGTAAGTGTAGAAATAAAAACATCAAATTCATGTATCATGTTTTAAAAGTTACATTTATCTTAAAATATTCAAGATTTAATGACAGCTAAAAATACAAATTGTAATTTATGAATATAACAATTTTTAAGTAAAAGTGGTATTTAAAATTTAAATTCTGAGCATTTTTATAAACATAAAACTATTCACAGTTCCAATGTTGAGAGTTCATCTGGTTCCCAATATAAAGAATTTTTATTATTCTTCACACATATTATGTTCAGATCTACATGAAGACAAATATAAGAGTAACATCAGTTGTTTGATGTGGTGAACTTCCGCCTGCAGCTACCGCAGATACAGAGCTCATTGTGAGTGTCTGCAGAACCTTAAGGTGGTACTTGAAGAGAAGTAACTTATAGTTTTGTGAAAAACTACCATATTTATTCTATCTGTGAGGGAAGGTTTGATAAGAGAATTAATTTGTCCTTTCTCTTGCCTAAGTGCTTTTGCTACTCATATTCTATTCTCCTCTTAAGCAGTGTCCATTTGGACCTCAGCAGTGTCACTGTCCATAAACTTTCACAGCATTTGGACACAGTTGCCTTTTGTTTTGATGATATAAGACAAAAAGATATAGGGAAGCCTAAGTGGTATTAGTTCCCAGACAGAAAGTTTAGGGTCTAGGTGGGTACTCGGCCAGTACTGAGGGTCAAATCCTGAGTTGTGACAGAGATGCTCATGTGTTTCTTTCTTTCTTATTTATTTATTTATTTATCTGCGAGGGAGAGGGAGAGAGAACCCTAAGCAGACTCCATGAGGAGCCTAGAGCTGGACGTGGAGCTCATCTCATGACCCTGAATTCATGACCTGAGCCAAAATCAAGAGTCGGTCGCCTAAACAACTGAGCCCCCCAGGTGTCCCAGCCCTCCTATGTTTCTAACACAGCGTGTGTGTTTGTGTGTGAAATAGCATAGTTGGTGAGTTCCCTGAGAGCAGGGATTCTATTTCCTTCATTTTTATAACCACAGTACTAAGCTCCTTGCCTGACGTTTAGTATATGCTCAGTGAACATCTGGTGAGTTGATGGATAAATCACTGCCCGATGGAAGAAAGCTTCAGGAAGAGTTGCTGCCTTTTTTCTGAAGCTATGTGCTGTTCCCATTTTGGTGTATTTCAGTCAGGGACAGAGATTCGAACCAGGGTGGACCCAAAGACTATTCTGGATGTCAACTACTGCACAAGATCTGGCCCAGCGGCAGCCTATCTTGTCCTACATATAAACCTGAAACTGTCCTGGAGGGCCTCCTTGTATCTCCTGAGCTGCAAATTCTGTCACATCCCATCATTTCTTCTCTTGTTGCTTGTACTAAGGCAGCTTTTTGGCCGTGTTTATGTCTCTGGGAAGGAAAAAGAAATAGAGCAGCTTGTGGAGGTTGTCTCCCTCTCTCTGAATCCAGCTCAACTGCCGGGGAGCTTCCGCAAGCCCCTTCACGAGCTTTGGAAGAAACAGGCCCTCAGCAAACTGGATCCGGGTTGTGGAATGAAAAACCAAGCCCTGGGCAGGACGCAGGGAAACTTGGATTCTATTCTTTCTCTGCTATTCACTGGCCTTAATTTACTTCTTGGGAGTCTCGGATGGGTTCCTCATCTATGAAATGATAAAGGGATTTGTTCTAGATATTCAAGACCACACTTGTTCAAACATTATGTGATTTTATTTTAATAGTGTAATTGGGCAAAATGTTTTTTAGGCTTTGCATATAATGATGAACTATGGCAAGGACCTTAGGGGACCACTAGGTAGGCAGACAGCAGGTTGAACAGATACTTCCACTATCTCATGGGCTATGACTAAAAGGTATTTGTTCAGTGACTCCTTAAGATCGAAGAAAATCTACTCAAAAACCGTTTTTTCATTGCCACCCATGTGAGGTGTTGAGGCTTCAAAGATGAGGAAGCCTGAGCTCCTGCTCTCCAGAAATGTGCAAACAAATGATTTTGGTAGAATGCAACCATTGGTGTTACTGAGAGATTTTCAGAGCGGAAGAGTGAGGCACAAAGAACAAAGGGGCTCCTGCTAAAGACAAGGGGGAAGCATCAGGGCAGGCATCCAGGTAAAGAGATCCTGGAGGGCATTATTTGGAGATTTTCATCTCTAAGTTTCCTAGGAGTACAGGAGTGATTTGAGCAATAGATTTTGATCAGTCTATTCTTTTCAGCAAACCGCTATGATATCAGTGATTGCAAGTACTACAGTGGCCGAGCCGGTGAGCATTGGACTTTGCTGTGGGCATTTGATGCATGAGCTTTCCTATGGCAGCGGATGCTTCATTTCAGATTGTGCATGTTTTCCTGCAGTGGGTCTCGGGGGGAGGGGGCTCATATTGTGGAGCAGACCCTTAGAGATGGATTTACGGACACATGGCTCAAGCTCTGAGATTTCTTTTCTCGTTAGCAGTGGCGGGAATGGCCAGGGTAGAGGAAGGAAGAGGCCAGAGATGCTTGGTATGCAAATGATTTCATAGTCGTAAACTCAGGGCTCTGAGAGAAAAAAAATTCTCATCTTGGCTTCTGAAGCATTTCAGCCAAGGACCTTAGTACCGAGTCTGCATATAGTGAGTTCTCAAAAAACATTCTCTGTGTCAGTTGTCACTACACACCTACTATGTAGCAAGAACTGTTGTAAGCATTTAATAAATATTTGCGGCATAAATTAATTTCACTTAACTCATAAAATGCCAAAGGACAACCAAATAACTTATATGAACTTTCGTTGCCATGAAAGAGAAATGAAATATTGATTAACCTCTAACCACACATTATATAAATGCATCCCTCCCTGAATGCCATCCAAGGGAACAATAAGTTTTGTCTTTGGAAAATGTTTACTTGTTAAGTAAAATGGGAAATGAAGAGATTTGTTTGGCGTTGTATCTCTACTGGGTACTCTGCTAGTGGTCTTTCTCTGATGGTTTTTCTCTTATACGAAACACATTTATTTGAGGTCACCTAGGCAATACCTAGAGACCAAAAATTAACATTCTAAATAAATCAAAGGTAACAGAACTTCCTCTTGATATTTATGCTCGTGGGGGATGGGGTATAAACCAGGTATTCATTTGTATTATTTCAGGACTCTAAGGGGGTGAAAACAAACATGAACATTTTTTTATTGTTTTTGGAAGATGGAGAAAGAAAAAAGAAGAAATAAAGAGCTCTGATGCATTGTTCATTTCTTAATCTTTTATTCTAAGGATGTAGTGCTCTTAATAAATGACATTTGCAAACTATGGTTTTTCTTATGAATACTTTTTTTTGGTTACAGGAGAATAAAACATTCCTCAGCCCTAGTCTTTAGCCATCTAATGTACAATTGGCATTTGGAAATCATGCCCGGAAAGACAGATCCTTTTGTTGTGTCAGAGAACATTGTCTCCTCAGACATCACCCAGACCAAAATATCACAATTGTGTGTCCAACATTTCCAGATCAACCCAAACCCTACCTTTAGTACCGGTCCTTTCAGAGCACTCACAGAAAAATTGGATAGGACCCAGCAGAACAACATTCTCTTTCTGAAAATGGCCAAAGCAGTTCTCAGAAATAAATTGGAAAAAGATAGGAATTACCTAGAAAACAAGGAGTGGAGGGAAGGAAGCCATTTAGCTCCTAGTAATCTCCACAAGCTTGTGCTTATCTGGAGAAGGAAAAAGGCTGTGTTGGAATGGATTTCCAAGCATCTAGCCTCATCTTTAGCTCATTTACTAACAAAGCTAATTCAGTACATTGAGCTTAAGGGCAACATTTGGACCTAGATTTCCTTGCTAAAGGTTCATGCCTTTCTTTGAATTTTGTCTTACCCCTTCTCACCTTCCTGAATGCATTTCACCTGCCCTCTCTGAGATCTGTTTTCAATTGCTTTTGCCAAGTGGCCTTTCTCAGCCATTGGGCACCAAAAAGGGCTCTCAATATTTGTAGGGGTTTCGGGGAATGAGACATTTTGCTGACTGAAAGATGAGGCCATAAGTTACAAACATGGTAGGAAAAGGTAGAGAGAAGGCAATGACCATAAGTAAAACCATGTTTACTGGTCAGTCTTCAATATTTGGATAATGTTTGGAAGAAAAAATGAGCTTCTAAAATTATACAATTTAAACTGTGTCGTGGTGGTGGAGGTGCTAAATTCAAAGTCAAGGGGTGCCGGTGTGTCTCAGTCAGTTAAGTGTCTGCCTTTGGCTCAGGTCATGATCCCAGGGTCCTGGGATCCATTCCCACATCAGGCTCCCTGCTCAGCAGAAAGTCTGCTACTGCCTGCCACTCTGCCTACTTGTGCTCACTCAACCTCTCTCTCCCTGTCAAATAAAGCAGTGTTTCTCAAGATTTAGTGAACCTCAGAGCCACATGGAGGGCTCCTTAAAATACCCATTGTTATCCCCTATCTGCAAAGTTTCTGATTCAGTGGGTCTGAGATGAGACCCAGGAATACCATTTCTAACAAGTTTCCAGGAGACACTGAGTTGCTGGTCCTGGAAACCATTGGAAATCATTACTCTAAAATCTAGGGGGATTTGAAAAGGAGAAATAGAGGAGAAGTAGGGCTGTCAGTACAACACAATGAGTGAGGTTGATTCATTTTACATACCAGAATTTTACTACAAATAATTCCCCCCATTTTTCTATTTTTTAGTGTTTGTTTTAAGATACAATTGGTTCCCTTTGAGTGGCAGGAACATTGTGCCTCCTTGACATTCCTCTTCCAGGGAAGGTTGAGTCTTTTTGCCATCAGGCTGCCTATACTCTGAAGTCCACAATGTACTATCAATGGGGGTCACTAATAACTTGGACACCACTGAAGTAAGGACACTTGTGCCCAACTAGGACTCAGGAAGCTCAACAGACTATTTTTTTAAGTCCCCGTGCCCTTCATAAAGCATGTACTTTGTTTAAGTAATTTTGTCTAATTGTGGATCCCTTCTTTGGAGTTCAGAATGAGTTTGGGGATAAATTATATGGGGATATCATCTCTAGGTATCAGGTAATCTGGACAGAAAAAAGGAGCTTTTATTGTGAGAAGACTTAGGGGAGATGATGAATGTGTGGTCGCTTTGAGGGATGATGTTGGAGGAATTTGGGTTAGGGTGATAATGTCTGTACCATAGAGAGAGATGGGGCCTGGGCAGCAGAAAAAAACCATTTGAGAAAAAAATTCAAATCTGAAATTGAATATCTTCTGCTTTGGGTGTGTGGAGACATCGAGCAATTCTTACTTTTCATAGTTGGAATGTCAGTACTTAATGTTGAGTTGACCCACTCAGTGAATTCACTCTGTGAATTTTTTAGGATATCTAAAAATCTAAGCCAGTTGGATAAGGGTCTCTTTCCAAGAGGACTTGTATAATTTATCTGGTAGCCCCCAGGCACCTGAAATTCTTAAATTTCTCAGGTTGTGTTTAGAAGTTGGAAGCTCACATGTACCAGACTGAGACCAATTCCCCCATCCACCTAGGTGGTTGGAACAGCTGGGTCTCAGGTCCCTGTACCTACAGTGAGTGGCATCATCATCTCCTCTTTCTTAGCTGACCGTGGTGCTGACCTGAGCAATTAGAACATCAAAAAGAACTTATCGTTCCTAGAGGATTTATGACTTGAACAGTCACCGAGGTCTAGACTTAGGGTGGGGGGAGCTTTGCTCACTTCAGCAACCCACCTTCTATCCATCAGAGTCACTTGAGTGAAAAAGGGCATCCCAGGAATAGAAATGCACATTGGGACATTTGGGGCAATGAGTTAGTCATCTTGATACTATTTGCTTTAATCAGATCAATATTTAGCTTAAGTAATTAAGACACTGGAGTTTCAAATTGGATTGGGAAAAGGAAGAGAGAAATATACAGATTTTGAAATCAGTCACTTTTTAGGTCTTCCATTGTGACAGCAAAACAAAAACAGAACAATTAATGTACTTGCTGGTAGGTTTCACTATCACTGATGGATTTCATTTCCTTTAATTCTTTGGGAGGGATATTTGAATTTGGTTCAAGTTTTGACAATAATCTTCAAATATATCAGGATTTATTTTCTAGCCTATTTAATAAAGTACAAAATTTATAGTTTATCCCTAATTTCAACATGTTTAAATTTGCAAAATCTGAAACATTAAAAAAATGGACCTTGAGATTCCACTTACTGTAGTTTTCCCAGGAAGTGAAATTGAGATGCTTATTCAAAACAGCAGAAGTAGATTCAATATTCTTAAAACACAGAAAGCGATTTTTAAAATATACTAGTTCACAGATACAAGCTAAATCTCAATAATAAATTCCTAGGGAAAATACAGAAGATAAAAGGTTTCTTTTAGTTGTTATTTATTACACTCTGAAACTCTGATATCTATCATCTGTCAATCTATGTATTGATCAATCTATCAATCTATTGATGTATGTTTACGGGCCAAGCACTGGGAGGGAATCATCCGTCCCTTCTCCTTGCTGCACACGTGACTGGTAAGGCTGGCAGGAGGATAGGATGCTGAGCCCTTCCTGATGTGTCATCGTCTTGTTTCCGGCAGTGTGCGGTGATCTGCCTGGATTGGATTTATGGGGAGGCTGTGGTTATACAATTTTGTCCCCATTGGACCGACAAATTCATTAGAAAATTTTGGCCAAGATCTAACTGCATTTCTCACCCAGCCTTATCAGTTTTTGAGCTTTTACTGTATTTTGACTAATGGACGTTTATGGCTCCCTTCTTTGAATGAGTTCCCCATTCATAGCAGATTAATGGTGGTGAACAGTTGTCACCCTATTTCCAGACTTCCACTTTATGATTAGGTTTTGCTTTTTATTTTTTAAGATTTTATTTATTTATTTGACACAGAGAGAGAGATCACAAGCAAGCAGAGAGGCAGGCAGAGGGAGCGGGGGAAGCAGGCTCCGTGCTGAGCAGAGAGCCCGATGCGGGGCTCGATCCCAGGACCCTGAGACCATGACCTGAGCCGAAGGCAGAGGCTTTAACCCACTGAGCCACCCAGGCACCCTATGATAGGGTTTTAATTTTTCTTCCATCCTTGAGCTGTGCTCATGAGTAGAGAAGAAGGGGTGTGAGAACCTTATTATCTACTTGACCTCATCCTCCTTTATGCCCCCTCCAGCCACCTGCATACACACGGCTTTCCACCTCTCCCTCCTTCCCTGGCTCTGCACTACCAGGTACGAACTTTTCTTTTTCGCTGTCTTTTGGCCTTTTCTTAAATTCTTTCTTTCCCTCTAAGCCTATACAAATTTTCTGGCTCACTTACTTTGAGTTAAATGTTTATTTATACCCTTCAAAAAAAAGAAGTATTTATACTTCTTTGCAAGTTCCCCTCTACTGGATTGTCTTTGTGTTGTTGCTGTTGTTGTAATATAACATTGCATTGTTATATAACAGGGCTCAGAAACCCTTTGGGGGCAGGCATGTGGGTTTATACTCACTAGTGCGTCTCAAAGGCTTTGCTTCGTGATTCTTAGTTGGCTGATTTACCGACTGGACAGTCTTTGCAGTGATGTTGTTGGGTAAATATTAGAAAAGTAGGTTCTCTGACAGGTGATTGACTCATTTTAGCCAATGGTTTTAAAATACGTAAACTATTATTAGCTGTACTTTGAATAAGTTGCTCATGGCAGTGGATAGAGAGGAATAGTTGCTTCTGTTTGGGGTTACTGTAGATAATAGCACTATTCTGGAATCTCTGTAATACAACAGCCATCAAGCTAAGAGTTTTTCCATATTAATCTTATTTGATCCTTTCAATGATTATGATGCTGCTGCCATCATTACCCTTTTGTCCCTAGAGAATCTGAGGCTCCAGCATTTTGCCGGGTGGTAGGGGTCAGAGCTGGGGTTTGAACTTGAGTACATGAGGCTTCCTGACTCCAAAGTCCCAACTTTTTGCCGCAATGCCATGCTGCCCCTCAGGAGGTTGTTTAGGCATTCAGCAGGTGTTCTGTGCTCTTCAGCTCTGGTGTTACCCAGTGGAAATGTGTAGGATGCTGGTCCAGTGGCTGAGAATATTGCTCTAAAATCAGCTGGGCCAGAGCTTGAATCTCATCCTCAGTCCTAAAAGCTGTGCCATCGGGAATGGCTTCCTTAACCTTTCCGATCCTCAGTTCCGTCATCTAAAATGTCAAGATGGTAATGCTCTTAAATGAGATAATACTAACAAACCACTTAGCCCACATCTTAAGTGCTCAAGAATTGCTAGCCATTCCTGTTGCAATTCAAATCCTGCTGCAAACTACTGAAGATCACATTAGTGGAGGAAGTGAGGAAATTGGCCACAGAAGTCCTATGTGGAAAGGATACCTGGAAAGACTGACAGAACTGCAGTCCCCCTCTGGGCTTAGAGATATATGACATATGAATATTTCTGAAAACTTTTTTATTTTCTTTATCATAAGAGGAATCCCGTGGTACCTGCCCGTTAATTCTGTGAGGTTACCAGCAGATCAGTAAAGTCGTGTGTGTGTGTATATATAGGGACATGAAAAGATATGGGGAATGAAATCCTCACAAACAAGTCCCACAGCCTCCCCACAGGCTGTCTCATTCCCGCTGTGTAGGGTGTTAGCAGAACCTCATGCACTGCGGGTGGAGAGCTCGGAGGCATGCACCTGGAATGCCGCCCACAGAGAAGGAGGAACAGGGCTAGTCAGGAGCAAGAGCTCTTGGAAATTTGGAGGGCTTTCCTTCTTTTTTACCCTTTTCTGTGTTTCTGTAGGTTCTCTGCTTTGTTTGTTTGCTAAATGAACTGAAGGCTGTGATGGCTTTGTGTTTAACGGCTGCGGTACTAGAAAGAACGCCATCTTTAGGCTGAACAGATCTGGCTTGGGATCCTTACTCCTCCACTCACTAACCTAGTGACCTTGGGGAAATCCCTGGTGGGGCTGAACCCCTGTCATCTCTCAAGTGGAGACCATAGGGATGTTACTTTCTTTAATGCTCAGAGTTGTCATTGGGCTCAAGGAAGGCACACGTGTGAAGTCCAGGGCTATGCAAACATTTACTGAAAGAGCTGTCATAGAGCAGCTTTACACCTTTGTCCCTCCCCAAATCCTCTTTTCTTTGCTTACAGATGATTATTATTGAACTTATAGAATGAACTATTATAAATTTATAGAATGTGCTCTCCTTTTTAAAAAGATTTTATTTATTTGACAGAAAGAGAGATCACAAGTAGGCAAAGCAGTAGGCAGAGATAGAGGGGGAAGCAGTCTCCCCGCTGAGCAGAGAGCCCGAAGCGGGGCTCGATCCCAGGACACTGAGACCATGATCTGAGCTGAAGGCAGAAGCTTAACCCACTGAGCCACCCAGGTGCCCCTAGAATGTGCTCTCTTGCTCCCTGTACTATTTCCCCAAAACCTTTCCACCTTCCAAATCTGTAAAAAAGAATAGGAGAGTTTAAGAACTGAAGAACTCATCAGTATGTTTGTGCTGTTGGCCTTCATTTGGCCAAGGTTGAGTGAGCATCTCAGTCCAGCCAGGAACCAGCTGCCCTCCTCCCCTCTCTGCCAACCACCCCTTACTCCTGGAGCTCCTGCTACAGATAGTTGGGACTGGAACCCAACTGGGAATGCTTGGTTTTCTTCCATGTCTCCCAATCCCAACCCAAGTGTCTTCTCTGACTAGTTAGTTCACTGAAGTCCTGTCACCAGGCAGGAGATAATGTGTAATAGGTGGGGTAGCAAGGTCTGGAAAAGGAAGTTGCTAACCTGAGGCTAAGTGAGGGAGCAGACCATGGACACCAGGCTGTGATTCCTCCAGTCCAGGGAACGAGGGAAGGACAGAAAAACTGGGACTTCATGAGAGGCAGAGTAAGAAGAGTATATATAAAATGAAAACCAGAAGTGGCGATTGAATTTCCTCTTCCAGTAGTAAAAACAGTTATACAAATATACATAAATTTAACGTGTGCATGATGTAGTACACAGGCAGCTCCATGAGTCCCCTGGCTGCTCAATACAAAAATTCCTGGAATCTGGAAGATCTAGGATGAATTCTTATCTGATATCCCTGGTCCAACTCTAACCTTTGCTTTAATTTTATTTTTAAATTTAAAAAATTACAGAAAAAGCAAAGGTGGAACTATAATAACGTCTATTTCCATGACTTCAAATGAACCATGGTTAATATCCTGGCATATCTCTTTCCAGTCTTTTTAAAGATGAAAGTGCTTTATCATTATCTTTATAAAACTATAAATACTATTTATAAGTAAAAATTATTAAATTTAGTGTTACTCAAAATTATAGAAGACCAGAGGAACTATTGTATTTCAAATACATATTTCCTCATCTCAGAGAATATTATTTCATGAAATATCTTTCAAAAGTTAAGAAAACATGAAACACATTATTATTGGAATAAAGATTTTTAAAGTTATATGTTTGAATTTTCAACATTGTAAATTTACTCCCTGCTATGAAAGAATAAGGCTCTCGTACAATCACATGTCTTCTTATCTTTCTCTCCTCTACCTTCAATTTTTGTAAGTTTTTTTTATTATTATTTGTACATTGTTTGGATTTATAGCATTGCATTTTATCCTGTAACTTCAATTTCTTTATGCTAAGAATCAGTGTTTAAGTGGATTGGATGTTGACTATTAGTCTTAAAAAATCATACCTTCTCTATTTCTGAGATTTTAATTTTAATTAAAAATGAATTGACAGATGTTCATTGCCTAGTTTTTTTTTCAGACAGGCTCGTGGGTGGCATGCTTCCTTAGTCCTTCTACACCTCATAATGCTTTTCTGTTTGATCACCACCATGGGTATCACATTATTGGGTTGTGCAATTCTCACCTCAGAACAGTTGTTCCATTGTCTTACAGCATTGATTGAGCTAAGACAGCCTGGTTTTAATCTCTGGTAGGTTATTTGCTTTTTCTGTCCAGATGCCTAAAATTGTTTTATTCCTGAAATTCAGGAGGTTGACTAGAATCTGTCCTAGTATAGAGTCCTGTATTAAATTTTCTAACAATACGTGTTCATTCCAACTATAGATAATTTAAAAATGTTTCTTTGACTCAGATAAATTTTCTTGTATTGTGTTTTTGAATACATAATCATTCCAGTATCAGGCTTTTTTAAGGACTATTGTCTTCTTTTCATTGCTTTATCTTTTTAAATGTCCATGTATCTTAATTATTTCAAACCTTTATTCTATGCTGGTAATTTGACTATCAGTGGTATTTATTTTGTTCCTTGCTTTTCTAACATCTTTGTTATTCCTTTAGTTATTCTGTTTTGGTTTTCTAATTTGTTTCCATGGGCCTGCAGTTTTCTTTTGCATAGTATTCTTGTTTCAAAGTTTTATCTTTGGCTCAATATTGACTTGGTATTCTTGTTAAGATGTTCTGTATCAAGAAGCATTTGTGAGAAAAGTTCCTTGACACATGTCTCTTTAAGGATTAGGTGTTGGATGTTTGGGACAGTATGCTTCTTCTCTGATCACAAAGAAAAGTCCTCCTCAATTGAATTGTGACAAAAAAGTCCCAAATTATGTCGAGACACCTGTATATTTTCATTCTGATTTCCTAACCAAACTGTCAGACAGAAACCAGGAGCACAAAAGGGCTTTGTACATAACCAGGGTGAACACAAGCGTCTACACAGAAGTCTCACACTGGGTCACCAAATATTTCCTTATCATGACTTATAAGTTTTTATTCTCCACTCTGTTCAATTCCCAGGCCTCTTGTAGACTTTGTGTGCTTTTTACAAAAGAACATTTCTAATTTTAGCTTGCTGAGTTGCTTAAGCACATGTATTCCCATAGAGAAAGATTAAAAAAAAAAATTCTTCCTTTAACCCACATATTCTTTTGAATGTTAACTAGAAAACAAATACATTAGAAACTTCTTTTTTTTTTTTTTAAAGATATTATTTATTTATTTGACAGACAGAGATCACAAGAAGGCAGAGAGGCAGGCAGAGATAGAGGAGGAAGCAGGCTCCCTGCGGAGCAGAGAGCCCGATGTGGGGCTCGATCACAGGACTCTGGGATCATGACCTGAGCCGAAGGCAGAGGCTTTAACCCACTGAGCCACCCAGGCGCCCCACATTAGAAACTTCTAAATTAAAATTAAAACTGTTACAG
The DNA here is from genome assembly GCF_964662115.1 of Mustela nivalis. Taxonomy (NCBI): domain Eukaryota; kingdom Metazoa; phylum Chordata; class Mammalia; order Carnivora; family Mustelidae; genus Mustela; species Mustela nivalis. Next base: position 65,067,468 of record NC_139027.1, on the reverse strand, counting down.
GCTGACAATCTTCTCTGTTGATTGAGTGACTTCATGCATCCAACAGTACTTTCTTTTAGGCATCAGAAGCTAACAAATATCTAATAAGCTGAGAAGATGAGATGCAAAGAAATTAATGTGGAATGATGTCTTTCTAAAGGAAACACCAACATATTCACAGGCAAGATACAAAGACTTAAGACGTATATTGTATTTAAACTGTACTCAAGTAATAGCAAGATAATGGTCAGAAAATGAGCCAGATTCATGTAATGGAACTCAGTCTATCACAATACCCAGTGTTTTTATAGTTTTTCCCCACAGTTAGAAGGAGGCAATACATTTCGATACATGTGCTAAATTTTGTGGTCTCAGAAATGATATACAGTAATGGGCTGTTTCAGCAAATCTAATCAGATCATTTCATTTACTTTAGCATGCAAATTCAGGCTCCTACTGCAGTTTGAAACCGAAAAGAAGTTGCTGGCGTGGCATATGCTGATGGCTTTGTTTTATTCTCCTTAGACTGAGAGCAGGTAACAGTTAGCAGATAATTTTGGTAATTTTATATGGAAGATATTACAACAGCATGCAAAACATTTAATGGTCCAGTGATTTTTGCTTAGAGTACATATTCACCAGAATCTCCTTTATCAATTACTACCCTCTGGAAATAGTTTTGAAAGTATGAAATTTAAATTTTGTTAAACCTTGCTTGGGAGTTGATTCTATACACATAAGAATCCATCTTTCCTTTCATTGTCAAAATGGAAGAAATGTAAAAGCAAGAAAACATTAGATGTCCTAAGTAATGTTTCTCTCTTCTGGTAACTCGTGATTCACTGAGTTACTCATGATTCATTGGTAACTCTGAAGAAGCGTTGTGAAAATCTGGGTCCTCTGGGATGTCGCAACAGAATCAAAGATGCCCCTCTTTTCTTGCCCTTTTTTTGTGTTTATCAAACTTCACATTTCCTTTTGTTTGGCGTCCTAACTATAGGTATCTGTAATGTCTAAAATATGTTTGTCTCAAAAAGCCAAGAGTAACAAACAGAAAGTAAATTTATCCGCCCAGAAGATGTGGTGCCAATCAGAGGGAGAGCCATGTTCATTGATCTCCACTTTCAAAACCTGAACGAGTATTTGCTTCAGGCCTACTGAGATGGCCATTTTCTCAAAGAATACATATGATAACACCTACGAAGAGCCTGGAGGGCAAAACAACCCCTTCCAGAGCAGTACTGAGAACTGAGAGAGACGGGATGGTTGCATACGCATAGCTGGGGCTCCTGCTTCTTTCATATTCTGTTTCTTTCTGGGACTCCTTGGTTCTCCTGGAAATCTGTGGGATTATAACAGCTAGAGATGGTCTCTGCAGGAGAGGAAATAGAACACTTGGCACGAGGGAGGTGAGTGGATGGACTCCTGTGGGTGATGGGTCATCTTTATGGTCTAATTTCTAAATTCATTTCCAGTCAGGTGTGTGAGCGCCAGGCTCACCTACCCATCCACTTTTTTTTTGACACTTTGCAGCTCACAGACATTACAAAATGAATGTGTGTCTGAGACAGGACACCCGACTCCCCACCCCCTGCTTTTCTTTTATCACTTCTAATTTGTAAATGTAGAATTTATCTACTGCTTTTCCACTGGTCCTGGCCACCACTGTCTCTCATTTAGGTTACAGCAACAGTCTCCAAATTTACGATATTTCCTTCCAAAACCTAACTTGTGTTCTATGTGATGGCAAAGGTAACCTTTTAAAATATACATCAGGTTATGTTACTGCCTTGAGGAAAACCTACCAACAACTTTTCAACAAATTTAGCATAAAGTTCAAGCCCCTTTGGATGGTCTGCCCCTAGCCTAGCCCTTCACCCCAAGAAATGTAAAAGCAAGAAAAAATTAGATGTCTTCAGTAATGTCTTCTCCCCCACGCACAGTGACTTGGGGTCTCGTGCTGAGCTCTTTGCCGGCTGAGGACTTCTTCCTTCCTTCCTGATGAGCTTTTCTCCAGTAGCCCACCACTCAGCCTCTTGTCTGTTTTCTTCATTATCTTATTTATACTCGGTTACACTAGAATTATTTTACTTAGTTGCTTATCGACCTATTCCTTTATGTCTTTGCGTGATAGTACATAATGACTATGAGGAAAGGGACGGTGTTTGTGGTCTTGTCCTTACCAGCAAGCACTTAGAGGGAACCCAGTAAATGTTTGTGAATGAGTGAATGAATGGATGGCTAATGTGAAGCAGGCAAGATTGAGACAAAAAGACACACGGTAGGCTCTGCAGAGGGAAAAGCCCAAGCTAAGATAGGAGCAGAATCTATAAAGTTATGAATCAAAAGGGAAGTGCAGTCTGATTATCAAATCCCCAAACACTAGGCTGAGGAGGCTGCCTTTGACTTTTCAGGGAGGTGATTTTAGAACAAAAACTTTGTGAGGCTTATTAGTTTATCATTTTTTTTAAGGTTTTATTTAATTATTTGAGAGAGAAGGAGAGTAGAAGCAGGAGGTCAGGAGAGGGAGAGGGAGAAACTGACCCCCAGCTTAGCAGGGAACCTGCCACGGGGCTAGATTTCAAGACCCTGGAATCATGACCTGAGCCGAAGGCAGTTGCTTAACTAACTGAACTACCCAGCTGCCTGAGTCTCATTAATTAAGAGGTAATATAAGGAGGACACATAAATGAATGGGAATGAATATCAAGGAGGATTGGAAAATTTGCAAATGACAGTGTCCTAGAAGGCCACCACATGAGGTCTGGATGACAGGAAGTACTAGAGTTGAAGGCTGAGGAAGATCTGCCAACCATCCCCTTTTGGGAAGACCGTCGCTCTTGTCAGTCTGGGTTTAATTCAATATGAACAAAAGTAATCACCATGTTTTTTATTTGGTTTGGTTTTAAACCAAGAGCTGTACCAAGTGTTTTATCCTCCGGACTGTATTTGGGGGACGCTCCTGTTTTACTGGTGAGGGAGCAGAGGCTCCAGAGGCCAGGGAACTAGCTAGCTGCAGGGCACACTTGGAGACGGGAAGGAGCAGGGAATGGAAGTAGTAGTCCGGGCAGCTCTGTTCCTCCCTTCTTCCCTGACCCTCATGCATATTCAGCATCCTGAGCCCTGGGGGAAATGGCCAGACAGAGACGTTTGCCTTTAGCATTTATTTCTCCATCTTTTACCCTTTTAGGAGGTCCCTACCCAGGTCATCCCTGCTAGAGTCCCTTTAGAAAGCAAGCAAGCTGATAAGTCATTAACACCTTAGCATGAATTAGCTAATGACCCTACAGGGAAACCACTGACCTTTGTGAGGTGAAACTATTTTCCAGTGGCCTTCTCCTCCCCTTCTAGTCCCAGACTCAGAGCTGCAACTCTTGGGTCCATGCTGGCTAATGAGCATGTGCAGGTGGAGGAGCTCAATAAAGATTGACTGATTTATTGATCAATGGGACTGAGGCCGAGCTTAATCTTCCCTTGCAGCTGCTCCTTTCCGGATCTCTGGAGAAGGGTGTCCACCCCGCCCAACAGCCACAGGCCTTGCCCACCCCACTCTTTTGAACTGGGCCTTAATGGGAGTTTGGTGAGGAGTTAATCAGTGGCAAAGAAACATCGAGAGGGGAGGGGCTGAAACTGCAGCCCCAGTGCTCGATCCTGGCAGGAATCTCCATATCACACAGGAGAAAGGCTGGCCAAGGGCTTCCCCAAGGCCAGAAGGGGACAGGGGAGCAACCTTAATCCCCCAGAGAAGCAATAAGCCAGGGATCCTTGGGGTTCCTGGCCTCTGTATATGAAGCTGTGAAGGAACTGGGAAGGGCTCAGAGACTCTGGCATGGGAGGAGGAAAGGTGATACTGGTGTTCCTGGCTCTCTTTGCATTCAGGGAGAGAAGCCAGCATCAGGGCGGTGGGGCGGATGGGGAGATACTTAGCTGGTGAGTGGGGAGTGCCTGGCATCTGGCATGGAGCTGGGCATGTGGTGGCCTCATGTGTGCCTGCTCCCAGGTGCTGGGGCTGTGGTGTGGCTGTGGTGTGTCTGTGGCCAAGACGGCAGTAGCAGGGATGTTGCCCGCAATCAGGAATGTTTATCTTCAAGGCCCAACTGCACATTTTCTATGTAGTTCTGGGAGCTGCACTTTGCAAAGGAGGCATAACAACCAGCACCTACACCCAAGTGCGGAGAGGGGCTTTCACACTCTGTCATATGAGCGACCATGGAAATAACCTCATCCTTGACGCAAAGACACCTAGAGGGCAACTGAGAATGAATTTCAAATACTGGTAAAGTGATCACACCAAAGAAAGCTTTGACTTATTCTCTCCCCAGGGGCAGGTGCTTGGATCCATGGACAGCAGGTGGAAAGAAGAGGGCTGGGTTTCTAAGCCAAAGTCATCTGAAAGTGAACCAGGCACTCTCGGGGGGCATGGCAAGCTGCTCACTGCTGGGGTGTAAGGTACTCAAGCACTCGGGAAGAAATTGGGCTGGCCCACTGAGGACCCCTGCAACGTTGAGGTGTAGGGTTCCAGGAAGTCAGGATGGTAGGTGAGAGCGTCCATGGAACTCTCTCTGTGCACGGGGGCCTGGGTACCAAGGCCTTGCCTGTTCCCTTACAGGAAAGGACTGACTTTGGAACTCAAAAATGACCTTTCAGCACCAGGGCTAAAGATGACTTCAGAGTTCATTTCCAAATATCTCTAAAATCCAAGGCCTGGAAGGACAGAGACTTTGTGAAAGGAATGTGCCTTTACCTAATATTTACCATGTCTTAGGCCTGTGTCGCCTCATAGCAGTCATGCTAAAAAGCTTGGCATGTGGCTAGTCAGCACTGAGATGTGTAATATACAGACAAGATTTCAAGTGACCAAAAGAATTTAAACTTATCTTATTTAATATTTTATACTGATGTTGTTTTATAATGATAATATTTATATATATATGTAAAATTAAGTTTACCTGTTTCTTTTCTTATTTTATTTTATATTTCTTTTCAGTGTTTCAGAATTCATTGTTTAGGTACCGCACCCAGTGCTCCATGCAATACGTGTCCTCCTTAATACCCACCACCAGGCTCACCCAACCACCCACCCCCTCCTCTCCAAAACCCTCCGTTTGTTTCTCAGAGTCCACAGTCTCTCATGGTTCGTCTCCCCCTCTGATTTTCCCCAACTCACTTCTCCTCTTTATCTCCCAATGTCCTGTGTGTTATTCCTTATGCTCCACAGATAAGTGAAACCATATGATAATTGACTTTCTCTCTGCTTGGCTTATTTCACTCAGCATAATCTCTTCCAGTCCCAACCATGTTGATACAAAAGTTGGGTATTCATCCTTTCTGATGGAGGCGTAATACTCCATTGTATATATGGACCATATCTTCATTATCCATTCGTCTGTTGAAGGGCGTCTTGGTTCTTTCCACAGTTTGGTGACTGTGGCTATTGCTGCTATGAACATTGGGGTACAGATGGCCATTTTCACTACATCTGTATCTTTGGGGTTAATACCCAGTAGTGCAATTGCAGGGTCATAGGGATCTTTTCCTTTTTTAAAAAAATGAAACTACTAGAGAATTTAGGATTACATATGTGGCTCACATTGTGTGTCTATTGAACAGTATTGCTCTAGACCCAGGGTAAGTATTTCTTGCTTTCTTTCTTTTTTTTTTTTTTTTTTTTAGATTTTATTTAAATTCAAGTTAGTTAACATATAGTGTATTTTTAGTTTCAGGGGTAGAGTTAAGTGATTCATCAGTTGTATATAATACCCTATGCTCATTAAATCACATGCCCTCCTTAATGCCCTCACCCATTTACTCCATACCCATACCCTCCTCCCCTCCAGCAACCCTCAGTTTGCTCCCTATAGGTAAGAGTCTCTTTTGGTTTGCCTCCCACTCTGTTTTTATCTTATATTACTTTTCCTTCCCTTCCCTTGTGTTCATCAGTTTTGTTTCTTAAACTCCACATATGACTGAAATCATATGATAATTGTCTTTGGCTTATTTCACTTAGCATAATACCCTCTAGTTCAGTCCACATCATTGAAAATGGCAAGATTTCATTCCTTTAGATGGCGAGTAATATTCCTTTATTTGTGTGTGTGTGTGTGTGTGTGTGTGTGTGTACCACATCTTCTTTATCCATTCATCTGTTGAAGGACATCTGGGCTCTTCCCACGTTTTGGCTATTGTGGACATTGCTGCTATGAACATTGGGGTGCATGTGGCCCTTCAAATCACTATGTTTGTATCCTTTGGATAAATACCTAGTAGTGCAATTGCTGAGTTATATGGTAGTTCTATTTTTAACTTTTTGAGGAAACTCCATACTGATTTCCAGAGTGGCTGCACCAGTTTGCATTCCCACCAACTGAGCAAAAGGGTTCCCCTTTCTTCACATCCTTGCCAACATCTGTTGTTTCCTGAGTTATTAATTTTAGCCATTCTGACTGGTGTGAGGTGGTATCTCATTTTGGTTTTAATTTGTATTTTCCTGAAGCTGTATTTCTGTATTCTAATTAATTTGTATTTTCCTGAAGCTCCACTGAAAAGTGGAACACTTTTTCATGTGTCTGTTGGCCATTTGTATGTCTTCTTTGGAGAAATGTCTGTTCATGTCTTCTGCCCATTTCTTGACCAGGTTTTTTGTTTTGGGGGTGTTGAATTTGTTAAGTTCTTTATAGATTTTGGATCAGGCTAAGTATTTCTACTCATTATTTTATTTCTGTTGATTATCTTCTTTATCATAACTGTTCGATAAGACAGGTAGTATTATTATTCCCATTTTATTTATGAAGACACTAAAATTTAGGCAGCTTGAATATCTTGTCCAAGAACACACAGCTAATAATTGGCTGATGTGGGACTTGAACCTGGGTCCCCCAGACTCTGTGACCACACTCTCCCATTATTTTATGCGGCTATATTGACATCTCTTTAAGGGAGTGGCTGCTATATTGTAGAACACTGAAGGAAGAAGAATCATGAGAAATGGCTGTGGAAATGCTGACAGGGGCTAAACTACAAAATTAAAAATGCGACGAGCCCTCTGAAAGTATATGCCTTAGGGGCAGGAAGGGAAGTGAATCTGGCTCCAGGTTTTTTGACCACTAAATCTGTGCCCTCAGCAAAAGGGAAGCTGTCAACCCAGAACTTTGGAAGTGAACATCATTTAGGGAATTTTAAAGTTTCTGAGATATATGGACCCTGGTTAAGATTCTCTCTCTCTCTTAAAATTAAATTAAATTAAAATAGACTGAGCACTTTCTGTGAGATTATTTGGTAGGACTGCTGAAGGAGCAGAAGGAGAAGGACAATTAGGAGGTATCTTGCAGAGAATTTAGTCAGCCCCTTCAGTTCTCCCATAAATGACCATACTGTGTTTGGAAGTGCTTTACCTGACATAAGAAAGCACTTTCCTTTCTCTTTTTTCAAATGAGTGTCATAAGGGAAATTTGGAAGGAGTTCTTCATATTTTTCTATACACAAAAATACCTCTCTCCCTATGCTACCCCAGTGCCTCCCTCGAGGAGAGCCTGTTGCTTCCCCTGGCCTTGTATGCTGGGGGCATCTCCAGGCCAGGCTGTGGTGGGCTGAGGGCTGCATGTTGAGGGGTCCTCCAGGGCTGTGCCTCAGGAAGGTTTCTTTGTGGGGATCATCCACCCTTCAGTCACACTTAGCAAAACAGAAGGTAGCCCAAGGCTGTGGAGGGCGGGGAAATCAATGACAGGCCTTCTGCTGCTCTGAGTTAAATAAATAAGTCCACCCCCCCCTGCCGCCACCACCACCAGCAAATAACATTCAGTTGAGAAGATTCATGAGACATAAGGTAAATGGCCTGTATAAATGTCTGGCAGAGGGGAGAAAGGAGCCATGGTAATGATTTTACCTGCCCAAAGGGAAGAGGAACCAGAGTTGGAAGGAGAGTGATTGACTTATAATTACACTGACTGGGGACCCTGGGGTTGTGACCACAGAAAATTACTCGAGTTTTCCATAGCCTTAGAGCAACAACAAAACCCTCAATACCCAAGGCTCCAAAGCAGGTTGACTGTGGTCACCTCTGGATCTCTCAGCAAGCAGGGGGCACGTGGAGGGGGCAGTGGGAGGCCGGCCTGTTCAGGAGATTCCAGGCAAGGCTGTAGTTGGAGCTGTTTCAAGGGCCTCCCCAGCCAGGACCATGGAAGTGGGGGAGGGAGGGAGGGTTCGAAAGGGAAAACTTTCCATGCACTAGCCATAAGAAAAAATTGAGGATCCCATCCTCCCAGCTTTAAAGGAGTCTGGAATGGTGCGGTGGGGCCCAGTGGGTAGGACAGATGAATGACTCAGTTCAGAACACAGTTCCTTCAGCTCTGCATTCTGGGTCTGGGGGAGACATCCGGGAGTGACTTGAGGGAACACAGCTGTTCTTCTTAATGGCCTCAGAAGATTGAGGCTGCACCTGCAGATTGACCCTCCCAGACCTGGCTGTTGGGAATTTTCCACCCCCTTGGAACTCACTTTTTACATCTAGTGAGTTTCCACCAGTATCATGGTTAGCAGTAAACGGTGTGACCAATTAGGGGTCAGAGCAAGGTAATATAGGTCAAGAACAGCATCATTTGGCCAAAGGCTCCTGACCTAGGATCTGTTGTAGTCTGTGGTTCTGTTCTGGGGGCCTGTGGAGAACAAGGAGAGAGTCCCCAGCTCCCATTAGCCCCAGAAAGTCCACCAAAATTCTTACCAGAGTCTTAAAAAGAAGGTGACTTAATAAGCTTGAGTTTTCTGTCTGTGTATTATCCCAGCCCACATAATAAGTCTGCTTTGTAGTGATGCTTCTCCAAGGACCACTCACTATATTCCTTCTGAAGTAAGTAAGCAGATGCAAGAGAGACTAAGTGAACCAACTGCCTTGAAGGTCCAGCTTCCTTTAGAGCCTTCCCTCCATGACATCACCAGTGACATGTCCATTGGGCTATACCAACTCGGCCTGAACAATACGCAAGTCCCCCTTTTTGAACAAGGAGAGCACATTATTTTAGGCTGCTTAGGTGAACCTTCTAGAGTTCCAAACAGAGACTGAGCAAAGCTTGTCAACAGTAGCTTTGACAACAGCTTCAATAAAAGCATCAGTGATTGCAATGATTCTCATCATCAATGAGAGCAATGATTTCAAAGCCCAATACAAGTTGTCCAAATGGCATCTGGAATTAAAGAGGGCTTAACAGTGAAAACTCGCTCTGCATCTCCTCCACCACCCCACCCCTTCCTCAGAACTGTATAGAAAGTCAACTACCCCCCTACCCCAGTCCAGCTCCGCCACACAGTGTTAGCAAGCAAAGTGCAGAGCAGGTCACAGTATTTCTAATTCAGATTAATGACCCCATTCAGCCTTGTCTCCTTAGCAGGAAATTAGAAAGTGTAGGAAGGAGCAAATAGTGATTCATAATGCGTGACTCTGGGTATTGGCAGTTGTGCTCGTTAAAAGCTAAGATATTGTTTTGATATAAAATAATTGAGTCTGACTTATTTATGGGATAAAGTGTTCTCCATAATGCCAGATCCCTCTTGTAAAGCCAGCTGGTTCCATGCCCACGTGTTCTTGAAGGACGGGAGAAGTGCCCTCTGCCCGGTTTGTGTTTGTGGCAGCTCTGTGGGAAACTGCCCGTTATGGTCATGGTCTGGTGGGGTGCTGTACTTCTCCTACACTCTGCTTTTGCTTCTGTGCCTCTTCTTCCTCCCCTGGGCCAGCTCTTCCACTTTGACCTAATCCTGGCCTTTCATTCTCCAATCTCGTCATCCACTTCTTTAATAAGAGGGCTTTGTCAACCGTTTGCATAACAGAGTCATGACCTTTTTCTCCAAACCTTTTTCCCCTACTCCCTAACACACACTCACTTCCATTTGATTCACATAGACTTGTGTCTAAGATCAGACCCCCTGTGGACCTCGTGTAAATTCCATTCCTTCCCTACATCCCCCCGGACAGCCATGCATATCCGTCATTTCCCTCCTATGGAGACATAGGAGTAAAAGCTTTTCCTTTTTTCCCCTTTGGATTCAGCCTTTTTCTTCCATTTGCACACTCAGTATACAAGCTTGGTTCAGGCTCTTGTTTCAGAGGAAGAAATGATTTCTTTAAATGACAATCATGTGGAGCTCAGTCCCTGGGCATGTCCAATAAACCTTACCCTGGGGGGATGCATTCTTTGTGTCTGTCCTCCGGGGGTGTGTCTACTCAGCTCACACACCAAAGTCACGTGGATGAGAACTGAGAAAAGTTGGATGAGCTTTAGAAATAAGTGCAACTGAGAAGTCATTTCCAAACTTGGATGTGTAGACTCTCCTGGGGAGCTTTTAAAAGATGCAAATTCCTATTAAATCTGAATTTCATCTCCTACCATTCCCTCTCTTACACAGCCTCCTTGTGCCTCCTGTCTCCTCAGTTCTCCTTGAATACACTGAGCACATTTCTGCCTCAGAGCCTTCATACTTGCTAATTCCCTGTTGGAACTCTCTTCACCTACACATCCACACTGGCTTGTTCTCTGCCCTGATGGATACTGTCTCCTCAGAGAGGTGAACACCTCACTAAGATAGCATCCCTCCATCTGCCCACCTTTTTTTTGTCTTTTTTTGGACCTCCGGTCACATTATATATTTGTTATTTCTGGTTGGTTGTCCCTTCTAGATAGTGAGCTCTGTGAGGGCCGAAATTTCTTTTTCTTAGGTTACAGCTTTATCCTTGGAATGAAAAAAGAAGCTTCCCATACAGTAGACACGCCAGCAATGTCTGCTGAATCAGTGTATAAAAGATGACTCAGAGAAGCTGAGTTAATCCAGGAAGACTTGTTCTAAAACAGTGGCTCTTAAAGTATGGGCTCAGAATGAGCAGCCTCAGCATCACTTGAGAAATTATTAGAAGAGCAAATTCTTGGGCCTCCTACAGGTTCCTCTAAGTCACAAAGTGGGAGATGGCCATGTATGTTTCAGCAGGTCCTTGGGGGGGGTCTCTCAGGCTGCCTAAAGCTTATAAACTACTGCTCTGAGACATTGATTTGGTCCCATGTTCTGTTTGGCATGTTTGGCATAATTATCAAGGCCAAACCAAATCTGTGGCCCTCCTTGACATTTACACTCATCTTGGACTATTCCCGAATTGTTTCAGGTGCATTGGATTAGGAACTGGCTTGTCATGGTGGCCCTCAAGCGTTCAGGAAGAGCTCAGTATGTATCTGTCAGCAGGTTAATTTTGTACTATTCCTTGGATATTCATAAATTAATTAAGGGAAGAGAAAATTTATATTATTTTACTTAGAGTTAAGACAATATATATTTTATTAGAATATAGAAAAGACATTGCTTAAAAACATTTGTAGGTTGGTTTTGCCTCATTGTTGAATTACTTAGTAAGAAAGTATTAAAGTAGTTAGGAACATGAGCTTACGGGTAAGATTTGGGCTGGATCAGGCTTTAATTTGGTAAAATGGGCAGTAATACCTGCCTTAAAAATGAGTATCACTGACACACGGTGGGTACTCACAGTAGTTATTAATAGTGATAATAATAACTGGCATTTTAAACATATAATATGTAATGTTTGTTATGCTGGTGTGTGTGTGTATAATTATGTTCAGACAGAAAGATGACAGTGAAAAGTGTATTTTAGAACAGTGGTTCTCACAAAGTGGTCCTAAGACCAGCAGCAGCAGTGCAACCTGGAAATTGTTAGAAATGCCCATTTCTGGGCCTCACCCAGACCTACTGAAATGACTGTCCCCGTGGTTCTGCAACTGTTGTAATAAGCCACCTAAGGACTCTGATGCATGCCTCTCTTTGGGAGCCCTGCTCTAAAATCACACATGTGCACATGCACGCGTGCACACACACACACACACACCACGCACACCCTCCCTGTGGGGTGCCTTTTTTGGGAAATAATGCAATAACACATGGAAGAACCAGGGTAGTCAACAACTAGAGAACTCCTGCAGAGAGACAAGTGAACAGAATCTGAGTCATCTGAATTCGGAAAAGAGACCCAGTTCACGGTTTCTGTATTCAGCCCATTCCGTGGACTAGCTTCCTGACAGGTCTTTGAAAAATGAGGTCCCCACAAACAGAACAGCCATCTCTCCCTTGAATGTTTCCCTGGCTGCAGCAATTAAACCGCCGAGCAGGAAACTGGACCTGATGTTCTGTTAACCCTTTGTCAGCTGAAGCCCCCAGGTGATCTGTCTCACTGGAGAGATTTTCTTCTCAACTTCTCTCCCCCCACCGCACCACAATGGGAAAAGCTCCTAAACCATCACCTGGTCGAGTTTTTTTGAGTTTTGAGTTTCGTTTCCCTGTCTGTGTAATCGAAACAGCCAGGTCAAAGGTCAGCAGAGGGGAAAGGCCATTACAAACTAAATGTGGCTGCTGCATCTCCTTGTGCTTCTCCTTGGTGTCATGAAGACAAATAGCAATCGAAAAGAAAAAAAGTTCTCCCAATGACGTTCTCCTTTCTCATCAGCCTCTGAGCATTTCGTAACGAAGTAGGCTCAGCCCCCTACGAGCCTGATGGTCTTCAGCCTGAGCAGAGCCTCCCTGGAAATGACCAGAATAGTGTCGATGGGTTCATCTCTCTGAGCACTTTTGTCCTGGCGTCCTTAAGCTCAGGTCTTTGCCCCAGCCCAAGTCCTCCCTCTTACCACTTAATGACAATATCAGACAAACACATGGCCTTCAGGGCCAGGCAGGACTGGGCCACTGGGCCATCACTTCTTGGTGACAGTGGTGTGTCTCCCCCTTTGTCTTTTTTTTTTTTTTAATTTATTTATTTGACAAAGAGAGAGAGATCACAAGTAGGCAGAGAAGCAGGCAGAGAGAGAGAAGGGGAAGCAGGCTTCCTGCCGAGCAGAGAGCCTGATGCAGAGCTCGATCCCAGGCAGAAAGCCTGATGTGGGACTCGATCCCAGGATCCTGAGATCAGGACCTGAGTGAAAGAAGAGGCTTACCCCACAGGTACCCCTTCCCCTTTGTCTTTTAAGAACATCCATTTTCTTATTGTCCAAATACGCCTGATAGATTTACTCTGTAAATTTTTGATTCTAGACTGGCATCTCCCACCATTTACCGTGGGATTTCTCAGCCAATTTGATGTGAATTTAAGCAAAATGTAATTTGTTTTTTTTAAGCCACATGCATTAGAACCAGTTAGTCTTTATTATGGAAAGACAATCCTGCCTTCCCGTTTCTCCATTTCTGAAATTGAGGTTTTTATTTTGGTGAACAAAATGGGGCCATCCCAAAATATCCAAATATGTTTCTTTAGAGATGAGAATCCCCCGTACTCACCCGAAGCTGATTTTTGTGAGGTCTTTCTTGTTAAAAGCATAGTGTTTTGCTTGCCAGATGCCCAACGGCTTTTTTGGATGATTCGATATTATTTTCAAATGTGAGTTTCAGTCATGTAAAGCATGAAAACTGAAATAGAAATATAAGAGGTAGAGATATCTGATTTTACAGTAAAATGAAGATTTATTAATCAAATTTGGATTTCTACTCTGTTGATGCAGATGATAGAAGAAAGAATTGGACTCCTGCTTTTAAATGAAAATATGTGTATACACCAGCCAATATGGACCCACTTCTGTCGCATAAGGGCTCAATGAATACGATTTCTCTTCTCCTGTCCCTGTCAGGTGAGCGATATCCCTTCCACATGCCAAGAGACAGCCATGCTAAAGAGTAGACAGGAATCAAAACTGTGGTCAGTGATTTCTCACATTGGCCTGTGGATATCTACAGGCAGGGTGGGCAGGCAGGGTTGGCGGGAAGGTTAGCAGAGTATCTGCAAAACTCTTAAATTCATATGTTTGTGCTCTGTGCATTGCACAGAGATGGATTCAACACTATCTTTCACAGAGTTCCTATTCTTTCTCAAATACTCATGTACACAGTTATTACAGAAATAAAACACATATTTGTCTATAATCATACAAAATGAATTGTAATTTTTTGGACATGCTGCATTTTTCCCAACTGCTATCAAGGGATGTCTGAGGAATTTTTTGAGTTCAAGATTTCCTCATATTCACAAACAGGGAGCATTGCTATTCGATAGCATATGGCTGAAGGGGCTTCCCAGGGCTTCCCAGGTATGGTCCCAAGACTCTGCGATACTATTTAAAGTGCAGATTGCCTGGCCCCATCCCTGGCAGTCAGGATTAGGATTCCCAAGGGGAACTGGAAATCTGTCTTTTAAACAAACTTCCCAATGCAAGTTTTTCCCATGCATTGGCACCGGAGAACCATGGGCTTAAGGGAATACCTTCATACCACCAGGAATCAACTTCAGAAGGTCAAAGCTTTGTGTTTTCAGTTTCACCTGAAGATGGAATCTGTCCTTCCTCTTTAAATCCTTGCATACGGTCCAGAGACTTGTTAGAATATCTATCAATCATGTCAGATAGTCTATTGACAGTTTGAAAGCACGGTATCCCTGCTGGAACTCTCAAACAGCAAGAAAAAAAAATGGTTTTGGATCATCTACAGATGTGGCTTAGTCACATGACTGTTTGCCTGGATCGGTGTGCGCTGAAATGCCACGTAAATGAAATTACAGTGGGCAGAGGAGCTCGGATCTGAAATCATTAGTGACTCCTGGGGGCATTCACCTGATTTGTGTGTATTTAAATATAATCTTCAATAAAATTAGGAAACCTTTACCACCATCTGTGTTGCCATAGCAAAGTGCAGGCGCAGCAAATATCTGGCCTATGTGTTAACACCCCCTCTCCAGCTGCATGGCGGCTGGACATGTCTAATCAATTCCAGCAGTCCTTTCCCTTGAACCAAGATAGCTATGCCTCAAAGTCCCCTGCCCCAGGTGACTGTTAGCAGATGGGATGACGGGACAATGAAATCTATTTGCTGCGTCACGATGGACAAAGGTATAGGCTCTGCAGTCAAATGGGATTGGAAAGCTCAAACCCCAGTTTTGCCACGTGGAAGCTGTGGGACCCAGAGCAGGAGAAGTCGGCTGTGGAGATACTACAGCAGTCTCATTGTCCTTTGCAGGAGCAGGGTGATGGTCTCGTTTTACAGGATTGTTGCAAAGGTGACAGAAAGAACCCAGGTGACTTGCTTGGTGTTCCTGGTTCACACTGGGTACTCGGTACAGTTTAGGTGCTATGAATTTTAAATACAGCTGGAAAAGAAGCTGGAGTGATGAACACAAGGGGAGAAGAGCCCATTTTGAGAGACAGCTTGGGTTCTATAAGAAGCGTGGAGAACTTTATAGCAAAGTGCATCCTTCCTGCAACCCCTTCTCTGGGATGATGGCTTAAATGGCCCACATTTATTGAGAGCTTAATAAATTCCAGAAAGCGTCTTAAGCACTTTATGAGGAGTAACTAATTTAATCCTCACAAGAACCCTGTGAAGTCGATGTTCTTATCACCAATTTATAGATGAGGCACCTGAGGCATAAAGAGGTGCAGTAACTGACCAGGGAGGCAGTTAGGCCTGTGCTATTCACAGTGAGCACCCCCACCCCCTACCCCCCCTTCCCCCACCTCCCCGGCCCAAAGCAAACTCTCAGGCCCCACCCTTAAGCCCCCTATCCCTAAACCCTGTGGGTGGGCCCAGAAGTCTTTGTTTTCACAACCCCTCCTGGTGATTCTAGGTTCCTTACCCTGACAGATGGAGGAGCAAGGGTGAACCTGTGACCAACTTGGGGGCAGCCAGAGGAAATTAGAGAAGCCGTATCCTGTTCAGGACCTGTGGATGCCTTTCCACAGACTTTTCATTCCCATCTGTATCTCTTCCAGTTAGCATCCTGGAATTCTGCGTGACTTTTTTCCTGTTTAGGAGGAAGATTGGTTGGCTTGGGCTATAGTGTAGGAACTAGTGTGAAAAGCATCCAAGTCTCTTTGAAATCCCTGCTCTCCTTACTTTATGCAAAGGCGAGTTCCTGCATTTCCCCCTCTGTGCACCCTTGCCTTCTCCCTGTCCTTCAGTTCGGCTCAATAACTTCTGACCATCAAGGAAGGTATCAAGGGGCGCCTGGGTGGCTCAGTGGGTTAAAGCCTCTGCCTTTGGCTCGGGTCGTGATCGGGGTCCTGGGATCAAGCCCCTCATTGGGCTCTCTGCTCAGCTGGGAGCCCGCTTCCTCCTCTCTCTCTGCCTGCCTCTCTGCCTGCTTGTGATCTCTGTCTGTCCAATAAATAAATAAAATCTTAAAAAAAAAAAAAAGGGAAGGTTTCAAGCCCTCTCTGCTACATGAATTCGAAAGGGCCTTAGTTGGAGGCCTGCAGCACATATTAGAAATTACAATAAAAATCCAAATGTGTTAAGAAGCCCAGTGCTAAGGATTGCCCAGTCACTGCTTCTCTGAATCTTTGTAAAGATCTTAATGTGGCTCCCATTGTTACCCACCCCCCGCCACCCCTACCACCCATCCCTGACCCCCATGCGCAGGAGAACACTACTCACCCTTAGCTTTGGGAGGGATCTCACCTACCCAGCACGTGAGCCACGGGGCCAGAATTCAACTCCAGGTCTGTCTGACACCCAAACCACTCTCTTAGCCACACACTTTATGAGGAAAGATGGATGGAAATCTGAGGTCACTGACGTCACGAAGGTGGAAAAGCCAGAACCCAGCTAGAGAGCAACTGGCTGCTGGGATTTAGGGACTTTTTCTGGTGATTTCATCCTGATCTGCTTTTAGCTCCAGCACATGAACATGAACCCCAGAAAGCTGTCTAGCTCGTGTTTGTTGCCTGGGTTCCATCCGACAGCTCTTTAGCTTCAGAAAGACGGGGGAAACTGCGTAGACCTGTGTCCTTTGTGGGATGTCCTTGTGGGGTGCTCTGGGGAGCCCATCTCATGACCCTCCTGTGAGCTGGGAGATGAGAGAGGAGCTATCCCCAAAGACCGCGTGTCCTTCCCCAGTGACCTTTGGGGGTAATGTGCACTTTGGGGAAAGAGGAAAGATGGAAAGGGATTCTCTTTGAGCCTGAGCACGTTGGCTCATGCCTGTGTGTTGCTTTCCCGCCACCTCTCTCACGGATTTGTTGGCTTCCGCCAACACAATCTGGGAATACAGGAATACCCCGTCACAACACATTAAAAAGGACATAATGGGGTGCCTGGGTGGCTCAGTGGGTTAAGCCGCTGCCTTCAGCTCAGGTCATGATCTCAGGGTCCTGGGATCGAGTCCCGCATCGGGCTCTCTGCTCAGCGGGGAGCCTGCTTCCTCATCTCTCTCTCTGCCTACTTGTGATCTCTCTCTGTCAAATAAATAAATAAAATCTTTAAAAAAAAAATAAAATAAAATAAAAATAAAAATAAAAAAATAAAAAGGACATAATGAAACCCAGCCATGGGTTGCCCTGTATTTCTGGAATGCAGCCAGCCCTGCTTTCTCTCGTGTTGGCCATATAGACCTTCCCTAGCTTGCTTTTTGCTTCTCCGACTCCAGTCTCCTTCACTACAGTGTTTCAGCGCCCTGTGTTCATTCCAGACTTCCTTTTCCTAACAACCAACATTGGACCTTCATCCCCAGGCCTCACTCTCGACCTGCTCTGTGAATGCTTATGAAGTTGGTCCCGGGGCCCATGCGCCCCATCTGTGGTGGGGGCTGTCACAGAGTTCTAGCGCTGTGCCAGAGCAGGGAGTTGGAGGGTGGGGGATCAAATACCTTGTGGCGTGGAAATTTCCCAGCTCCCAAGATCTGGACAGTGGATCTGAAACTTCAGAGTAGCTAAGAATCTACTGGGGATTTTGTTAAAATGCAGATCCTCAAGTCCCTTCTCCCTGAACTCTGACTCAGTAGGCTTGAGGTAGAGCCCAGGAATCTGCATTTTAATGAACAGCTGGAGAGTTCCTAGGCTTCACTTTGGAGAATAGAGGTTTGCTAGAGGCATGGTGGTGCCAGACCATATCACACTCAGCCTTTGGTTAGTAGGAGACCTGAGAGAGTTTGGGGGTTGGATTGGGGGGCTGTTGGGAGGCCGGGGGTGGGGAGCAGTGGTGCCAAACTGATTCCCAAGCTGGGAGCATCAGACAGTACTGTGGGAATCAGGGGAACAAGATGGCGATGGGCATCTTCATACTCTTCCTCCCCTTCTGTCCTTTTCTCACCACCTTCTCTTCCAAAAGAAATTTCTTCACAGGATCTCTTACAAGGAAACTCGATTATATATAAAACAGCTGTCAACAAAGCTTTGCCAGTGGGTCTGAAGGAGTCTGGAGGGCTCCAAGCTGACCTGTCTTCTATTTCCTCCCCTGAGGAAGCACCTAAGGTAGACTCATGGACACTTCAGTATGCCTTCAGGATTCCTTTGAAAACAGCCTTAATCTAGCCCCCATTTTACAGATGAAGAAGCTGAGACCCAGAAAAGTGAAGTGACCCACACAGAGCTGGCTAGAGACATACCTGGATGACTACCGGAGTCTCAGGCCACTGAGATTTTCCAGACAGTTCATTAGAACACCAGCAACCAGTATGGGGCCCAGGAGTTCTCGGGGTCGGAGGGTGAGCTGTGGCCTCATAAATGAGGTTAGGCAAACCTGGATATAGCCTAGTTAAGCAGGTTTCTTTACTGCAGGATTTCACAGCCTCCTGAATATTCTAATGGGAGCTGTGAATCGCCAGGAAAGGTCATGGAGGCAGAATTTTCCAAACTCATTTAATAACACACACTTTCTCCTCCTTTGTAATGTATCGGTGTCTCAGCAGATTCTATTGTAAGGAGTCCTGCTTGGGGGATTGCTCTCATATACTGTCTTTGCCCTGAGGACAGCCAGGTATGGTCCATAGTCACCAAACACTAGAATCTTCCGAGGGTTATCCGTCACATAGGCTTGCTCTGGACCAGCCATCTCTGACAGCTCAGGGGCCGCACCTGGGCTCCAGGTGCACCAATGAGACCCATTCCACGAGAAGGAAGCCACAGGCCAGGAACATTTGTCAGCCAGCTGACAGAGTGGGTGTCAGGCCTACTGCTGGATACAGAAATTTGGCTCCCGGAATCACTTCACCTAAAGGACAGCATTGAGGACATCAGGAGGGCATGATTAGCTCAGCGTCCCGGTGAAGACACCAGGATCGCTATGGGCGAGGATGGAGCCAGGGAAGTGCCACCAAGGAGGCAGTTATGGGGAGCACTCACCAGCCACCTGCTCCTGGAGCAGACACGGTACCAGGGAAATCCACAGAGCCAAGAGGTGCGGGGGCCTCCGTCAGGAGTCAGGCCCAAACTGACTAGTTAGTCCAAGGGGCATTGTGCTGGCAGCTGAGCCTTTTCTGCCCTTTTTTGAAGCTGTAGCTGTGATTTGTGGACATTTGCAGTCCATCCTTTGAAGGCTACCTACAAGTGAGCAATGTAGGTTCTGTCTGCAGATGAGTCAGAGACTTGGCAAGGAAAGGAGGCTAGAGAAGAAGCAGGCACTGAATCAGAGTCTGGGAAAATGGAAAAGGTGGTTCAAACCAACCGTGATTATTAGATCCCTGTCATATAACCTTAGTTCTGAAGCCGACCACCCAGCGAACATTCCCAGGGAGGGCGACCACGAAGGAGGGTGCTTCTCATGGCTGGATATTTGCAGGGTGGGGTGTCCTGCAAGCCCTGGGCCCAGGGTAGGCCGAAAGGCCTTTAGCTTAGGTTAACCTTTATGGCAGAAAATTCAGCAAGCCCACTAAGTTCCCATGTCCTGCCTAGTAATCACGCACTGAAGAAGATTTGGTTCCAGGTCTGATTTTATCTTACTCTTTAATTTTTTGCATGATTGAGAAATAAATACATGTCCATTATTAGTGAAAGGCACCAGTGTGTATGGTTATGAGCAAAGTCTTCAGAAATTGAGTTTGAGCCCAGAACTCAGAAGCTGTATGATTTGAGGCATGTCCTTTACCATTTCCTGTTTTGTAAAATGAGAACAATGATGATATCTGGCCCCAAGTAGTTGTCATGAGGATTCAATGAGACAATTTATATATTGTTCTTAGCAAAGTCTCTGACATGTAGTAAGCACTTAGATTTTAGCTATTATTATAATTGTCATAAATACCAACCCAGATGATCTGTTAAAAAATGTTTTAGTATATTCCCTTTCAATCTCCTAATAATTTAATCCTGCATTTATATTTTTAAATAGGTAGGATCACATTAGACCTATGTAATGCTGGGTCCTTCTTTTTTCAATTGATTTTTGTCCTATGTACTGAGTTTCTAATGGGTAGAGATAAGGGGACCGGTTTGGGAGTAAGAAGTACTGGGTTAGAATTAAGTTTTACCACTTACAGACCCAGCTGTATGGCTTTGGGGAGGTTACTTTTTTTTTTTTTTTAAGATTCTATTTATTTATTTGACACAGAGATAAAGAGCAGAAACAAGAGGAGTGACAGGCAGAGGGAGAGAGAGGAACAGGCTCCCTGAAGGGCAGGGAGCCCGATGCAGGGCTTGGACCCAGGATCCTGGGATCATGACCTGAGCCGAAGGCAGACACTTAACAAACTGAGCCACCCACGCACCCCTGGGAAGGCTGTTTAAACCTGCTGAGACTCAGTTTATCAGCCAGTGTGATCATTGAGTTCCTTCACAAATGGTTATGGTAAGGGAACTGGGTTAACTATAGGTGTTAGTTAAGCTGACCTATGAGCCTGGGGTCCAGAGCAGCTGGTTCTATTGTTTGCAAACTGTTTTTTCAGGAACCCCAAGGGTTCCAAAGAGGCATCCTTGGGATCAGCAAGTGGGAGAGGGCTGCGCAAGACTCTGTGTCTGCTTATCTCCATGGTTCAGCCCTTCCAACTGTCAGCTGCAAATAGAGCCCCTCGCTTCTATTTTAAATATTGAAATTTACATGCAATTTTATTTGAAGACTGTCATGGTGCTTAAAAGCAAATTTGAGTATTGTTGCTTTAGAGAATGATACCTAAGCCGGGTCCATTCCAATGGGAATATTCCACATATTATAATAATTCGAGAGGGTTAGATATCATTGCAATTAATAGCAGCATGCAGGAAATATGACTAGAATTGCTTGAAAAGGCTCTGTATCCTACTAACTGTTATTAATGGAGGAGGCTTCTCCACTATGGAGCTACTTATCTGGGCTGAGACATTGTAATCAGTATAGAGGTCTGTTATCGTAGCTATCATCGTTTGCCCTGCATGCCTCTTGTGGCAACGAAACCCCTAATTTCACTCGGGAGCCCTTTCTGAGTGCTTTAGGGTGAGCATAGGACATAAGGCCAACTAATTAGAATACACAATCCACCCAGCCACAGTAAACGGTTTAGGTGTGACACATGATTAGGTCAGCCAGAGTACATGCTGGGATTTGTACTGGAATTATTGGGAATATTGGGATTCCTAAAAGTGAAGTGAATCTAGAGCTGCCGGTGACCACTTTGCTAATGCCTAAGGAGGCCGCACCTTAAAATGAAGCTGAGACCAAAAGAGGCAGAGCTAAGAAATGGTGCTATATTTCTGAGGACCTTGTCTAAACTCTTGGACCCGACAATGCCTGGAGTCAGTTTGCTCCTTGAACTTCCTATGTAAATTTCCTTTGTGGTTTAAGTGTGAGATGAGTTTCTGTCTGTTCCATCTGAGGGTCACAGTCCAATCATTGCATGAATCTTGCTGATGGATGTTAGAGTGGGGCCCTTCCGAGGGGAGCAAACAATATGGAGAGTTGCTACAGAGCTGTGGAGGCCACTTGAAGGCACTGGACCCCTGATGGGGGACAGGAAGGGTAGAGCACGAAAGAGGAGGGAGGTGAGGGGAAAACTACTTCCCACTGTTCCCCTGAGATGTGAATATCTGTCCTTTGAATGCCTCACTCTTGGGTATCTAACCCCCCGGACACATTCTGCGTCCATTTCCTTGCACATCACTGAAGATCCATCTAACACGGTATCAGAAACGCCTTGTAGGGCTCAGAGATTGGGGCTGTGAGCACCAGAGAGGGTAGGAAGTGGAGAGTGGACTGGCCAGAGGGTGCTCTGGGCAGGACGGACGGACAGCAAAAGATCACTAGAGCCTGGAGGAGATTGTAGATGGGAGAACAGTGATGCTACTCCTGGATCAGAGACAGACAACTCCCAGAGGCAGAGAAGATCCGGGGAAGCAATGTCACAAAATGTCAGAAGTCCCTTCGCATTGGGATCCGTGCCTGTCTTTCAAATCTGGCTGGTTGATTAAATCTGTCTTGTGATAAAAGGGTCAGGCAAACCTCTAGTCACCAGAATTCAGCACTTAAAGGTTATTAGTATTTCTAAAGCTGACAGGTCTGAGTCTGTGTTCTGAGTTGTGTACTCCCCGTATGTTAAAACAATTAAAAATCAGTCCCATGTGCCCTATTCCATTCCCCACCTGACCCCCCCAAGAGGGTGGTATTAAAAACCTAGTTCACACACATCAACCTCAAATTTCTTTTCACCTACTGCCATTTTACTGTCCCAAGTGAGAGCAAGCAAGGGTAATCAAGTTCCTGGCAGGAAATGGTTTTCTTCCGTGAATAGCCAGAGTATTCCTGAGTCGCTGTTGCTGAGAGAGGGGCAGGCTGGGGTATATATCATCTGAATGGTGGGCTGGGCCAAGCAGCTGGTTCTTCACAGAGGCTATCACTTATTTCCATGGTTCCCAGTGGCAGCTTCAATCAGATCTTGGGGGAAGGATAAATGGGAATAGAATCAATGTTGCAGCTGAAATAAATGCAAATAAAAATCTGCAAGATCACCTGCCCAGGAGCAGTGCGTGAAAGCAAATATGCTTTCTGTTAATAGACTGGCCGGTTGTAGGAGGGTGATCCCATTGTTAGAAACTGCCTATTGTCACAGTCCTGATACGGTAACGACTTCTTTTCTTCCCTCTGAAGCTGGATAAATCAGAGACCAAAAATATCCTTAACATAAATCATCCTATTCCAGCATTTGACAGCCTCTGTCTCAAACTCAATTAGTCACTGGACACAAGGAAAGCCGAGATCATCACAGATTCACACATGTTTAATGGATAAAGCACGACTGGGGAGAGATTTCTTCCATTTAATCTCTGCTGTTCGATGTTCGTTAGTAGATCACATGGCTATTAAAATAAATAGGATGGTAGAAGTTTCTTTTGGGCAGGGTAAAGCAGATGTGTTCTATTTAAAAAGATTGAATGAATTGTATCCCAGAGAGATATAGAAGAGGCAGAGCAAATGAAAGAGTCCCAGGAGGATATAAAGGGCATTTAATCAAAAAGCTGGTCTCATTGCTTAGATGAGGACCCTTTTGACCAGGGAGCTTATCTCTGAACCCGGGAATCTGAGCACTGCCACAAAACCGGACCTTTAGGATATCAAAATCTGGTTCAGATACTTCTGGAGAAAGTGCTAGGCAAAAGACATGGTTTCACTGGGACTAGAAAACTTGAACTGTTTGGATCATTCCTACTAATCCTGTTCAGCGATTCTCTAGGTGGTGATGTCTCCACTTCCTGTGTCCTCTTGCAGTAAGAGTGATTGTCATCATTTTATTATACTAAGTGGGGTTTATCGGTGGTTTCTGCGTGCCGTGCTGCTGATTGGTTCCAGGCTAGAGACGTGAATACAAATCAGGTCTGGGAATCGGTTTTAGACAGTACCTTTCTCTTTAACAATTCAGAATATTTACCTAATGCCTTGTAATTGCTTTGCTTGTCTAGGTCAGCATTGTCTGGTTTTGCTTCCTTTTTTTTTTTTAATTTATGTATTTACTTTTAGTAATCTCGACACCCAATGTGGGGCTCCAACTCACCACACTGAGATCAAGAGTTGCATATTCTTCTGAGCCACCCAGGCACCTCCTTTCTTCTGTTCTTATATTTGAAAGTGAAGAGACAATGTTTATCCATCATTGAGGGTAATGCTATATAAAAAGAGGTTCTTAAGGGCACCTGGGTGGCTCAGGCTGTTGAGTGTCCAACTCTTGATTTTGGCCCAGGTCCCAGAGCTCAGGGCTGTGAGATGGAACCCTGCATCAGACTCCACACTGGGCATGGAGCCTGCTTTAGATTCTCTCTCTTCCTCTCCCTGTGCCCGCCGTTCCTCCACCCCTGCTCTCTCGGTCAATAAAGAAAAAATAGAGGTCCTTAGGACTATAAAAATCCTCCTCGTGGGTTTTTAAGGTTGTTCTGAGAAGTCACAATGGCCTACTGGTGGGTAAGTGCAAGAATCACTCCTTTTTCATATGGAAATACCAAGACCCATGAGGTTAAACAGTTAATGCCAGATTGTCTGAATCTCAGGCCTGACTCCTGGCCAGCTAATGTGGCCCAGCTAAGTAACTGGAAGTGGATTAGATTTTGCAGGGTCAAGGCTAGGGCTGTGAGTTCCTATCAGGGCCCATAGGGGACCCCAGGAACCCAGAGGAGACCAAAAACAATGTCTGTAGCTGAAATCTTGATGATGGAAGATGTTTAAGCATCATGTTTACAGGGGCTAAAAACAAGGATTAAATTCAGAGGTCAGAGTCAAAAATCAAAATTGAGAAGAAGATGGATCTGAGTACGGCAAGCTGGAAATGCTCAGGATCGGGGACAATTGCCTGACACTGCAGCTGGGCAGGATCTGGGTGGTAGGGCTTACTGAAGGACCAGGACTGGCTCTCCTGGAAGCAAGTCCTTGGCAGGGCCTTTCTTTTACAGGATTTTTATGTGCCTACCCAAACTCAGGAAGGCTTGTCATTTGAGATCTAACAAGTTGAGGTACAAAAAAGAGATAAGAAAATCAGGCACTAAAGTTATTCTCTTTCTTGTTCTTATAAGTATTTTAGATTTGGCAAGATGGAAGACAGGTTAAATAAATCACTTGGCTAGATCAAATTGACTTTCTGTTTCTGAGTCCTTTTAGTCATGTATTTATTTTAGCCAAGGTTATTTGTTCATGGTTTTCTCTAAAAGTATCCATAAGAATTCCTGTATATAAAGAACTGGGGCATCAGTATCAATGCATGGTCCACTTGTGCTGCCATTTTATTGGCTAATAGTGGCCTGAGAGACATCCACAATGTGATATCTCTTCCTTTCCTCACACCCATCTTAGTGCTCCCAGTCTTAAAGATCTGAACTTCATTAGTCCATCCAACGGGGGGTGGGGTCAAACTTTCCTCCACCCTCCTACGGTCTCAGTTTGGGACTGACATAATAGAAAAACAGGAGAAACATATATGAATAAAAACTATCACAAGAAAAATGAAGATCCAAAGAAGTGGTTCTATACTAGGCTGAACAAAGAGAAGGACTTATGGAAGGATACTATAATACATGGGGAGACTAGAGGAAAATAAGAGTTATTTTAACAAAGGTCTGTTTTTTCAGATTTCTCTTGGCCTTGACTCCCTGTCCCTGGAGATGAGAATATTTCTTCCTTTGGTACAGAGAGGACAGCTTTCACATGGGAATTTTATTACCTGTTTGCAGGAAGGAAAAATGAAGACTGGGGTGTCTTTCTTGTACCTACTATTTCTCAAGTACCCTTACTCAAAATAGTCAATGTGGTAGCATGTTCTGAACTCCTTTATACCCAAACTTAAAAAAAAATATATTTCCTGCTTGTTCTGTTTGGGGGAGATCAAGTTTATTACTCTTTGCAAGAAGCCAAAGATTTCCTTCTTTTATACTAAAGCAACTAAGAAGTCCCCAGAAGGTGACATAGAGCTTGACTCGTAGACCCCCATCCCCATGTGAATGTTGAAGGAAGATCGAAGCCAGTGAAATCAGGAGGCTTGAGAACCTTGAGGTGAAACAAGAGGTCCTTGGAGTCTCCAGTAGTTCAAAGCAAATCTCAGTTCTTTGATAGATAGAATGACCTATGTATCCCCGTTTTCCTGGAAGCTTCCTGGCATTTGCACTGGAATTACCACATGCTGGGATACCCCTCAGCCCCAGAAAAACTGGGACCACTGGTCACTCTATTGGAAGACCACAGTGTTGGCCCATCTCAGATGTCCTAGGCATCTCTACATCTCTTCTCTTCCATGTTCCTAAGTTGCTTTGGAAGCTGGTCCTTATCTGTATGTTACTGGTTAACCTCCTAAAAGCCTTGGCTTGAAATTTATGAGTGAAGTTTGGTAACACCTCTTCTTGGGCTCCTTAGCTCCTGCAAAGAGACTTGTCTTGGTCACTGCTGTAAGCCTGGTACCTCTTTATGGACTCAGTGGCTCATGTAATTCACATACTTGTGCGCATGAAGCTGAAAAATGAATATTTGTTGTCCTTTCTGGCTTGTGGCATTTGAAGCAATGTATGGCCATCTTTTCTTCTAAAAAATGGAGATAATACATTAACCCCATAGAGTTGTTTTAAGAATTCAATAAGTTAGTACAGGAAAAGTGCTTAGAACGGGGAGCAGAACAGAGTATATGCTAAATAAATATTAGGAAAAAAAAGAAAAAAGTGACATAATAGCAGAGAAATACAGGTTCTTGGTAGAATTGTCCTTGACATCTTCATTTGCCAATTCCTGTGGCCCAGGGCTTTCAGGCTGTAAAGCAAACATATTGAAAGTTAATATGAAAGTAATTCAGAATTGGTGAGGGTTTTCCCAAGGAAACCTAACCTGGGAGTCAGGTGGCCTAGTTCCCCTACCACTTAACTGAAGCTATAGCCTCATACCCTTAGGAAACCAGTAAACTGTGCCCATAATCAGCAGACCATCAAAACTACAAATTGGTGCGGTAGCCCGTGGGTGAGGCTTCGACCACCAGAGGGAGCTAAAGGAACAAATCACTGAAAACCCAACTCAAAACTGGATTGGTTGCCTCGGAGATTTTTTAAGTGTTCAGGTAAGCAGAAGTCTAAAAGATCATGCAACTGACCTTAAGGGTTAATTCAGCTGTAAGAAGGAAGGAAGTTAGAGGCAGATGTTGATCTTTTCTCCAGGCAGAGAGCGAAGAGTTAATAGTGTAGAGATGGGTCTGTGGTGCCTATCTCTTGCTGAAAAAAGCCAGGGTGCTTAATCCCAGGAGTTTACAGAAGCTCATAGCAGTGGGGAAAGAATGTCACAATAGTAAGCAGGGCTTGAGGTAGGTTTTAGGAGGTGGAGAATAAAGATCTTGGAACCCAACACTGAGATGAGAGCAGGTAAGGATACCTCAGTCAGATTCAAGGTGGTTGCTGGTCAGGCCGGGTGTTACATATTTGCACATTCCCGCATGCAGTAAAGGGGCTAGATTCTCCCAGAGAAGCCGTTCAGGGCTTCCCTTCCAGGAGGGTAACAGGAGTACATGCAGGTAATAACTGATGAGGGTTCTAGCTCCAAGGGTATCAAATAGCCAGGCCGGTTCCAGGAGCTCTGGGCTAAGGGCAACAAGACCAATCCTGGTAACACCTGTCTGGGTAGTACTGGGACTCCTAATCCACTGCCAGGCTTGAAGCGGGGTTTGGTTCTTCCTGGATCTAGGCTGGTCAGATCTTTGCTCGCTTTCTTACTTTTCTCAGAAGTTAAAATTCAAATTTCTAAGCTCATGTTTCCCAGTGCTAGAGGCCTTTCCCATCTCATTTACCGGCTTCTTTGCTTGCCAGTAGCCTAGAATCACCTTCCTACCATACATAGGGCCCATGCTCTACCCCGTCACCCCCACCCTATGGCAAAGGCAGCCAGCTGGGAGACAGAACATATGGGCTGAAAATAAGGTACTAAGTGGTTGAGTGCTATTCCTTCCAAAATCATTAAAAGTGAATGGTCAAATTTCATTGACTGTGGAATATTTGCAAATAGCTTTTCTAAGGGGAAATTTAAAAAACCCAAACAACTCTGGAATGGGAAGATGATCCAGGAAGATGGTGCTATTGGGAAGGGATTGTCATAAGGAGGCACTGAGACTTTTTTTCATATAGGCTGCAAACTGATCAGGAGATTATATTTCCGGAGAGTGATTTTCCAAATGTTTCTTAAATGGCAATGTGACAGCATTATTTGATGAGCTGTGATTTCAAAGTTTCATTGTTTTGAAGGGCAGGACTCAGTTTTAACACACAATAGTCTGGTGTGTCTAGAGCAAAACATTCTCAGGTGTTTACGACACATTCTATGTTGAATCTAAATGATTGTTTAAATTGTAGAAAAATCAATGAATATCTTAGGTGGGTGTTTAACATGAAGTTCCTCTTCTTTATCTGTGTTTGGTAAACAAATGCTCCCCACATGCTCTTCACTGTTTTCTGGGTTGTCTGCCCTTTGCAGGCGGAAGGAAACTGAAAGTTGTAATGGGGCGCCATCTACTGGGGAAAGAGAACAATAGAGTAAAAAAAGATGTGATGGGGGGGTCTCATTTGCAGAGAAATGAATACTTACAGAAAAGAGAACTTGATGAAGATGTAAAAGCAAACATGGAAAAAAAAAGGGAAGTACATTTAGTTTACTCTGGAAAATTCTTTTTTGAACTCTAATGTCCTTCCTTTGATAGGATGCTGTGTTTTACATTAGGTCAAACATGAGTTGTCAGGAGAAACCCTCAGTCTATACTTAATACCCTGAAACTGTCAAAGGGCTGAGACCTCTGCTATCACCCAGTCCAATGCCCTCAGGTTCCACACGGGAAGCAGGGGCTCAGAGAGGAGAAGAGATGCTCCGTGTTCCCGGCTCTGTGTCCTCCCAGCATCCGGATGGTCTGCATTTAGATGACTGGCCGTTTGACTCAACATAATGACGGAAGAGATATCTAGAAATTATCCAGGGCCCAAACCATCCTCTCTCTTGCTTGCCAGACAGGCTGTCAGAAAATGTCATGATTAGAGTTGCTCCTTTGAGTGGAAACTAGTGCTTCTTCATTTGCCCTGTGTCTCCACAAACACCTTCACACACATAGGGTTTCTCTGATGAGCTGTTATTTCCCTGCTTATTAGAAAGTGACCAGCAGAGTTGCTGATTTAGATCGAATTCTAACCAAGAGAGGGTGATGGGGGGGGGGGGGAGAGCCCTGTGAGAGAGACCATGGCATCCCAGAGGCAGTGAGAGCCCAGGAGGAAGGCTGAGTCTCATAAGGCATGTGCCCTGGGCTCCAGAGTTCTGAGAGAAGCACATACTTGGAGGGAAGGTCACGCACAGGGGACGAAGAACTCTCAGAGCCTCAGAGGTGACTCTGTAAATGGAAATACACCCAATGACAAGTAATTAACTGGATGTTTAGGGAAACCAGGGTGCTTCCATAGGAGCTCACCCATGAGTCCTGATTTCAAGAAAACACTTACAAAGGAAGGACAAAAGAAGTGCTTGAAGCCAGAGAGGAGAGGCAAGACCTCACTCGTAAGAAGTGCTTAGGGCAACAACAACCATAAAATGACTTTCAGAGTACGCCCTGCAAGGGGTGGGGTCATGTGTGTGGGTCTGCTGCATATATATATATATATATATATATATATATATATATATATATAAAAATCAGAGCTCCTCACTTGAGTTCACCTTCATTTTTTTGTAACAAAGAATGATCTCTGGGTTGAAAAGCACAGAGCAAACATTGATGAAAGGGAAAGGAAGCCCAGCCTGGGGGAGCCGAGTATCTCTCAGATGGTACCAGGAACGCCTCTGGATGCTCCCAGTGCTCAGTGTTTTACCTGCGTGATCTCATTTAATTTGGCCAATAACTCTATTCCTCTATGGTTTCAGGCACTGTCTTATTTAGTTACTAGGAGCCTTATACTTAGGGAGGTGAAGTTAATTTGTTGAAGTTCCATGGCATTAGGAGGAGGGAAGAGGGAAGATCTGGTGGCTCCATCTGCAGCCGGAGAGCCAAGCTCCCCAGGGAGGTCAGGTCTTTGGACAGAGACACAGGACACCCCGGCTTCTGGGAGAACCTGCAGACGGGGAGTGGGGAATCCAGGGATGGGAAAATGGGTTTTTGGCTTTGCAGTTTGTTTTTGTTTTGTTTTGTTTTTTCCTAAAAAAGGAGACTAGACAGAGTTTCTACAAACTTCAAAGTAGTGTGTTTGGGGTGAATGAGGGAAATCCTAATATAGACCACTGAAAGATTAGTTTAAACCCCTGGGAAAGGAAGCATTTGCTCCAAGCACCCCACAAGGGTTGTTTTAGAAAATACGGGGTCCTGCTCTGTGCCTTTTGCTTGGCGGACAGCCTGATAAACAGAGTCCCCCCCTCAAAGGAGTCGTGACCAGCAGGGGAGACAGGCACACAGGTGATCTCCACACTGTGGAGGCACCAGCTAGTGCAAGGTCAGCAGCACAGTGTGACGGGGGTTCTGGGGAGGCTCACACGTTGGCCTAGAGGCAGAGGGACAGGGAAGGATCCTGGGGCAATGCGTTCCTTTTCCTTTCATTGTAAAGCTTTTCCGAAGTAAATTTCTGTTACATTTCTAGATGAACTATATGACTATATAGCATTGCCTTTTTAAAAAGCCATAAATGGTCAAATATTGGTAATTTCATAGGTTCTGACCTAACCTAACGTCTGAGAAGTCCAACAGCAGGACAGACACGTGTTAGTATGGAAGGGGCAGGAGTTCTCTGCTCTGCATCTCCCCTCCCAGACTTTTCTTCCCAAGGCTGCCTCCTTTAACTCCTGGAACCCTTTTTAGCTATTTGTAGCTACTTACTGCCACCTAGTATGTTTTGCTGTTGCTTCTTGACTTTCCATTTTGACACTCTGCATTGAATTGAATTTCTGTTATAAAGATAGGGCTTTAGCTGTGGTATGTTTCTACGATCATAAACGCCTGCATTCCTTCACACTTACACTGCTCTGTTACAATTTCTGGTGAAATCACTATGTTGGCGTTGTTGGGATTGGGGGGGAGCCTGTTCCCTGCTCCTATCGTCTTCTTCCAGGAGGTGGGATTTCCCCTAAACATTCTGGGTTCTTTCTTGCCCTTCACTTGGTGATTACTCCCTTCTCTCTAGGGGAGAAGGAGCAGCTTCATCTGGATGGTAGATTAGGATCAGCCCTTTGTCCTTCTGCCCACTGGAAGCTCTTTGTTGCCAAGAAGCAAGCTTTGCCTGGAGCACTGCCCTGCCTGGGTGGGGAAATCTGCCTAATTCTGGGGTTCAAAGCCAATTTGGCTCTCAAAACAAAGTTACATTAGCCAAATAAACCTTTATCATGAAGAAGAAAAACAAAGTGATCTGAATTCCTACTTTTACTTATCAAATTATTTAAAACTTGGGTGGGGAAGAAGAGAAAGATTTATAAGGTTGCTTGGAAGGACCCTACAATTAAATTATAATTATGTACTTCTAAATTTATCCTTTTCCTGTAGCGCCCTCTCTTTTCTTTAAAGCTGTTGATTGGCTGTGTTTATTTATTCACTTAGCTCATCCCTAAAGGCCTGAAGTCTGAAAATTCTCTATCAAGTCATCTCTTCAGGTCATTTCTGCACACCTGCCCTGCTCCATGTCCCTCTTTCGACCTTCCCTAACTCTCAGATTCCTCCTCCCCCTTATTCCTGTCCATCCTGTAGCTCTTGGCTCTCCACTCTCTGGGCCTGAAGCTCAGCTGTCACCCAGGGGCTCTCTGTACCAGCTCCCTGGGCATTTTCTTTGCTTCTCTCTGGTGTTGAATCCCATTTTTTTTTTTTTTTTTTTAATTTAGATGACATGACTTTCTATGTCTTGGTCTACATTCTACCCTCACACTTAACTAATGATTTTGCTGACTGAGGAATTCTGTGTTGGACAGAATTTCCCTTAGACTCTGAAGGCCCTGCTCCATTGCCTTCCAGAATCCTAGAGCTATGAAATTTCACAGGGATGGAAACCTGGTAGGTCTATTCAACTTTTTGAGGAAACTCCATTCTCTCCAATTCTCTGATGTTCTGGGAATTTTATTGCAGTCTTTCTTTTTTAAAATATTGATTTATTTGAGAGAGGGGAGGGGTGGGGGAGAGGGAGGGAGAGAGAATCTCAAGCAAACTCCGTGCTGAGTGTGGAGCCAGACACGGGGCTCAATCTCATGACCCTGAGATCATGACCTGAGCCCGAACCAAGAGTCAGATGCTTAGTCGACTGCACCACCCATGTGCACCTGCCTTACTTCTTTTATGAGGCTCTGCTCTCTGTTTTCTCTGAACTCGTTGTCTACCCACCTATCCATGGAACTTCTGTTATTTTAATGTTTAACCATCTGGATTGATGCTCCAATTTTCTTGTCTTTTTTCTTATTTCCCATCTCTTTGCCATTTTGTTTTCTTTCTAGGACATTCCTAGACTTTGCCTTTTAATACAGAGCATTGTATTCAATTCTCCTGTTTTTAGTTGACCTTCTCACTCCTCCCTCTTCTGTGTCTTGGGTCCCTTGAGTCCAGAGTCTGAGACCTGCCTCTTCTGTAGAAAGGAAACCACTTGTTGGTTCTTATCAGAAGAAAAAAAAAAAAATAGTAAGTATGCAAGGTGATGAATATTAACTAGACTTAAAACTATTTTGCAGTGTATAAAAATATGGACTCATTTATGTTGTATACCTGAAACTAATATAATGTTATATGTCATACCTCCATTTTTTTGCATTACATTACGATTTTTTGCATTACATAAAAAAATAAAAAGAGGAAGCCATTTGTCTCTCTCCATCGAAGGCAGCAGAGTGGGGGTGGTGGTAGACTTTGTAGCCTAGCTTCATGGGTTTAGGAAGGGGATTTAATTATGTCTTATAGAAACTTTTGATCAGCACTCCAGTTTTTAGCCTTATTCCCTACCGTGGTCTTCAGAATTAATTGATGCTTCCAGTTTCTTCAGAATTAATTGATGCCTCCAATTTGTGAGCCTTTCTGGAGATTTCTAGAGTGTAAGTATTCTATCCTGTCTTCTCCTACAGGCTTGGTTTTCAGTTTTCTTCAGTCTGCTAGGTCAAGGTGATGCTCAGGCACCTATTTTCCAACACCCAAAATTGTGTTGGCATCTTCCATTTGCTGTGCTCTCTTCTCCCATAATATTTGTCCCTGAAGGATTATGTCTTTTTAAAAAATTCTTTTATCACCATTTTATTGGGATTTTGGGGAGAGATAAAGGAATATGTAATATTAGATATTTAAAAGGTATCTCTCTTCCTCCTTCCTTCACTCCATCACTTGTTAGTTACAAGTGTTAGTTACAAGTTAGTTTACTTTTTCTTTTTAAAAAGTTTTTTTTTTTTTTTAACTCCAGTTAGCTAACATACAGTGTAATGTTAGTTTTGGGTGTACAACATAGTGATTCAACATTTCCACACAACACAAGTGCACTCTTCAATCCCCATGACCTATTTCACCCATCCCCCTATCCCTCTCTCCTCTGGTAACCATCAGTTTGTTCTCTATAATTAAGGTCTGTTTCTTGATTTGCCTCTCTCTCTTTTTCCTCCATTGATTGTTTTGTTTCTTACATTCCACATATTAGTAAAATCACATGGTATTTGTCTTTCTCTGACTGGCTTATTTGGCTCAGCATTATGCTCTCTAGCTCCATCCACGTCATTGCAAATGGCAAGATTTCATTCATTTTTATGGTATGAGTAAATATGAGTAATATTACATCATATTTATCTCTCTATATATGATGTATATATGAGGAAGATGTGAGATAGATCTATCTAGATTTATCTAGATCTATCTCACATCTTCCTCATTCATTCATCAGTCAATGGACACTGGGCTGTTCCCATAATTAGTCTATTGTAGATAAGGCTGCTATAAACCCTGGAAGTGCCATGTATCCCTTTAAACATTAGGGTACATCTATCTGTTTGAATTTGTATTTTCCTATTCTTTGGGTAAGTACCTAGTAGTGCAATATCTGGATTGTAGGATAGTTCTATTTTTAACTTTTTGACTTGTTTTCCAAGTAGCTGTACCAGTTTGCATTTCCACCAACTGTGTGAGAGGGTTCCTTTTTCCCCTGCATCTTTATCAATACCTATTAGTTCTTATGTTGTTGATTTTAGCCATTCTGATGGATGTGAAGGGATATCTCATTGTAGTTTTGATCTGTATTTATTTCCCTGATGACCAATGATGTTGAGCATCTTTTCATGTGTGTGTTGGCCATCTCTATGTCTTGTTTGGGAAAATGTCTATTCATGTCTTCTGCCCATTTTTAATTGGATTATTCATTTGAGTATTGAATTTTATAAATTCTGTATATATTATGGATACTAATCATTTATCAGATTTGTCATTTGCAAATATCTTCTCCCATTCCATAGGTTGCCTTTTAGTTTTGTTGATTGTTTCCCTTGCTGTGCAGAAGATTTCGTTTTGATGAAGTCCCAACAATTTTCTTTGGCTTTTGTTTCCCTTGCCTCAGGAGACATAACTAGAAGAAAGTTGCTACAACTGATGTCAGAGAAGTTACTGCCTGTGTTCTCCTCTAAGATTTTTATGGTTTCAGGTCTCATACTTAGGTCTTTAATCAATTTTCAATTTATTTTTTGTTTGTTGTAATAAAATGGTCCAGTTTCATTCTTTTGCAACAACACCATTTGTTAAAGAGACTTTTCCCCATTGGATAGTCTTTCCCCATTTGCTGAATATTAATTGACCATATAGTTATGGGTTCATTCCTGGCTTTCTATTCTATTCTATTGATCTATATGTGTCTATTTTTGTGCCAGTATCATATCTTCTTTAATTGTTTTGCTAGAATTCACCAGTGAAGATGTGCTGGCTTGTGCTTTTCTTTGTGGGTAGTTTCCAAATTATTAATTTAATCTCCTTATTAGTCTATTTAGACTTTCCATTTATCTTTGAGTCAATTTCAGTAGTTTGTGTCTTTCTGGAAAATTTTCCATTTCATATCCTTCCATTTATGTGTTTATTTTTGTCTTAGACACCAAGAGTAGGAAAATCACAGGTTGAGGCAATATGGTGGTGTGTCTGGGTTCAGTCTGCTGTATGAGATTATGTAGACTGTAGTCATTTGAGCTATCTTCCTCTAAGTTGTGTGGTGCACAGGTTGTGGGCAAACATGGTGGTGATCTTAAATAGTAGAAGTGTTAAATGTGCCATCTTCGGAGACAGATCACCTGGGTTTGAATCCTGTTTCCACCACTTTCCAGAGGCTTTGGGCAAATTACTTAATCCCTTGAACTTTAGTTTTCTTCTATATAAATAATCGTGCTTTTTTTCAGGGTTTATTTCTGTGAGGATTAAATGACACAATACATGTAAAGTGCTTAATGTAGTGCAAATTTCAATAAATGTTATTTCTTATTCAATATCTTTATAATCTTTATAGCCTTCGCTAGATGCTTCATTAGGTTAGAAATGGGCCCTTTTCTTTTTTCCTTGTCTTTTTTTTTTTTTTTTTTTTTTTTAAGGTAGACTCCCTGCCTAGCATGGAGCCCAACAGGCAGCCTAAACTCATGACCCTGAGATCAAGACTGGAGTTGAGGTCAAGAGTCAGACACTCAACTGACTGAGCCACCCAGGCACCCCAACTTTTTTCCTTTTTATTGCTGAAATTTTAGTACCTATCAGGGTGCCTGGTCCATACCAGGAGGTCAGTATTGTTTGTTTAATGTTTTCATGTCAAAAAACTGGATTTGAGGGCAAAACACCTTGTTTAGTCATTGATTAGTGTACTCATTGTTAAGGAATGTCAGCTGGAAGAGATAAGAGGTGTGGCAAAGCTAGTTTGACCCTTGTTGGACTTAACAGAGTTTGAATGGCTTGAATAAAGTCATGGAGCCTATACCTATAACATTTGCACTTGACATAAAGTTATGTGGGAGAACAAAGTTTGGGTAGGCATGAGTTTGTGTGTATACATTCCGGTTCTTGGGTCCTGAAATAACTGATAAGCAAACAACAGAAATATGTGATTAGCAACAACATAAAAATTTCTAGGGGTTATTGTCAATAAAAAACTCATTATGAATAGAAGCAATGATAGCAATCTGAAGCTACATTCATTATATGAGCAAGAAGGGAGAGGACAAGCACACACGGGCGCACGCGCACACACACACACATATACACACACAGATGTATTGTCTTTTTACCCTTTTCAGCGCTTTTAGGGGAAACTTCTCTCTCTTTTAATAAACTAGTTGTAGACCCTCAAGCAAAAGGTAACAAACATGGAGGGACACCTGGGTGGCTCAGGTCATGATCCCAGGGTCCTGGGATCGAGCCCCACATCAGGCTCTCTGCTCAGCAGGAAGCCTGCTTCCTCCCTCTCTCTCTGCCTCTCTGCCTACTTGTGATCTCTGTCAAAAAAAAATAAATAAAATCTTTAAAAAAAAAAAGGTAATAGACATGGAAATATTCTTTTTTCATGACTAGGATAAGTATATTATTTATTATGCTCTTAGTAGACAGGTTGCTGTCTCCTAGGTTCAGCATGTCATCATGATTGATATAAGGATGTTTTCTCCTATCACTGAATTGCCACTGAATGGGTGTTGGTCTTTTTTGTAGACATGAGTCTTAGGCTCTTTGGATTTTACACAAGGTTATCAATCGTATTTCTAGCTCAGCTGAACTGAAGCATGGAATGAGGATACCTCTTAGTACCCATCAGTACTCAATTACTTTCAAAGCCAGGACCAAGAGAAATAATGGAAAACAACCTGAAGGCTCTCCATCCATCTATACGCTAACGTTTGTCCCTGAATGAAGCCTGTCAGAAAATTAGACTTGGAAAACATTTTTGCATAGCTCGTGTAAAATTCGCTATTATTTCATTGACTTTGGCATGAGGGCATCAAACTATGTATCTTCAAGGTCGCTATAGGAAACATCTTTACAAAGTATGTCTTTGACTTTACATTATTCAAACATGTTTCATTATAATATCGTTTCCCAGAATAATTGTTTGAATTAAGCCTGGAAGGTAAAGGCCTTCCTGGGCAACTATGATAGAGGAAGTAGTGTTGGGGAGAAACAAGGAGGCATTAGAGGTAAGGAAGCACAGTGGGTAATGTGGGAAATGATGATGATCTCGGTTTACCTGGAGTGAGCTATGCAGTTAGGACTGAAAAGTAGACTACAGCCGTATCACACTAGGCCAGAGAATGAATATTATTTGGGAATGAACAAAACATCCCTCATTTGAAAGAATACTCTTTGGCAGGTGGTAGATGTGGAATGAGAGATAAATGGACATAATGCTTGACCCTCTAGACCTATTATGGGCAGAGAGGCAGATAATAATCCAGTAAGTAAAATCCATGTTTGTCAATAACAAACTCATTATGAATAGAAGCAGTGATAGCAATCTGAAGCTACATTCATTATATGAGCAACAAGGGAGAGGACAGGCGCACACACACACACACACACACACATATAGATGTATTGTCGTTTTACCCTTTTCAGTGCTTTTAGGGGAAACTTCTCTCTCTTTTAATAAACTAGTTGTAGACCCTCAAGCAAAAGATAATAGACATGGAGGGACACCTGGGTGGCTCAGTGGGTTAAGTCTCTGCCTTCGGCTCAGGTCATGATCCCAGGGTCCTGGGATCGAGCCCCACATCAGGCTGAGGAGAGGACATTGAGCCAAAGACCTGAAGGATGAGAGGTGTTGTCCAGATGGAAGTGGATGAGGAAGAGTGTTGGTGAAAAGGGAACAGTAGCTGTGAAGGCTCTGGAGTAGGAATTGCTTGGTACCTGAAAGGAAGGAGAAAGACTAGCATGGCTGGAATATGATAAGGGAGGAGAGAGGCAACAGGGAAGATGGAGGAATAAGCCATGCCCAATCATGTAGAACATACTATTGATTGGGAATTCTTCTAAGTGCAATAAGATTTTTACAAACTTTCTGAAAACTGTATGTTTGGGTGTGTGGGTGTGTGTTAAGAACCATTGGTAGGGTAATTCAGTGGTACAGGCTTTGGATTAGGGCTTTTTTTTTTTTTTAAAGTAGGGAGAACTGGAAAGAAGTTAAGGCTGGGCAGACTGTTTGCAATATTAAACTGCAGGAGTTAGAAAACATTTTCTGTGAAGGGCCTAAGAGTAAATATTTTGAGCTTTCAGGGCCGGTCTCTGTCTCAACCACTCAACCTTGCTGTTTTGGTGTGAAAGTACCCAGAGGCGATACAGAAAAGAATGAGTATGGCTGTGTTCCAATAAAACTTTATTCATCAAAAGCAGGTGATGGGCCAGACTTGGCTCTGGGGCCCCAGGGTAACGAAGAACTGGTGAGGATGAACAGAAAGGATGAGCTAAGAAGGAGCTAGGATGAAGCACTGCTAGGCTTTGTGACCACACAGGGGCTTAAATGCAAGTCATCTAGAGATGGGGTTCGAAGCCTCAGAGACAGAATGGTGGTATTATGAGGAGTAGTAGAGCTCTATGGAAGTCTGGACAAAAAGCTGGTTTTAAAAGCAAATGATGCATTTACTTTTGGTTTCTACACAGTTTGTACCAAATTTTCAATTTGGTTTTGGCCAGTGTGGAAACATCCAGAAGTTTGGCAGTCAGAAGTGATATCCAAGGCACGCATAGTTTGTGAACAAACCATGTGTGGGATCCCTTGTCTCTGTTTGAAGACAGGGGTGACTTCTCTGATCTGGCCCACAAGATGGCTATGAAACACTGTCCCCTTTACAGTAGAGGAGCACTTTCTGGAAGGTGAAGGTTCAGCTAAAATATGCTCTTCTCTCCAAAGGATTTTGAAAGTTTTATTCTCTTTAATAAATGCAGGGATGCATTTATTTTTGGGCGAATGTGGTAAACCATTCATTGTAGGTGCCACGCACGATAAGTGTCACCAGCTAGACTGGCCCACCTGCTTATACTCACCAACCTTTGTCCCGCATTTTCCCTTAAGTTCTTCTTTCCACCTTATCCCATAACTCGGGTGACTGGAACATGAAACCATCCCTCCAATGATAGGGACTGCCCTGACAAGACCTCCAGCTGGACCCAGGGCATCTGGGTCAGTTTGAACTTAACCCCTGACTTGTGCCTGCACAGATGGACCAGGGAGTGGCCGCTAGTGTGACCAATGACTACCTTTATCTCATTGTAATATTAAAACCTCCACCCAAAGAGGAACACAAGCCTCATTTACATAACAAACAATGTGTGTATAGGCATGCTTCCTTAAGACACATGCGTGACCTCATGCCCACCTCTATATGCGATGACAAGGCTTTCCTGTCTAAATAGTTATTGTAACCCTAAATAAAAGGAATCCATTCACCCTTGCTCAGGGAGTCATGGCTTTGGTGATCTCTGTAGTTCCTGCAAATAAAGTTTACTTTGTGGGACAGCTCTACCTGCTACCGTTTCTGACCCATCAAGGATCAAACTCACACTGGTTCTGTTACAAAAGGTCAGCAGTGCCTCTGGTTCTATGCAGTGAGTAGCCACCACCAGATACCATGTGTGATTTGGACACTTTGTCTCCCCCCAAGAACACTGTCTCCTGGAGTGGATTTCCCAAATTAGGATCTCCCTTAGTTTTAACCTCTTTTTTTCTTTTTAAAGATTTTATTTATTTATTTGACAGAGAGAGATCACAGTAGACAGAGAGGCAGGCAGAGAGAGAGAGAGAGAGGGAAGCAGGCTCCCTGCTGAGCAGGGAGCCCGATGCGGGACTCGATCCCAGGACCCTGAGATCATGACCTGAGCCGAAGGCAGCGGCTTAACCCACTGAGCCACCCAGGTGCCCAGTTTTAACCTCTTTGTGTCTTAAAATATATTACTGTCTATCACACTGACACATTTTTCATTTGTTTATTATTTAAACCCTAGAAAATACATTTGCTTAGTGAAAGATGCAAAGTATGTCTGAAACACATCTTAAAGCTAATATAGGAGTAGATGGGAATCAGGGTGTGGTTTTGCATTGGATGGCAGCATGGTTCCTACAGAAGCACTCTGTGCTTTGCATTTTATGGGTAGTTTGGCAAACTGGGGACAATTGTAATCTTTGCTGTAGCCCCAGGATTATAAGACTGAAGAAGGAGCAGGACAAGGTCTGGCTAACATCAGGCCTCTTGTACATCTTAGGATAGTTCTCTAGCTAGAGACTTTGTAAACTCTTGCCCCCACCCACCCCTTTCCTCAAAAGTCTGTTCTTTTTTTTTTTTTTTTTAAGATTTTATTTATTTATTTATTTATTTGTTTATTTATTTATTTTACAGACAGAGATCACAAGTAGGCAGAGAGGCAGAGAGAGAGAGGAGAAGGAAGCAGGCTCCCTGCTGAGCAGAGAGCCTGATGTGGGGC
Organism: Mustela nivalis; assembly: GCF_964662115.1. Taxonomy (NCBI): domain Eukaryota; kingdom Metazoa; phylum Chordata; class Mammalia; order Carnivora; family Mustelidae; genus Mustela; species Mustela nivalis. Next base: position 65,027,396 of record NC_139027.1, on the reverse strand, counting down.
TTGATCCCAGGACTCTGGGATCATGACCTGAGCCGAAGGCAAGGGCTTTAACCCACTGAGCCACCCAGGTGCCCCTCAAAAGTCTGTTCTAAATGCTCCCTATATCCTTTACTCCAGCTGGAGTGGCTGATCACAACTGTTACCCTGAGTGGTCATGTCTGAGCCAAGTTATATTTTCCATTTCCTATTCCCTTCTTTTGGGGGGAGGGACTCCTCTCCCCACAACCCTGGTCATGTGGTCCAAACAAGGACTGGCATCACTTTACATGTCCCTATCTCCCGGATACAGTGATGGGTATAGAGATGGCCCTGAGCTTTCCCTTGGAAGTTCTTAAATGGGAGCTGCCCCACTCTGCTGATAGAACCATAGGGAGGCTAATTTGCCAGGATGGTGCCATGTCCACAGCTGGGCAATGGAGCTTGTATGCAGACAGAGAGGATAAGGAGCACCCTGGGAGAGCAGCACAAAGGTGAGGTGGGGAAAGCCCAGGGGATGTGCATGTTTCCATTTTCTTCTGAGGTCTTTAGGGCTGCGCTCCCTGTCCTGCTCAAAGCTCAGGAGATAAGATTTTTCTTTGATTCTGTGAGCTACCCTCTGAGCTATGATGCATAGCATCATAACAGAGCATTCTTCTGCAGTCATACCATCTAAGAGAGTAGTCTCTTCATTTGCTCTGAATGGATGAGTGGAGGGACCACCGTCATGTAGTTTATCCGAATTAGTCTGAAGACATTCAGAATTTTAGACAAGGGCTGTCCCTGAGGGCATAGGTCACTAGAACACTTGGGGCCCATCTCGGGATGAGAAATCACATGTTGTCGTCTGACGATCGCTAGCGAAGGATGAATAAATGGAGGGAAACATCTGGAGTCTTGTCTACCTTTAGTTCTGGCTTTGTGCTGGGAAGGAGACCCATTTGATTCTCTTGGTTCTCCTTCTAGAGGACCCAGGCCATTGGTCCATTTGTACTCTTCACTACTAGACATGCCAGCTATTAAACCTTCCTTTTGTTGCCTCCGTCTTAGAACAGAGTGCCCCTCCTCCCCTCACTTTTCCACCTACTGAAATCCTACATAGATTTCAAGCCTTACTGACGATGTCACCCCTTCCTTGCCTATCATATTGATCCCAATTAAAATTAACCTCTGCTTCTTTAATTCACAATAGGGATTTTCTAGTTCCCTTAACATTCGTGTCTTACTTCTTCCAGTAGTCACAGGTACACTGCTCTTATTTTCATGCTAGCTGGTAAAACATTAGGTCAGGTAGTTGGCCTATATAATTTCTAGGCCCTTGTAATAATTCTGTAACTTCTGTAATTCTATAACTTATATGAACTTCACAAACTTAGGGTGAAGATAAAGGCATGTCTTCTAATTATTTTAATGATTATCCTAATACCTTTTATTCCTCTTTATTTTTCCAGGTTTATTGGGATATAACTGACATATACTATCATGTGTGTTTAAGATGTAGAACACATTGATTTGATACACTTCTGTATTGTGAAATGGTTACCTCTGGAACATTAGTCAACACCTCCATCTCCTCCTAGAAATACCATTTCTTCTTTGTAATAAGAACATTTAATATTTTCTCCCTTAGTTATGTATAACACTAATCCCCACACTGTACATTAGGTCCCTTATGGTCAAAATGTTTGTTATGTCTTTCTTCCTGGAGATTTCCCCTCTTCCTGAAATACCCAATAAGTAGGGAGGCTACTTGCAATAGAAATTTCTGCCATGAGAGTATCTGCGTGTAGTTATTGAACACTTGAAATGTGACTAGCTCAAACTAAAAACTGAACTTTTAGTTTTATTTAATTGTCACTAATTTAGATGCAAATTTAAATAGCCATATGTGACTAGCGGCTATCATATTGGATAGCACAGCCATAATGCTTGCTCCAGACTTTGTAACCAAGTGGAGTATCACTGGACTCAGTAACCATAGTGGTTGATGCTTCCCATCACCAAATTATGTTGCTTCTCAAAATTCAGGGTTGCACTGCCTTCTGGTTACTTGCTGTGAAGGGAGAGGTGATTGAACCCTGCTTTTCCTCCTGCAAGTCTTGGGGATATGATCCTACTCCCTCAGGCTAACCATAGTCACACTGCTTGCAGTTGGACTCCAAGATGTATTCTTATTCACGTTTCTGCACAAAAGTCCCACCCAGGACTCTGGCAGCAGCCAACTTAGAATCAGGGGTGATTCTGTTGTTCATCATCTCATGGACCCAGAATTAATGACCCTTCTTTGTCTAGGTATCCATCACTTGGAGGCAGATAGCTTTTCTTTTTGAATCCTCAGAAGCACAAAGGAATTGCTTTTGGATTTCTCCCAAAACAGACTGTTAGACAAGGGTTCAACTCCGAGGAGTTTATTTTAGGAGGCAATGAGGAGATACTGGGAAGCCGGTTGAGAAGTGAAATAAGGAGGTAAAGGAAGCCACTGAAGAACACATATCAGGTATCCTGGGCAACTGAAGCTCAACCCTCCTGGAGAACGATAGAAGGTAGTAAGTATAGAATATGCTTCAGAGTTATTTCTGCTGAGAGGCCAATAACATTCAGTCTGTCCACCCAGTCCTCATTCGTCATTGGCTGAGCACTTCTCCTGGAGGCATTACTTCCCTAGCAGACTCGCTCACCCCCAGAGAAGAAAGATATTAGGCAGAGTTAGAATCATTTGCAGTAAGAAGTCCCTGGACTGTAGAGGTGAGTGAGGGAGTAACAATGCATTGTCCAGGGCCCTGGATGAGGGAGTACTCAGGCTTCTTTTTATAAGATTGACTGCCTTAACGGGTGCTGGAGTGCTCACACCTCCCCATCTAGAGACAACACCCCCCAGAAATTTCTCACAAGAGAAGTAGAATCCACTATGATTATAAAAGCTGGGTAGGGGCTTCATCTCCAACTTGGTTTGTCTGTTAGATGGTATACTCACCATTCAATGCACTAAAAACACCAAATAAAACTGGTATGTGGTCTGAAAAGCACAATGAAAAATTAATTTGAGGGGCGCCTAGGTGACTCAGTGGGTTAAAGCCTCTGCCTTCGGCTCATGTCATGATTTCGGGGTCCTGGGATCGAGCCCCACATCGGGCTCTCTGCTCTTCAGGGAGCCTGCTTCCTCCTCTCTCTGCCTGCCTCTCTGCCTACTTGTGATCTCTGACTGTAAGTAAATAAATAAAATCTTAAAAAAAAAAAGAAAATTAATTTGAAACCACCTCCATGGGTTCTAACAGTAGCACCAGCTTTGTATACAGGAGAGTGGTTTAGAATTTGAAGATATCTTATGATTTCAGATTTTAAATGTACACATTTTCATAAATTCCTGCCTTTCCCAGTTTCAGTAGGAATGAGCAGTATTGCGTTGGCAGAAGGTGAAAGGGATATATGGGGTCCCATGTGCACTGAGTGAAAAAGCAATTTTTCAAAGATAAATCTGCTCTTAAATCCAGTCAGGTGGAATTTAGTGATAGGAAAGCCACTCTAGAGGTGACTTGGTATTCCTTCATGGTAAAGTCTTTTGGCTTTGTTTAAAATGGATAATTTTAGAAAGCTCCATGGTGACAATATCTTCTATCACTACTTCCTGGGCCTGAAGTAAAAGGCTTTTTGACTTTACATTTAATCACAATTTTAATTTGGTCCATAAGCAAAGATTTACAATCTCTCCAGATATGCAGGGTATCAATAATAGAGGCGCCGCTGGGCTGTCCGCTGCTTGTCGTTGAATATTCAGTGTGTGATACGTAGATTTATCTTGTAACTATCACTGCTTATAGCCTTGTAAATTCAGAGATGCATCATCTACAGTTGAGCTTTGAAAATAGAGCAAATGAAGGAAGAATGGATTTTTTAAATGAAAAGATCAAAAAGGATAATTAATATTTCTTAACCTTAATTAACTTTTCCACTGCACATTGATTTTTGATGCTACTTGGGGTGTAAGGTGTGATTTTTGCTTTCATAGACGAATCAGACAATCTGGTCACAAACTCGGATGTTAAAAAGGTTATGCGAACATCTTGTTTGGCTTGAGAAATTAGTCATTAAGTCCCTCAATTAGTTCTGTGCTTATTCTGGGGAAATTGCATTACACAAGTGAATAAGCTTTTAGAATAAGAAACAAGTCATAATAAGCGTGTTGGGTTGGAGCCCACAGGCGAGAGATGTGTGAAGTGGTGGCTTTGGGGGGAAAGAGGAACCCTGCCTTGAAGAGCATGGAATAAACCCTGTGCATTTGCAAGTGTGATAGGTTTTAGCAGATCACCTGGCATGGTAGATTGGTCAGGGCATCTGTGCTGGTAGACACTGATCCTTGAGGCCAGCCAGAATTACCTCCACAAATGTACCCACTGACCCAACAGAGGTGAGCCACATGCACAAACCAAGCAAGGACTTGCCCAGGACCATCCACTTTTGATCATGCCCCACTTTCCCTTCGGCCTCATTGTTCCATCCTAAAACACCAGCTCCAAGACTCTAAGACTTTAATTCCTACTTCTGAGCAGCTCTCAGATTTAGCTCACTTACCCCGATTTCTAAAATGTCAACTCTTTCTCTCCTTTTCTCCTCCTTGCTCTATCTAGAGACTCCCTGCACCAGCTAGAAACTCCCTGTTCTGTTCCCTATTCTGGTGACTGAGCAAATCCCCAGCTGGATTACCTCCTGACCTCTTTAGGGATGAGGTAGGATTTGTGGGGAGAAAGGGAAGGAGGGAGGCAAATGATAAGCTCCAGGATGATGACTAGAACTTCACATTCTTTTTTTTTTTTTTTTAAGATTTTTATTTATTTATTTGTCAGACAGAGATCACAAGTAGGCAGAGAGGCTGGTAGAGAGAGAGGAGGCAGCAGGCTCCCCACTGAGCAGAGAGCCCAATGCAGGGCTCGATCCCAGGATTCTGGGATCATGACCCAAGCGGAAGGCAGGGGCTTTGACCCACTGAGCCACCCAGGTGCCCCAGAACTTCACATTCTGCATGTGCTGCAGAGTCTGCTGGAATCAGAGAGGCAAAGTGGGACCCAGTATGAGAATCTCGGAGAGGTGGCCAAGAGCAAGAGACCCAATTCTAATTTACGGGCAGGGATTGAATTTGACGTCTAAATTAGGACGTACTATATTATGCAGGAATAGCACACAGCCCCAAATCAGGGTTTGAACAGAATTTGACTTAGACGAAGTATCCGGGTGGCCTGGCGTAATGATCTGCTCCACACAGCCTCTCAGGAACCCCAGCCAACCAAGGCTTCACTCTTTCAGTACTGGTGAACGTCTGGGTCCTGTAAACGTTGTGCTCCGCAGCGGGAGAAATTAGGCCCAAGAATTGTGCATCGCCTTTCTCTGCCTCAGGGCAAAAGTGATGGATGTCACTAGAACTAGTGAACAAGTCAGATGGCCCTGTAATGTCGAGGAAGTCAGGAACTGTAGAAGAGTTAAGTATCATATTTGGTGAGAATTCTAGCTCGGTTACCACGAGATCCATGGGTAAGAATCCCACAGAAGGCGTGGTGGAGGGGGCTGCTGCTGAAGAACAGGCCAGAAGTTCGGGTTGGGGGGGCGGATTGTGCTAAAGAACCCATCCAAAGGAGAGGTAGAGGAAGGCAACAGGAGAGCCTCGTTTTGGGGGAAGACATCTGGTAGGAAGATGCAGCTGGCTGGTCCTCAGGCTGAGTGTTAGGCTGGCCTGGGGCAGGCAGGGACTGACATGCAGACTCTGAAAGTTACTTCTAAAATTCAGTATTTCATGCAATTACAGAGGGAGTGTAATAAGTGCCTCTTGACTGTAGAGAACGCATGTGGCTTTCAAAGCCACGTGCATTGCTTGTCTAACATTTTGAACTAGCCAAGCATTATCTCAGGAGGAAATGGGTCATCTCCTGGGAATCTCGTGGTTGAGGGAGTCACCTGTCCTTCTGCGTCCTATGTTTCGCCTATAAAATAGAGCTAAGTTTTGATAAATTTTTGCTACCACTTTTACACTAGTACTTTATGGGCATGACCTTGTGTAATCTTCTCTATAACCCTAGAGGATTGTGACGAGCAAGCCCACTTTACAGGTGAGGCTACTTTCAGGGAGGTTAAAGTCGGAGAGCTAGTAAGCGGCAGAGCTGGAATTCGAATCTAGGTCTCCTCTGACTCCAGGGCCTCCTAGCTGATGGTTGGAATTAATTAGACTATAGGACATCTGGCATTAACTATGAGCTCAGTAATGTTGATTTCTTCCTCTTCTTTTCTCTTCTCCGTTCTCCTTCTCATCCCTGGGACTCCAGGCAAAGGACTCTTCACTTGTTGGGGTTTTCTCTTTTGAGAAGAGCCAGAGAAACACTGACACTGTGATTTCGCCAACAGAGCTGGCTAGGAGAGGAAGAGCTGGGGGTCTGGAGCTCCGCACATGGGCTCTTGCTTCTGTTCCTTTGTCTGCTTGGGCACTGGGAGAGGTGGGCGAATGAGGGGGCCAGAAAGAGTCCTCTGCCTATTTACCTCCCTTCTCCCTTGCCCCTCCCCTCTCCCCTTTTGCAATATTTCTGTCCTTAGTGCTCGTTCAGTTTGTTTACGGGCTGGAGAAAGTGATTCACTCGGTAATAGAAACATTTCTCTTTTTGAAGCGAAGGAAGCTCTACCAATTCCCAGCTCTTCTCAGAAATGAAGTCATTTTGACATTCTCAAAAATATGTGACTCCATCAACCAGATTCTGGTTCCTTTCCTGGAAAACCAGGTTCCTAGGACAGTGGGGTTCAAGGTCAAGGGCTGGAGGTAGGAGGATGTGGCTCGACATCTTAAAAACAAGATTCTCTCTGTGCTTTTTTAAATTTAGAAGAAAACAGGGATGCCTCTTTATGGAACCCAGCATGGAGCCTGAGGATATGTCTTTTCTTTTATCTCATTCTATAAATAAACTGGATGACTGCCAGGGATAAAGTAATGTGGGCACGGCTCTTAGTGTCTACTACAGTGAATTACTCCAAAAAACCCTGGGATGCCACTTGGTACAAGTTTCAGGGTCTTAAAGGCTATTTGGAGTCTTCATGCGTGGGAAGCTTAATACTTTGTCTTTTTTCTCTAGTTTTCACTTAAAAAAAAAAAAAAACCAACAGACTCGCAGAATGATTTAGAATCTCTCTGTAATCAAATGCTAACAAACTCCCACCTCAGCAAGATGTCCTGCTGATTTGCTTATTGCTTGTGGTGTGCTGGGCAATCGGCTGTTTTCCTGGTAATGTAAAAAACAGTGATGATTCACTACCACTAGTTCAACAAGACCAAATTATTTTTTTTCTTATTTTATTTAAGTTCATTTAATTAACATATAGTGTATTATTAGTTTCAGAGGTAGAGTTCAGTGATTCATCAGTTGCAGAGCTCATTACATCACGCACCCTCCCTCATGCCCACCACCCCATCCCCCCACCCAACCCACTCCAGGAATCCTCAGTTTGTTCCCAATAGTTAAGCATCTTTTTAAGGTTTATCTCTCTTTCTGATTTTGTCTTATTTTTCCCTCCCTTCCCCTATGATCCTCTATTTTGTTTCTTAAATTCCAGATATGAGTGAAATCATATGATAATTATCTTTCTCTGATTCATTTATTTCTCTCAGCATGATACCCTCTAGTTCCATTCATGTCATTGGAAATAGTAAGATTTTATTTTTTGATATCTGAGTAATATTCTATTGTATATATATGCCATATCTTCTTCATTCATCTGCCAATGGGCATCTGGGCTTTGTCCATAGCTCGGCTATGGCGGACATTGCTGCTATAAACATTGAGATGCAGGTGTCCCTTTGGATCACTATGTTTGTATCCTTTGTATAAATACCTAGTAGTGCAATTGCTGGGTCTTAGGGTAGTTCTATTCTTAACTTTTTGAGGAACCTCCATACTCTTTCCAGAGCGGTTGCCCAGTTTGCATTCCCACCAGTAGCTTAAGAGGGTTCCCCTTTCTCTGCATTCTCACCAGCATCTGTCATTTCCTGACTTGTTAATTTTAGCATGCTGACTGGTATGAGGTGGTATCACTTTGTGGATTTTGATTTGTATTTCCCTGATGCCGAGTGATGTGGGGCATTTTTCATGTGTCTCTTGGCCATTTGTACCTCTTCTTTGAAGAAATGTCTTTTCATGTCTTCTGTCCATTTCTTGACTGGATTATTTGTTTTTTTGGGTGTTGATTTTGATAAATTCTTGGTAGATTTTGGATACTAGTCCTTTATCTGATAAGACCTTTGCAGATATCTCCTCCCATTCTGTCGGTTGTCTTTTGGTTTTGTCAACAGTTTCCTTTGCTGTGCAAAAAGCTTTTTATCTTGATGAAGTCTCAATAGTTCATTTTTGCCTTTGTTTCCCTTTGTTTTGCAGACAAGATATATCTAGCAAGAAGCTGCTACAGCTGAGATCACAGAGGTTGTTGCCTGTGTTCTCCTGTAGGATTTTGATGGGTTCCTATCTCACATTTAGGTCTTTCATCCATTTTGAGTTTATTTTTGTGTATGGCATAAGAAAATGGTCCAGTTTCATTCTTCTACATGTGGCTGTCCAATTTTCCCAACACCATTTGTGGAAGAGACTGTCTTTTTTCCATTGGATATTCTTTCCTGCTTTGTCAGAGATTAGTTGACCATAAAATTGAGGGTCCATTTCTGTGCTCTCTATTCTGGGTTCTGTTAATCTACGTGTCTGTGTTTGTACTAGTACTGTACTGTCTTGTTGATTATAGCTGTATAATATAACTTGGAATCCACCAACTTTGGTTAGTCAGGGTCTTTTCTGGTTCCATACAAATATTAGGATTCCTTGTTTCAGCTCTGTCAAAAATATTGATGGTATTTTGATGGGGATTGCATTGAATGTGGAGATTGCTTTGGGTAGCATAGATGTTTTAGCAATATTTGTTCTTCTAACCCAAAAAAATGTCTTTACTTTTTTTGTGTGTCTTCCTCAATTTCTTTCATGAGTATTCTATAGTTTTCAGAGAATAGATCCTTCATTTGTGGTTAGGTTTATTCCTAGGTGTCGTATGATTTTGGGTGCAATTGTAAATGGGATTGATTCCTTAATTTCTCTTTCTTCTGCAGCAAGATCAAATTCTTAGTTAAAAGTGTAAATTCTGCACTGCTGACATAACTCAGTGACTGAGGTAGAGCTCTAGGAAATGCCTGCCTGCAGGCATAAAAACAACCAATTTGTTAGTTTTTAGAATTTGGGCCTCAAAGATAGTTTTGTAGTCTCCTATCTTTTCTGTTCATGCAAATTGCTATTGAGGGTGCGGAGGTCTTAAAGCAGGATGGCAAAACTTTGACCATGGGGCACTGTGTCTTTGAAGAGAGGACATGTGCATCTCCCAGGCAGCTTAAGGATTCAAAAAATCATTCTCTTCTGTCTGATTTTTATATGATGGGGTGGGGCAATGTAGAAAGTATGTCTTTATTGGGGGAATAGGCTAATCTGATAAATCAACAGAAGACCACAGGGGAGCTTGTTATGAGAGAATGGAGGAAAAATAAATGAGCTCTGCTGGAATTGGCTCATCTATCAAATTTCTTTTTAACCTTAAAGGAAAATCTTTCCCTCCTTCTTCTGAATGCTTACTCTCCGATTGTCAAAACCATCCACTTGGCAGTGGCCCTTATCACATTCTATTCTTATTGTGAGCGGGATTTTCTTGTGTAAGCACCTGCTACCTCAACTAGATGGGGGGTTCCTCAAGCCAAGGGGCTAGGCTTTCCAGTCCTTTGCGCCTTGCATCTTCCAGCTTTGAACTTCCTCCATAATGATGCATAATGAGCCAATCATTATTATGAATTATGCATTATTGTTATGAATTATGATCATCATTATTATGACTCATTATTCATACTTGTTAAAAATTCCATCAAAGTTAAAAGTACACAATCTGCTCTCTTTCCCCTGAATTTGTGTAGAGTCAAGACAAGTTTATTTTGACTCAGGACCCAAAGCTCCTGTGTAGGGAATTTTCTTTATAGAAGGCTTATATTTAGGATGCAATTTATTTAACTCAGTGAGAATTTACTCAGCTTCTATCACATGGAGGTTTATAGACTGTAGAAAAGAGATAAGATAATATCCAAGCACTCAATGGGTTTGTAGTCTAATACATGAATGGCAAACAGATCAATATAAATGTATCTATCTATTGATGGTGACTGCTTGGATTGCTGACAAGTATTATAACATGTGGTCTAGATTCAGTAGGAATGAATGCTGTGATCAGTCAGTAATCGACCATTCATTTAGGAATGGAGCATAGTAGCACAAATGCCATCTCTTCGTAATTTCCAATATGCAGAATGAATTCAAAGTCTAGATAGTAGAAGAAGCTTATATATTTAGTAGAATCCAAGCAGTTAATATCTTAATCAAATTTGGTGCACAGTACCAATAAAATATACAAATTACATGAAATGATTATTTATTAGTCTGCTTCTGCCACCATAACAAAATACCGTAGACCAGATGTCTTAAACAATAGAAATTTGTTTTCTCACAGTTGTAGAGGCTAGAAGTCCAAGATAAAGGTCCTGGACATTTCAGTTCTTGTAGAGCTCTTTTTCTGGTTTGTAGGCAGCTGCCTTTTGTATGAACATGACCTCTTCCTTGTGTTTTGGAGAAGAAAGAATGCTAAGGCCCTAAGGGATCATGGCATCAACCTTATAACCTCATTTAACCTTAATTATCTCCTCAGAGACCCCATCTCCAAATACAGTTTTCCTCAGCTATCCAAAAGTAGAGTATTCCTGGGAAACCTTTTGGAAGCTGAAATGACATGAAGCCTGGACTATACCCCATTTTTGGGAAGTTCTCATTATACCACTTTGCTTTTACAAAACACCTGTATTAGTACAATAACTGCTTTTTTTCATAACAGTGGGTATTCTATTTGGATTGTTTTTTCAGCTGGTGAAAACAGGTACTAATGTAGGTCTTTCATAAAAGTGAAGTGGTGTAACGAGAACTTTCCAAAAGTGGGGTACACCCATAGCTACACTGGGGTTAGGGCTTTGATGTATGAATTTGGGATGACCCATTCAGTCCATAACAATATGTGATATAAATGAGGTTTATGTCTTATATTTGGAGAAGTGAATATAGACAGGGCAGTGAATGAAGACAGATGTAGACAGGGTTATCATTTTTTTAAAAAAAGCAAGACATAAACATTGATTTCTTAATGTTTTTCACATTAGCTGCATTTATGAGTTTTAAACATATCTGATCTTATAGGCTGTTCATTGAAACTCAAGTAATCTACATAACACAACAAAAGATTATATCAAAGATGGCAATAGTTCAAGTTAACAGGCGGTCAGTGGACTTGCAAGTGCACATTTAACAAAAAGTCGTGTACTTTTGTAATCTTAATGGCACCTTAAAATAATAACCAACCATTGAAAAATACTGCCCTCCAAATGTTAACTGCAAACTTTTTGCCTTGGATTAAGTCACCTTTTGTCTAATTACCAGCATGCCTCAGTTTTGTATTGATGAGTGTTTAATAGGCTGAAAAATCACATTTATTTTATTACTATATCCATTACAGTAGAATTAAAGAATGTGGTTTCTTTTTTGGTACACATTTAGTTTTATTGTAACAAAGCAACTTGCACACCTTTAACATTTAAAACTGAGCATCATCTTTCCTTTCCAGTGAAACAAAAAGAAAATTTAAAAATAAACAGGAACAAAATTACAATAGAGAATGTCAATTCCAAATAAGATCCTGTAAGTTCTGCTGATTCCCCCATCGAGTGGCAGGGCTCAAGTCATCATTAGGAGAGAGTTTTATTTTAAAAATGTCATCTTAAACTGCAAGGATGTCCATTAAACATCACAATTAAACATGCCAAAGGAGTAGCCATGTTGTCAAAATGCCCACTTAACCCACCCAAACATCTCAAACCCACCCTTTGCTGACTTTCTATAACTCCATTTTTTAAAGTTTTTTTTTTAATTATTTTTTTTAAACAAGAGAAAGTAGACAGGTCCATGTTGGTAAATGCTAACTGTCCATATTCACATAGAGACACAGTGTAATCTCTGAGCCCAGTATACAGAGAAAGGAGGAAAAAAGCTAGAATTCTATGCACTACTACACAGGGACCTGGTACCCTCCAGCTTCCAGCAGAGCTAAGCGACCAGAAGGCTCTTCTTTCCCACAGAGCACGGTGGTGTTGATTCCATAAAGTTTTTGTTTTTGTTGAGACAGGAAGGGAAAAAAATGAATTTGGAACAAAAAGGGGTAGAGATTCTTTTCCCACTGTGTTCTGCTCAAGGTATTTCCTCCCCAAAATAAGCTGAGAACTGTGGTATAAAGGGAGAGAAAAAGGAGACTTCAAAAAACAGGGTGAGTGAGCACAAGTGGAGAAAAGAAAAAGAAAAAGGGGGAAAAAAAAAAAAAGATGGCAACTTGCTGCCAGAGACTGAAGAAAATTTAAAAAGGAAGGTTGGGATCCATCAGTGTTCCATCCGTCATCTTCTCCTTCATCCTGCTCTCCTTCCTCCCCCTCATCATCAGCTTCATCTTCTTCACCTTCACCCTCATCTCCTTCTTCATCAATATCTTCTGATCCTTCATCATCATCATCATCATCATCTTCTTCTTCTTCTCCTTCTTCCCCTTCTTCATCATCCATATGGGGAACCCAGTAGTACTGTAATGGTTTTGGCCAAATATCATCTTTGCTGACCTCTCCTAACTCATCTGCGCCTGCATCCTGCATCAGAACGGTCAGTAAACCAGGTGAAGAAGTTCTCTGGTGCCTCATGCTGTCTCTCCCTGCTGGCTTTATTCTGTGTTTGACTTGAACGTTTCATCAAATCCTTTCCAGATTTCCATTTGATTTCAGTGGACTTTGAAGATGGATCACCACTCTCATTCAGAGGAAATTCTTTGGAGAGAACTTTGTTTTCGAAGTAAGGGTTTTCATCAAAATAAAAATCTATTCTGTAACCTGATTTAATATCTTCAAATTCTGTCACTTCAACTCTTATCAAATAATGCAGCGCCCCTTCATCCTCCCCAAGCAGTGCAGACACTTGTGGATGGTTGACAAATGTTGTCACCCAAAAACTGGGGATTTGGGCGATCGATTCCGACCTCTTCTGAAAAAATGGTTGGTGGAGTTTGTTATATTTCTGTTCTACTTTCAAAATCTCCTCACTGGCTTGTTCATTAAGTCTATTTCATTTTGTACTTCATCAATATGTTTAATTGTTTCTTGCTGTTCTTTTTCTGAGGTCTTGTCAGCTGGGTTATGGTTGGAGTCGAGCTCCTTTTTACTGACTTTGGCCACCGGCACCAACTTGGTGCTGCTCCGGGGTCGGGGTGGGGATGGGGTTGGGAGTGGTGGCTGGGGGTGGGAAAGGAGGCAAGAATGTGGTTTCTTAAGGTAACATTTGCTATCAGTAAATTTTAAATCTGGGTCCAGGCTAGTTTTTGTTTTGTGTATGAGGCCCCCCCCCCACCACCAGAAGATCCATTTATTGAAGTGACAAGATACTAGAATAAGCTATCATCTCTAAGAAAATAGAACATATATTGGTGTTGGATTTTGACTCCATCCGCTTCTTGCTTATCTACCTATCCATCCAGGGTTTTTCAGAGTAAAAAAAAAAAAGTTTAAATAACATTATGCTTGATTAGTTAAGTGAAAGCAAACCTGGATTTTAATATAACTTTCAGCTTCAAATGGGTCATAATGCCTTGTCAGTTTTTGTCTTGACACAACCGAACGGCGCACTCACAATGACAATAAGACAGATTCCCTTCATCTTAATCACAAACAGAATCTTCACAAAATGTTTAATGAATTCTTGGATCAGATCTAGAAAATTATAGGGACTATTTTGTTTATCCACAATCCCACCTCAAAATGTTTTCTTTATAATCATTAACATGGGAATAATGCAGTAGCTCAGAGTAGCACAGTAAAGTATGACTGAGTAATGATTGGGATGCACATGTGAAAAAGATCTGACAATTCCAGGGGTGCCTGGGTGGCTCAGTGGGTTAAAGCCTCTGCCTTTGGCTCGGATCATGATCCCAGGGTCCTGGGATGGAGCCCCACATCGGGCTCTCTGCTCAGTGGGGAGTCTGCTTCCTCCTCTCTCTCTCTCTGCCTGCCTCTCTGCCTACTTGTGATTTCTATTTGTCAAATAAATAAATAAAATCTTTAAAAAAAATCTGACAATTCTGTAAATAGAGAAGCATACCACTTAAAAAAAACTAAGTGTGGGTGCCCCTAGGTGGCTCAGATGGTTAAGTGTTTCATTTCAGCTCAGGTCATGATCTCAGGTCCTGGGATCAAGCTGTGCGTAGGGCTCCGTGCTCAGTGGGGAATCTGCTTCTCTCTCTCCCTCTTCCCCCCTCATGCTCTCTTTCTCTCTCTCTCAAATACATAAATTTTAAAATAAAATAAAAATTTAGTTTGGAAAAATCTTTTCATTCTTTTGAGACACAGTATAACAGGTAGAATTATAACCAGATTCTCAATCTCATTGACGTTTGTTATTATGGTATTTTCCAATTAAAATTTATACCCCCTATATATTAGGAAAAAATATATAAAAATCATACATAATTCCACCACTCAATGTTCATTCAATTCATATATTAATATGGAGATATCTACCATGAACAATTTATGTACATCTTTCCTGTTTTCAAAATTGGAACTGTATGGCATAATTTTAGAAAGCTGTATTTGCTTAATAATCTATTATAAACATTTTCTTATTATTACATTTTAATTAAATACAACTCTATCATATGGATATATCATAATTTATTTATCTAGTACCCTTATTGCTGAGCATTTAAGTTATTTGCAATTTTCTGTTATTTCAATTAACATTGCCTCAAACATCAGCTCATAAAATTTGATTGTATGTAAGTTATTTTTCTTGTGAGAAATTCCTGAAAATGGAAGTTTTGGGTTAAAGACTATGAATAGGGACGCCTGGGTGGCTCAGTTGGTTAAGCAGCTGCCTTTGGCTCAGGTCATGATCCCAGCGTCCTGGGATCGAGTCCCACATCGGGCTCCTTGTTCCGCAGGGAGCCTGCTTCTCCCTCTGACTCTGCCTGCCTCTCTGTCTGCCTGTGCTCGCTCTCGCTCGCTGTCTCTCTGACAAATTAAAAAAAAAAAAAAATAAAGACTATGAATATTTATATGGATCTCAAGAACTGTGGGTTTTCAGAAAGACGTACCATGTACCATTTTACATTCCTATTGGTAACCTGAAAACACTCCTTTCTCCATACTTTTGCTAACACAGTGTTATAGGTTTTGTTTTCTGTTTGTCAATTTGACAGGCAATGGGCATGATGTACTTCTGTACTTACAGACTTACCTCTTGGCTTAGATCAGAAAATAGAATATGGAAGTGGAGAAGGAAGACTTAGCAATTTGGCTCTAAAGACACATTTTAGATTGATGTCTTTTCATTAGTCCATTCGACAAATGTCTTTGAGTGCCTCTTCAAACAAGGAAAATAAGATGTAAAATTCATATCTGACATCTTAGTAGTAATCCTTAGTTGATGGCACATTAGTACCACGGCTCACGCCACGATGCTCTCTCGTTCTGTCATTTCCCTCCCTTCATCCAGATCCCCACTCCTTTTCCCTGCTCCTCCGTAAGCACCTATTCGAGGATGTGTAACATAAATAACGGGTATGCTTGCTTCCTTGGAGCATATATAGTGTTATGTGGTTTGGAGAATATGTGTTTTCTAATTTACATAAATTGTATTCATAAATATTGTTATCTTACATTTTCCACTCCAAAACGTTACATTAAAAGCAAATTAAACTCAGTCTTATTGTTGCGAGCATGTTTAGATTTTTCCCTGTAATTGCAGTCAAAGAGTCCATGGTGTCCACCTGAGGTCCCAAGAAGGAAATTGTGCTTGATTCATTATTCTGAGAAGCAAATGCACATTTATGAGTTGTTATTTCTTGAATAAAGGAGATCATGATGAATTATGTGGCTACATGTGTCTATAATGGATCTCTAAGTTTCTAAGATGGCTGCAAGACCTTTTAGGAATGTTTAAATTGGTAGCACCCCCTTACAACATCAGTGTTCCTGGGAAGAGTAGGACTGTTCTGTCCATCCTGAATTTACGCCAGTGGGGCATGTGAAGCATGCCACTGACTTGAGGTGGGGGCAGTTGGAGTCATATTGTGGTTTCTCGTGCCCACCACCATGGGGCACTGCAGCTAGGAACATAAGGTTACCTCACATAGTCTTGTATCTTCAGCATCATTCACAATGTCTGGCACATAGAGGCATTCAAAAAGCATTTGTTGAGTGGATGAATAAAAAGGAATCACTCTGAGATGAATCTTAGAACAATAAGATAGGGAGACAAAAACCTTTATTGCCCAAGCAGTGAAGGATTTCCAAGGAAACAGCTCATAGTTCATGATACAGAAAATCACCCATGTCTTGTTCTCCTTTCCTTCTTGAGCATGTAGAATACTACACTTCCTAGCTCTTTTGCAACTAGGTAAAACTGTTTGACTCCCTGTAGCTGATGCACTATTCAGGAAACCGGTCTGTGCCATCCCTCTATCCCAGGCGGGTTAGAGCTGGTATGTCAGTTCTAAACTCTCTCTCCCCTTTGCTGGCCCCGGAGGTCACGTGTTCCAGATCACTCCGTTACAAGATGGTAAAACATTAAAGAGCATCAGACTCTGGGTCGGCGTGGGGAGAGACCACCTCCCTCCCGCTCTTTGCCAGTCCACACGGGGAGGGGGTTATGTCTGAAGCAGTGTGGCCAGGGAAGCCCTTATGGAGGTATTCAAGTTGTGACCAGAAATCCTGAGGGAGTGAGGTACCTGGAAGAGGAGTATTCTGAGTGGAAGGGGCAGCACGTGCAAAGGCCCAAATGTGGGACCAAGTTCAACATATTAAAGGAAGGGGGACAAAGTGAGTCTAGAGCAGAGTGAATGAAAGGGAAAGTAACAGAGATAAGGCAAGACAGATGACCAGAGGTGGGGAGAACATGTTGGAAGTCCTGATAGGTCATTCTAAGGACTTGGGCTTTCTCTCTGAGTGACGTGGGGGTATTGAAGACTTCTGCAAATTGGGGTGACATGATCTGACTAGTCTGGTTTGAGAATAGACTCAGGGTGGCAAAAGGAGGAGGTGGGCTGTGCAGTTAGGGGGCTGTGGCAGTAATCTAGGCAGGGAGTGATGCTGGCTTGAATTAGGGTGATAGCAGTCGGAGCAGTGCGAAGCAGCCAAATTCTAGGTATATTTTGAAGGTAGAGCCATTAGAATTGCAGATGATTAGAGGAGGGGTATGAGAGAAAAAGTCAAGAAGGAACCTATGGCTTTTAGCCTATGTAGGCAGGAGAATGGAGCTGCCATTTGCTGAAATGGGGGGCCCACAGGGTGCGCGAGACTGAGAGTCTGCCAGGAGCCCAGGTCTGGACCGTCTATGTTTAAGGCAGTCACTGGACACACAAGTGTGCATGAAGGGAGGTTGTGCCAGGTGAAGCTGGCCAGGCAGCTGGACTGGGGAGGGCAACAAGGATGATGACTCTTTTCCTAGGAGACTAAGGTCCAGGTTCTCTAAGTGGAGGCTCAAGTACTAAGGGCATTTGGGACCCCAGTCCATGGTGTCTGTTGGGTAGGCTGGCCTGGAACCAAGTTTCCAATCACTGTGATTAAGCTAGGTTTCTACCAGACTAGCCTTTGATCTAGCAGCAAATGCATCTCTATATGACAACCATCCATTTGGCTATCCAAAGGCCAGAAGTTCATTCACACTCTGTGCCTGAAATGTCATCTGAAAGCCCCATTCTCGAAGCTTCTCTGTCCTTGGATCTGGGCTCATTTCCAGGTTTTTAGATCTCAGGGACAGACTCTGAAAGTATATTTTAAGGCAAGGCAGTTCATGCTTATTCCTCCAGAATAAAAGATTCTGTCTCCATATCAGAGTCATGTTTGGTTTCTAAACCTGTTACCATAGCAAGGACTGTGTTCTCCAGCTCTCCCTGGTGGCACTGTTTATATTTCGTAGCGGACAACATGTAAACCTTTTTTTCCACTCACTTGGAACTGCCATTTATTCCAACTGTTTGCTTCATGAAACATTTATACATTGTACACATGAGCCTTCAACAGGGAGCTCTCTTCTTTTTGGAGACACGATAAAGGTAGCATTTGTTTGCTTCCCACTGCCAGTCCTCAACTATGGCTGTCCTGGCACAGCACATTCCACTCCTCATGGTTGCACATGCGCCGAGACTTGACAGCAGCCTGGCCGTTGCTGGTAAACAATGACTCACGCCATATGCTGTGGTTCTGTCCAAGTGCCATTGCTGGACTCAGGACTCAGTGATTATTTCTGTTATTTCTGTTTATATCCCTATTTGTTTACTTTCTTCCTTTGTGGGCTTAATTTTTAAAATTTTTATTGTTTGGTCCTCTTCCTGCTGTTTTGATTTCCTCTGTTCTCTCATTCCTCACTGAGGGGGAAGTGGATGTGTTGTACAGACCCACCAGTCCAGGGGAATTTCTGTGCTTCCCTCAGCGGAAGGAAGGGTTCAACATTGTAGCCTTGACCCTCCCTAAGTCATAGAACTCAGATGCTTGTCTGGGGAACCCTGGGTAAAACAGTAAAGAGAGGCTACATTCAAACAAATCGTAAGGTAGAATGCACTTTTTTGGGGCATTCTGTGGAGCCCAAACCATGATCGGTCTAGAAACTATGATGGGATTGAGGGAGCCACAAAGGCGGGACTATGGTGTTCCTGGTTCTGGAGAAGAGGACATTTCTGACAGTGGTCCTTCACATGGAGGGAAGTTCACTGTGTGTGTGTGTGTGTTTGTGTGTGTGCATGAGTGTGCCTGCCTGAGAGGCTGAGGGGGGGTGGAACGCAGCCTGTGGTCCGCCATGCACCCTGCTTGTGATGGTTAATTTTGTGTGTCAACTTGCCTGGGTGATTATGCCCAGGTATTTGGCCACACGTTGTTCTAGGTGTGTCTGTGAGGGTGTTTCTCGATGAGACTGACCTTTGAATCAGTAGAGTGAGTAAAGCAGATTGTCCTCCCTAATGTGAGGGACCCTCATCCAATCCGTTGAAGGCCAAAGTGGAGTGAGGGGGAATTTGCTTTGAGCTGGGACAGCGGTCTTCTCTTGCCTTCGGAATTTGGATTCAGACCGAGACACATACCATCAGCTCTCCTGAGTCTGCAGCTTGCCGACCATGGATTTTGGGACCTCCCAGCCTCCATGACTGTATGGGCTAATTCCTTATTTTATATATATGAAGAGTTAAGCACTATTGGACATGCCACTCAAGAGAGGGGAGCCTTTTACTAATTCCTGCATAGTTTTCCAAAGGCTCTGGCAGTTTGGTGGTATGTTGGTGAGCATAGCTGCGTCTCAAAGGTTCTGGCAATGGGTATGGAGAGGTGGGAAGGGGGCTGATGAGCGTAATTTGAAAAATTACCCCCACCCCACCCCATCTCCTTGTAGCTCAGATTTGTCTGTGCTGTAAAGCTCCTGGTCTCAGCGTGAGTCTTAGAATATGGGTGATTCTTCCAGAGAAGAATGGAAGTAATGGAAGCAATTAAGGGCTTTCAGTCCTCTGCTACGTTAGTGGTGACCCCTGGGAACGCTGTTGCTTGCTGGAAGGAGATTCAGCAAACTAGGGATGAGTAATATCCATAGAAATTACCCGAGCGTTGCATTTGGTGAGTCAATGTGTAAATTTTCCAAACATGTTCCTCTCATTGTATTAATACAAAGAAGTACTGCTGATGCTTGTTATCACTGTCATGGTAAAGGTGTGCGAGTAGAGCTGCAGAGGGGACCCTCGGATGTCTCTGTGGCGAGGTGGTGGCTGGGAGGGGGGTGTCTCTCCTCTGGCTGAGTGGCCGTCCTGCTCCTGCACTCTTTCTAGCCTTCCTCACAGGCCTGTGGAACTCTCAGAACATTTGTGCGTTCTTTCTGAGTATTTCATTTTTTTGAAAAAACATAGAACAGTATGATCAGGAGCATTCTCTCCTTCAAGAACAAATAGTAGAGATCCTCTCTGGGGCAGATTTTAATTTTTTACTTTATTTCTTGAGAAAATGGTCATGTTTACTTGGGCTGAATTATATATGTTAGCTTAGTTTTCTCCCTTCACCGTCCAAAGTCTCTTCTCTTCTAATTGCTGTAAAGGCAAGGATCCACACATACACAAATGCACACACACACACACACACACACCACACATATATATCTCAGGACTGTTTTGTTCTATAATTTTCTTCTTTTTCTTTTTTTTTTTTTTTAAGATTTTATTCATTTATTTGACAGACAGAGATCACAAGAAGGCAGAGAGGCAGGCAGAGAGAGGAGGAAGCAGGCTCCCTGCTGAGCAGAGAGCCCAATTCGGGGCTCGATCCCAGGACGCTGAGATCATGATCTGAGCCGAAGGCAGAGGCTTTAACCCACTGAGCCACCCAGGTGCCCCTGTCTGTAATTTTCTAAAAAAGCTCTCAAACTACTACATACTCTGGGCACCACAATATCACACAGATCCCTGCAATAGAGCCTAAGTGGGAGGTCACGTTTGCAGTCCCATCAAAATAAGAACTGTTGTTGGTGATCATTCACAATGGTGTGGGGGGGGCGGTGTGAGGGGAAGGGTGCAGAGTGGGGCTGGGGCGGGAAGGGAAAGAGTACCAGGGATATTAGGATGCACTTGAGAGTTCTTTGTGCCTTAGGGAGAAGATGAAAGTCAATGAACTAGACAACCAATGTTTTGTTTTTGTTTTGTTTTTCAGCTGCTACCCAAATTGGTTTCTTGATTTCTTGCAATTTTATGTAACCTTGCCTCTGGGGCATTTAATGCAGATTAAAGCAATGTGGTCACACTTCCGACTCTGGAAAGACCCAGCTCTGAGGAATGGACATTATGTTTATGAGCATGTGAAGAACAGATTTCTAAACCACTTTCTAAAATTTTGTGATCTTCTTATTCAGACATCATCTAGGCAGGCTGGTGAAGGTTCCTAGGCCCAGGGTATTTTTTTTTTTTTTAAAGATTTTATTTATTTGTCAGAGACAGAGGGAGAGAGAGCGAGCGAGTACAGGCAGACAGAGAGGCAGACAGAGGGAGAAGCAGGCTCTCTGCCGAGCAAGGAGCCCGATGTGGGACTCGATCCCAGGACCCTGGGATCATGACCTGAGCCGAAGGCAGCTGCCTAACCAACTGAGCCACCCAGGCGTCCCGGCCCAGAGTATTTAAGAGAAAATGCCAGAAGCAGATCTAAGTCAACCCCAAGAATGATCTTTACCTGATGTTACTGCCTACTGAAAACCAAATTCTAGCTCCCAAAGTTGCACGCTGTGGGAACAGTAAGTTTAGGGAACATTCCTTGGCCCCAGTTAGCATGTACCCTCCTCAAGGAAATAGGACATTCAGGAATGCAAGAGTGATAAGCCCCGTTTCCCTGACTCACGCTCTCCTTGGATATGATCAAGGCTTGAATATGTCCAAAGTGGAACTTCCTCTAAGCTAAGGAATTCCTGAATTGCTCTGGTTCACCGAGCTCCCGTTTGTCATCGATGTAAGTCGGTGCTTCTCAAATGTTGATGTTCTCATAAATTGCCAAGAAATCATCAAAATGCAGATTCCCATTGGGTAGTTCTGGAGTAGGGATGGGGATTCCCATTGTCCAGCAAGGTCCTAGGCAAACCTGATGCTGCTGGTCCCCAGGCCATTCTATGAATAGTAAGGACCGGGGCTTTACCTCATTTCCGCTGTTTCTTCTGGTGCCACCACTGTGGCCAGAACGCTACACCCTACGGCTGCCTATCTATGGCTGCAAGAGCCTTTGTGTGTCTGGCCACACAAGCCTGCAGAGAGCCCATCTGGTCAACCTCAGGGGCTTCCAGCTTCCAGTTCTTTTACAAGCCCCCAAAGGATGTATGTCACTTTCAGGTTCCAAGGACCTTGGAATAGGTTTCCCAGAAAGCCCAATTTCTCCACGGTCCTGAATGTTCTCCCGAAGACGGTGGTGAGTGTTAAATCACGATGTATAGAAGGTAACGTTAGCCTTAAAATTGTATTCACGGCTTCTCATGGGCATACAAGTGGTACGCAGGAGAACAGGATTCAGAGGATACTCTCAGGCATCCTCAAGACCCAGAAGCGAGTGTGTGGATCAGGCTGTTGTCGTGACTCTCACTGCGAAGAGAATAAAAACTGTTCGAAGCAGGCAGGCACAAGGGTCTGTTCCACATGCTGTTGTACTGACTGATGACATCGGAATTAGCCCTGAAACAACCTTCAGACACTTATTTCCAAGGCCTACCCTCTGGCTAAGTGAGTTAGTGGTCCTGGGGGTGGGGTGTATGGATTATTATAAAGCACGAGCACTTAGCGGCTGGCAGTGCTGATGAGCAAATATTAAACACCTGCCAGTTATCTGGTCCCAGAGTTACTGAGTGTCTTTTGCATCAGGCATAATACACACAGCTCCTTCCTTCATCCCTCCCCCTGCTCAACGCAGGAATGTAAACAAACTAGAAATAATTGCAAAAGATAAGTGTTATGAAGGAAACAGGTGCAATTAGGAGCAGATCCTTTAGATGACCTGATTAGGGGCGGTGTCTCTGGGCCAGCGATATCAGGCTGTGATTTGAAGGGGTAGGAGTTATCCGGCATCTTCGTGGTGCCCAGGCAGAGAGCGTCCCATGAGAACATTCCCCTGGGAAAGCACATGCTGTATGAACATGGGTAAATGCTACCAGACGAACGAAAGAAATTTTACGATTCCCTTGGAAATTGTTCTGCAATTAGGACTCTTTTCTGTAGGTGGCAAAGGCTTCAAGACTCCATTTCTGTCCACTCCAGAGCCTGTTCTCATGCCTTGCTTACTCTACTGCTAACGCCAAAAAATTGGGTCTCACCAAACACACAAGTGAAGACCCCTACACCACTTCTGGAAGTTTGTATGGAAGATTGGGGGCCTGAGAGACACCCGCGGAGTCCTTAAACTCCTCCTGTCTCTTTTGGGGAAGGTGATCATGAGGATGATCGTCCGCATTCATTAACTATGAGTCTGGTCTGAGCCTCTTCTGTAAAACAGATAAGAACACCTGTCCCAGAGCAGATGCCTTAAGACGGTGTGCCTCAACCATGGTTGTTCCTGTCCAGTCACTGTGTGGTGATGGCACCCTGGAAGGTTCCTCTCTGAAAGGCAGTGAGTATACCTCCGTGTTCCAACTGTCATTTATCATTTTTTAGTGAATTGCAGGCATGATAAATCAACTTCTCAGGTGATACTGATGGTTCCAGGGTTGGGCTATTTGAGAAGCTGCCTAAGAGGGACTTCCTAATCTGCCCTGCACACCCTCGCAGCAGCTGATTTCTGTGTGAGGAGAAAAAAACTCTCTTATTGAGCAAATGTGTGAAGAGGCATTTTCACTTGTGAGACGCTTAACTCTGTCTATTTCAGGCAGCTTAGCAAAAGGACTGGAAATTTCCAGATTGTGTGAAGGTGGGTCTGCGTGGGGACAGGCGGGGATAGGCCAGGTCCTGTGAAGGTCAGACCTGTCAGGCAGTCCTGTTTTTAGCGCCTTCTTCCTTTTCTCTACTCCAGGGTTTATGGCTTCTCAAAGATGCTCCAAGTGACAAGGGCAGGCAGGCATTCCAATGGACGTCTGGTATGTTTGTGATCTGTTGTTTTCCCATATACAGACCTCTACAGGAGGCCGCCTTTTTTTCTCGCTTTTCCTGCATGTGGGCATCCCTGAGGCTGAGATTCAGATACTTTGCCCTGCTCTGGCAACGGACACGTTACTTGCTAAGTGTGGTAGAGAGCTCCTGGATGAGTAAGACAGTTCCCTGCCCTCTGGAAAAAAAAAAAAAAATCAATAGGTATCCAACCAGCAATAAAAGAAGAAATACTGTGATAACTTCAATCATACAGATAAAAAGGAAGTGCTTTCTTATTAAATGGGCTGTATTTGCTTCCTATTGTGACCGCAAATTTAGGAGCTTAAAACAACAGAAATTTATTCTCTCACAGGAAGCCAGAAATCTGCAATGAGTCCTTCGGGGCTCAAATCAAGGTAGCAGAAGGGCTGTGCCTTCTTCTGGAGGCTCTTGGGAGAATCCATTCCTGGACTCTCCTCGTTTCTAGGGGCTGATGGCATTCCCTTCCTCATCACCCCAATTTTTGCCTCTGTGGTTACATCACCTGCTGTTCCATTTGTGAACTCTTCCTTGTCCCTCTCCTATGGGTATACACATGATTGTATTTACCTCCTAGGATAAGTGAGGATGATTGTTCTATCTCAAGATCTTTACCATAATCACATCTGTAAAGTCCTGTAGTGCCATTAAAGGGTAGCACTCACAGATTCTAGGGATTATTAGAAGGATAGGTGGGGTAAGGTCATGCACAGCCCACCAGAGGTGTCACTCCTATTCTTCCACTGCCCCCGCCCCCAACCAAACGGTCTATGGCCATGATGTCCAATATGGCAGCCACTGACTGGTGGTCACAGTATTGGCAGTCACAGGTGGCTCCTGAGCCCTTGAAACACCGCTTGTTTGGATTGAGATATGCTGTACATGTAATATACACACTAGATTTTGAGGTCTTATTACCAAAAAATGCAAAGTATTTCATTGACAATTTTTTTGTTGTTGTTGATTCCATGTTGAAATAACATGTTCAATATGTTAGGTTAGATTAAATATATTATTGAAACTAGTATTGCTGGTTTTTGTTTACTTTTTCAGTGCAACTACTAGAAAATCTAAAGTTATATCTGTGGCTTGCACTTGTGGTTTGTGCTATATGTCTGTTAGTGCATTACACCAGCTACAAGAGTAATTCTCAAACTGCTGCACGGCACAATCAGGTGGGGGAGTTTTTGAAAACCCCAATAGGCAAGCTGTGACCCAGACTTATTAAATCAGAAGTCTCTAGCACCTGGGTGGCTCAGTGGGTTAAAGCCTCTGCCTTTGGCTCAGGTCATGATCTCGGGGTCCTGGGATCGAGGCCCTCACTGGGCTCTCTGCTCAGCTGGGAGCCTGCTTCCTCCTCTCTCTCTGCCTGCTTCTCTGCCTCTTTGTGATCTCCGTCTGTTAAATAAATAAATAAAATCTTAAAAAAAAAATTAGAAGTTTCTAGGGAGAGGCCCAGGCATCAGTCTTATTAAACTCCCCACCCAAGTGATTCTAATATGCAGCCAAGATTGAAAATCTGTGGGGTAGAGACCTGGAGGAGGGCTAATAGTGGAAACTACATTAGTGGTTCAGGGATGATCCAAAGGCTCTGCTCATTTTCTTTACAAACAACAGAAAATATGGGCTTCTGAAGTGTCCTCTGCTTTTGGTTTTCCTCCCTGAGACACATGCCTCACCTTACCCACAGAAAGCAGATGGGGTGGATGTGGGGAGGGAACAGAGCAGCTGTTTTCATGACTCGGTAGACACCGAGGTCTCAACGCTCTGAGGGTCAGGCTGCCTGGACCTCTGTCCCTTTGGTGGTTCTGGCCGTTAGATGAATCCTTCCCTGGCAGTTTCTGCTACAGGACCTGGCAGAACCAAAACAAAAAAGGCCAGTGAGCTTCTAAATGTTTGGTTTGTGGGGCCGGATCAGGGCAGAGCACCTTCACAGAGGATCCCGGAGACAGCAGGTTTGGGAGACATCCATCACAGCATCTACCACGGCCAGAAGCTCCTGCTAATGCTGGGATCCCCAGCTACGTTACGTCCCATTTCCACACGGCTGTCGTGTTCTCCAGATCTGGACTCAGAATTAGGTAAGGAAGGAAAAATCCAGGGCACTTCATTGAGTTTTTTAATTTCTTTGCTAAAAGTTTTATTTATTTATCTGAGGGAGAGAGACAGAGCTAGCGAGAAGAGAACATGAGCGGGGAGGAGAGGGAGAAGCAGGTTTCCCGCTGAGCAGGGACCCGATGTGGAGCTCCATCCCAGGACGCGGAGATCATGACCTAGGCTGAAGGCAGACGCCCAACAGACTGAGCCATCCAGGTGCCCCACACTTCACTGAGTTGTAAAGTATGGCTTGGGAATCTGGTTCTTGGTGGAGCAAGGTGGGCTATTTCCATAGCTGCCTGTTGCCTGCCACAGTGCAACACAGGAGATTAACCACAGCCTTGTGCGTGTGGTACCTTTACTTAGGTCCAGCTTCATCAGTGGACGAACCTATCACCTGAGTGCAGTTTACAGTGATTTGAGGCTAACGCATTAAACACCGTATGGTCCTACACTTAGATGATTTAGAAAAATTTTCTGAACTGCATAGCACTCATGTGGGTTGTAAAGTAGCTTTCACTAAATGGTCATTAACATTTGCCAAAGGAGGAGGTTTTCTCTTTCCAAACAAGGGGATTAAAAAAATGGAACAAAGGCCTTGAGCAAGCCTATTCCCTCCTTCCTTCCCTCTTTTATTTAATACTGACTCTAGGTTAGCAAGCAGGCCTTGTCTTCACAGAGTTTAGGAGCTACTAGAGGGATAAGTCCTCAAAGTAAGACAGAAAACATTATAGGATCTCTGACTGGAAACAAGGCCTCCCTTCCCCTTTTGCCCCTTTCTTCCAATCACATACACACACACACACACACACACACACACACACACACACGTGCATGCGATTTTGCAGCAGCTCCCAGGCAGGGAGCACGTGTGTGTGTATGTATACACGCATATGTATGTGTTTCCAGGAAACTTAGAAAGATAAAAAAAAAAGATTAAGAGGGAGAAATTTGAAAGTTAGGAAATGATAAAAGTCACGTTAATTAACAAGTCCTATTCTTTAAGTCTTATTTAAATTGCTGAGAATGGGCCACAAATTTAGATCTGACTTCCCAGCAGCCAGTGCAAAAAGAAATGTACACCAATTGTATAATTCACAGTGTCTATACGATTAAAACTAATGAGCCCCAAGGAACCATGTGGATTAGGGTGTAATGTAATAAGGCATATGGGATATACTCGGCAATGTCTTTGACAACATTCTGATTGCCTCTAGGAGTTTCACAGGGCATGACAGAAGTTCACAGGGTTTGGAGAATGTGAAAAAGAGATAATATTAAATTCTAGGTAGAGCTAAACTATTCTGCTGGGGTTGGCCTGGGTTGATATGAGCTTCCACCTGTAACATCCTATAGTTCAATGTTCTGTTTTAGGTTCTGGGCTAGAGGTGTGCTAGAGGTTATGGGAGTGGAGAGGGACCCTCACTTCTGTAGTATGGGCTGATGCTCGGGATCTGGAGGAGAAGAGGCTGGTAGAAGGATCCAGTGGGATTCGACCAGAAGATAAAGGCAGGTAAGGCCTTCCATACATGAGAGAATAGCATTAGGAGACACAGAGGAATGGGGAGTTGGCACTGGTAATGTAGGATATGAGGCCAGGTGTGATGCAGGCGGAGGCAAGGGCCAGACTGCACCTGTCTTACGTGCTCTGCTAAGGAATGTGACTTTGTTCCGGGATCGGTCCGGAGTTGCCACTGAAGGGGTTTGGGGTGAGGGGGGAGCTGTAGCTGCAGACTGTTGCATTCATGCTGCACGATGTATCTGGCCAAAATTTAGGGGCTTAAATAGCTGTCGCACACTCTCGAACACAGGTGTGAGAGTCTGCGAGGGGAAGGAGGCTCTACTGCAGGGTTCAGGTTTGCAGAATGCCTGGGGTGACACCGCGTGGGGCTGAGACCCAAGGAACAGCAGCTGCCCAAGGTCAGCTCTTCTGCCAGTGATATGTGGGAAGTACAAGATGGTGAGGGGACAAGCAGAAGGGAACCACTCAGGTACGCCCACATTCCATTAGCAACACCAGCCCACGGCCAAGCACATCATTCCTGGGGAAACTGCCCCGCGGCGTGGGAGCTGCTGCAAAGTCACATGCAGAGAGTGGTCTGAATCAGACTCGTGGGCTGGCAAGAACTCTGCTCAAGGATTTGATCTCCGTTGGAGGGGAAACAGCTGGACTTGACTTTGTAGATAGCTCCCTGGGGCAGCTGTGTGGAAAGCAGATTTAAGACAAGTGACACTGGTGTCAGAGGGACCAGTGAGGAGGGTCAGGTGAGACCTAGTGAGGACCTGGTCTGGGTGATGGTGAGTGGTGGATGGAATGGAGGTGGTTCAAAACAACCGAGGAGATAAAACCTCCAGGGTTTATGGACGTAGTGTTGTTTATAGCTGGTTTTTAGATACGCAGAATCTACAGCTAGGGTTGCATACCAAACTGTTAGTTGTCCATCACATATCATGTGTTCTTATTTCTTATTAAAACAACTCTGATTTTACTTCAGGGCATTAATGTGCTTATCTTTTTTTTTTTTTTTTTTCATGGGTGGAGCCCAACATGGGGCCTGAACTCATGACCCTGAGATCAAGACCTGAACTGAGATCAAGAGTCAGATGTTTGGGGCACCTGGGTGGTTCAGTTGGTTGAGCATCTGCCTCTTGATCTCAGCTCAGGCCATGATCTGAGGGTTGTGGGATTGAGCCCTGTCTGCTTGACATAACCTCTCTCCTGCTCCTCTGTCCCTCCCTCTGTTTGCACACTTTCTTTTTCTCTCTCTCTCTCAAATAAATAAACAAAATCTTAAAAAAAAAAAAAAAAAAGGAGGGGGTTGTGCTAAGGTGCTTAACTTTAAAAAGTTTCCTAGCTTCCCTTATAGCGGGGAGGCGGTTCCATGGCAAGCCCTGGCTATTAAGATAGAAATGAGATTCACTGTGTTATATTACCAGGACACATTTTAAAATGGCATGTGTCCTTTTGGCATTTGGTCCTATCTTTGTCCTGCCCCAAATGTAGATGGATGGCTGGCACTCCAGCAGCCACCTTGTTGCCAGGAAATTGTCATCCTAAGTATGGCTGAGCAGAGAGAAGGAGTCAAAGTTGTTTTAAGATTGTATTTATTTATTTGAGAGAGAGAGGGAGACAGAGGGAGTGTGAGTTGGGGGAAGGGGTAGAGAGAGAGGGAGAAAATCTCAAGCAGACTCCACACTGAGTGCAGAGTCCAACGCAGGGCTTGACATCACGATCCTGAGGTCATGCCTGAGCAGAAACCAAGAGTTAGTTGCTTAACTGACTGAGGCACCCAGGTGCCCCAGGAGTCTTAAGTTTTTTGATGATACCATAAAGACATCATACCAACCCTCAACTGAATGTTGGTTGTGTGAGAGAAAATACATGCCTTCTTTAGGTGACTGAGTTTTGAGCCATCTGTCTTTAGCAGCCAAGTTCCCGATACCACCATGACCTTAGCAACATGAATCAAAAGCATTCATTCCATAATTATCTTCAATCAGTGACCAAAATTAGAAATATCAAAACTTCATCATGCTGATCTAGCCCAGTAGTAAGTAGCTGCTAGGGTATAGAAGTTTGTGGAAAATTTTTCTTTGCTTTCTTTCCTCCTTGACTTCTCCCCGCATGTCTTATTCCTCCACTCAGCCATCTATCTGCCTTTCAATAGCTGCTTAGTGGTTAACTGTCCAAGAGAATTAGCAATGAAGAGCGCTGGCATTGGATTTTGGAACTGGACTCTTAAAGAACAAACCCGGTGGAGGAAAAACCACCCAGATGTGGTGGTTCCTATATCCAGAGAGTGGGCTAGGCGGATGTAGTATCTGTCATAACAAAGTGGCATTTCTGTAGGTAACTTGACAAAGGACTTCATGTCCATTACCTCATTAGCTGCCAGAGCCCCAAAAGGTAAGATGATTTGTTCAAGCTGACAAATTAACAAGGGACAGGGACAGGACTTGTATTTTCCCTTCCTGTGTCAAAAGAGATCTCAGGAACTGTGCTGAGGAGAGCCTTCTGCCCACATGAGAGACGGGGAGGTGTCAAAGACAAGTTTCACTTGCAGTTAAACCCAAGGGGAGAGAGACTGAAATTTACTCCTCTGTCATAAGAGGCAAGAGGGTGTTTTTTTGTCTTTGTTGGTTTTTTTGGGTTGTTGTTTTTCTTTATTTTTTAAGTCGGCTCAATGTCCAACCAGGAGCTCAACTTGGGGCTTGAACCCAAGACTCTGAGATTAAGACCTGAGCTGAGGTGGAGAGCCAGATGCTTAACCGATTGAGCCACCCAGGGCCCCAAGACACAGTAGGGTTTTTAAGCCCCCAGGGTGGGCTACTGGGAAAATACTGGAGGATACTGGGAATGGGAAGGGGTGAGGGGAGTTGGTTAGTGTGATTAGACCATTTATGTTTGCTAATTGGCACTTAGTGAAGTTAGGCTCCACACTTTTCAGATGGGGTGGGGGTGGGGTGGGGTGGGAGGGGGCTGTTTTCCTTGATAATTACATTTCCAAGGGATGACTTCCAGGTCCTGGAGAAGGACATTCCTGGGTGGTGAAACAGGTGAGAAGCTGGGAGGTGATTTACAACTCAAGGCAGCAGAGAAAGTTTGCTAAAGGAAGAGCTCTAAGAAAAGGGAGGTCAGGGACGTATAGTCAGGGAGAAACCTGTCTAAAGTTTATAGTCAAGCTGAGGGGTACTTTAAGGCCATCTGGTCAGAGAGCTGCACCCTCTTTCCTTGCTCTCCAGGAAGCTAGGTCCCAGAAAGTCCCCATCTGATGATCTGTTAAAAGGTGGTAGCCTTATCAGGGGATGCACACTGACCTGCTGGTGGAGGGACTCTGATTCAGAGCCTCACCCTACAGGGTGATTAGCCCCTCTGCACCCCTGCTTTCCAAAGCCCTCTGGGGGGAAGTTCCTGCACTCTTCTGGCCCTGTCTCCATCCTGGAGAGGAGAGTACTCATCAAAATGATGTGCCCAGGACAAGTGCATCTTACTTCTTCAGGCAAGAAACAGATGCTTTCAGCTCTGGTTAGATTTCACGCAACAGGAGGGTAGAACTGGGGAGGTGGGAAAGGGAATTTTGCAGCCCAAAGATAGGACCCAGGGACAAGGAACACCCACTTCCAGAAATTACCATCACAAAAAGCCAACCCACTAAGAACTGACTGCCAGCCCTGGAGGAAAATGGAAATGTCCCTGGCAGTTCCAGCTGCTTTAGGGGCTGTCCTCTGCTCAGAGGGGAGGTGACTGTGTTGACCTTAAAAATCCAGGGCTAGGGAATCTGGAGGTGAAGGTATTTTATTTTCCCCTTAAGGCTTTGATGTTTTTCAAATAAAACTTAAATGATCCAATACCGGCCCCTGAAGCTCTTCACAAAGTAGTGAATTTTTAGAAAAGACAAGGGCCTGGGGTGGGAGGGTGGTCCCTAAAGAGTAGTGCCCCGAAGCAAAGCCTTTCTTTGCTCTTTTCAGAGCACTAGGGTTTTCTTCAGTGTTCCTTTCCCACCCCACTTACACTCCCCCGGCTCCCCCCCTTTTTTGGCCATCCACCTTTTTTTCCATTCTCCAAAGTAGAAATCGACGGTTATCCGGTGGGTAGGTCAGTCTATCTATATGATCAATCTATCTTATTCTATCTATCTAATGTATGTATTATCTATCTATCATATCTATCTATCTATCTATCTATCTATCTATCTATCTATCTATCTATCTATCTATCTATCTATCTATCATCTAATCTGTCTAGTCTATCTTCCCTGACCTCCAATCACTGCATATACCAAGTGTCTCTCATTTTGGTCGTGCGTTGTTTCCCCGCAGGGTCACAAACCCCGCGCGCAGGGGGCGGAAGAAGGAGCTCCTTCCGCCACATGGTGGCGCGCGCGAGCCTGCGAGAGCCGGGCCGCTTGGCTTCTCACGCTTCTCCCGCATCCCGCCCCACCCGCGCCGCGGCGCTGGAGGAGCCGCGCCCCCGACCTTCCCCGGCGGGATAGCGGGGAGCGCGCCTCGGGAGCCCGGGAGGCGATCTAGCTGCAGTTGCGTCCGGTCCGCGCGGGAGGTGCGGGCGGCCGCGGACGGGCTCCGTTTCAGGCTCCTCCTCCTGCGGGTCCAGCCTTTACCCCTCCACCCTCCACCTCTCCTCGGCGCGGCTCGGCTCGGCTGCAAATCGCAGGCTTTCCCCGAGCAGCCTAGGAGCGGCGGCGGGCGTAGCGAAGGC
The DNA here is from genome assembly GCF_964662115.1 of Mustela nivalis. Taxonomy (NCBI): domain Eukaryota; kingdom Metazoa; phylum Chordata; class Mammalia; order Carnivora; family Mustelidae; genus Mustela; species Mustela nivalis. The sequence continues at coordinate 64,995,340 of NC_139027.1, read as the reverse complement.
GGCGGGAGGAGCGCAGCAGGCGGGCCGCGCCGAGCGCTCGGGCAGCGGCGGCGGTGGCGTCGCTCGAGCAATCCCGGAGGCGCCGTGGCGCCCGGCGCGCCCTAGCTCGACTAGGAACGCAGTGAAGCCGGGGCTGCAGCTGGGCGAGGGGGAGGAGAGTGCGCGCGTGTGTGCGAGAGTGTGGGGGGCGACGATCTTGCATCGGAGCGGAGGAGAGGGCAGGGGAACCGGGGCGCGGCCCCCGGGCGCCCCCGCCGCTCCCCGAGGTTTTCCCGCGGCGGCGCCCGCTCCCCGGCGCCCCTCACCATGGACTCGCGCCGAGTTGGGACGCGCCTCGGCAACAGCGCGCGGGTAACTGCCCGGCCCTGGGGTTGCGCGGGCGCGCGCGCGGGGATGGCGAGGTAGGATGGCTGCCCAGCGCGACCCTTGCCGCCCCAACCCAGCGGCCGCCGGGCGGTGCAGCTGACTCGCTGGAGCGCATAGGGGTGTGGGCGGAGGCGGCCCCGCCGCGCCCGCGCCTTCGGGAGTCGCTTTGCCTCTTCCACCCACTCGCACCTGCCACCGCGCGGATACCATGTCTAAGGCGACCGGAGGTCCGGCAGCGGCGGCTGCGGAAAGTTGTCCCTCGGCTTCTGCCGGCCCGTCCGCCGCCGCCGCGGTGGAGGACCTGTCCAAAGTGTCGGACGAGGAGCTGCTGCAGTGGAGCAAGGAGGAGCTGATCCGCAGCCTGCGGCGCGCCGAGGCCGAGAAGGTGAGCGCGATGCTGGACCACAGCAACCTCATCCGCGAGGTGAACCGCCGCCTGCAGCTGCACCTCGGCGAGATCCGCGGGCTCAAGGTGAGCGCCGGGCCGGGCGGGGAGCGGGGCGCCCCGGGGAGGTGGGGCCAGGCAAACTTTCCCTCCCCTCGTCAACAGGTGATCCTCCCCACTCTCCCGGTCACCACCCCCTGCTCCCCTTCCCCAGCCCTTTGGAAACTTTTTTTTTCGAACTTTGGAAGCGATTGGTCTCCTCTTCCTTGTTTGGGGCGAGCCAGTGTGGACGGACCTCTCATTCAGGGTCTTCTGTGGCCGGAGGAGCGGGCGCCGAGGATGCTAGAAAGTAGGGAGGGAGGTGATGGGCATGCAGAACCTTTATTTTCCTGGAAAACCAGTGGTTTGGGGAGCCGGGGCACAGGCAGGAGAAGGGGTGAGCGAGGGAATGAGTCCAGGGCATCTTTGTCCTTGGGGGTTAGGGATACAGGTGCTCTGGAGCCGCGACTGCTCCGGCGGATGAGGAAAGGGCGCCAATGCTGGGGAGAAGGGCTGGCGGGGTGCCCAGGGAGAAGTCGCGGGCGCCACCTTCGGAGGTGACGTATGTCACCCAGTGCAGAGGACCTAAAGCTCTGCCTTCACATTTTTTACCTGCTCCTGCGCTTTCCATCGCTCCTATTCAGATGGTGTTATCTAGGGCTCCTTGGCCCCCTTGCCCCCCTTCAGCCCCGGTTTGATTATAATTCCATCCAGCCTTGAGGGGGGCAAAGGGATTTGAAAGGTACTACCCCAGCTGTCAGCTTTGACGCTTTGGTTTTGGAACCAGCCTTCCCTCTTTGCTATTAGGAAAAAAAAAAATTAAAGAAAGAAAAGAAGACCCAAACCCCACCAACTTATTTTCTCCTTGGAGAGCTTTGAGTGTGGGAGCAGTGTGCCCGCCCGCGGGGCTGTAGGAGACGGGGGCCGGGATCCGCCCTACCAACGCACGCCGCAAACTTCCTCTCCTCACCGCTTGCGCGGGTGCTTGCTGGTATTCCTTCCTCTCATTGTTCTGCTTTTGTTTATAGGAAGCCAGACACAAACGAAAACACTGCAGGGACATCAGGGAGCAAATTCCTGCAGGCACAGTCTGTTCTTGTCCCCTTCCACTCTCACCCCACTAGGGCTGTAGACACTTTCTTAATTGCTTCAGTGCTCTTGCTCTGGGATTCTGGGGCAGAGAGGCGCGGAGGGGCAGAAGGCCAGAGGCTCACCTGGGTGCTGGGTCCAGTGCAGGTGGAGATGGCCTTCCCCAGGGCTCCAACTCACTGTCCTCTAGTTCCTAGAGTGGGTGCAGTTAGAAAGATTCCACAGTCAGAAAAATCCCAAGGCTTCCACTCTTCTTTGGTTTAATTCATTACTCGAGTATTTCTTATTAAGTACCATATTCTTGGGGAATGACAGACAGGCTAGTATAGTGAGAAGATCATCTCAGAAGTGGGTTTGCATCTAGAATCCTCATTTGCCAGGAGGGTGAGCTTGGGTAATTAATTTATCAGAACCTCATTTTACTCATCAATAAAATGCAAATGATAAATACCATCTCCTAGGGGTTTGCAACAAGACATTAGGATAACATAGGAGAAGCTTTAATTCTGGACTTGACTGCAAGACAGTGGTAGACATTGTCATCAGGAGAGGGCTTGTAAATGTATAGGTGTGCGCCTCCATGATGGGGATTTTTAGGCAAAGCTGGGCAAAGGTATAGTTCATAACCCTCCAATTCCATGGTTTGAACTATAATGTAGCTTGGAAGAGTTTTTAATTAAGTAATTAATCAATTTCCTAAGGATTTTAATAGTATGGAACATCAATACAATAGTTCAGAAATACTTGAAGGTTCTCTTGGGTTGTGTGGATTGTCTTAGTGTATGTGTGTGTATGTATGTGTATGTCTGTGTCTGTGTGAGTGGTGGGGGAGGCTGGTCTTCTTTCTGGTAGCTTCATTTAGAGAAGTACCTATTAGGCCAGCGAAGGGCAGTTTCACCCCAAGTAGGAGAGTCTCCTGGTCTAGATTCATGACCTGGCTTAAAAAGACTTTCCTGTCCACCTCGTTATCAAGTTCAGAAAGGTGGGACTGGATACTTTTTGATGCGGCCTCTACTCCTTTCCATCATCCTTGGCCAGGTACAACATCATAGCCCCCAAGGCCTCTGGGCCACCCCTGAGGGGCTGTGGTGAAGCCTGGCTGAGGCTTCTATCCCTTCTATCCATCATCTTAGCTCAGAACATCCCTGGACACTCTAGTGATGCACTTATGTGGTTGACTGGAGTAAATTATATGTGCATTCAACTTATTTTGGCTTACCTAGAGGGAAGGATTTTTTATTTTATTTTTGGCTCTGATGGTGTGGGTCTCCCACTTGAGGGCCTTAAAGTTAGAGTTATGAAGGCCACAATATTTTTAAAGTTAGGGTTATGAAGGCCACAGCATTTCTCTTTTTTACGTTCCTTTCTGTGATCTGCTTTTGAAATTGTAATGAATATTTTCAAGGCTACTAGGTACTGCGGCTGTAGTGATGGGGAGATGGGAGCACTAGGTCTTTCCCTTGAGGGGCCTCTGACTGGGTCCAAACCCTGGCTGACTTGTCTGGTGTTTAAATATTTCAGAGGTAGAGCAGTGTGGGGCAGCGGAGAGGTAAAGGATTTAGAGTCTGACAATTTGAACAGCGTGGGCAGTCTGTTAACCTCTCTGAGCCTCAGTGTTCTCATCTGCTAAATGGGGATGCTAATTCCGGAAGAGGTTTGATGAGGATTACATGATACATTTGAGGTTAATAGCTTTCTCAAGGTCACACAGATATACAGTGTTTAAAATGGGCTGACTTTCTTTTCTTTCAGGTAGTTGACATTCTCTGGTTAGAATGTGTGATCCTGCAAGGGTGGAAAAGGGGATTCTGGTTCTGATCTTATAAGGAGTTGGATTCTGAGAACCATGTCTGTGCGCTGCTGAACCAATGCTCAGATTGCTCTGACCTGGGGTTTCAGGGGATGGGGGCAGATTTGGGGGAACTGGCTTTGGAGATTGGTTATGCATAACATTAATGTTCCTCTCTGCTCCCCAACACATGGATTCCTGCTCCCTGCAATGAAGAAAAATTACTAACTAGAACAATTCTTTAACCACAGAGAGAGTACTTGGGAGTCTTACTTATGAAATTTTGAGTGGTAGGCCATGAGGTGGGTTGAATCTTTTAAATGTCCACCTTAGACAGATGGATAACATCTGGTAGCCAGTGTCAATGTTCAAAGGACACTTTGTGTTCTGAAAAAGAAAGCCCAAATCTTAATGTGGCAGATTTGAAGAAGCTGGCATAGAAGGTGAATATCAAATCAGTTGCTTAGCTTTTCCACAGAAGAAAAAGGAAATAGCCCAGAATTGTATCCCCAAGAATATTATTTGCTCTTAGAAGAAGGCGTGGTGATAAAGAAAGCTAAGTAGGCTGTTACCCCCTTTATCCCAGCCAGAATTCTGGGAAGTATATGCTTCCCTCCATTTGGAAAGTCATTAACTCCACAAAGCCCCAGTGTATTTCCCAGTTCTGGAGAAGTCAGGAATAGCTGTGGGATAGTCGAAAGGAAGTATTTTCAGATGGAAGTTCATTGAGATGGAGAAGAATATGACTTGAACTTTCTATGAAATGGCAGGATTAAATTAAATGTCGAATAATTTTTGAAGCTGAGAAAGATTAATTTTTTTTTTTAAGTTTTATTGTCTCACAGTCTCCACAGCTTCTGATTTCCCCAAAAGCATCAATGTCAACAGATCCTTTACTTGCTTATGACATATACTCCAACCTTGCAGGGGCGTACTGAGACAATAGTAAGAAATCCTCAGTAGCCAGAGCTATATCCTGTTTTGGCCACAGGCCTAGGGTTTTTAAAACATTGGTGAGTCCATAAACACATATTATTTACTGTACACAAGGCGCCATGCCAGGCGCGTCAGCTACCCAAAGGATGACTTTAAAATGGAGTCTGGCCCCAGAAGCTGGGATATCTACATTGGAAAAGGAAAAAAAAATGATGTCCAATGAGTCCTCCAGCTACTGTACCTTAGAGGCATTAAGCAGTAAGTGGGAAAGTTACTTCATTCATTCATTTGTGGTTGTTGCCACCATGGGCCAGAAGCTGTTCCAGGGCTAGGGGAGACTTCTCAGAGGAATTTCTCCTCTTAGGTAAGTTCGTGTAGGGAAGAGGACAGTTTCTTCTAGTTGGGAAGCTGGGATACAAGCAAGCAGCATAAGTAGCTGACAAAGAGGGAGCTCAGGAGAAAGCCTTTCTGGCTTGGCCAAAGGGTTTATTCATCTTTCTGGTAACGGGGAGAAGATGGGATTGATGCAGGAGAGAGAACATTGATGGAGTGATTTTGAGGATCAGTCTGGCCCCAGAGAACTTGGCTTGGGTGGATGAGGAAAGATAGAGGAAGCAGCAGACAAAGGCAGGGGAGGCCACGTGGGAGGTGTTTGGAAACGGCCAGACCTGAAGTCAGAGAGTGATAATGAGAAGAAAAGGGCATCAGAAACAAGGAAGCCAATAGTCAGGATGCCAAGAGTTAGAAATGGAGTTAAAACCACACTGCACAAATCCTCTTCTTCATCAGGGTGACTCTCATCTTAGGCCCCAAGACCGTCAGGGGGTGCTGGGTGCTGGGTGTGGGTGACAGATTTTTTTTTTTTTTAAGATTTTATTTATTTATTTGACAGAGAGAGATCACAAGTAGGCAGAGAGGCAGGCAGAAAGAGGAAGGGAAGCAGGTTCCCTGCTGAGCAGAGAGCCCGATGCAGGGCTCGATCCCAGGACTCCAGGATCATGACCCGAGCTGAAAGCAGAGGCTTTAACCCACTGAGCCACCCAGGCGCCCCTGGGTGACAGATGTTTTAGAGTGTATTTTCTCACCAGTGTCAGACAAAGGGTTAGAATGAATCTGAGTTTACCACGTTCAGGTCTCCTCTAAGTGCCTCTAGTTCTGTGTTGGATGACAGAGTCACAAGACCAGAGCTTTTCTGGCTTTGGAAAGCAGAAGAAAGCACCAAGGTGCTTCAAGAAATGGTCCCTTTACTCGATGTGTGACTGGAGAATAAAGGGGGATCTCACAATGTGTTTTCAACGTTCCTTGGTTCAGGTGTCTACAGTGGGGGTGCTCTGTTCTGGGCACACAGGTGGAGAGAATAGATGGGGTTTCCATTCTTGGGACCAGGGTCTGGTGAGTTCTCATAGCCACATTCAACCATATGTGATTGAAATGAGTGCCACAGAGGGAAAGTCAAAGGGGGTTATGGTAGAAGTGTATAAGGCAACTTCTTTAGATAGGCGGTAGTGGTCAGGGATGGCTTCTAGGGAAGTGATTTATGAAGTGAGGCTTTTAGGTTGTACAGAAGGTTAGGGGAACTCATTCCAAGTGAAGGAGGGGAAGGCTTATTCCTTGGGCCCTGAAACCAGGCCAGTGTTGGTGGGGCTCAATTGGGGGTCAAGGGATGGGTCCCCCCTTCTCCACTGCTGCCATCTGTGTAAGCCACTATCCTCTCCCTCTACCTGGACCAGCCTGGTGGACTCTTAACTGATCTCTCCTGGCTTCTACCTTATCTTGTCTCCCTTTCTTCTCTCCACCGCCCCCTCCTCTGGTCTGTTTTCCACACAGAACGATGGTGATTCTTTATAAAATGAACCTCTTTTTTTTTTTTTTTAAAGATTTTATTTATTTATTTGACAGAGAGAAATCACAAGTAGATGGAGAGGCAGGCAGAGAGAGAGAGAGAGAGAGAGAGGGAAGCAGGCTCCCCGCTGAGCAGGGAGCCCGATGTGGGACTCGATCTCAGGACTCTGAGATCATGACCTGAGCCGAAGGCAGCGGCTTAACCCCAGGCGCCCTAAAATGAACCTCTTGAGTCACTTCTCTATCCTCAGCTCACCACCAATCCAGAGTCCTTCCCGTGGCTGCCAAGGCTCAGCATTACCCAGCCCCAACACCCAAGCTCCTGGGTCTCCTCTCTCCCACCTCCTCTCCTAGTTCTGCTCTCTGTGCTCACCGTGCTTCAGGCATACTGGCCTCACAGCAACGTCAGCCATGTTTGTCTCAGGGCAAATCCTTGCCCTTCTCTCTGCCTGCAATCCTCTTCCATGTTTGCTCAGTGAGGTGCCTTCTCTTAAAAAATAGTATTTTTTAGCCTGCTTCAGTTTTCTTCCCAGCACTTTCACAACATGCCATGTCAGTTTTTCCCACCAGAATGAAAGCCGTAGGATGTCAAGGTGGCTGCGGTGTCCACTGATACATTCCTAGCACCTGGACTGGTACCTGGCGCATACTAGCTGCTTACTAAGTCCTTGTGAATGAGTGAGCAGACCACGATTCATGCAGGAGAAATAGGCTGGGTTAAGAGGACTGGGGTCTTGGGAGACTTGAAGGATTCTGCATTTTATTCGCAGGGCAGTGCGGTGGTTTTTAGCATGCTAAGCATGGGGGTGACAAGATGAGTTAAATTTCAGAAGTGTAGGGCTCAGAAGAGCTGTTTAGTTCAGGAGTAAAAGGTGAAGGAGAAGCAGTCAGGCACCAGCACTGGCTCCTAGGAAGAGCAGCAGGTTGAGTGGAAGTGGCGTTTGCTGAGAGGGGCAGTTTGGGGAGAGGACTTTGAAAATCCCACAAGAGGGCCACCTGGGTGGCTCAGTCGGTTAAGCGGCTGCCTTTGGCTCAGGTCGTGATGATTCCAGGGTTCTGGGATTGGGTCCCCCAGGAGGCTCCTTGCTCAGCAGGGAGCCTGCTTCTCCCTGTCCCTCTGCTTGTGCTCTCTCTCAAATACATAAATAAAATATTTTTTAAAAAAGAAAAGAAAATCTCACAAGAGCTTGGTGGTGCTGGTGTTTCATGTGGGATGCCTGGGACATGAGCAGAGGGTACGCCAGTAGGGCTCAGATGTGCGGGACAGAAACGCTGCTGGAGGCCAGCTGTGCTGGTCCCCTGTGGGAGCCAGGCTCTTGGTCCCGTGTCAGGAGCTGAACACCGGGCAGTGCTGCATTTGTGCTGATGGAAGGCCGGCTACCTCAGAGCTTTTAAGCATTTCTCAGCTGCTGAGCAGCCATTTTCTTTCAGGAAGAGGGTGGGGCAGGAGAGGGGGTCCTTGGTTTTAGGGTCTTCTTGCAAATTACGTGGCTACTGAAGTAATTGGGCAAGTGAAGCTTTGTGAGAGGTCCAGTCTCCTCCTCTTTATTTTTTTTAATTTTTATTTTTAAAAAAATATTTTATTTGTTTATTTGACAGACAGAGATCACAAGTAGGCAGAGAGGCAGGCAGAGAGAGAGGGGAGGAAGCGGGCTCCCCGTAGAGCAGAGAGCCCGATGTGGGACTCGATCCCAATACCCTGGGATCATGACCTGAGCCCAAGGCAGAGGCTTTAATCCACTGAGCCACCCAGGCGACCCCAGTCTCCTCTTCTTTGCCCCATGATATGGGGCCCCTGGGTGGCTCAGTGGGTTAAAGCCTCTGCCTTCGGCTCAGGTCATGGTCTCAGGGTCCTGGAATCGAACCCCGCATCCGGCTCTCTGCTCAGCGGGGAGCCTGCTTCCTCCTCTCTCTCTCTGCCTGCCTCTCTGCCTACTTGTCATCTGTCTGTCAAATAAATAAATAAAAATCTTTAAGGAAAAAAAAAAAAAAAGAACCACGATAATCATCACTTCCCAAGTGGTTTGTGAAAATCTGATGAGATAATACAAGCCCTGGGTGGGAAGCATAACCCAGACCCACTATTGTGATTTTTATGACACTCATCAGCAGCCTCTCAGCTTCTCACCTCTGCCCCTCACATCACAGAGCATTCACCAATTCCTGTCTCCCTCCCAGGAGGTCTGGGCCTGAGGCTGCCTCACCTCACCTGGGTACCGCCCTTGAATGGCTGTCTCTCTCTTTTCAGGATATCAACCAGAAACTCCAGGAGGACAACCAGGAGCTGAGGGACCTCTGCTGTTTCCTGGATGATGACCGGCAGAAAGGCAAGAGGGTGTCCCGGGAGTGGCAGAGACTGGGCCGCTACACGGCTGGGGTGATGCACAAGGAAGTGGCCTTATACCTGCAGAAGCTGAAGGAGCTGGAGGTGAAGCAGGAGGAGGTGGTAAAGGAGAATATGGAGCTCAAGGAGCTCTGCGTGCTGCTCGACGAGGAGAAGGGCGCTGGCTGCGCGGGCAGCCGCTGCTCCATCGACAGCCAGGCCAGCCTGTGCCAGCTCACCGCCTCCACGGCGCCCTACGTGCGGGACGTGGGCGACGGCAGCAGCACCTCCAGCACGGGCAGCACCGACAGCCCGGACCACCACAAGCACCACGCCAGCAGCGGCAGCCCGGAGCACCTGCAGAAGCCTCGGGGCGAGGGCAGCCCCGAGCGCGCCAAGCACCGCAGCACCAGCCCCGAGCATCTGCAGAAACCCCGAGCCGCTGGAACCCCGGATCACCCCAAAGCACTCAAAGGACCCAGTCCCGAGCACCACAAACCCCTGTGCAAGGGCAGCCCTGAGCAGCAAAGGCCCCCGCACCCCGGGAGCAGCCCCGAAACGCTGCCCAAGCACGTGCTGAGCGGGAGCCCGGAACACTTTCAGAAGCACAGGCCCGGGGGCAGCCCGGAGCACGCGAGGCACAGCGGAGGGAGCCCCGAGCATCTGCAGAAACACGCCCTCGGCGGGAGCCTGGAGCATCTACCCAGAGCCAGGGGCACCAGCCCTGAGCACCTCAAACAACATTTTGGGGGGAGCCCCGATCACAAACACGTGGGCGGAGGAGGCGGAGGCAGCAGCGGAGGCAGCAGGGAGGGTACTCTCCGAAGACAGGCGCAGGAGGACGTGTCCCCCCATCACCGGAGTGTCTACAGTGGCATGAACGGTGGGTCAGTACGTGCTGGGGAACCGCTTTGGCTGGGGCGACTCATTAGAGAGTTATGAGCCATGAAGGGCTTTCCAGACACGTTAGGAGTGAAGGCGCTGGTTGGAGGGGTGGCTGGGGAGGGGAGGTAACAGGTGCTTCCGAGGCTCGAGGCTCCGAGTGTTTCCTTCCCTCGATTTGTTTTGGATTGTACTGTTCTCAGCCGAGTAAGCCTGGCGAAGACGGTGGGTGAGGAGTTAGGGGAAGGAGAGGAACGACAATTCCAAGGGACTCTGAGTGGTCAGAGTGAGATGTGTAGAGATTGAAGAGAAAAAGAGAACCAAGCTAAGGCTTTCCGGTCTTGAACTGGGCTATTTTCCTAGTGTGTGTCGTTTCCTACAGGGGTTCTCATCCAGTGGTTGACCCAGAGGTTTTTTGAATCCATTTAACAGCTTAGTGCATAAAGAAATGAATTTTATTATGAAAAACATTGGAAAAGAAATATGGTATCCCTCAGCAAGCTCGATGCCCCATTTCCTGAATGCCTGTAGCTATGCCTTACCTTACCTCAAGGATTTTATCCGTGTGTTGGGGCATTTCCCTTTGTAGGAGAAACATATCAAATGGTTTCTTTCCACACTCTTGCAAAACCCACCACCCTCTCCCAGATTCCCTGAAGCATACTTTGAACAGCATGTTTTTACACTGAGAGATAGCCTCCCAAATGTTTAAATGTTCCTCTTGAAAATGTACAGATATATTTGGACGCTCCTTTGTTTTCCAAAGTGTAATCTCCACTGCATTTGGTGACACGGCCCTAAACCAGACCCTAAACCTTTCAGAAGGGGTTTACTTTCCTGTGTCTTGGTTCTAAAATCACTTTGAACTCCAGAAAGGGGGAAAAGAAATAATTTCTTAAGACCAGCAAACAAAACCCCCTCCCAAGCCTTTCATGTTACTTAAGGTTGAGTTGGAACTAAAAGGTTTGTTTTTATAAACTGCGGGGTTTTTTCATCCAAGATACCTGAGGTTTTCTGCTTTATTTGAAAGCTGCTACGTAGTCCGTGCACAGTCAGCTCTGAGCAGTGGTGGGGGGTGGCCAATGTGAGCAGTGAGTAACGGGAAGGGGTACATTTTCAATACTATACCTGGGGATTTACCTGTTGGAGCCCATTTCATCCTAATCCTTTTCTCCTAGTGCTGAAAATTGACTCCTGAAGCTTGGCTTCTAATGCAGCCAATGCTCTTTTATGGGCAGATGGAATTGGAAAGATGGGGAAGACAGGATGCTGCAGCTTTCAGGGTTGGGCTGGAAAGCAGAAGGTGGGAGAAGCCAAGTGACCTGGGTGCAGAGGCCTCCTGGCTGGCTGATTGGGGGTTTTGCTATGTTAGCTACGCCCTCCCTACCTCCTTCAAGGACTGGCTCAGAAGCTGCCCTGATTGCGGTGGGCAGTGGCGGTTGTGCACTTCTCACAGGAGGTGAAAGTCATTTAAAAAGATATTTTAGTCGCATTGCCATGGATGAGGTGAGCCACTAGCCATGAATCATGTTCTTCAGGGAGCAATGAGTTAACGGGAAAGTTCAAGTTAATGACTTTTCCATTTCTCCATTACTTTTTAATGAGCATGAGAAATACATATGTACACTGTTTAAGGGAAACCTGGTCTCTGGAACAACAACAACAACAAAACTTACTTAGGGCCCAGGTAGTTCATTATAAAACAATTTTTTTCTTTCCCAAAGTGCTATTTTAAGTAAAGAACTCCTCTAGTTTAATCAAGACATGCTTTAAAGAACATGAAAAGATTTCAAGTGCAATTTTAAGAAACACCTTGCATGAAGTAAGGTATATTTCTAGATGAGGATGACATTACATCATGGCTTATTGTTGCCTGATTGCAGATAGACTTTGTGATCTGGCAAATGATTTTTAAAATTTAGCCATTTTATTTAGTTAAAAGTTTGGTGTGGCAGAGATGCATTCTTTAGAATGACACTGTATTTAGATGCTTTTTTTTTTGTTTTAACACTGTATTTAATTCTTACGTTTACGGCAGATTTTCTCATAAGTGACAAATCTTCTGGCAGTTGCTATCCTTACCAAAGTATATTTCTAGTGCATAGGCATTGCATTTTTATTTCAATAATTAATTAGAAAATGAAGGGGCACAATGAGGTGTTTATGGATCATCAGCCTATAAATTTGGGCCTGTATGTATCCCACCATTACAAATTAATTTTCTTTTTTAAAGATTTTTATTTATTTGACACAGAGAGAGAGATCACAAGTAGGCAGAGAGGGAGGGGGAAGCAGGCTTCCCGCTGAGCAGAAAGCCCGATGCGGGGCTCGATCCCAGGACCCTGAGATCATGACCTGAGCCGAAGGCAGAGGCTTAATCCACTGAGCCACCCAGGCGCCCCTACAAATTAATTTTTGATATGGATGGTAAGACATGACTTGTCATATTTTCAATCCCCCCCACACTCTGGTTGAATCATTGGCCTAGCCTAGAAACAAGTAGGAACCGATACCAAGATAAATCCCAAATTGTAGATCTGCTGAGTCATGTACAGTCATAATCTATAGTTTGTGTGAGATAATGAGTGTTTTTAGATGAACACTTGGAGATTTTTGAGTGAAGGAAAAAAATAGGGAAAGCTGGTGGAAGTGTGTCTGCATTGTGGCAGAATGAAACTGAAAAGAAACACATATTGGCAGAATACGGTCTTGTAACATTCCCTCCAAAAAGACACACATTCACACAGCAAGGGAACATTAGTGAAAACAATCACTGTTTTAGTTGACTGTGCCTTGGACATCTTTACATCTGCTACAAACTCCGTGCAGGAGGCAGTTGAAGAACTGGGTATCCAAGAGTTTCCTTTGGTTAAAACAGCTTAATTTCCAACTGGTTACAAGGGTGAATTTGGGGATATTTTTCCTTTCTTAAAAAAAAGCTAAGACTGTATAGCCATGTTTAAATTAGCAGCTGAGTGAAAAACAGCAAAATCCAAGGCGAAACAGAAAAAAACCCTCCAAGCTGAATAACATGCTCTTGAGTGCATTTGCTTTTTTAGAAGTTATGATTCAGCTGTTTTTCAGTTTGCAGAGAATTCCGTGTGCGACGAGGAGGTAGATTCAACACTTTCATCTAGGCATTAAGGCATTTGTCTGTTCATTCAAGTCACTTGCTGTGCACCAGATTTGTAAATGAAGTAGTTGAATAGCCACTATTATCCAGACATGTACCCAAATAGAGAGTCCCCTTGAGAATGGGGGATTCGCTTACCTGATCCCATTGGATTCCAAGGTTGGCTCAAACTTTCTTAGTTGAAAGTGTTCCTTTCCACAGAGAAACCAAAGCGTTTCGCTTCCAGATATCAGCTGGCAGATCTGCCCTAACAGGGAGCTCCTTAGCTCAGGTCGTGAGCGATGCGGAGAGCTCAGGTCCTTCCAGCAACAGCTGTTTGTTGTTGTCCTTCCGGGCAAACATGATTCTGGTGAGCAGAAGCCCATACAAGTGGTTCACCCATGGGGCATTATGAATCCAGCTGAAAAGGTCATAAAAGTAGCTTTATTTTTTTAAAGTATTTTTTTAAAAGAGTTTATTTATTTATTTGACAGAGAGAAATCAGAAATAGGCAGAGAGGCAGGCGGAGAAAAAGGAGGAAGTAGGCTTCCCAAGACCCTGAGATCATGACCTGAGCCGAAGACAGAGGCTTAAACCACTGAGCCACCCAGGTGCCCCAAAAGTAGCTTTATTTTAATTCTAGGGGCACATATTGCTGATTATCAGCAACTGAGAAGGGATGGCGAGAAGAAACGTTACTCTCTTTTTTATCATCCATCTAAAAAAATTGCTTAGCTATCTTGGTGGGTGTCGTTTACTTTTCAGAACTAGAGCATGTTCTAGTGACCAGTAGCTTCACACTCTCCTTCATCATCACCCTAGCCAGTGAGAGCCCCCATGAGGAAACAGACAGGGTTCATCAGTGTCCAGCTCCCTCCTGAAAGCTTCTTAGTGCTTCCTTCCTTCCTTTTGTGAGGGTATCTCTAGAGACAGAGCAAGCTGTTTCTCCCCCCAGTTCTTTCTCTAGAGCAGTGTTTCTTAACAGTGGCATCACTTACATTGGGACCAGATAATTCTTTGTTATAATAGGTTGCCCTCTGCATGTGAAGAGGTTTGGCAGCACATGGGGCTCTCCCCACGAGCAAGCCCCAGTTGTGGCGAATAAAGCTGTCTCCAGACATGGTTCCACGGGTTAGGGAATGGGAAAGATTGTCCCTGATTCAAAACCACTGCTTCAGAGAGAGCAATGTTTTTCAACCTGACTGCAGATTAAAATCACTGTGGGGGCTTTGCATAATCACCAGAGCTTGGGCCCCACAGGCAGACGCGTATTGAATTGGCCCTGAGCGTGTTGCAAAAGAGCTCCTCAGATGATTCTCATGACCAGATGAGTCGCATGACCAGACCAGGTGAAAGCCATTGCCCTACGTGAGTGCGTGTTGTATAACATGGGTTGACGTGCATTTATGTGGTGAGGAATTCAAGTTTCTTGGGAAAAAGAAAGTTAGTTTTTTTCCTTCTCTTGTCGAATTCCGTGCCTGAGAGGGACTGACCCCAGCAGGTACTGTGAAACTTCATTCCTTATCTCCAGCCCAAGGTTCTCAGATAACACCTTTGGGGTATGGGTTGAAAATTTGAGTTTTGGGTGGATGGGATTTTTAGGTTAACTTGGGGAAACACTGGCATATGTGTAGTTCAGAACTACTTTTTAAAGCCTTCCCATCCAGACCAAAAGGGAAGCACATGAATTTCCAACCCGTTTCTAGTGAGTGCCAATGGTGCATGTAGATTGTGTGATGCCTGCAATGCTAATGAGTATTTCCCACCAAAGATATTACGTGTCACATCGCCCAGTTTATAAGTTTTACTCCGAGTTTTCAGATTTCTTCTTATTCTCTGTTGAGGTTATTAATGAGTGAACAAAAACCGCTGACCTTGTCGACGAGGGGGAGGATAACCCGTGTGTGGAAGAGCCCTTCAGGAATTCTCTGAAGCAAGGTTGTCAGTAAATTAAGTAGTGGGGCACTATAGCATGAGTAATTGCTCTCATAAATCTTTTATTTTGCTTAGAAAAAGTCAGAACATCACTTATGAATGAATTTGGACAATAGAAATTAAATGTCTCTGGGGAGGAAAATTTCAACGGTTACAGAATACCAGAACTGATTTAAATTGAGGACCCTAGAGTGTTGGTTTTTCTTGTGTGAACAGACGTTTAAGTGGTTAAAGGAGAAGATGACGTTTTTTGATCTTTAAGCTTCAGTATGGTAATTTGGTAGCCTTATACACACTTTGATGGGACATCAGTTTAAGAAGTTCTGAAAAATAGACTCAATTATCATACTATATCTGTGTGTGCAAAGCATAGTGCATTTTTCATGACAATACGTGTTGGTTTAATGACACAGAAAGCTTAATACTGGACATATAGTTTAAGAAATTGCTAAATACATAAGAAGTGAGCTACCATTGGAAAACCTAGACGACTTAGGTATTTTTCTGGGAGAATTTAAGGTTTTCAACTCCACAGACAATAATAAAGCTCTGAAAATTCTTTAAATCTAGGAGACCATTTTCTTTTTGGCAAAGGAGAGCATCTGTATCTATAATCTATATATGTGTGTGTGTATATATTTCTGTAAATAAATAAAACTGTACCTGAACAATGGCAAACATTCAGTTTGATTCTGTTTAGTCAAACAAGTGTCAGCTGCATCTGGCCTCCAGCCTCCATCCACTCGAGGAAGCCAGTTGTTGCTATGAAGTCCCGAACCCCTTCTAGCTGATGGCAGTCATGTTCTTTAGACCCCATTGAAGTCAATTAAATGTTTGTATTTTTGGTTCATTGCCAGAAGATCTAACAGAAAAAAAATAATCATTAAATTAGTGATTCATTTACTTTCTTAACGGAAGTAATTTAAAACCAAGCAGGAAAATGTGCAAAGTTACGGTGAGTATTGGCTACCTTTTCAGAAGCATCGCAGGAGTACAAACACAGGAGTCTGATAGAAGGCTCTACGCATTCACTCACAGTGACGATAGATTATTCTGGAAGCATCGGTGTAGGGACTTAGTCAAGATCCACTGCTCAGAAAAAAGAACGTGAAGATAAACTTTGCCAAAGTTTTAAAAATAATAAGTTTTACTTGTGTAATCCCATTGGCCAGTGTTTACTTGATGGAGTAAATTTTCCAGACAAACTTATGACTTTAGGCTCTCAAACTTCATGAACTTTAGCCACTTCTGATGCTTACAGGCCTCACAGTCTTATGTTGGAGAGAACCATGAGTCCTTACATCAGAGAGCCCCACATGGCTATTCTTTTCTTGCTCCGTGTTTACTTTCAAATAATAGACTTCCGGTCACTTCAAGCACCCGCCTGCCCACGGCAGTATTCCCTGCTGCCCTCAGCAGGCCTGACTTTAACTTTCTTTCTCATTGCTGTTTCTAAATTCTGTTCTTTGTGCTGGCTGGTCATACCTTGGGAAATTGGATAACCACGTTGATTAGAATTGTTTTTTTAAATTGGAGTGAAGAACCTTAAATTCTCCTTCTGGCTGTAAAATGCATGAGCTATAGTGCATGGTCTATGGGTCCTGCATCATTAAGTACTTTGGCTTTTTAGGGCTTTTCTTGGCTTATTTTCTGGGTCTTGATTATATTTGAGATAACTGCTGTTTCTGTAATATAAGAACTCACAAGTGTTTGCTTTTTGGGTACTTGGGCACAACCAAGTTTCCCTTAATACTATCTTAGTCCATAATGTTTATGGGGAAAATAGTGTTCATTTGAAAAATGATCTTGAATTTGATTCTAGGAAATAAAGAATATTTTACGTTCTGAATAAGAAATTAAGACTATTTCATGTTGTGACAAGAGCAGATTTTCAAGAGTTCTAGGAAACGTGAGATTCAGTAGCAAGAGTAGACCTGGGGACACTTGAGAATACAGGCATGACATCTCAGCTCTGTTATAGAAGTCTCTAGTCTGCAGAAAAATGAGGTTCTGCTTACTGCTGCCCCTGACATAAACGGCCTCATCTTGACAGTGCTGTTTCTGAGTTTCTGATAGAAAAAGTGGCTTCTCTTTCTGAGATCGGGCATCCTTAAGAGGAGAGAGGCAGAGGTGTTAGAGAAAGTGGCAGAGAAATCGCAAGTTACATTATCACTCTTAGGAAGGCAATACTGGTTTGTGTCCATAACATAAAAGACAGGAACTGGGTTATTCACACATGGCTGGGTGGTCATTTACGGTTCTTGCCTAACAAAGAGGGCTAGTATAGCGCTTCTGTACCTGAATCCTAATGGAAATGATGGAAGGTCTTGGGATGTGGCCTTGGACATGGATTGGAACTAGGCATTGATTTAATTACCAGGTAAGGGAAAACTTCAGGTTTTTTCCTTCAGATCCTTATGTAGGCCTTTCTGTAAGACAGGATATATTAGGGAGAAGCATTGGGTCTGGTGATTCTCACAGACTTTCAGTTTTTTGTACTCATGCCCATACCCACACTGTAGTTTGTATTCTAGTATGCATATTTAATAGAACATTAAATGGATTGACTTTCACTCTTGGATGACTATTTTTATACCCCTTCACTTTCATTTTCAGGTACATAAAAGAAAGTGGTGAATCTTTACATTCTAAAAACCTGCAGATAGAGGCGCCTGGGTGGCTCAGGAGTTAGAGCATCTTGCCTTCGGCTCAGGTCACGATCCCAGCGTCTTGGAATGACCCCCATATCGGGTTCCCTGCTTGGCCGGAAGCCTGCTTCTCCCTCTCCCACTCCCCCTGCTTGTGTTTCCTCTCTCACTGTTTCTCTCTCTCTCTCTCTCTCTGTCAAATAAATAAAATCTTTAAAAAATCTTGTGAACCAGATATTTATAGCACTAGTTTTGCTGGCTAATACAGTTGAGGGATAGAACATTTTGGTTAACTTTTGGCCACAAACTCCAAGTCTCTGATGCTTCCTCAGTGAGACGACTTTTCTAGTCCGGTGTGATTATTATTGCAGTAAACTATTTATTTATTTATTTATTTATTGAGAGAGCATGTGAGAGGGTGAGCATGAGCACCTCAGAGGGGCAGAGGGAGAAGAAGGCTCCCTGCTGAGCAGGGAGCCCAATGTGAGGTACCATGTGGGGCTCCCATCCCGGGACCCTGGGATCACGGCCTGATCCGGAAGCAGATGCTTAATCGACTGAACCACCCAGGCATCTCCTTCCTTCCAATTGTTAGAGGGTCTTTTCGCTTTTAGAAGAAATCCCTCATTTGGATTGTGTATGGCTACAGCTCCCTGAATGCCCATAATTGCTAGTTGGTTCATAAATGATGAGAAGCATGAATTGTATGTGGGGGTGTGGTGTGTGCTGCCAGTAAAAAAAAAAAAAAAAAACCTAGGAGATGAATTTGCATGTAAATGAATGTTTACATGCAAATGTACGCACACATACATACACATGTGTATGTTTTTGATTGAGAATGGATATCTTCATGCTGACAAATAGAAAGAAATTGGGACAGTGTGGTTGTATTTAGCTCAGGAAGTCAGAATCCTAGAATTTAAATCTGTAAAGTACTCTGTATTTTATCTGGTTCAACTTTTCCATTTTTGTAGGAGAAAATTAACTTCTAAGAGAAGTTCAATGAATTCTCCAAAGCCAGTTACCAGTTAGCAGAAGGCTAAAATCAAGCTAACTCACAGGGCACAGAATTCATTTTATAAGGAAGACCTTTAATTTTATAGACTTCAAGTAGGGGTAGTGTTAATAGTAAAGATCCTAAAGGGACTAGAGAACCATTCTTCCTCCCATGCTGTTGGAAATTCCTGAAAACCAGAGCCCTGCAATGATAAGAATGAGACAAGGTGAACATCCACAGACTCGGGCTTAGCGGGTCTAAGGTGGTCTAGCAGGTGAGCTCGTACCTATTGCTTGGGAACTTCTGATTAGGCCAGATGGGGTATAGGGTTCACAGCTCCATGGACAGCTCCTGAAAGGTGGTCTTAGTAGGAGTAGTTAGGTCCTAGCCTCAGGCTAGCCCCTTACTGCCCTTTTTCCTCCCACATGGACTCTTCCTCACTTTAAGGCCATATCCCTTCCAGATAAATATTCTTGGGACGATGGACTGACCTTATTCCTGTCTTCACACATCCACTTGCATTCACAGCCAAGACACTATGTGTCTGGAGAAGTGTCAGCTTCTGGACTGCAAGGAGCAGAAGGGAGAGAGACCAGGAGCAAGGGGGTGGGCCAGATGGCAACACCAACTGCTCTCAAGGAGTTGTGTTTTTTAATAACTCAGCTTGCTGCAAACAAAACTAATTAAGCCAGTTACTCTGATTTATGCTACTATTGGCAGAAGTAGTGTGCACTTACGTTACACTTTTGATAGCCTTTAAAAGGTCAGAATATCTTGAGTTGCAGATTCCTGTTCGAAGGAGCCTGGTCTGCTGAACCACTCTTGAGAATTCAAATTAACTATGCTCATTAATTCAGCATCTCTTCTCTTTCCGTAGATAGCAAGTGCCAGTTCACCTAAACAGAGTAAGAAGACCTTGCAAGGCAAGTTAATAGTCTTATCTGCAGATGATGGATGAAATGCTGCTCTTAGGAAAGTGAGCTAAGGGTCAGTTTAGGGTAAGAAAGAGCAGGAGCTAGCAGACAAAGGTAGTGTGAGGGTCAAGACCATGAAGATTCAAAGGGTCTGTTTTGGTAGCACATGTCCTTAACAGGCACCTGTCTTCAATGTTGCTGGACAGGGCTTATTCCAGGGACCAACCAAAATTGCCCTGGTCATGGAGCCATGGGGGGAACTGGCTGAATTTATCTATATGTTTGACATGTGAGGCTACTTTGAAAGAGAGTGCATTTAGCATTAGGATCAGTTAGGGGTGTAGAAATCAACAATATCCAGGTGGTTTGCCATGAACAGCTCCCGCAGCATCATGATGTTCATGAGAAACCGTTTAGCACCATCAAGCTTTTCAAAATCTGCTGAAGAGCGGGCTTGAAAATGTTTTATTTCTATAGTGTCCCTTGAACACTTACACTGAAGACTAGTACTTCAGTCCTTCTTGCCATACTGCTCTGTGCCACGAGGTTATCACCCTTAATCTCTTTGGCTTGACCTGGCGCATTCTCAAAATGGCCCACTTTGGGGTTGGCTGGTCTAGTACAAAAATCTGTCTTTGATTGAAACCTTTTTCCTCACCAGAGTCTATAGCTGTTTATACAAGAAGCATTCATTTTAAAAAGAGAGCTAAGCTGTACTATCACACCTATTCACAAAGCTAATTTGGTTATTTTTCTATTTGTAAGTATCTATTGGATTTCACCCACATATTAAAGTAATATGTAGGTAGCCATCCTTAAATTGGCGAATGTTGATCCTTAAATTGGTTTATGGCATAAAAGCTTTACAGCAGTGAAAGGACTTTATAAACCTTCTTTAGCCAAATTCTGTTTTAAGTGTGAGTAGAAATGACCGGTTTTCTAAAATGTGTCTACAAATCCTTAAAAATAAAATTTTTCATGGAGTTAGAGTGCAACGCGCTAACCTTAAAAGGCATCAAGACACCTGAAAGAATGTTCCGCCTCACTCATGAGGCAACTTTGAATCAAAACCACAGTGAGATGTCCCCTCACACCTGTCAGAATGGCTCGTATCAAAACAAGAACTAGCAAGTGTTGGCAAGGATGTGAAGAAAGAAGCCTCGTGCACTGTTGGTGGGGATGTAAATTGGTGCCGCCACTGTGGAAAATGTATGGAAATGAAGTAAGTTAGATAGACAAATAGATCCTTCATATGTGGAATCTGAAACAAAACAAATGAATCTACAAAAACCAGAATTATAGCTAGAACAAACTGGTGGTTGCCAGAGGGAAGGGGGGATGGAAGGATGGGCCAAATGGATGTAGAGGGGTGAGGGGTAGAGGCTTCCAGTTAGGGAATGAATAAGTCCCGGGACCAAAAAGTACAGCAGAGGGAGTACAAGTAGTGGGGTTGGAATAGTGTTGCTCTACAGTGACAGCCATGCTCTGGGGGAGCAGAGCATGACATATGGAGAAGTTGAGTTGCTATGTTGTACCCCTAAAACTAATGTTAACATCATGTGTCAACTATCCTCAAAAGAATTAAAATTAAAAAAAAAAAATTGGGAGAGAGTCAGTTACATAAGTACACCCATAGAGAAAATGACCTCAAAGTTGTTCACATGGAGTTCCCTAGATTGTTGAAGTCCCCACAAATTCAGTATAAATTAAAAATTAAATAAAGGCATCAATTGCCTAGCTGTTGATTCGGATATATAGAATTGACTTTGCTACTTTTTTGCTATATGACCTTTAGTCCACCACCAACTTCTGTAGGCAAAATAATTTCTCCCTCAAGTGAGGGGCTCCCGATAGAGAACTTGTAAGTTCATAGTCCCAGAATTTAAATTTTCCAGATACATAAGACCTAAAAATAAACTTGGAATTGTCAACTTTTTACTTTTTTAAGGAGGGGATTCTAAAATAATAATCCTCATCTAACGCCATTATCTCCTAGAAGATCATTTGGACATTTAAAGCAGGAGAAAAATTTGTTTACTAAAGGACAGTCTTTCTCCCAAAGGAAACAGATGGCAACATTGTATTGCTGCATCTCCCTTGAAAATTTCAATGCGTAGCCCAGAGTTCAGATTTAACAGTGCAACACCAGGTACATTTCCAGTATCCAGTACATTTAGGAACTTTATTTTTATCCTTGCTATTGCAGGAAATCCAGTTTCATCCAGATTATATAGATAAACAGAATTCTCAGAGTTAATGGAGTTTCACTGATGCATGGTCTGTGTGACCCAGTGGAAGCCCCGAATCACAATCCAGGTATTACTACCGGATTCTTGCCTCCTTTCTCCCCAGGACAGGAAGAAAGAGGACCCATCAGTCTGCGGGGCTGGTCAGCTTAGATTGGGGGTTCCCTTCTCTGTCTGCTACCCACCCCCCACCCCCCGTCTTCCTCCAGTGGTTGTGCTGCCGCGGCTGGGCTCCTAACCGAGAGCAGTGAGGATGGTATCCAAGAGGGCATCTTTGCTCAAGAGGAAACTTCACTGTGTATGGCACAGCATGAGGACCATTGAGCTAATGTGCTCTCAGCACCGTTCATTGTGCCTTGTAGGGCCCTTGTCAGAGTTGCAGAAGTTCTAGCAATGTCAAAACGGACCCATCCCCTTTGAAGTGGCCACCCTGAGGAGTCTGAACAACTTGTTGGTGAACAAGGAGCTAAAGAGGCTATCGTAGAGGTGACTAGGTCTTTGTACAGTTCTAAAGTCCCCTGATCTCTGGTTTCTCCTGCTAAGGAGGGTCTCCAGGGGGGGAATGGCTGTGTGTGAATCACATGCCTTCTGTTGGGTTCTTAGATGTTTTCTCTCACTGCTTAGTGGAATAGTACTCTGGAAAGTCAGGATGAGGGATTTCATTTTCTACTCTACAGTAGACTGGATTTTTCTCAAGTTTCTTTGCTATCTCTGCCCTAGGTGGAAGAGTATGGCTGTCAACTAGAGTTTCCAAGAGAGTAAACCAGTGACCAGTCCATGACCCCAGGCTGTTCACATGAGGTTATGTCCCATTTAACTGGATTTCAGCGGTCTTTCTCTGAAACCTTTGGACAGAATGAAGACATTTTCTCCTTCATTTTAATCCTTTTACTTTATAGCTGGTATTTGAACGAGTTTGGAGTCAGGCTTTTGAATGAAATTGGGAGGGTAATGTTAAGAGTGGGGAAGGGCAAAAATCTACAGCAATTTCATTGTAAATCACTGCCTTGACTCATCAGGCAGCTACAAGAAATAAGCAATGCCAGGGATAATAGAGATTTATTACAGCAAATTAAAGGCTAATCAGAGTGTGTCCTGTGATAAACAACATAGTAAAACAAACATAAATGACAGGGAAAGCGTGAGTTGATGGAAGACTTGTGAGTGTGTGTGGCAGTAGAATGCCAAATTCCATTCATGACTTACTCACTTTGTATAGTTCTGCACTGTTGCGTGTGTAGATGGGAGGTGGTGGGGGAGAGCATGCATATTGGTTCAGCAGCTAATGTGTGTTTCATGTGGGTGCAGCATGGGGATAATGAGTGAGGTAGAGCAGGAAAGTGACTCACCGCCCCTTCATGCTAGGGATTCCAACATGTCTGTAAAGGAAGGCTGGAAGTGACCGCCAAGGTATAAGACCAAGAACCAAATAGAATGAACTCTTGGCGCCATGGGCCTTTGTGGGTCTGGGAGATGGTTTGTGGGCTGCCATGCCAGCGCTGGCCTCCTCCGAAGGGTAGTTGTGAGCTTGAGTCCTAGGGAGAGCTTGAATCTGGCCAAGCGGGCATGAGGTGGCAGGAGTCAGGGTGCCGGGTGGGGGCGGGGGGTTGTCTGGAGAGATAAAATTGAGCAAACAGTGTTGGAGAGATGATGAAGACGTGAGCAGATCTGTGCTGGTGTCGTTGTTAGAATGTGGCAGATAGTTTTTAGGTAGTAAATAGGGGATAGACAGAGTATTAAATGTTGCACGTGGGTCCTTCTACTGGCAGGGTTCTGTCCAAGTGGGGAGAAACGTCACATGTTCTTCATTCTCTAAACGTTGTAATTAAATGAAGTGGACCTGGAAGGCTGGTTTCTTA
This sequence comes from Mustela nivalis, assembly GCF_964662115.1. Lineage (NCBI taxonomy): Eukaryota > Metazoa > Chordata > Mammalia > Carnivora > Mustelidae > Mustela > Mustela nivalis. Next base: position 64,971,978 of record NC_139027.1, on the reverse strand, counting down.
GCTTGAAAAAAACAAAAACAAAAACAAAAATCTAAACTCTGGGTGGGATTTTATAACTCCATTTAATTCTTATGGTTTTACATTTCTCTTCTTAAGTGTTCATGGGCTAAGCGGTCTTAGGATGATCGAAGCTCTATATACGCAGATTTATGCTGTCATAGAAAGCTCTTCCATTATTTTGTCTTTTTCTACTAAAGGTTATGCTGAATTACTACTTCCTTTTAGTGGAGGAGTTTTACAGTGAGTGTTATCCGTTAAGAAAATCCATCTTCTGACCACTCTTTTCTGAGTCAGTAATGAAGATGTTATAAGATTTGGGGGAAAATATGGCCCAGTTGCCGGAAGGCAGAAAGATAGCGCTAAATAAAAAATCAATAAACTAATTCTGTTAAAACAATAAAGAGAGAAAAATGATCTGGAAGCCTGTTGACCCTTTGGTTTATCGAGATAGGAAAATTAACGTAATCTAGCCTTTGTATTTCATTCATTTTGATGTTTTTCCACTTTGGTATTGTGACCTCATTTTTAGCCTGTGGTGTTGTATGCTAGGTCTCAGATCATTTTTGAAGCGCTAGCAGGTCTGTGGAGCCTCTTTGGGAGCAGGCTGAAGCGACCGAGGGGGAATAGACAGGCTCTGCCACCCCTTTCACCCCAACCACTGGCACCCTTCAGCTGGGGCAACCCTACTGTCACCTGCTTTGTTCACACTTAGTTTTTACTTGAACAGATTTGACTTTATAAAATTGGAATATATTTGTTCCAACCCAAGGACACCAGAAGGGAACATTTGGACCCACCAGCCAGATTTCTGGACCAGTGTATAGATGGTCCCCACAACACCGTTTCTGGATTCTTCTCATCACCCAATGTGTGTGCTTGGTCACATCTGTAAGGGGAGGCATGGGGATTTAATTTAACTTGTAGGCATGGGGATTTTCTTTATCTGTGGTAGACAAATTGGCACATCTTCGAAATCATGGACATTTTGGTTCTCCTCCTTGGTCTCTATCATGTGTTTTTGTTTTGTGGTTCCTTCTGGGGTTAGAGAGGAAACAAAATAGAAATTCTGTAAAGGGAACTGACCTCTACCTATAACTGCTGAGGTGCTGATAATTTTTTTTTTTTAAGATTTTATTTATTTATTTGACAGAGAGACACACCGAGAGAGGGAACAGAACCAGGGGGAGTGGCAGAGGGAGAAGCAGGCTTCCCACAGAGCAGGGAGCCCAACTGGGGGAAAATATGGCCCAGTTGCCGGAAGGCATGATCCCAGGACCCTGGGATCATGACCTGAACTGAAAGCAGATGCTTCAGCTATGACTGAGCCACCCAGGTGCCCAGGTGCTGATAATTTTTATTTTTTTTTTCCTTAAGAAAGTAACAAAATTTGCTAGATAAGTATAACAATGTTTATCCTTGAAGCCATCAAACACCTAGTTGTTTCCTATTGCACCTTCCCTTTTCCTTCCTTTGTTATGGAAATATCTGGGCAGGGTTTCTATTTTAATAGCTTAATTAGGTAAATGTGATCTTTATCGTGACCTCAGTGAGGTTCTTTTTTGAAAAGGTTAAGTTTGAGTATCCTTTAATTGCCTGTCTTATAGGAGTTCTTTATAGGAAGGTTTATTTAAGAGCTAGTTTTTTTGTTGTTGTTGTTGTTAAGATTTATTTGAGAGAGAGAGTATGTGCACGTGTGCATGCACACAAATGTTGCTGGGGGAGGGGCAGAGAGAGAACTCTCAAGTTGACTCCCCACTGAGCAGGGAGCCCGACCATGGAGCTCAATCCCAGGCCCCTGAGATTGTGACCCCGAGCCCAAATCAAGAGTGGGATGCTTAGGGACTCCTGGGTGGCTCTGTGGGTTAAGCCTTGCCTTCAGCTTGGGTCATGGTCTTGGGGTCATGGGATCTAGCCCTGAATTGGACTCTCTGCTCGGCGGGGAGTCTACTTCCCCATCTCTCTGTCTGTCTCTCTGCCTACTTGTGACCTCTCTCTCTCTCTCTCTGTCAAATAAATAATCTTAACAGTGACAACAAAAAAGAGTGGGACACTTAAATGACTGAACCACTCACATGCCCCAACACCTAGTTTTTAATAGTATTCAAAATACTAAATCTTATTAGCACAGAAAAAATAAAATTGCTACTTTTATCTATAAAATGTAGTTTGGTCCTGGGTATCTCCTGTCCATTTTACACATACATGTACACGCAAACATATGCCTCATCTCTTACCAACAGATACCTGAAATCACCAAAGATACAGCTTCACTGTTGCAGAGTGTCTTGAAGCAGCGGGATACATTACAGCAACACTGGGTCCTTTACCTTCCCTGCTATCACTGCTCCCGGAATCCTAGGTTAATGTAAATCAAGACAAGCCTGGATTGATTCGTAGAATTTTAGAATTTATTGGGTTCATGGTGAAGTCCTTGCTGTGAAGTCAAGCAATGTTCTTGAGCTCAGCTTGACTCTGAAGCTTTCACAGTGATTTTTATAGTCTTTGAGATGACCAGCAGGCTTTCCACATTGCTCTCTTCCAGCCTCGCCTAGAATGTGTGACATAAGGGATATGGAGGAGAAAGGAGCCTTATTCAGACAGCCGGCAGCCTTGGCTCTCGGTCTCCAGGGTGTTCCCTCCCATCTATTTGTCCACTCTTGGCACTTCATGGTCTTGCCTCCACTCCTAAATACTGGAGAAACCAGAATTCCTTGGGTACCCCATATCAAATCTCAAAAATTCCTCATTTATAATCCAGACCGGAGATAGCTGGTATTCTTCACCTGTTTTAAGGGCTTTCTTGAGCATGGGGTCTAATGCAGGCAGAAAAGAAGGGGAAAGATCTTTAGGCCACGGTGTCAGAGTCTGACCCTTTGGAGCCATCCTTCTCTGAAGGCCGCCTGACCAGCTCACAGAACGGTGGTGGTTTTGACTTTGTGATCTGAGTTCATATTCCAAGTCATCTTTAATATTCAGTCCTGATAGGGTAATTATATCCTAGCTCACTCGTGCAGATGGCTGTGGTACAGTGATTTCACAGAAAGTAAATAGAATGCTAATTTGTTGAATGCAACCTATTTGAAAGTAAGTATTCTTGCCTGGTCTCATGTGACTTTTTTACTTTTCTTCTTATAAAGAAAATTAAAACAGACAAACAAAACCCTAGTCACTTGCACGATTAATTTAGGTCTGGGTGGTACTTTGTAAAAATTACAAAGATGCAAATAAGAGTCTGTTCTTTTCTTTCTTTGGAAACTCAATGCTGGCTTGGATACGAGACTCCCTACTAAGTAAATAAGAATTGCCTTTTCATGTTGTTTAATACTTTTATTTTGAGCAGAGGTTTTAATTTACAGTGAACTGTAATGAACTACCTGTAGTTGTTGGTCCCCAACAGGTACAGAAACTTGGGAGAATTGGTCATTTCTATTTTAGGGACTTAGCGACTTTTAGACATTACGTGAACTTAGATTAGGTTGTGGCTTTGTGTTTTTGGAGGTGCCAGAACACAGTGTAAGGGAAGGTTAGACAAGTCATCTGTTGAAATGGTTCCTTGTCCATCCATTTATTTAAACATTTATTTTTTATTGAGTTGCTGTGGTGTTCTCCGTGCTCACCTTTGTTCCTACCCCTGAATTCCTGGTCTGCTCTGTGGGTCTTGGATCTCAGGAGTGCCCCTTGAGCTCCTATTTATGATTTCCAAACTTGTCCTTGGCTTTTTTTGTCCTCACCGTGGCTTGAGGTGTTAACCTAGGACCTAATCCATTGGAGATTGAAAACCAAAGAAAATCCGGGAGTGTTTTTTAGGAATATTTTTGGGGAATTGCTCTGCCTTTCCTAGAGCTGACTCTTGCCTGGTGTTCCCCAAGGAAAAGCAGCAGCCACAGCTGGTCCGGTGCCAAGGGGTGATGGTGAGGTGGTCTGAACCACTGCCTGTGTGCCCTTTGAAAGTGGCTGTCATCAAGGGTGCCTCTCTTGGCCTCTATGTAGAATCTATATACTATATGAAGAGTCGCATGCTGGTGGGCCAAGGACTAAATCCAGTCCTAATCATGTTTTGCTAAAACACCTAGTGTTTTAGCAATTGAAAAAGTCCCCTACAAATCTAAGCTTCTGACTTCTTTTAACTAATGGGAGGATCTCCAGGCACTGGCCTTGCTCACTCTCAGGTTAGCATCAGCGAGAACAGAGCAGGGGCTACATTTCCCTTGAGGGACTTTAGTGTCCTCCTGCTGTGTAATAGACCATCTTGGCCCTAGGAGTTGTAAGACGCGGACCTTTTCATTCTATTCATGGACTCGAGGAGTTGGAAATGTGGACAAGGCATGGTGGGCATGGTTTGTTTCTAGTCCATAGTGGCTAGGGCTTCAGCAGGGGTGACTTAAATTTGGGGAGCCAGAATCACCTGGAGGAGTAGTAAATTTACATGTGTGCCTGGGCCAGGAGAGCTTGGGGATCCTTGGGAATCCCCTAAATCAGTATACAGTGTCCAGGCTTTCCATGTGTTCTTTCTAGGCATGTTCTGCAACATGGCAGCCTTCCAACATGGGGACTCTGATCCAAGATGAAGCTGGACAAGGCAAGAGCCACAGGACCTCTCGGGACCTAGCCTTAGAGATCGTGCTGTGTCACTTTCTTATATTCTATTGGCTTGAGCAATCTCAAATTCACCAAGATGGAAAGAGAAGCAAGGGCCAGATACTCCACCTCTTGGTAGGCTAATTATATAAAAATTGGCAACTATGTTTTGAAAGCAACAAAGGGAGCAGACTGGTTCTGTTTGCTGTTCTCTTCACTCCCTATTACATTGTATCCAGTTTGCTTTACTGATTTCTGTTACCTGACTGTCCCTGAGGGCATTTGAGTTAGCGATGACTGCTCTTCCTTGGGACATCTAAATTTAGATGAACTCTTAACTAAAACTAGTATTTAGAGTTGATCTTCTGTCAACATTTATAATGGTAAGTGTTCCCTTTAGGGGAATGAGTGGAAGACAACGTGGACTTGTGCTCCAAACATCTTTTGGGAATTGGTGTAAGAGTTTTCGCTGGGGGTGTTAACCCCCTGAGGTAGGATTCATGCTCATGTTGGCCATGCTCTGGATTTGCATTTGCAAAAACGGGCTCTCTTACTCATTTGTTCACTGCTTTATTTCTTTGCTTTGGATATGTGCATTTCCTCCTGCATTTCCTTATTCTAGAGACTGTGGGTCAAGCCATTTGTTTATTTTTTAAATTACTTAAGAAATATCCTGTGGATGTCATTGTAAATAATGTCATTATAAATAATGAAATCTTAACTAGGGGTGCTATACTATAAGGAGTGTTAGAATTAAAGCAGCCATGGTTTAAAGAGACACTTAAGGAAAAGTATCTAGAATTATCATCTTTTTCACCCAGCTCTGACCTTCCAGTGAAGGTATCATGGTTGTCCTGCTTGGGGTACAGGGGTACTGGGTGTTACCCCATCCCTTCCCTTGCCCATCATCCTGGACGGTCAATAAATTTGGCAATTTATTCTCCTAAATAGTTTTCTATCTGTTCCTTAGCTCAGACGCATGTAATTGGGCCACATGCCTAGGTGTTCTGCTAATCTGTTATATCTCCCCATTCCATTCTGCTCTAAGAGTGATCTTCCTAGAACATTCATCAGATCATGGTAGTTCCCTGCTAACACATGGACAGTGGCCTCACTATGCCTCTGGAAAAAACATTCTGTTGTAAATGGCACAAGAGGGCCTACCTGATCTGGACCCAGTTTAGCTCTTCGACCTCCTCTCCAGATTGCTTCTCCCTGCTCTAGTACATTCCCACCCTAAGTTGCTCCAGTCATAACTGGCCACTTGTCTCCAGGCACTTTCTGGATCCTGCCAGCTGAATCCTACACTGGGAGCCTTGGCCCATGTTCTGTCTTTTCTCTTCTGTGCTAAAAGCTCTATCGTTGGCTTTCTATAGCATCCCACTGCCTATATCAATTTTAATGTTTCTTTTTCACCTATCTTCCAAGTCTAATTCAGATTTCTTGAAGACAGAAATAATCTCTAGTCCCTTCGTATTGATGTTGGGCATAGGTAGGACTTTGGGTAAATGTTTATGGGATGGCTGCATGACTGAACCCTACTGGTGATTCTATGCTGGCGTTATTCTTGCAGAATAGCAGTCTATTTATAATGGGGTAGAGGACCTTACTGTAGTTTTGTGTCTGACAGGGGGAAGGAATCCTTCTCTGTGCCTTTCACACCAAAAGGGAGCATATAACATTGATTTGGGAGGAGAACAAGGAAAATCTTCTAGATATGTATCTTGCTGATATAGTTGTGTGTATTACAAAAGTAGAAAGTAGTAAATGTAGCCCTCTCTGGTAGATGTCAAGATGTCCTTTGCGTGCACCTACATGTTTCCTGGTTTCCTCTGTGAGCAGCCTGCATTTCCACTAATAATTCTCCCAAGAGCATCCTGTATGGTAAATGGGACACGAATTCGGAACCGGACACACTCTGCAAATTCTGGTTCTAGTTTCTTCCTAAGCTGCATATTCTAGGAGACAGCTTTACTTCATTTCTCAGAACCTCCCTTTACTTGTAACAGATGGGTAGCTGGCTAAGAGTAGCAGGGCATAAATGCTAGGTCCCTTCTTTCCTCCAGAGGGGAAATAATAGTGCACCTAGTTTTGTGTTGGTTTGACAGTTGGAAAGCCATCTCACTCACGTCATAGCTCCTTATGATGTCATTTTAATCTCAGCATCTTAGGAAATGGTAAGCCTCCTACTGCAAATTAATTGTTGCTAACTGAATGTAAAGAGCCTGTAACATCACAGAATCAAGGGAATGAGAGGGGAAGACCTGGCGATTGACTCTGCAGTCTGGGGTAAGGCTTTACAATTTTTTTCCAGCCAATGACTGTGAAATGAATCGCCTTGGTCACTACTATTTATAAAAAGAAATAAGCATTTGAATGTGCTTTGTGCATGTCCAGAATTTCAGTTCAAGCTCACTGCTTCGTCTGGGCCTCTGTTGTCTGCTATGAGGATATTAGGCTAATATTTTACATTTACCTGTATTTCGGTCCCACCTTGTAGATTTAAGCTCAGGAGGGTTGGGCTGCGGGGTGGCATAGTAGCAGCCAGGACCCACATTTTTGTCTTATGCAGACTTGAGATTTGGCTGTGATTGGCAGCAGGTTCTTAGTGCTGCCAAGAGTTGAAGCTAAAATTACCTGTGTTTCAAACAAAAGTTCTTCTAGGAACAGCCTTTTTCTCGGAGGTTGGAGGAAGAGGAGAGATAGATGACTTTGTCTGACTATCCAGACTCTAGGATCTATGCCAATTGGGGATTGAGCTGCCTCTTAAAATTTTTATTATTATGCTCTCTAGGAACCCCTTGAAAAGAGACTAATGCACTTTTAATGACTGGATATTAAAGATATTTATATCAAGTATAAAAAAGTTGCTGTTGAAGTGATTTTTTTTTTTCTTGCTTGCTTCAGCTCAGACACAGAAGGAGCAGTCTAATAACTGAAAATAGAAAAACCAAAAATAGTATGTTCTCATAAATGTGACCTGATCATGTATGACCCAGTTTGGGTAGGGTACCCCTTAGCTTTGAACTGGCATTTTGGTGAGGAGGGTTCCCAGTGAGCTGCAGTGTATGGCCGGTGGGTGGGAGGCCAAGACATAGCAGCAGATATGCTCCGTGAGGCTGGATAGGCTTTGGGACGTGGGCAAGACCGACAGTACATGGTGAGCTCAAGCGCTCTCTTGAGACAAGACTACACAGTTAAGGATGGTCCCCTGTGAGAAAGCTGAGTCTTGGCTTTTCCTTTCTACTTGTCTGGCCTCTGACAAGTTACCTTACCTCTCTGGGTCTCCGTTTTCTTATCCGTAGAAAGAGGAGAGTAAAAACTTCTACCTTCTAGGGATGTTGTGAATATTGAGTCCATGTATAGAAGACATTGAGACTGAGGTCTTCTATTGGTAGGTGAAGTATAAATGTTTAATGAATTATTAGGATTTTTCATTGATTGCCACAGGACTTCGAAACTATGGGTGAGCATCGATGGTAACAAAGGCAAAAGACTTTATCTGGAGGCTCATTACCTAGTGGGTGAATTTTCTTTCAGTTTGCTGGCCAAATTCCTCTATTTATTCCCTGGATGATAGCGAGTATCTAAGATGGCCTGAAGATGGCACAATTAAAGGGAAAAAATGGGAAAGGAGGACTTGGTATAAATCATGGTTGACAGTTGAATTTATTTGTGGGTCAAAGGCAGACCTGAATTCAAATTCAGTTTGAGCCTTGAGTCCAGACTTCAAATCATATCAAAGTGAAAGTGATATGCCTACCTCCTCCCCCCAAGAAAAATGACTTCGTTGTTTTTATAAAAATGGCACATTATAATAAAAAAGTTCCTAAGCAGCCCAGAAAGTTAGAAAAAGAAAAAGAAAAAAAAGTCAAGACTGTGTTATCCAGAAATAAACACCACTTCAATTTGTGAACCTTTTACATCTCTCCAGGCATAATATAAATGAAAGGTAGATGGACAGAAATTATTTTATAAACTGAGGTAAGTCTACACTCTCCCACCCCCCTGCCCCTGTCCTGCCTTTATAAAGGGTTGCTTTTTTTTTTTTCCCCCCACCAGTCCCTAGCTTTTCTTTATAATGTAGTCTATACTATCTCGGGCCATGAGTACTGGGGGCAAGTTTAGCTTAACTGAACTTACACTGTATGTATGCTTTATTTACAAATGATGTTGAACATTTTTTTTGTGTGTGTTGGCCACTTGTAAGTCTCTGGTGAGAGGTTTGTTGAGATCTTTTGCCCATTTTACTAACTGAATTGTCTTATTTTTGAATTTTAAGGGTTCTTTGCATATTTTGGAGACCGTTCCTTTACCGATAGGTGTTTTGCAAATATTTTCTCCCAATCTGTGGCTCGTTTTTTCATTTTCTTAAGCAGTGTCCTCTGTGGAGCACAGTGTTTCAGCTTTAATGAAACCTAATGTAACTTGTCATCTTTCATGGATCCTGCTCTTGGTGGTACATCTGACAATTCTCTTACGTTATCTTCTAGGGTTTTTTTTACTCTAACATTTGTATATAGGATCCATTTTGAATTAATTTTCGTGAAAAGTTTAAGGTTAGTGTCTTTTTCTTCTTTCTTTCTTTTTTTATTTTTTTGCATACAGATAGCACCGTTTGTTGAAAGCACTATTACCATTGCTTCTTGTCAAAAATCAGTTGACTATTGATGTATCTTCAAGCTCTCTATTCTGTTACATTGATCTATATGTTTGTCCTTTTGCTAATTCTATACTGCCTTGACTACTATAGCCTTGTAATTATAGAAGCTGAGTTTTGTGAGTCCCTAAATTTTGTTGTTCAGGGTTATGTTGGCTCTTCTGGCTCTTCTTTTTCATATAAACTTTAGAAACTATTTGTTGATGTCCACAAAAGAGTTGGCTGGATTTTGATTGGGATGCCATTGAAGCTATAGATCAGGTTGGGAAGAACTGATGTCTTAAGGAAATCAAGTCTTCTAAATCCATGAGCACAGAATATCTCATTACTGTAAGTGGTATTGTTTTGAAGTTTCAAATTACAGTTGTCCATTTTTGGTATATAGGAAAGCAGTGGACTTTTATGTAAGTGTAATGGAGATCAGAGGCTCTCCACGTGGAAAATATTTACCACCTAGCACTTTGCGGGAGAGGTTTGCTGACCCCTATTGTATGGTAGTCCACTGCAGGTATATTCCACAAAATATGTACCCATTCTACTGATGAGCTTAAGGATGTTACTGGCTTTTGGCAACTTGTTTTTTTTTTAAAGATTTTACTTATTTGAGAAAGAGAGTGAGAGTGGGAAGGGGGTGGTGGGGCAGATGGAGAGGGAGAGAGAGAAACTCAGACTTTGCACTAAATGTGGAGCCTAACATGGAGCTCAGTCTCATGCCCCTAAGATCATGACCTGAGCGGAAATCAAGAGTCAGAGACTTAACAGACTGAGCCATCCAGGTGCCTCAGTTTTTGGCAATTATAAAAAAGCTGTCCTGAATTTATGCATGTATTCTGATGCATGTAAGTGTATGTAGCATTGCTTGTTGTGTCTTTGAAGTGGCATTGCTGAGTTGTGGATTGCGTCTGTCCACAGCCATAGTGGGTAAATGCCAGAGTGGCTGTTTGCGGCTACAGTGTCATTAGCAGTGGATGAAACTCCTGGCACTCCATAGGCTTGCCAGTAACCACAGTTTGTAGGACTTAAACATTTCTATTAGTGTGAGAAATGTGACATGATCTTTCATTTAGGTATTGATTTGTTCCTTGACCACCAGCAGGACCTATATTGGAGTCTTTTTCTGCATGCTCTTCTTCCAAAGCACTAATTATATGTATGTTGTTCCCCCCCATTCCTTTATATGGTGACTTAATCCTCTCCATCTTTTCTTTCTTTCTTTTTTTTTTTTTTAAGATTTTATTTCTTCATTAGAGAGAGAGAGCACACAAACAGGGGGAGAGGCAGAAGGAGAAGATGACTTTCTGCTGAGTTGGAAGCCTGATGTGGGGCTTGATCCCAGGACCTGAAGATAATGACCTGTGCCAAGGGCAGATGCTCAACCATCTGAGCCACCCAGGCACCCCATCTCCACCTTATTTTTTATTGTGATTTTAGCTGCATCTATTTTACCTATTTTTTCCTAATGTTTTCATCTCCGTAAAATTTTCATTTCTTTTTTCTTTCTTTCTTTCCTTTTTTTTTTTTTTTTTTTTAAAGACTTCATCCATTCATTTGATAGAGAGAGAGAGAGATCACATGTAGGCAGGCAGGCAGAGAGAGGGGAGGAAGCAGGCCCTCCACAGAGCAGACAGCCCGATGCGGGGCTCGATCCCAGGACCCTGGGATCATGACCCGAGCCGAAGGCAGAGGCTTTAACCCACTGAGCCACCCAGGTGCTCCTTCATTTCTTTTTTTATCTGATCTCTGCCATATAGATGTATATATACATACCTATGTATATACACACACACATTTTTGCTGTTTCTGAGCTCTTTTATCTAAAATTTCTCAGCAGACATGGGGAACTATTTGAGAAAACCCTCAGTTTCATTGTGGGTTCTTTCTCTTCTTCATTTTTGTTCATGAGGCAATGTAAACTGGGCTAATCTGAAGTTTCCATTTGGATTTCTGTTTCAAAAGTCTTCTCACCAAACAGGTTACCATTTTTGCCATGTGGGTTTGTCCTCCCTTAGATTTTAGCCTTGAACAGATAACGGAACGCAGCAAAGGCATTGAAGTTAGAGACTGTGTCATCTCCTGTTTTCCTGCTGGAGGGCTCTCTCCTCTAAGAGTAGGTCACAGGTATGCTGGGGCGGGTGTTAAGAGGGTTTATGTGAGCTGTATGTCCGGGATGTTCTGTGGTGTCTTCTGCAACTTACTTGCCTCCAGATATATTCCAACTACTCCCCTGCAGACCTACACCTCTCCATCAAGTTGCTCTAATGCTGGGATGGGCCTCTTCAGAGGTCTCCTCTGACTTGAACTTTTAAGGAAACCTATTTCCAGTGACTTACCAGGAATGTAACCACCCTCCATTGCTTAGTTGGGCTTTGTATTTTGCCTTTTGGAGTTGCAACTGTGTTCTTGTTCTAAAGAAATTTGTTCTAAAGAAATTTTTTGGTTGTTTTGAAGCAGATGAATTCCATTGTTTAGCCATTTTCAATGGGAGGTCATGACTTTTTTTTTCTTTTTTTGATGCCATAAAAATACATGAATGTTAGTGTTAGAATCTAAAATAAGTGGATAATTATTATTTCACTTTTTTATCCACATGTGATAATGCCCTATAAATATTTGTAAAGTGTTTTCTTCCCAAAGTTATAAACATCAAGAATGGAAGGAAAAAAGATTTTTTAATATGGAATAAAGAAGCAAAATGCTCAAAATAATGAATTTCTTTGTAGAAGCTTAATGTAGTGTATCTTAATTATCCAAGGATTAAAGCATACAATGTACAGTTATTATATTGTACATGAAAATCATGGCAAACATCCTAATACACATCTCTGAACGTGATTTGCCAATATTTTTTGTTAGTCATAATTATCTCTTTCTTAATTAGGTTTGCCTCATTATTGGTTTCTTAAAATATGTGCATATTTTAAGGATCATAGGGAAGTCAATTTATGGAAAAGCATCATTAAATTTGTTTTACAGACTCTGAGTGGTTCCTGCTGAGGTTTGGGGGACATATGGCATCTTGTCTGATGCAACATCTTGTGTGAAAAATCTTGCTCTGAAACCAAAACAAAAGCAACAAAAAATGAGAATAAACTTAAGCAATGTGAAATTTTCCTCAGTCAAAATGCTTTTAAGTAATTTCAGCAAATACATCGTACATTACGACTGTGGATATAGCGCTGAATATTTTCTATTTGTGAGAAAGAGAGTTTAGAAAACAACTTGCAAATGGGATCTCTAAACTTAATACAGTAATCTAAAATATTTAAAGCCAAAGCTGTACTTGTTAAAGAAGCACTAAGTCGCTCCCTACATTTTTAAAATTAAGAGCCTTTTTATTACAATAGCAATAAGTAGACATTATAGAAAATTATGCAGTATAATGGGTGGGTGAAAACCCAGCTTCCTGCCGCTAAGGATTACTGTTAACAGTACATTTTTTCACATGCATTTCTGTGTACCTGTTGTTTAGCCAAAAAAAAAAAAAAAAAAAAAAATCATACTTTATGTGCCATTTTGTAATTTTTTCCCCAGTTAATAATCACCAGCTTTTGATATCAGTAAATTTGCCTCTCACATATGACCTGGTTCACATTCAGAATCAACAGTCATTTCAAATATCCTGCTTTGTCCAGTCAGGATTGTGTCTCCATCTTCTGTTGGCATCTAGCTGCCATAGCCCTTGAGTTCCTTTTGTTTAGCACAGTCCCCACCTTCTTTCTTGTAACACTGACTTGTTCGAGAAGTTTGGCAAGTCGTCTTGTGCCCAGAAGTTTTTAATGGGAAAGTTTTTAGAAATTGTAATATGACTCCCTTGAATCCTTCAAGTCACGTCTTAGGAGGTGTGGGGAGCATGAGCAGTGTGAGGAGAGGGAAAGTGGACCCAAATGTGGTCACTGAAGTGAGAAAATCTTTTTCTCAGCAAGGGCATGCTGGTTCTCATTTACATGTCGGGTCTATGAGAGGTTGTCTCCTGAGCTGTGAAGCTTGGAATTCACCAGGTCCTGCCTTTATTTCTTACTGTAGTAACAAAGCCAATGATGAACATTAATTTATGGAAGGTTGGTAGCCACGCAGGCGTAAAGGACGAATTTTGTGGAGACTGTTGCTTGCCTTCACACTGTGTGTGTACACACGCAGATACGTGGCTGGGAGGTCCGCAGCTTTTAGCTGTAGAGAGTCCTACAGTGTGCCAGGTCTTGTTACATGTTCTGTTAGGTAACACATAGATGAGTAACAGACTCCTCTCTCAGGCATCTCTGTGGAGTCATTATGGGGAAAGATCTGCCAGAAATTGGAAGAAAGAATGTAGCGGGGACTCTTGAGACAGTAAAAAAGATGATCTGAACTTGTATGTTAAAATCTTCTCTCCTGAAGGGCATGTGAGGGGCTCAGTCAGTTGAGCGTCTGCCTTTGGCTCAGGGTCCTGGGGTTGAGTCCAGCCTGGGGCTCCCAGCTCAGCGGAGAGCCTGCTTCTCCCTTTTCCACTCCACCTGCTTGTGCATTCTCTCTCACTAATAAATAAAATCTTTTTAAAAATGTGCCCCCACTTTAAAGTATCTAGCCATATTTGGTGACCACCCCCTGCTTCATCCTGCTGCAGTAGCAAAATGCTTGTGAAGTCGAACACAGGTTCCACCTTCTCCTTGCCCTTCCGACTGTTCGGCGTGTTGTGTGAGTTTGCCGCTTCCTTTTGTGCGGAATGCCCTCCTCCCCACCGGCTTCTCAAGATCCATGCCTCTGCCTTTTGCCTCACACCTGGCTGTTAACCCCTCCTCCGTGCTCCCTGGTCTCCTTGTGTCACACCATTGACCAGACGAAGTGTCTGCTTCATATGCTTCTGGGCCATTTGAACAGCCCACTCACTTTACTTTTGACCTTGTATTAGCGACCTTTTTTCTTTTCCTTTTTCTGTTTCAGCTGTTTAGTAAACATTTTCCTCATTTCCATTGTAGGTCAGACTTAATGCTCAATCCTGAGGTAGATAAAGCTTAGACCCAGACTTTGTCCCTCTCTTCATGGGACTGAAATAGAGCAGGATTGACAGGAACAATATCAGTGTGGTGTGATAAATGTCACAGAAGTGCTATGATCCATGGGAGCGAGGAGCATGGAGCCACTGATTGTATGGGGGAAGGAGAGCTTCCTTGAAGTTCATTCCAAAGCGTTAAAGATTTGCTAGCTGAGGAAGAAGGCAGCTGTAAGAGTGTAGCAGACAGTACGTGTGAAGACATGGTGTTCCGAAGTCAAGACACTCAGAGAATTCTGAGGTATCGTGTTCTTGGAAGATCCTTTCTTCACATGAATTTATTTGTCAGTGTAGGTACAAATATTCCCTTCTATATAATCCCTTTTAATTCCATTTTCTATTTAATCTTAAGCTCCATCACCCGTCATCATATTTACCTAAAAGGCTGGTAAATCAAGTAAACTCCATGTGCCGAATACGCATTTTAGACATTTTTTTTCCTTTTAATAAAGCCAAGTTTGCTTGATCTAAGAACACAAAACCGAGACCTAACACAGAATAAAATGTGGTTATTTATAGTGAGTCCGTAAGCTATCACCAAGCTTCTGCACACTGCTTACCTTTTCATAATGATTCTGAAGAAAGATAAACATGATTTCAAAGAATAAGCTAGGACGCAAAACCACATGGCGTGGCACTTTGTTTTCCAGAAACTCCATCATTTAATATTCCTCTCAGTGCAGACCGTTTAGCAGGTCAGACGTTTCTGAGAAGGCAGCTGTACTCTCTCATTTCTTCTCAGGAGCTGAGTGGCATTCCGGAAGATCACTTTATAGAAATGTCAGCATGCTTAATGCTAGGACAAACCGCAAATGGATCATCTAAAAGCTAAGTAAGACTGGCTTTATCTAACAAAATAGCAATAAAAGTTGATCTCCATTGATAACTTTTATCTCTCAGCTCCCCAAAATAGCTTGTAATAACTTTTTGCATGAATCCAGAGGAAAAGCAATATGCAGGAGGCCAAGGATGTAGTCTCTTATTCTTAGATGGTGTCTCCATTGCCACCAAAACCATTTTGTCACCCTTTTGCCTCCTCCCCCTGACATGTGGTCCACTCGGTTGGATCATGTGGGGAAGAAGGAGGACTTCACTGAGGTTAATTCTAACAAGTTAAAGCATCTGGGTGTAGGAGTGCTGACAACACAGTCTCCATCTTTGATCCTCAGTCATGTTCTTGCCCACTGGATGACCTCCCTCAAGGTTACCTGTTCCAGGCCCCTGGAAGTTACTGTAAGCCCTGACTAGAAAGCTGGTTCTGGGTCTTCCCTAAAGTAGAGCACAAAAGGCGTCATATTAGGTAACTGCCCTTTGACCTCAGCACCTGCCCCTCACTGTGGATTAAGGTTCTCATAAGGGCTGGAGAACAGCTGCGTAGCTCTGAGCCCCCCTCAGTAAGTTACCCTGAATAAAACCCAGCATATAAATAGTATGGAGTGGCCTGCTTCATTTTTCAGTCTCACGATGCCTTCTGAGGGATACATTAGTGACCCTCCTCTGTGATTTATTTGCCAGAGACGTACATCCTCTTTTTTCCAAGACGAACGTGCATTTCAGGTCCGCATTCTCTTGATGTTTTCTGTGGTTCTTTGCTTTTCTGACTCCATTTCCTGGTACACTAATAACCAGCACTTGCTTGAATAAGAGATGAGCCACAGATCATTTCATAGAGGTCTTAGATGGACTTGGACTTCTAGATGGTCACACAAGAATAGAACGAGACTGCATGTAAGGTTTCTCTGGGCATTTTAAACTTGCCGCTGCCAAGGCATTTAGGTCGTGTCACAGAGTTGTGTACCACATACATGCTTACTAGGTAGTAGCTGTTGACTTAGCCGGCTGCCACTCACCCTACTTAATAGACCAATACTTCCCATTTTTGCTGTAAAACCTGCTGATGCCCTTGGCACTTGCAGCTAGAAGGATACTCCTTGGTAAGCTCGTGTATTTCTCTCAACTAATGGAATTGGTTTCTTACTGGGAGTTAGCTGTGTGTATTCCCAAACCTGTGTACGTCCTTTGCACTCATTGTTATTGAAATCTTAAAATTTAATGAAATATTGCATGGATTGATGGACTAGAACTATAAAGGAGAGTTATTTTCCTCTGAAAAGGAAATCAAATGCTGTGGAAAGATTCAGTAAAGGCAAGTTGTCTAAAAAGATTGTTGTCAAATTACAGAGGGGCAAGAAAATGGGCAACTACTTGGAAACAGAATTATAAAAATTAAACATTTTGCTAGGTTAGAGATTTCTGACTCTTAGAGCTTTAAGTGTTGATTTTCCACTACACTTTAAAGACCACAAAAGCAGAATATCTGGGTTATGCATTTTGTGTTGGCCTACAGTATAAATTCTGAAAAAAGAACTTGACCTATGTTTATCATTTTAAAAGTGATCCCCAACTTTTGAAATCAGTGCAATAGCCCTTGTTATGGTATATCTTTGGCGAAAGACTTGGAAAGCATCTGAAGTACAGGGACATCACTGTCCCCCTCCCCCTTTTTTTATCTGCTCTCCCTCACAGAAGTGTATGCCCTGTTAGAACCACTGAGCTGGAACATTTCTTTTTTATAGAAGAATGAATTTCTGGACCTAGTCACCGAAGAAGATACGCAGGCCCTCCTGCTATTAGGAAGCCCATCAAGGATAATTGAACCATGGAGAGTTAATGTCTTTGTAAATCTGTTTTCCTGGCACATAATATTCAGGGGCACATCAGACACATTTTTCCACCCATTGATAATAAATGTATCCAAAGTCCCCAGTATGAGATGTGACTGGGAAGTAAAGAGACTGGTTTAACCAATATATCAGAATTTATACATCCAAATGAGCTTGTTTTTCAAAACAATGGCAGTAGGAGGTTCAACAATTATTCCAAAGATTCTGTCTCAAAAATCATTTTTGGAACCCATTTGAAATTGCCTTTGAAGGCAATTTACATGCTGCACGAGAATGCCAGTTGACTTGTTTCAGGGTTAAACTTGATTTTAAACCAATGATAGTTTAACCCATCTTGATTTGCCATCTTGGTTCCAAATAGCTACCTACTACTTACAAGTGCCAAGATCTTCCATTGCTAAAATTTTAAAAAGCATACATTTCAGATCTTAAAGACAGCCCTAAAGGGGAGTTTCAAAAAAGCCTTGAGCACTGGTAGCATCCCTGAAATAAACATAAACCATCTGATTAAGTGGTTGCTTTGAAAAGGAGAGTGTTGGATTTGGATATGCAAATGCTTTGTTGAAAAGCTGAAATAGGGGCACCTGGGTGGCTCAATGGGTTGAGCCTCTACCTTTTGGCTCAGGTCATGATCTTTGAGTCCTGGGTTCAAGCCCCGCATCGGACTCTCTGGGTGGCAGGGAGCCTGCTTCTCCCCCGCTCTGCCTGCCTCTCTGCCTACTTGTGATCTCTCTCTGTCAAATAAATAAAATCTTAAAAAAAAGAAAAAAAAAAAAAGCTGAAATAGTCCTTTTGTTCTAGAGCAGCCATTAGCAAATTTTTCCATGGAGTCCCAGACAATAAATGGTTTAGATTTTGCAAGGGGGTGGGGTGGGGGGCTGTGTCACAACTTTGTACAAAAGCAGTCAGAGACAGTATGTAAATGAATGGGCTTATCTTTGTTCCATTAAAAATATTTGCAAGCCCAGGCAACAGGTCGAAGGGCCATAATTTGTTAAGCACTGCTCTATAGAGCTCTGAAAAATGAATGACCCTCAAGAGTTAAGTCTCTGTCTCATCCTCTGAAAATACAGATTGGAATCATTGCTTCAGTCTTTGATACAATGATCATCGTTTTAAATGATTGCTACTTGTGTCCAAGAAGGAAAAAATACTTGACCTTCCTAACCTACATTTGCAATTGGTATTTTTAGCCAGTAGCCTAAATTGAAAGTCTAAAGGGGAATTTAATTCTGTATCCAATCTGCTGAAAGTGCTCCCTACTGTGGTGTTATTGTGACGAACACTATTGCTGCCCCAAAGGTTGGTCATACAAATATCTGGACAGCTGTGTGAGATCAAAGAAAGACATGAGGACATGGGTCTTCCCATTCCCTTAAATAAACCTTCTAGAGTTTATTTCAACTGCCTGGTGGTACTTACTGTCTTTTTTCTCTTCCCTTCCTTCATTCCCCTTAGTACTTTTCTTCTCACTCTTTTCCCTCTCTTTAAGGTATAATTCACATATAAAATTAACCCATTATATATATATATATATATATATATATATATATATATATATATACACACACACATATATAATTGATTTTTAGTATATTCATGCTTGTACAATAATGACTGCAGACAATTTTAGAACATTTCCTTTACCCCCAAAAGAATCATCTTTAGGTTTTAATTCCATTAATAGTTGATCCCCAGTCCCCCACAACCATGAGGAAACCACTAATCTACTTCCTGTATTTATAGACTTATTATGGATTTCTATTTCTTATAAATGGAATCATACAATGTATGGTCATTTGTGACTGGTTGCTTTCATTTTAAGATAATGTTTTTAAGGTTCATCCATCTTCTAGCATGTATCAGTAACTCATTTCTTTTTATTGCTGAATAACACAATATAATAATCATTAGATGCATATACCAAATTTTTAAAATCTGTTTCTCAGTTGATGAACATTTAGACTTCCATATCTTGGCTCTTGGAAACAATACTTCCATGAGCATGTATATAAAATGTTTGTGTGGGGACATATGTTTTCACAGCTCTTGGATAAATCCTTAGGAGTAGAATTGCTACGTCATATGGCACCTATATGTGTTTAACGTTTTGAGGAACTTTTGGCTGTTTTCCAGAGAGGATGTACCATTTTTACATTCCCACCAGAAGTGTGCGAGGTCTCCACTTCTGTACCTCCTTGTCTCAACACTTGATGTCTTTTTTTTATTTCTTAAATCCTAACCATCCTAATGGGTATGAGGTATCTCCTGGTGGTTCTGGTTTTTATTTCTTTGACAACTTATAATATGGAACACTTTTTATGTTTAAAGACCATTGGTGTATCTACTTTGTAGAAATGTCTATATGTCTGTCCTTAAGCCAGTACCACACTGTTTTAATTACTTTAATTGTGTAGTAAGTTTTGAAATTGGGGAAATGTGAATCTTTCAACTTTGTTTAGTTCCCCCCCCCCCCCCCCCCCGCTCGCCCAAGAGTATTTTGGCTATTCTGGGTCTCTTAAATTTCCATCTGTATTGTAGTATCCAATTGCTGGTTTCTTCAAAAAAGGAAGCTGAAATTATGGCAGGGTTTACATTGAATTTGTAGATCAGTTTGGGGCATATTGCCCACATGACAATATGGCTTTTGATTCATTAATATGGGATGTCTTTCCATTTATTTAGATCTTTAATTTGTTTCAGTAATGTTTTGCAGTTTTCAATGTACAAGTTTTATACTTCTGTTGTTAAATTTATTCATGTGTTTTATCCTTTTTGATGCCCTTATAAATGGAATTGTTGATTTCATTTTTGGATTATTCTTCGCTAGTATATAGAAATAGAATTAACTTCTGTATATTGATATTATGTCCTGCAATCTTGTTGAATTCATTCATTCTGATGAGTTTTTAAAATTATTTTAACATATAATGTTAATATTATATGTTAATATACATATAATAATATGTAATTATTATATTACATATAATGTCATTATATGTAATATAATATATAATAATATAATACATAATATAATATAATACACATAATAAGTAATATTATATGTAATTATTAATAATATGTAATATACATATAATAATATTATTTGCCCAGGTGTACAGGTCTGTGAACTGTCAGGCTTCCACACTTCATAGCACTCACCATAGCCCATACCCTCCCCAGTGCCCATAACCCAACTACCCTATCCCTACCGCCAGCAACCCTCAGTTTGTTTTGTGAGATTTGAGTCTCTTATGGTATGTCTTTGTCTCATCCTGTCTTGTTTCATTTTATTCCTTCCCTACTTCCTATAATCCCCACCCTGCCTCTCAAATTTCTCATATCGGAGAGATCATATGATAGTTGTCTTTCTCTGATTGACTTATTTCACTCAGCATAATACCCTCTAGTTCCATCCACGTGGTCGCAAATGGCAAGATTTCATTTCTTTTGGTGGCTGCATAATATTCCATGGTATATATATACCACCTGTTCTTTATCCATTCATCTGTTGATGGACATCTAGGTTCTTTCCATAGTTTGGCTATTGTGGACATCGCTGCTATAAACATCGGGGTGCAGGTGCCCCTTCAGATCACTACGTTTGTATCTTTAGGGTAAATACCCAGTAGTGCAATTTATGGGTTGTAGGGCAGCTCTATTTTCAACTTTTTGAGGAAACTTCATGCTGTTTTCCAGAGTGGCTGCCCCAGTTTGCATTCCCACCAGCAGTGTAAAAGGATTCCTCTTTCTCTGCATCCTCATCAACATCTGTCATTTCCTGACTTGTTAATTGTAGCCCTCCTGAGTGGTGTGAGGTGGTATCTCACTGTGGTTTTGATTTGTATTTCCTTGATGCCGAGTGATTGGAGCACTTTTTCATGTGTCTTTTGGCTATCTGGATGTCTTTGCAGAAATGTTTGTTCATGTCCTCTGCCCATTTCTTGATTGGATTATTTGTTCTTTGGGTGTTGATTTTCATAAATTCTTTACAGACTTTGGATACTAGCTCTTTATCTGATATGTCATTTGTGAATATCTTTTCCCATTCTGTCAGTTGTTTTTTGGTTTTGTTGACTGTTTCCTTTGCTGTGAAAATTCTTTAGATCTTGACAAAGTCCCAATAGTTCATTTTTGCCCTTGCTTCCCTTACCTTTGGTGATGTTTCTAGGAAGACGTTGCTGCAGCTGAGGTTGGTGCCTATGTTCTCCTCAAGGATTTTGATGGATTCGTTTCTCACATTGAGGTCTTTCATCCATTTTGAGTCTATTTTTGTGTGTGGTGTAAGGAAATGGTCCAGTTTCATTTTTCGGCATGTGGCTGAATTTTCCCAACACCATTTGTTGAAAAGGCTGTCTTTTTTCCATTGGACACTCTTTCCTGCTTTGTTGAAGATTAGTTGACCATAGATTTGAGGGTCCATTTCTGGGCTCTCTATTCTGTTCTATTGATCTCTGTGTCCATTTTTGTGCCAGTACCATACAGTCTTGATGATGACAGCTTTGTAATAGAGCTTGAAGTCCGAAATTGTGATGCCACCAACTTTAGCTTTTTCAACATTCTTCTGGCTGTTTGGGGTCTTTTCATTCTGATGGTTTTTAATGGATTCTGTAGAATTTTCTGTATAGCAGGTCATGTAATTTGCAAAATAGACATTTTTTTTTAAAAAGAACTTATTTTATTGGACTTGGTTAACATCTTTTTTCATGGCCCTCTGTAACTGTTTCAGACTTTCATCACCATAGTGAAGTCTTCTTCCCAGCAGCTGTCCTCTCTGATCTCAGCAGCTGATCCTCTAGAATGACAAAAAGGCTGAGAGATAAATAACATTGTATGCGAGGGAAATCTCAAACATTTTCCCACTACCAGAACCTCAACTTCAAGTCAAGGAGAAGATGAAAAAATAAAAAGTTTTATCTTTTGTAGCTTATTTAAAGAAAAAAAAAAGTCTATGTTAGTGAGATCTTTTTAAAAGAAATTATTATTGCTTTTATTAATAGTGAGATTTGGGGGCATCTGGGTGCCTTATTCAGTTTGGCAACCAACTCTTGGTTATGGTTCAGGTCATGATCTCAGAGTCAAGGGTTTGAACCCCATGTTTGTCCGTCTCCGTGCTCAGCAAGGTGTCGGCCTGAGATTCTTTCCCCTCCCTCCACTTTTTCCCCCACTTGTGTTTTTGTTTCTCTCTCTCTTAGTAGATAGATAGATAGATAGATAGATAGATAAAATCTAAAAAAAAAAAAAAAAGTTAGCTTTTGGTTTGGGGTTTTTGTCATAACCAGACATGGATCCTGCTTAGGATACTTACTCAGAGAAGTGGGCCAGTGAGATCAGAATCATTAATTTGATAGCTGTGTTAGGCAGCTTGTAATGATGTTCATCATTCAGCTGTTCATCCATCAGCTGTCATAAGGCGGGGGTGAAAGGTAAATTGAGCTTATGAAGCCTTGGACATCAGTGGAAATGGAACTCAGTGTGTCAGACTGGAAGAGGTTCAGTCATGTACCCTTGGTTTAGGAAGGATAGGCAGGGTTGGGCCATATGGTCTTGCAAATTGTGTGTTGAACAACTCCAGGGGGTGCAGTTCACATAGACTAAAATGTACGATTATGCTCAGTGGTCTTGTGATTACATATCATTAGAATTCGAAGCCTTTTAGATTTGCTGGTAGAGAATTCAGTTTTGAATATTCGTTTATATTCTACAACTCAAATTAGAGTCTCAGTTTTTGGGTTGGCTTCAGCCCACTCTTGCCATTTCTTGGCTATTTTGTTGTTTTGGTATTTTCAGCAAGTGTTAAAGGGAGTTGTTAAAGATAAATTGATACTTAATTGAGCTTTTCTCCTTGATAATTTATCAACATAATTTAAAAAGAAAACTATAGTAGAACTTGTTTCCTTCTATATAAATATATCCAGCTACCTCAATTGTGTGTCAGAAAATAAAGTATATGATTTTTTCTTCTTTTTTTTTTAAGATTTTATTTATTTGACAGAGATTACAAGTAGGCAGAGAGGCAGGCAGAGAGAGAGGAGGAAACAGGCTCCATGCTGAGCAGAGAGCCCGATGCGGGGCTTGATCCCAGAACCCTAAGATCATGACCTGAGCCAAAGGCAGAGGCTTTAACCCACTAAGACACCCAGGTGCCCCTATGATTTTCTTTTAGAATGCTACGATATTAAATTGAGTGGCTTTTTAGAAACTACCCTTTGATCCGAAGTTCCTTAACCCATACCCTCCACATCACCTTCAATGTTTTATTGGCCATTCTCCACTTAAGGAAATTAGTTCATGGGATCTTACTTTGTTTTAAAGCCACCAATAATCAATTTTAACATATTTTCTGTCAGTTATTTTCGTTGGACTAAAATCTGCCCCCTTGCTATCATTCCCCCCCTACGCACCCCCCACCCCCTGTTATGCCCTCTTTTTGGTTTATGCTTAAGACTTTATAGAGTAGATCTCCTAATTTTTCAAAGTAAAAATCCTTCTGTTAGGTAAAGATGTTTATCACATCTCCACCTAAACCTTTTTTGGTTATACAACTTAGACCATATTCCTGATACATTCTCCAGATATTTCATTATCCTGATTGACGAAATGGAATGTATCAAGAGGAACTCAAGGTCCCTCTTAAAGTGCGTCACAGGGAACTGAATATAATTTTGCAGGTGTGATAGCACTACAAGGTACAATGGAATTAGGATCTGCCAAGTCAGGGCTTATGTAATGTAGTTAAGACTCTAGGCTTTGGAGTCAAATAAACTGAAGTTTAAATTCCGGACCTGCTACTTACTAGCTTTGTGCGGAAGTTACTTGAATGTGCTTAATTTCCTCATGCATAAAATAAAGGAGCTCCTCTAGCCTGTGAATTTCACGAGGGCCAGGAACTGTATTTGTTTTGCTTTGCTTACCATCAGTTACCCAGTTCTCAGAACAGTGCCTGTAGACTATAGTGTATGCTCATTAAATATGCATTGAATGAATGTGGGAAAGGATGATATCACATAGAACTGGTAGTATTGAAAGCACTTAGCACAATGCCCAGAACTTAGCATTTGCTCATTTTTAAAATGCTTTTTAAGCAACCGTATTATACCTTCTATTGAACCCCATTCAACTAAAAGTCCAAGATTCTTTACTCTCCAGATCATACTTTCCCAGTTTGATTTTTTCAACCTCAGTCATATTGTTACATTTGGTGTTAGCTTTGCTGTTGTGAATTTCCTTCCTTTCTTCTGTCTTGTGGAGCTCTTGTATCTTCATTGTATCTCCCAAATGTTACCATTTCTCAGTCCTCCCACTCTCCCCACTGGCTTTATAGGATTAATGAATGATAGTCTCACCTGTGAAATCTTTCTGAAATTTCTGCCCACAGTTTTGATACCTGATTTCATTGCTCAAGTAGAAGGCTGTTAACATGGACTAGGTCTGTAGCTTTGGAGTTCTGTAACCAAATATTGGTGGCTTTTTCTTTGTTATTATGAATACTTGCAGGAATGCGTCCTAAATAATTTCAACAGGCAAATTCTAGCACTAAAAGGTGCAAAAGCTAATGAAAACCATTCAGTAACTGACAATGCATAATTCCAGCTAATGTGGGAAGAGTGACTTTGCTGTGTTTTTACATGGCTGCAGCAATTTGAGTAGCTGCATAGAATCCTCCTTTATTATTGGTTCTGCACACTGAGTTTTCAGAAATTGAAGAATCCATGGCTTACTGTTTCCAGTATAAAAATCAAATGATTTAATATGAGTCCTATTTCTTTCTCCTTTCTTTCATTTATTTAAAAAAACAACAACTTCATTCTATAATCAAGATATCCTGTTTCTATATCCTTTCTATACAACTGAGAATGTTAATCAAGGTCTCAAATTGTATCATAGCAAAAGTATGTTGCTTGGCAACAGAAGGGAAGATATAATGTTTTCCGATTTTAAAAATAATCCAGGGTTTTATTATTCATTTATTATTAAAATGACTTCATTATTCATGGAAAAATAGCCTGGAGGAACAAGAAAATGGACCATGATACTGATATTTTTTTTTCTTGCATTTGTCTCCTAATAAATTTTTTTTAATCAAAGATTATATTTATTTATTTGATAGAGAGAGAGAGATCACAAGTAGGCAGAGAGGCAGGCAGAGAGAGGGGGAAGCAGGCTCACTGCTGAGCAGAGAGCCATATGTGGGGCTCCATCCCAGGACCCTGAGATCATGACCTGAGCCGAAGGCAGAGTCTTAACCCACTGACCCACCCAGGCACCCCTCCCAAGAAATGTTTTAAGCAGAAATTGGTTTTTGTCCATTTGAGCCATGTAGATACTCTGGCTGAGACTTGGCTCCTGGTTTGAAGATTTGCCCAGCCTGCTCATTATAGACAGAGGTCTAACCTGTGTTGCCTGTGT
Source organism: Mustela nivalis (assembly GCF_964662115.1). Taxonomy (NCBI): domain Eukaryota; kingdom Metazoa; phylum Chordata; class Mammalia; order Carnivora; family Mustelidae; genus Mustela; species Mustela nivalis. The sequence continues at coordinate 64,946,621 of NC_139027.1, read as the reverse complement.
GAGTTCAAGGACCCTGGAGGCCGTTTTCAGAACTATCCCCCATCCCCATTCTGTGGGCTTAATGATGTTTGTTGCTGGTCTGATTACACCTTTTGAAATGTGCTTACCTTGATTTTAAGAATTGTGAAAGACTCACTGTTGTGCACACTAGAGCTTTCCTATTTCAGAATCCTGGAAATGACTGAATTGCTGAGGAATGGAGATGTTTTTTTCCCAAGGACATGGCACAGAGCAGAGTTGAGGACTAAAGTTCCCCCACTGAGCATCAAGGAATAACTGTGTAAGGAAGAACTTCCTTTGTGAAGCCAGCCAGTCCAATGTTACTTTCTGACTCTTCTATTTAAAAGCTCTGGGATATGAACACAATTGTTAACATCTCTATACCCTAATTTCCTTCTCCATGAACTGAGGATAATAATAGTACATACCATTATATGGTTGTTCTCAGAATTAAATAAGCACACTATTTGGCATGCAGTAAGTATGCAATAATACTGGTTTTATTAATACTAGGTATTAAAAGACAAGAACATAAAAGCTTACACGTTACCCTCTTTTTCCTCCTGCTTCTTTACTTGTACTGCTCTTGACCGTATTAAGATGCAAAATTAAGTTGGGAGAAGTTTTTATATACCTTCTAAACTTTATATTCTTTGGATAGTAATATGCTTAAATAATGAACATTCACATTAAGGCTTTGTGGTTGCACAGCTGAAATAAAGGGACAGGATACCTATGATGACTGCAAAGCTTATAAAGACCTTCAACTTCTTCCCAGCCAAGAGTCTCTTTGTTATGCAAAACCAAGCCAAAGACAGGCTTTTCTCACCTTAGACAAGGATTGCTATGACATGGGTACTTCTACCAGCAGAATTAGAACCTTTCGCCATCCTCCCTGTTTGGAAATTTTTTGGGTTTTTTGAATGTACCCAAAGTTTCATTTGTCCATTTCATATCCCATGTGTGCGTGTGTGTGTATGTGTGTGTTCCTGTATTTGCTTATAAGGAACTTAATCCTACCTGATCAAGACATAGACCCGTGTCTGTGAATGTCTGTACTATTTCACAGCTGTTTTATTTCCTTCTTTTGACTGGCTGAGGTTTTTGAACATGTGTAATGTTTTCTCTAGCTTTTTAGTAGAGGAACTAGAAGTATTTTATTTGTCAGGTAAGATTAACATTGTCCCCAGTAATCATGCCAAGCACTGTGGGTCAGTGATTGCCAGTCATTTGAGATCCTGTTTTGCAAACTTTTTAAAAACTTGGATATTGGTGGGAAGCCCGGAGTTTAGAGGAGGGAAAAAAGGAAGAGCGAGAAAAAGGAGTAGCACATTTGCTATCCTAGACCTCTGATTTTTGCTCAAGGTGTCTTTTGTTTTGTTTTTAAAGATACAAGAATCAAGTTGAAGCACAGTTATAAACAGTCTAATTTGTAAGTCTAGATTTTTCTTCTAAATGAAACGTGAAAAGGTGATCAATTTTTCAGAATGGTATTTGGGACAAATTCGGCTTAAAGAGCCTACATGGTCTTTGTGTTATTTCTGAAGCAAAGATGAATCAGTCTCAACAAAGGGGTTTTCACTGGGCAATCAATAGGACTTTGACCTTGAGCTAACATTGCTTTAGCACTAGCAAGATGTACATGAATTTGGACTCTGATACTATACTAGGAAAATTTGTTTCCAAATTGTCAGAATTTTGGTGACGTCAATACAGCTCTTAATGTTGTCTGTAAAATTATGCTTGAGTAAGTATTGCTGGGCCATTTTTTTAATACCAGACAGTGTCATTTTCAGAATCAGCTAGTAAAATTTAGCCAGATATTAGGCAGTATCGAACCTAGCATATCCCACATTCTGCCCTCTGTAGCTCATGGTTGGTTTCATTTTCTGTGTTTCATACATTTTCTTGAGGCTGGATGAAATTTGCACAATTACTTAGACTAATTGAACTAAATAAACTCTTCTCTGCTTATGATATTAGTAACTCATGACTGATCATTTAAGAACATAGACTTACCCTAGGGATAGATACCTAGGGCAGATGATGTAATTCCTGGACACCGACAGTAAAAGTACAAGCAGTTGTTCTTTTTCCGTGCTCCCTACTCTCTTAATTAGTCATTGAAAAACCTCATAAAAGAAGTAATGACTCATTCATTTTATAGGCAATCCCATGAGTTCATATTTATTTTCCTGCTATTAGAAATACTGCTGCTAAACTGTGAAGTCTAGATGAGTTTCCAGTGGTTTTAAGCTTGATGTTGGAAATGAGATGTTAAAAGCATAAATGGAACCCTCTTCCTCTGCTTCTCCTGTGGCCGCTCCCTCTTGACATGCAGGTCTCCGTCCTCCAGAGCACCCAATGGAGAGAAACCACTTTGCTTCTGACTCTGGTTTACTTTTTTCAAAGCAGTAATCCCATTTGAAAATTTCTTGCACATTTGTTTATTTTTTTCTCATCTATTTTCTTCTCATCTACTCAGATGTGAGCTCCATAAGTGGAGAGACCTCAGCTGTTACTCAGCGCTTGCTTCTTGCTACCTGCACCCCCCCCCCCCCACTGCCCCTGCTCCCCAGGACTGGCCTTCTGAGAGGGCATGGTAGCTGCTGCTGCTGGGTAGAGGATTACTGGAGGAATTAAAAGAGTAAGAGCGAACTGTTCCTGGTTCAGATAGTGCTTTTGTCATATTCTTTAGCTCCTGAAAGTTATTAGATGATTAAGTGAAATGCAAAGCATGCTCTCTTGCCTAGGCGTCTGGCTGTGTTTTTTCTTACACTTGGGTTCTTGGTCTTCCTCTTCTTCATGACCTCTCCGTGTTGGAGGCTGCTCTTCTAGATACCTCCCTTTCTTACCTACGAATTTAGATGATTTCATCTGGTCCCATAGGTTTAAATACTAAATACAGAGGACTCCCCAATCTGTTTCCAGAGCCATGACTTCTCTGCAGGATTCAGATTCTGATACATAAATACCTTTTGAGCATTCTCACTAGGATATGTAAGTGTCAGAACTCTGGATTTCTTCTCCATAGCTGCTTCTCCCTTGGAAATGGCACCAGTTGCTCATATTAAAAATTTACTGCTTGCATTTGATATCTTGCATTTCTTTACCCTCCACATCCAGCGCATAGAGTCTGCCCAAATAGATAGATTAAAAAATGTTTTATATATGAAATGGAGATACATATATGTAAGGGTACACATTTGCGATAGTTGTTTCCCCCACAGACTATGGTTGTTTAGTGCCCTGTCTCCTCGTCTGCAGTGTGTCTGAAACCTCATGAGAGCTAAATTATTTGCTGAGTGAATGAATACACAATTATACCGGTCTGTGATTTGGAAGGCATTAAGAATGACTGCTGTCAGGAAAACCGTGGATATGTGGTTCAGGATTTGTCTTTTGTGCTATTGTATGACGAAGGCCTTTTGTGTGGTGCAAATATACACATCTCAGAAATGGGGCCACAGAAGAAGAAAGGTCTGTGTGTGGGCTAAGAAGGAGAGGCCAGGAGCTCCTCAGCCTGTCCAGCTTCTGGTAAACTGAGGCTGCTAATGGTTGGTGTGGATTGATAGTCCTCTCCTGGGCTGGAGAGGAAACTGAGGCTCTGCTGAGTTCAGTCACTAGGCGGATGACACAGCTGGTGACTGAGAGGCCAGGCCTCAAGCCCCGTCTTTCCCACTACAGAGCTATAATGCTAAAACTACACAGCTTTCTTGTCTCATCTTTTTGAAACCCAGCAGAGGGAATACATATTAAACATTTGTGTTGGGGAATCCTGGCACGTTCTAAAGCAAGAGTCAGCCAACTTTTTCTGTAAAAAAGTAGATGGTAAATATTTAGGCTGGGTTTCTGGGCCAATAGGTCTCTGTCATAACTACTCAGCTCTGCTACTGTGGTACCAAAGAAACTATCAGCAAGACATAAACAAATGGATGTGGCTGGGTTCCAATCCAATTTTATTTATGGACACTAAAATTTGAATTTTAGATAATTTCATAATTTCATGTGTCACAAAGTATGTTGAAAGAACTTCCTGTTGAATAACGAAAAACTCCTTCTTTGCTTCTGGGCCATACAAAAACAGGTGGTAGGCTGGATTCAGCCCAGGGTCATCGTTGAGTGACCCCTGCTCTAAGGGACATTATCAGAGTTTTCAAGTGTTGTCTTTGAGAATCTAAGAATGGCCTTCATGATGACCTCTGAATTAAAACGACTGTAAACTCCTCAAGTGAAGAAGGCCCTTGAAATATGCTACTCACCATGATTTTTGTTGTTTGTTTTTTTACCGATGCTTGTTTGAGTTGACCTCATTTTGTTAAGCACTGTTTTGCAGACTGCAAGGAAAAAAGATCCTCCTTGTATTTTACATCAAAAGAAAAAGGGGAAAATCATAAAAGAGATAATGCAGTTGATGCATAATCTAATGGGAAATGTAGTGTACCAAGGGCTGGATTATTTTTCAGTGATTATTTTCACACTTATGTGCAAGATCTTGGATAAAATTTACTCTGAAGATTCGGTGGCAGAGCACCTGAAAACTGCTCTCTCCACTGAAATGCTGGCTAGAGCATCTTTCCTTGGCTGCTCATACTTACCGCTGCTTGAAGGGTATCTGTCCTGTACGCAACACTGTAGCATGGGTATTGCTTGGTCTGGTCCTTTTTTATTTCCAAATGCTTTCTTCCCAGCCTAAGCACATTAAAATGAGAAAGTCTGCTTTCTGCTTTTTAAGAAAAGGCAGTTTGCGGTGTTCATTTAACTCTCGTTTCTCTCAAATGTGCGCATGAGTTCCTTCTTTCATTCAGGAGCTTTCTCCTTTCCCTCCTTACCTCTGGGTGCTTCTCTCCTGACATCTCAATCTGCCATCTACCGTGGTTTTTAGATATGGTGCTGGCTTTGTTTCTGTCACCTCACTGGGCTTTGGAAGGGCAGGGTCTTTCTTTTCTGTCCTTTTGAGCTGAGCAGCTCTTAGCATGGCTGTCTGGCCCTTGCTGGGACCTCATTAAATAGCTCTTGTGTTGGACTGACCCCCGTCTGAACTCGCTCAGCCTTTCTTTTCTAGTACTGCTTTTATCAACTCGCAAATAAATCTAAAATTATTTTTCTGATTTTTACAAAGAATTAAACCTCCATGGGGGACACCTGGGTGGCCCAGCGTGTTAAGCATCTAACTCTTGATTTTGGCTCAGGTCATGTTATCTCAGGGTCTTGAGATGGAGCCCTGCATTGGGCTCTGTTCAGCGGGGTGTCTGCTTCTCTCTCTCTCTCTCTCTCACCCTCTGCCCCTCCCCCTCCACTCACAAGCAGGTGCCCGCTCTTTCTCTCTCACCACCCCCCTTTCTAAAATAAATAAAATCTTTACAAAAAAATTAGACCTCCATGGATTTTCATTTTGTTTTGGGTTTCATGCTTATTCCCATCTGGGTTCTTTGGGGACTTCTCAGTGTTTCCTCAGACTTGCCTGCTTCCCTTCCGTCAGCCCTCATTTATCATCCACTTTTTTCTTCTCTCCGTGTTTCATTTCCCTTTGAAATATACATGTCCTCCGGAGCCAGCTGAGACTGTAAAGATATTCAGAATTGATCTAATCTTTCTAACCCCTTAATTATGTATTCTTCTTCCTCCACCCGAGTATTTACACATTCTTTCCTTGTGCTGCCTGTTGGCTGACTTAGGGAAGACACTATGGTTTAATTATTTGATGAATAATAATTACCACATTATGAAAGGTTGACCAGTTTTTATCATCTCTGCAGATAGAAATAGCTTAGTAAATGTTCCCATATACCAGTAAGCCTGGGCATAAATGAGTTGATCTCAGGTTGTGAAAAACTGTTGACTAAAATCAGAAACAAGTCAAAACAGATGTAAGGTTTTGGGGTCATTAATTTCCATAAAAATTCCTGGAGACCTATGTGCAAGCTAAAAATATATTCAGTGGATTTATATGAAATGCCATCATTCGTGATGTGCGGTGTGATAGGAGATAAATATAAAGCTAAATACTGATGATGACTCCTAATCTACAAACTTACCTAAATAAAGATGTGAATAACCTCATTACTTGGAATAGTGAGTAGAGTAGACACAGGGAGTTTTCTCTATACATTCCTCCTGTAATTTTTTGTCAAGGTCCACTTACTGTAGAACCAACCAGAACCTTGATGAAATAACTGTTGTTAGATGTATTTTGAAAAATAATGCTGTGGGAGACTTATTTGATACCGGTTTTTACATATGCATGAAAAAAGGTAAATTAGGGAATAGAACTAATCAGGGTGGCTTAGTTGGTTAAGCATCTGCCTTTAGCTCAGGTCATGATTGCAGGGTCCTGGGATTGAGCCCCATATCGGACTCCCCGCTCAGTGGGGAGTCTGCTGCTCCCTCTGCCTCTGCCCACTGTTCTCCCCACTTGTACTCCATCTCTCCACCAAATAAATAAATAAATAAATAAATAAATAAATAAATAAATAAAAAATAAATCTTAAAAAAAAAAGAACTAATCAATGAGAGAATCAGAATACATAAGATGCTACAAAGAGATGAGGTTTTCTCCTCGAAATTAGTATTGATCTATAAGATGTTTCTTGAGCAAATGTGTGTTGTGCACCTAATTTGAACACAGCCATTGACATCATATATGATTCAAGTCTCTTGAAGAATGGTCCGTCTAGCAGAGGAGGGAGAAAGAGGGTCAAAATCAAATGAAAGTCCATACAGGTGGTACTAAAAAGCTCTAATAAGTAAGAGAGGCTGCTTGTTTTAGCCAAGTGGTATGAGAAGTCCTTGTGGAAGAGGTGTATTTGGGATCCCCTTTGAAAAGAGATGGGGTGGTGAAGAGAGGGGGTTAGTAGGAGAGCACGCCTTCTGGAGGGGAAGTTGCAAGCAAGAGCCAAAAAGGAAGAGCTGCAAGGCAGTAAGATGCTTATTTGGAGTTCAAGGCGTACTGCTGAAAATACAGGTATAGAGTTTGAATACTAGTGGGGATAATAATAACAACAACAGGACAGTAACTCCCTTCCAGGGTCACGTAGGCACTGCGAGTACTGCAGGAAAAGTCCGTGTGCAGTCAGTCCCTGGTGCCTAGCGTGCACTCTCTGGCGGGTATTAGGAAGAGGGTAGGGAGCTGCTGTCTGTTTGAACAGAAAAGTGGCACAGTCCTGTGCCTGATGGAATGGGGAGGGGAGGGCCTGCCTGCACTGGGAGACCAGGAGAGGTGAGGAGGTGTCTGCTGGGCCTGACTTCGAGAGTCCCTTTCTGGTCTTGACCTCTCGGTTGAGTTGGAAGTCAGGCGCAGACAGTAATGAGAGAGGAGGTGAGAAGAGCTTGTGCTGTCCGGATGGGAGAGGAAGAGCAGCAAGCTCCTGGAGGCTTGAGGAGGTGGGACCTCATGCATCTTAATACGTTAGGAGAAATTTGACTTCATGTTTTCTTTTTTTTTTTTTTTTTAATTAATTAATTTTTTTTAAAGATTTTATTTATTTATTTGACACAGAGAGATCACAAGTAGGCAGAGAGGCAGGCAGAAAGAGAGAGGAGGAAGCAGGCTCCCCTTGAGCAGGGAGCCCAATGCGGGACTCCATCCCAGGACCCTGAGATCATGACCTGAGCCGAAGGCAGCGGCTTAACCCACTGAGCCACCCAGGCGCCCATGACTTCATGTTTTCTTAATTCTCTGCTCACATTCTACATATTCTCTTTCATGGTCTAAAAACGTCCTTCACGGTATTAGGACAAGGGGTGACGACCTGGGGGCAGATGAGAGAAAAGAAGCATGCAGTTTCGTGGAGGAAGGAAAGGAACCCAGGTCTTAGAGAGGCGTTCTTTGGTCTCTGTAAATGACTGCTTTGGCATTTTGGCCTCCTCTTTGTGCCCATTTGTCAGGCCGCTTCTGTCCCCATGGTTCTTTCTCTTAGTCTCATGCTGAACGTGTGAATGATGCAGTCACCCGTGGGGTGTAGCCTTGAACAAAGTAGGGCCCATTCCCTGAAGAAGACTGATTCTATCCTTTCTGTCTTGTCCAGCTTTCCTGGGAACTTATTTACATGGTTCATCAAAATGTTTTAGGTGGTTAATCTATGTAAAGAGCTGCTTTGAGGCAAAGGGGAATTTCTAACTGGTTCTTATTTCAGCATTCTTTTATATTGGGATTCCCATTGGGGATAGGTCCCTCATCTATAGCCTTGCTCAGAGGACTGACCACAGACCTTGCCCAGTGTGCAGAGCTGCTCACTTAAATATGGCTTGTGCGCTTTGTCGAAGCCAGACAGATGTTCTTTTTAGATTCCTGTCATGGCTTAGAGGGCACTTGTAATTTACACTCACTTCTTCAGGTTTATTGTTGCAGTTATAATTCAAGTAACAGGCAGACCTAGCTCATTTGACTGGAAAGGTTGGGTGCAGGAGGCAGAAAGAAAGAAGGTGTCTGTAGGTGTTTCCGCCCTGAGCTCGCTTTTTTGCCACGACGGAAATTCAGTAGATTTATACCTTAAGGGAATCGAGTAGAGAACCCCCCCCCCCAAAAAAAAAACCAAAACACGTAAGCATCTTGATCATTCTTAACAATAATCCCTAATGTTTATGGAGCTCTTCATGAAGCAGTTTTCATAAATGTTTCAGCCCTAGTTCAGAGATCGAGAGACTACGTTTGGGAGGTGAAGGAATTCCGTGCACATCTTCTCGCAGTATGGAGTCCGTGTTTATGTGTGTGTGTGTGTGTGTGTGTGTGTGTGTCCTAGTGGAGCTAGGATTCGAGCTCCCACCTCATCTCTGTTTTACTGGAACTGGTAACTGTGAGGCTCCACTACGGCTACCTTGGAAGGATGATAAAAATGAGCAAAGCTGGCTGTAGCAGAATGTTTAAGGAAGTGCCTTTTGTTTTGTGAGTGAAGAAGCGGACGCTGGTTAGGAGCTTGCTGTGGGGGAGCCTAATGGAGAGCCAGAGCTTGTATGCGTGAGATACTGGTGTTTCTGTCGTATCCGCATGGCTGCGTTAAAGGGTACATATTATTATGTCTGTTTGACAGAATTGAAAGCTGAGATTTTTAGGAGACAAAGGGAACTCCTCTAGTTTGCCCACACAGATTCGTTGTGGAGCTGGTCTTTGAACCCGGATCTGCCTGCCTGTCCTGTTCATCTCTGCTCTTTTAGCCGATGTTTTGCTGCCAGGAGGTAGCAGGCTAATTGAAAAGCCCCACTCAGCATTCATCTTTGTCATTTGAAAAAGACAATATGTATCCTTACTGGGGTGCCTGGGTGGCTCAGATGGTTAAGCGTCTGACTTCGGCTCAGGTGATCTCCAGGTCCTGGGATCGAGCCTCATGTCAGGCTCTGAGCTTGGTGGGGAGTCTGCTTCTCCTTTTCCCTCTGCCTCTCCCCCAGCTTATTCTCTCTCTCTCCCCATCTTTGTATCTCTCTCAAATGAATAAATAAAATATTTTAAAAAATTGAAAAAAAATACAACTCGTTCAGGTCATCTGGGTGGTTCAGTCGTTAAGCATCTGCCTTCCGCTCAGGTCATGATCCCAGGATCCTTGGATCGAGTCCCGCCTCGGGCTCCCTGCTCAGCGGGGAGTCTGTTTCTCCCTCTCTGACTCCCCCTGCTTGTGTTCCCTCTCTCTCTCTCTGTCAAATAAATAAATGCATAAAAAAAAAAAAAAACACAACTCATTCATGGCCCAGTCTGTACAGCCCATAGTTTTATTTGGTTGAACGTTGTACAAATACATTCAGAATATGGAGAAAATTTTTGAACATTAGTTGGAAGGCTTTGTTTTTATGGGGATATTTGCTTAATTCGGGTGACAGGATGGTGCGGTTTATTACCCTGCTCATCCATTTGTCCCTTCAAAGACTTGATACGAGACCACTTGTTAAGTGCTGTGCAAAAGGAATAAACCTGTATTATTTCAAGTCATGGGCACACTGTACACAAAACCAGCCCATCTTGTGGAGGATGGACTCATTTGGCAAGTCATTTTGCCAAATATAGTTACACCTGTAACTGTAGCTGTATGGCTCTGAGATGAGTGTTTGCTAAAACGTATTTAATTACCTTATTTTCTTATACCGTGTTCTCATGAGACAGAGCACCACGCTCAGGTGTGTGACACTTATCTGAGAGCCACATGGATCCGCGTGTTTCAGAATTCACTTGGCAGCTGAAAAATAAATACAAGGAAACTTGAAAAGAGACGTAGATTTCTTTTCTAAAGTGTGCTGAAATTGACAATGTTGAAGAGAGAAGAGTGTGCTTTTTGAGGTTCCCCGAGTAGACATTTCACTGTCTCTTTTTTTATTGAGCTGATTGTCAGGGTCACCTTATGACTGAGGAGTATGCAGAGACAGCCTGTTTGGGTCAGAAAAAGAGATAATTAAATGTCGTGAGGCTCAAGGTGCATGTCCTACTCTTGGCTTTGTTCAAAAGTGGGAAGGAGAGATAAAACTCTGGATGATGGATCCCAGAAGAGAAAGGGCTTAAAGCAATCTGCTTATGAAGTCGGTCTGACTAATGCCTTGCATTGGGTGACAGATGACTCTCCGTAAGATTTATTTGGCGTATTCCTATTTCCTCTTGAAAATAACTTTGTAGGAGACTGCGTGTTGCTGGGAGCTAGCCACGTGCATTTCAGTTCGAATCACCTAGTGAGAGTCTGGAGCCCTGTGAGATATCTCTGAACTACCCTGAGACATACAGCTTATTTGAGAAATAAATGGGCGGTGTTCATTTTTAGGATGGATAATTATTAAAAACTATTTTGGGGTTGACTTTTGCTTTGCTAAGGGTATTTATCATTGATTCTTCTGAACAAGCTGAAGATTTTTTCCAGATTTTGGATTTTTGGAAAAGGCTTGGTCTGGCCTCCTTTGGTGAGCATATTGTGTGACTCTCCATGACCGCTCCTGGCAGTATGCTGTGTACAGTCTTTTGTGGGATTGTGTCCTCGAAGGCTTTTGGAATCATACCTTCAGGGACCATCGTAACTTGATCCTTTTATCAACTTGTTTTATGTCCGTAGGTCTGTTCCATGGCAAGTGTTTAATGGAATTGCTTGATTTCTTTTTTTTTTTTTTTTAAAGATTTTATTTATTTATTTGTCAGAGAGAGAGCGAGCGAGAGCGAGCACAGGCAGACAGAGTGGAAGGCAGAGTCAGAGGGAGAAGCAGGCTCCCTGCAGAGCAAGGAGCCCGATGTGGGACTCGATCCCAGGACGCTGGGATCATGACCTGAGCCGAAGGCAGCTGCTTAACCAACTGAGCCACCCAGGCGTCCCTTGATTTCTTTTTAACCAGGATTTGCATAACCTTAAAATCTACATAGCACTACAGTTCAAAACATCTTAAAAATTGGGAGGTAGGGGACGCCTGGGTGGCTCAGTTGGTTGGACGACTACCTTCGGCTCAGGTCATGATCCTGGACTCCCAGGATCAAGTCCCACATCGGGCTCTCAGCTCCACGGGGAGTCTGCTTCTCTCTCTGACCTTCTCCTCACTCATGCTCTGTCTCACTTTCTCTCTCTCAAATAAATAAATAAATAAATATTAAAAAAAAGATTGGGAGGTAGTTCACATACTGTAGAATTCACCTTAAAAGGGTGTGGAGTAAATTCACAGGATTGTGCAACCACCAATACCGTGTAATCGCAGATCGCATCCTTTTCATCACTCCGAAAAGAAACCTTATACCTTATACCTTATACCCCATCTCCCCCACTTTCAATCCCTAGCACCCACTTACATATTTTCTGTCTCTGTGAATTTGCCTCTACTGGGCATTTCATACAAATGGAATCATGAAGTAAGTGATCTTTTGTGTTTGCTGCTTTCACCTAATATAATGCCCAAGGTTCCTTCGTTTTGTAGCCAGTCGGAACTTTAGTTCTTCTTTTGGCTGTGTAATAGTCCCCTGTATGGATGTACCATCTTTCATCCATTCATCAGTTGAGGGACATTTGAGTTTCCTTTTTTTTGGCTATTAGAAATCATGTTGCTATGAATATTTGTGTACAAGTGTTTGTGTGGACATATGTTTTCAATTCTTTGAGGAGTTAAATTGCCACACCATATGGTGACTCTGTGATTAACTTCTTGAAGAACTGCCAAACTGTTTTCCAAAGTGGCTGTACCATTTTACATTCCCACTGGCAACATAGAAGGGTTCCAATTTCTCCTCATCCTTGTCAACATTCATTATTGTCTGTCCTTTGGATCATTGCCATCCTAGTAGGTGTAAATGGTATTCTTGTAGTTCTGATGTGAGGTGCCCTAATGACTGGTAAACATCTTGTCATGTCTTACTGGCCATTTGCATGTATCATTTGGATAAATGTCTATTTAAATCTTTTGCCCGTTTTTAATTGGGTTTCTTTTTATTTAAGAGTTCTTTATATATAATCTGATTACATTTTGCTTATCAGATATGATTTGCAAATATCTTTTCTCATTCTGTGGGCTTTTTGTTTTCTTGATTGTGCCCTCTGTGTGTTCTCTGAAGTGCAACAGAATTTTAATTTCTGTGTAGTCAAGTTTACCTGTTCCTAGACTGCTGGTACTTCTGGTGTCTTAGCTGAGAAACCACTCTAAACCAGGCAAGAAGATTTATGTGCATGTTTTCTTCTGAAAGATTTGTAGTTTTCCTCTTACTTTTCATTTTCTGATCGATTTTGAATTAATTTTTGTATATGATATGAGGTAGAGGTCCAGCTTTGTTCTGTTTCCTTTGGACATTTAGTTGTCCTGGCACCATTTGTTGAAAGATGATTCTCTCTCTCTTGAATTGCTTTGACACCCTTGTTGAAAATCAGTCATATTTAAATGTGAGAGTTTATTTCTGGACTCTGTTTTATTCTGCTGATCTATATGCTCTGATGACAGTGCTATACTTGTCTTGGACACTTGGAGTGTCTTGATCACTCCAGCTTTGTAGTTAACTTTGAAATTGGGAAGGTGGGTCTTCCAACTTTTCTTTTCCCCCAAGACTATTATTATTTTTAAAAAAGATTTTATTTATTTATTTGACAGAGAGAGAGATCACAAGCAGGCAGAGAGACAGGCAGAGAGAGAGGGGGAAGCAGGCTCCCTGCCGAGCAGAGAGCCTGATGTGGGGTTTGAGACCATGACCTGAGCTGAAGGCAGAGGCTTAACCCACTGAGCCACCCAGGCACTCCCCCCGCCCCAAGATTATTTTGGCTGGTCTGGATCCCTTGAAATTATGTATGTATTTTCTATGCATTAGTCAATTTCTTCAATGAAATCAGCTAGTTTTTTTTTTTTTTTTTAAGATTTTATTATTTGAGCATAAGACAGAGAGCACAAGCAGGGGGAGGGGCAGAGAGATAAGCAACTCCCTCTGAGTGGGGAGACTGACATGGGGCTAGATTCCAGGACCTCAAGATCATGACCTGAGTCAGAGTCAGACACTTAACTGAGCCACCCAGGAACGCTGAAACCAGCTAGAATTTTGATAGGGATTGTGTTGACTATAGATTAGTTTGGAGAGTATTGCCATCTTAACAATATTAAGTCATGATTAGTGAACATGGGATATCTTTGCATTTATTTAGGTCCTCTTTAGTTTCTTTCAATGATATTTTATGGTTCTCAGGGTTTATATTTTGCATGTCTTCTGTTAAATTTTTTCCCAAGTATGCTTTTGATGCTCTTGTAAGTGAAATTGTTAATTTCGTTTTTTGGATTGTGCGTTGCTAGTGTGCAGAAATACACTTGATTTTTGCATCCTGCAAACTTGCTGAACTCATTATTAGCTCTACTATTTTATTTGTGGATTCTAAAGGATTTTTTAAGTATAAGATTATGCCACCTACAAAGAAAGAGAGTATTACTACCTTTCCAATATGGATGCTTTCTATTTCATTTTCTTGCCCAATTTTTCTATCTAAAACTTCCAGTACAGTTTTTGAAAGGGAAGTAGTGAGAGGGGACCTCCTGATTTTGTTTCTAACTTTAGAGGGAAAATTTAGTCTTTAACTACTAAGTATCATGTTAGCTGTGGGTTTGTCATAGATGCCTTCCATTGGGTTGAGGAAATTTGGCTTTTTCTTGGTTTGTTGTGTTTTTACTGTGAAAGGGTATTGGATTTTATCAGATGTGTTTTTGTCCTTTATCCTATTAATACGGTGTACTATGTCGATTTTTATATGTTGAACCAACCTTGCATTTCTGAGATCAATCTTCTTTGGTCAAGGTGTATAATCTTTTTTATCTATAAAATCAACTTGATATTCAGGCTACTGTCTTGAGAGGAAAAGGTTTTAAAGGTTTAGAAAGAATTCCAACATAACACCTTTTCCTCTCAAGACAGTAGCCTGAATATCAAGTTGATTTTAAAGATAAAAAAGATTATACACCTTGACCAAAGAAGATTGATCTCAGGAATGCAAGGTTGGTTCAACATATAAAGTTGGAATTCTTTCTAAACTTTTTAACAAAATTCTGTGGAGTTTGGGATGTGAGGTGAGATGGAGTTCTGTGATCTGAACTGGCACTTAAAGGCAAATCATAACATTGCAACTGGGTAGACTTTAGAAGTTAATTTCTTTATTTGATTTCAGACATTCCAGGTGATTCATTGGAAACTAGGCTATCCTGAAGGTAGCGCAAAATTTTGCTACTGCCAAGAAACTTTTCCCTAGAGTGTGAGTTACTTTTTAAATCTGTACCCACCATTTAAATCTTAGATAGGGACATTTGGGGAAAGAAAGACAGGTTTTTATTGTTTGTTTTTTAGCAATTTCTTGGGAAGATGGTAGACTCAATGTGAAGTAATGAAGGAAAACATGGAAGAGAAAGAGGGGACTTGGGATGTGCTAGGATAGTCCTCTTAGATGTCAGTATTGTAGTTTTCAATGCGCAGATAGACTTTTTTCACTGAGGTTAGAAAACAGAATAAAAAACACTGACTTGCTGGATTTTTGTCCTGAAAGTTGATGGTTTCAGGCCATTTGACTTCTGACTTCATGGTTTGAAAATACATTTATTTTGAAAAAGAATGATTGACTCTAGTCATCCTTGCAGCCAAAGTATATGTGAGGGACTTGAAGGAGTTGTGATTTTTAGGATTTTCAGTGATATGATCCTATGAAAATTCAGTGAGGCTTCACTCTCTAATGTTTTTGTTACAAAGTTTCAGATCTGCCACACGCTAAATGATGTCCTTTCAAAACATGAGTATGCCATGGTACAGGTTCTTCCCAGGAGCTGAGATTGGCCTGGATGTGTGGTTGCCTAATGGTATGGGGTAATCTGAAAGTGAACAGAACACAGTGAGTTTCCCATGGGTGTCATGATCCCTTATTTTGGGTGGCACTGAGGCTCTCTGACATTGGGTCGCTATGAAAACATGTAGCGTGGGAGAAGTAACACTAACCCACTGGGATCCAGCAAGATTGAGTCCTGAGAAGTTTAAATTTGATTTTAATACTTACCTGGGGATTATAGACATGGAATATAACCGGCCCATGGAATATTTCCTTGGGAGGAAAAGCAAAGAAACTTGAAACATCCATTTTTTTTTCTTGTGCACTTCTGCCTTGCATAGATCACACACCTTGTAGGACGAACAGGGTGTTCCTCAGTGATCTTAAAGTTTTTGGAGTGTTGTCCTTCTTTTTCTCATTAAAAGTGTTCAGGCTTTTAATGTAGTAGGAGTCCATAGGGAGAAATGGGCTCCTTGAAGCCATGTTATTTAAATGGGAAGTATTTTGTTTGGGTATTTCCAAACTGTGTCTTGTTTTGATGGTGACTGAAAGGTGTCTCTTTTTGTGGTTTGATAAAATGATGAAATGGAAGAGACCAGACCATTAAAAAAATGGCAACAAATGAAAAGACATCAGAGATGATATGAAGGACACCAAAGATGGCAGTTATATTCTCTCTTATAATATAGTCTTGTAAAATACAGCCCTTTTAAATTCTTTCCTTTCGATCACAGGAGAAAGGAAGGAATGCTCTGATTCAATAAGCAAGTGGAAAATCTGGGGATATTGGAATCCCGGCCAGTGTATTGCTGGTACCAGAAGCTGTATAGAGAGGTACAAGCCATTCAGAGAGGAACGTGAGAGTGTTTTAGAAGTGTGCCCCTCGTTTGTTGGGGAGCGGGGAGACATGTCAGGTGTACTCATGCTTTACCTGCTTGCCAGAAAGTTACAACTCACTGGATCATTTCAGAAAGTGACAGGGGATATAAGTGATATTACTCAGATGCCTGTCTCTAGATGCCTCAATTTCTGGAAGTCAGGTTCTATCACTATGATAAATGCTTTTGCTCTCTAAATATTCGACAGAAACTCTGGCTCTGGAGGGAGCATGTTTTGCCAGCTGGCAGGAAAGATGATGGGTTTTAAGGTGAAGGACCTCTTCTGGGCATAGGGGGTCCCTTGCTTAGGTCCACAGCCTTGGTGAAATGTGGTTTGGAGATAGTGCTAGCCTTTTGATCGGATGCTAAGGTGAGGCCTGCACACTCCAAAGGAGACTCACGTGCTTCTTGGCCCTGTATGGCAAGCCCTCAGGACAATAGGACCACAGATAACACAGGTCATGGGTGCCTATCCACCTCCCTCCCAGTGCCACTTTCTTTGCCTTGTGATCCGCTCGTCTCTCAAGTCTTCACTTCCCACTCAAAGGCCCGGCATCCCAGGGCTCTCATTGTGGCGATCCACTGAGTCCTGCCTGTCCAGGCCCACATGCTGGTTGTTTCTGGACAGATTCCTGCTTGGAGCGGTAGCTTGCTGGTCCTAGCTGCTGATAATGTCCTCTTTCCCTGAGGTCTTTTATTTTTATTTTTTAATATTTTATTTTTTAATAATGTATGTTTATTTTTAGAGCAGCTCTAGATTCACAGAAGAAAGTTGGCCAGAAGATACAGAGTCTTCCCAAATATCCCCAAAGCATTTCCATTTTTAACAGTGGCTTTTAGCAATGTAGAGGCTCGTCACAAAAGTGTGGATTTCAGGCACAATTCAGGGAAGCCAGAGAGTGATGGCTGTAAATAATAATTGCGGTCACAATAATGACTAACATTTATTGAGCACTTTCACATGACAGGGAGTATGGTAAATTTACTTAGCACACACATGACTTAATCATCATGACGACACTCTGAGCTGGGTTCCATTAGGATCCCCTGGTGGGGAAGGGGGCAGATCACTTGTCCAAAGGCACAAAGCTAATGCCTAGCAAGATCAGAAATCATATCAGGGAGTCCGACGCCAGAACCCATACTCTTGGCTGTTGCAGTTGTCCTGGACATCACATCAGGTGCGTGCCTGTAACCGTCAGGGCCCCATAAGAACTGGGGCATTTCTAGGCAATGAGGATAGGGGTAGGGACTGTAACCTCAGTCAGAGGATGAGCGCTCCAGCCCAAGGTGGCACCGGAGAGTGGGCACCAAGGGAATAGGGATCAGGATCTCACTCTCTTCCTTTTGTCCAGTATCCTGCAAGTGTTGCTCAGTAACTAGGGGAAAGCCAGAAGCTAGGAGAGCAACTACAATCCACATGGACAGGACAGGCAGGGACAAGGGGAGGAGCTGGCTGTCACAGGGGGGAGGGGCCAGCAGATGTAAACTTTGCCTTAGGCAGAGGGATGTATCCACTGCCACAGCACAGCTTCGCAGGGAGAGGATCCTTCTTATTCTCTTTCTTGACTCCCATCTCTTGCGAGGTCTGCTTGTTGGCAGAGCCAGTGAGAAAGTAGGAGGCAGAGAAAGCCAGGGTGATGCAATCTTTGGGGCACAGAACAGGGCAGAGGAAGGTAGAGAGCGGCTAGAGGAACGAGCAATGTGCGAGCGCGTGCACGTGCACACACACACACACACACACACACTATCTTGCTCCCATCCCATCTGTGAATCCGTCCCTGAAGAGCAACCTCAGAAGCCACACTGGGGCCTTCCAGGTCACTGGGTCCTTGGTCAGCAGCTGTATTGAGGCTGGGTGCCTTTGTCTGGACAGCATCATTCACTTGACCTTGTTACATACCCGTTTTCTCGAAGCCTTCTGGAAGAAGCCTGCATTAGTTTGCTTTGCCTTGTTAGTAGAAGCCAGCATATTTGCCGAGGGCTGCTCTCCTCACATCTCGATGTCTGTGTAGTTTGCAAATTCATGACCTTGAGTGGCCCTGGCATGTAGTTATCCTTCTGTGTCTACACCTGGGCCCTGGGGCATTTGTGTCCTTCATATGCCCCTTCCTTTGATAAACTTTCTGAAGGTTCAGCATTTTCTGTGTCTCATTAAAATTTAATTTGCTGTAACATTGCCAGGCCTAGCCATAGCTATACTTAAATGGCTTCATTGCCTCATTCTCTGCTCTGCCTCTGCTTTTGAGTTTCTTGAGGCAGTAAATGCGTTCGGTGTGCCAGCAGCCATGAAGGGCAGGCCAGGCTGCGTAGATGAGATCTGTGTGTTCACAGGTTTGCTTCTCAACAGTTTTGGTGTGATTGAGGTAGATGGGAAGGGCCTGTGGGACAGCAGGAAGCCTCTGGAAGCAAGTATTTTTTCGTTAAAGGCTTGGTACTTTTTGGTTCTGGCGATGCCCACCTAAAATACAGCAAGATTTCAC
Organism: Mustela nivalis; assembly: GCF_964662115.1. Classification (NCBI taxonomy): domain Eukaryota; kingdom Metazoa; phylum Chordata; class Mammalia; order Carnivora; family Mustelidae; genus Mustela; species Mustela nivalis. Next base: position 64,928,042 of record NC_139027.1, on the reverse strand, counting down.
ATTGGAATGCTTTTCTAAGCATTAGAAATAGAAACATTCCCTGGACCCAATTGTGTAATTGGCATAAAGAGTACAGCAGATTTTTACAATTATCTCCATGTACCCAGGGCTGTGTATATGCGACCTTTGGAAAATATTCTTAAAGTTGGAAAACAGAAAATTTTCTTTTGGGAACCTCGTTGAGAAGGATGTTACACTGTGTACCAAGAATAAGATGATAGACTTGGCCAGGGAAAATAGGGAAGGGAAAGCTCTCCTTGGACTTCTGGCATGGTGGCTGACATGGCAGCTGGCCTAACCAGCGAAGATACCTGTGGGGAGGGAGCGAAAGCTTCAGGGAAGGTAGGGGGCCCCAGCCAGGACTTTGGAGGACTGAGAATTCTAGGTCTTCTAAGAAGCAGTGATGTAAAGATTTCTTTACTGGGTTTTGAGAAGTAGATGCATTAGAGGAAGGGGTTATACTGTGTGTCAATTAGGCACAATATACTTCTTAAAAAAAAAAAAAAAACTAAAACTAAATCTAAACATCCTGAAAAATTGCACTTGGTTGATAAGCTATCAGATCTCTGTTCTTTGAGTAACCATTGGTCATTGCCACAGATGGTCCATTGAGCCAGAGCAAATAGAAGAATATTAGAAGGGCATTTGAAGGATTTTAGATGGAGAAGCTTCTTACTGTAAAGGTTATCTTTTTTTTTCTTTTTTTGTCCTTTCTTTTCTACCAGATTCGTAGTATATCACCCTGACTTCCTGTCTCTCCTTTTCTGTTTTTCACTCTAATCCTTTTGTATTTGTTCTTTCCAGCCTGGTTCAGTTCTCCTTTGGGTGTGTGTGTGTTTCCTTATGGGATGTTTTTAGTCCCAGACTCTTCTTCATCTGCTCTTACCTGTACCAGGTGTCTCATCACATCCTCCCCCAAACACATCCCCAGGAACCTGGAAGTAGTGCGCCAGTATGTCGCAGACGTGGGGGAAGCGAAGGGCGTGTGTGCTCGAGCCCATCTCTCGGGCTCCTGTGCCTCCTCCCATTGGGTTGCTGTCGCTTTGTGTCCCCATGTCAGGTCGTTGCCCGGCACGGGTTAGGTGCCTAGGGAATGCTTACTGAACGGTGGCTGTGTTCTCTGGAACATCTGGGCCAGTCGGAGCGGAGACGAGGACTGCCGTTGGGGAAGACGTGGGCAGCGTTCATGTGGCTTTGCGTCTGGCATGGTGGCTCACCGGCTTGGCTGCCGGTTTGTCTTGGCACTCTGTTTCTCTGTCGCCTGCGTATTTTTGTCGGGTTCTGCTGTTTCTTTTCCTTTCTCTGTTCTTATAGTAAACTTGGTTCTTAATGTTTTATCAAGTAGTACCTTCCTCTTCGCTCAACCACCTTTGGGCTGTGTGGCTGCCGGCGGCCGGCCGCTCCTTCCGTGGTGGCTGTCTCCACGCAGGTGCCTTTCCTCCCCTTGGCCTGCTCTGCCTCGCCCTGCTTTTCTGGCCTGTTACTGTGCTTCCTTTACTGCCCTCCCTCCCTTTTCTGGTGCCCTTTGATTCTTTCACTCTGCCTAAACGACTCAGGTCTTGGTCTTTCTAAGCTAAAGAGCTGGTGCTTTGTCACAGGGCCTGAGCACTGGCGTGTGAGAGGGACCCTGAGGGAATAGAATGTCCACAGTGGGAGAGAGAGAGTGGACACAGTTTCTTCTGCCAGATAGCCTGTGTCCTTCCCTTTGACCTGTTTTCTTTTTCTGTGAGATTCATCCCATTTGAGGCTGGCTGGCCGAGTCATGCAGTATTTCTTGAGTGCTTTCCTAGGCGAGGCATTATAGGGTTATGGGAGCAGACGGAGCTTAGAGTCGATGGCGGAGGGTTGGACGGAAGTCCAATGATGTAAAATTGCAGCTGGGCAAAGACAGAATATGTAAAAGGAGAAATAGATTAGGATCAAGGTGCTCTGGGAGTTTTTAGAAGCTTCTCATTGAAGTGGGATATACATGTAGGAGAGTGTGTACGTATGAAGTGTGCAGCTTGATGACTCTTCACTAACTCAGCAGTTCTGTCTAGCCAGTACCAGATTGAGAAACGCAACTTGACCAGCCCCCAGGAGCCCCTGTTGTATTCCCTTGAAGTTCCTACTCCCTATCTAAGAATTGCAGCCTCTGTAATTGCAACTTGTAACGGTACAGGCTGGTTTGGAGCATGGGTCAGATACAAAGCCAGGAGAGCCTTCCTTAAAGAAGTGTGACTTGAGCTGAGAGCTGCGGATGAGGAGAACAGGAGTTCAGGCAAAGACTGAGGGAAGAGTTTGCTGGTAAGGAATTCCGTGACAGGAGGAAGCAGGAAGCTTTTGAGGAATAAAAGATAAGCATGGGATGGGAAAAGAGGTTTTTTTTGGTACAGGAAACGGCTGGAGAGGAAGGTAAGACTGAAGCATGGTGGGTCTCATGGACTATCGTACAGGGTTTTGAGTTATTCTAAAAGCAGTAAAGATGGGGGAGTCACGTGTGTTTTGTAAAGATCATTCTGGATACAGAGAAAAGAACGGATCGAAGAGGGGTCACGGCGAATACGGGGAGACCAGTTAGGGGGTTCTTGCAATATTCTAAGCTGGGGAAGAGGTGTCTTGGTCCAGGGTGGCGGTAGCAATGTAGGCAAGTGGGTGGATTTAAGATCTGTTTTGTAGCAAGAAAGAACAGGACTTGTTGAATGATCGGGAACAAAGACCAGAAGAGAAGATGGCTAGGATGACTTCCATGTTTCTGGCTTAGAGACCTGAAAGAATGGTGATGCCAACTGCTGATATCCTCTGTCAGCTCAACCACAATGGCTTTACAATGTCGTCAGAACAAAGGACAGGTGTAATTAGTGTTGTGTCCATCTAAGCAAATATTGGCTCTAAGTCATAGTTTGGTATGTTGGGTATTAAAAGAATGTGCCACATTTACTCCTGTATCTCATAACTTACTGCCCTCAGCTCTACTCTTGAGGAGTATATATATTTATATGTATGTATATAAATACATATACATACACACGTACAAATATATACACATACACGTACACATGCGTAACTTAGGAGGCCTGAGTTCACTGGAGTGGTTGTTCAAGTATTTGAAGGAATGATAACTGTTCTTTTTTAAAGGGTTTTATTTATTTGAGGGGGGGCTGTGTGAGAGGGAGCAAGCACAAACGCGGGGGACAGGTAGAGGGAGAAGCAGGCCCCTAACAGGAAGCCTGATTCATGGCTCAGTCCCAGGACCCTGAATCATGACCTGAGCCAAAGGCAGATGCTTAACCAATGGAGCCAGGCACCCCTGATAACTGCTAAATTTGATGAATATGGAAGGTACCTACTACCTACTACCTGTTCACAGCTCATAAAGCACTCTTAGCAAGGTCTCAGAGGAGCCCCTACAATCCCGCTGTTGACTCTCTGTGAGTTTTAGTGATGGCTCTCTGTCCCTACTTGAGGTAGAGATGGTAGCAGTGGTGTCAAGGATATGAATCTGGCTCTTGCCCTGAAACAATTGAAGAGAGGTGATGAGACATTTATGCTATACATATGTCTATTGTATATGATGAGGCCATACTGATTAATTACCTCCTGTAAAAAAATCTGAGTATTGTACCAAGCAAATGTTGCATTAGACTGTGTAGATAAAAAAAGGTAAGTACTGTTGACTCAGTTTGCCAGTGCTTATTAATTTCTTTATTCTGTGCTGGACCTTGGATTTCAATGGTGAATTGGAACAGGCATCATGTCCTTGATCTCTGAGAGCTTCTAGGCTAGTAGTGGAAATGTACATTAGTTAAAGAAACAACAAATGCATGACAATGATGAGTACTGTAAGGGAGAAATACATGGTGTTCTGAGAACATATAAAGAAGGACTGGTCTTAGTGAGGGGTATCAGCAAAGTCTTCTCTGGGGAAATTATCATTCTGTTGCAAGACTAGTATAATTTGGACAGGAGAGGATGGTGAGAAAAGCATTGTCTTAGTAGGGCAGTTTGAAGAATGAAAGGAAACAGCCAGGGTATGTGTGAGGAGTCCATTAAGCCCCAGATTCCCGGCACTTAGCATCACAGAGGGTTTAGTTCTTCCTCCCCCTCCGTGTGGATGATGTACCTTGTTAAGGTCCTAATTGTAGGTCATCAGGGAGCCCACTAAATAGAGGCTTTACTTTCTAAAGCATTGTGAGTCATTGTGGCATGAGACAGAAGACATGGAGTTCTCATGCTTTAGTTTTCTCTCTGCCCATTCAGAAATAAAATATTTCTGCTTGTGGCCCATTGGCCAGAGTGATCACCCTACCAGACCCGCTGCAGGGGACTGGAAGGTATAGTTTCTGTGTGAAGTGATAATGACGTTCACTGAAGTGTGATTATGGCTATGTCAGAGGAGGAGAACATCTCAGTGACCATGCAAATGACATCTCAGATCAGTTTGGGGGCGTATAAAACATGGGTAGTAAGAGTGGAAGGAGTCAAGAAGAATGCTAGTCCTTAGCACCCAGCTGAGTGTAGAATTAAAATATAGTACACAAAGTTAAGAAAATGAATGGAAGCTTTTAGGGGGAGGGACGGTAAGTCTGGTTGAGGTCATGTTTAGTCTGGGGGGTATTGTTAGAAGAAAAGGTCTAACAAGCCATTGGAAGTTCAGGACTCCAGCTCTAGGAAGGAGGGTTGGAGATGACATGTTGAAAGCAGTACAAGGAGTGACAGGTAAAACTAAAACAGAGGTAAGAACTGTCCCTTTGGGAAATCATTCCATGCCCCTGTACCAGGAGGACACAGACTCTTCCAGAGAGGAGAGGAACAATCAGAGGACAGCACATGAAGTTACAGTAGCTCAGGTAAGGAGTGTTTCAGAAGGGAGCAGTGGCCAGCTCTGTTAAGTGCTGTAGACATTATAGATGGAGAGTGAGGCCGGGTCCCTGGGCTGGAGAATTGAGGGAGGTCACTAATGATCTTCTAGCAGGGAGAAAGAAATGAGGATTTCTGGGATATTACTAAAGTCATGGGTTAGGTGTTTTTTGGGGGAGAGGGTGAATCCTGGACATGATGGTTGGCCTAGAATCATGATTCTGTGGACAAAGAGAAAGTGAAAACACAGGAAGATGAGGATTTAGTGGAGACAAGAGCAGAGTCCTGAGTTAGCCTTGGCAAGAGTGTAGGTATTTCTTTCTTACAGGTGAGAGCTGTCGATGGCAGGAGACTTCAAAAATAGATATGCTTGGGGTGATGAAGGGGACGACAGAAGACAAGAAGAGATGTATCTAGCCTATATAGAATTCAAGACCCTTAGAGGATTCCTGTTTATAATCCTGAAATGTATAATAAGTTCCACAGCATGACTTAATAATCAGGTTAGCTCATGATCATCAGAATTCAAATTTATCTTGATTACAGGTCAGTACTATGGAGGACCCTATGAACAGGCTGCTGTCGGGGAAATGTAAAACAATGATTCATGTTGCATTTTGAATAATTGTGCATTTTGAATATTATGCTGTTTTTATGGGAACATAGAACCAACGTGCTGGGTGGAACTGACTACAGATCTTCTTAAGTGGGGTCAAGGTACCTTGTAGGACGGTGTATGAAAATTAATTAATGGGAATCTTTCAGATGTCAGGGACCTGCTTATTGTTACTATTAAGTGGGCCCACTGTGTCCTTGGTGGCCTATTGATCGGTGCTATCACTTTAAAACTTGTCAGTCAGCCTAGCTGTGAATTGCCTAAAGAAAATTCAATTATAAAGTGGCTGACTAAAATAACTCATGCATAGGGAGGGAGTGAATTACACTCCTAAGAATTTCATTTACAGTATTAAGTCAGGTTTTTTTGTTTTGTTTTGTTTTGTTTTTAGAATTAGGTCTTCAGTGTTCACTCTACAAATTCAAAGGAGGGCAGGCCATTTTTAGCCCAATTTAAGAGCTGCACAGGTGACTGAGATATTGTTTGGCTGGATTTGGCTCCTTTGTCCAGCCAGATAAATACAGACCTCCTGGCCTAATGCCTAGGTTGTGTGAATGACTGCCACATGCATTTAGCAAGCTCCCTGGGACTCCAGAACTTGTGAAAAAAGTAAACAGCTCTGCAGACTCACCTGAAAAGATTTTTTTAAAAAATCAGACCATAGTCGTGAATTGTTGCTAGATGAATGCCATTTATTTTTCACTTTGTGCTTGAATGTTAAAAAAAAAAAAGTGGTAGTAGTCTCAGCCAGATTCAACTTGTCAAATATATTTGAGAGGGAAAAGGAGAGAGCGCTTGGGGGAACATTCATCTGAAGTCTGCCTGGGGTCCCCCTTCCTGGACCATGAAGGTAGAAGAACATCAGTGACCCATGACCTGAGAAGTTACCAGGTGATAGACCTTTGGCTGCTCTTCTTCACTAGGCAACATGTTTAACAAGTACCTTCCATGTGTGAGGTGTGGTACATACCTTCTGGAAGCAGAAACTTAAGACCCACTCTTTGACTTAAGAGAGCTCACAGTAGATGATTATGTATGTATGTGTATTGGGGAGATGGTAGCAAAGCGTAAAACAATCGCATAACCCCGAATGTAACAGATGACACAAATGAGACCCAAAGTACGATAGGACTTCAAAAGAAGAAGGTGATGTCTTAAACTGGGGGGACCAGGAAAGTTTTTATGAAATAAGTCATATTTCAGGTGAGCCCTCCTATAAGCCAAACCTGTATTTGGGAGGGGGCGGGTAGAGTGCGAGAAGACGACCGGGAGGTTGAGGTGAGGGCAGAGAGCAGTGGGAGCAAAGCAGGAGGCAGGCACGGGCGAGGCATATATCGTCCTTAGTCTGACAGAAGCAAGGTGCAGGAGTAGAGGAGTCCCGTGACACACACATAGGAGGAAGGAAGGCTTGGGCTAAAGTTGGTCGCTCTTAGATGCCTGTGTGAGGAGCTGGTACATTTGAGTGGCGGAGCTGAGTTATGATTAAGGAATGGAATCAGGTGTGTATTCAGGCATGTATAAGATGGGTCAGGAGAGGAGCTGGATGCAGGGAGTTGAGGTAGGGAGTTATTCTGTGGCTCTAAATGAGGAAATTTCTAAATAGAAACAAGGAGAGCCATCCTCTGAACCTGACACAGAGGAGAAGGTACAGAAGATGTGGTGGCCGTCAAACTTTTGCATGTTAACTACTGATGGAGGGAAAGGAAAAGGGAGTGAAGATGGGGGTAAGTGGTTGAAATCCTTTCCATCAGCAGAAATGGGTAAATCAGGAGGAAGGGCTGTCTTTTATTTGAGATCAGCTGAGGTAAAAATCTGGGTTTAAAATTCTTAAATCATAGACATTAGAATGTGTCATATGTTCTCCCTTGAGATGCTGCCCTGGGAGCCGTGGACATGGCACAGAAGGGGTGAGTCAGTTTCCGAGGAAGGGGTGTGAGGATGTAGAAGCATGTGGAGACCAGGGGCCGGCAGCACCGCTGCAGTCGGAGGTGTGGGCGGAGGTGTGACTGTGGAAGGAGATCAAGGATGAGCTTCCAGGGAGGGAAAAGAATGAAGCCAGTGGAGTGATAGAGAGGCCAGTGGAAGAGTTTGCAGAAGGACGGTATGAAGAAAACAAAGAATGAGAGAATGTCTGGATCTATCCATTAGGAGACCACCGAAAGCCAGGCAGTAAGAAAGGCAAGGGGGAGTGGGGACAGGAAATCGAAGGGTGTGTACTTACAAGGCAGCGGCGGTGAGATGCTGTCCTGCTTTCCCACTGGCCGTGGCCTGGCCTTGGCTTGAGTCCTTTTCCATAGAAGATGATGGACTGATGGACGGAGGGCCCCTGAGCAGACTATTTGACTTTCTGGTACAGATTCTGATGAGTATACCAGAATTTTGGTGGAACTATATGGTAGCTGAAAAGGGAAAATAGGATCTTGGATGGTAGAGACCTGAATGTAAGTAAGACGGGGATGAAGTCAAGAGGAAAAATTGAGGTTGAATTATGAGAGAAAAGAACTAAATGATAAAGCTGGGATTTTGCCAAGTCCAGGGGGGAGAGACAAGGTCTGGGTCTGGCCATGCGAGAACAGGGGATAGTTCTTCCTGAAATATGGGGTGGGGGAGTTAAAATATAGACACTTTCCGAAACAGACTATAAGGAATCTGGAGCCTTTAAGTTGGATTTTCTTGATTTTTCTCAGTAAAATGTGGAAGTTCCCTGTGAGAGTGAATAGATGGGGAAAATGTAGAGCTTGAGGCCTTTGAGAGAGTTTGAGATAAGTGCTACAGGTCAAGTGGTTCCGGTTGAAGTGAGATGAATCAAAATAAGGTTTGGGCGACCTCGAAGGCCTGCCCAGGTTGGATAATCTTGTATTTGTAGTGACCTGGGTTATGGCTTTTTCCTTCAATGTTGGGCTTAACTAGTCGAGGTTCTGTAGGACTGAGGATGAACGGAGCCAGGAACATTGACAAATGGGGACTGGGGCACCTGGGGTGATAGGATTATATTATTGATAGTGTTTTGGCATGGGGCTCACTCTCTATAGACTGGATCACAGGCACTGATGGCTTCATTCCTCCGTACTCACAGACACTGACATATTGGCATTAATATCTTGATGGTAGCAAACAGGAGAGGCCCAAGAGAGCTGTGGCCACAGAGCTGGTGTGTCCTGGGTTCCCCAGTCCTAGTTTTCCAGCTGTGCCTTCTAGGTCTCCTTCTCACATCTCAGGCCCATCCAGTCCCTGACCTCCCGAGTAGGACAGCGAATGTGCACACGGGGAGCTGGCAGAGTGTGCACTGGTGAGTAGGGGTGGAATTAATTCTGTTTCTGTGCTCCCTTGTCTGATAAGGATGTGCTCAATCCTGGCCTCTGCGTGTCGGTGGAGCAGTAGCCTGCTATTGATCTCCTTCAGTTTCTGTTTACTGCTCCTCTGTGAGCTTGGGATTACCTGAAACCCCACCTACATGGCTGGACCTCTGTCACCTTCTAGAGTCTTCCTAGAGCCTACTGTCGAGAGACTGGACACCTCACCGTTGACTGAAGTCCTGCCCTTCGAGGACTAAACACCATGAAGCTGCTTTGCCCTTCATGCCAAATTGGGCCTCTTCAGGTACTGATGCTAGCACAGGATCTGATTTCTCCTTGTGTCTTTAGACACTGAATGCTGAACTTCCTATGACTCATCTTGGGGGCCAGTCTGATAACTGGATCGTCTTCACCAAATCCATCTGGGCCCAGTTCCTTAAGAATCTATGTTGCTGAAACCTCAATATTCCCTTGGTCAAACCTGCTTAAATGCTGGCATTTAAGATAAGAAGAGAAGTACGAAATAAAGGGAACCAGAGAGTCAGAACAGGATGACTGATGGGAAGCAGTGTGAAAGTCAGCATGCATCTTGAGGTCTAGGAAGATCGTATGGAACCAAAAAAAAAACCAAAACAAAAGCAAGGACAAATAGGCAAATAGGGCACAGACAAAAGAAAGTGACCAGTAGTGCATGCTCTCCCCAGAACACCATTAGCTTCCTGCTAGAGAAGGGATTATTTTGAGTTTGGCTTTCCTAGGGTTTAGAATTGGAGTGTAGGGGGAGTGGTTAAAAATAAATAAATAAATAATGGTGGATTCTGACAAGGAATCACAAGAATCTTTCTTTTGGTCAACGTTCTTTTCAAGATGATGTCTGCCACTGCCGGTAATGTGAGATGTCATGCTTGAAATACAAGTTTAGTGGAACTAATCTATTCAAACCTGGGCTTCCATGCACATGATAAATTTGTCCAATTTTCCTTGAGCTGCCCTAATGTCATGGTAGCTGAACCGCCTGCAGGAGTAGCCTTGTGCTCTGAATCTGCAGTTCAGCCCGATGAGCGGGACAGGCTGCGAGCGTGGTCGTGGTGCCTTTGTGACCCAAGGAATCCCTTCGCTGGGTGCTGCTGCCAGGAAGCATCTTCTGGGATGAGGTTGCCTAGAGTTGGCATGAAGTCCACTGGCTTTGGAGGGCTAGGTACCATACCTGTTCATATTACTACCTGAGTGTCAGAAAGAGGTAGTTTGGACACATAAATGAGGGTCCTTTTTAAAACCTTCCCAGCGATTCAGTTTGTTGGCCGAATATCTCCTGTAGCCTGAATGGTCTTTGTATCACGTTCCAGGGTTTCTAATCTTTATTAGACTTATTTTTCTGTTAGATATGGCTTTCACGGGACGCCTGGGTGGCTCAGTTGGTTAAGCAGCTGCCTTTGGCTCAGGTCATGATCCCAGGGTCTTGGGATCGAGTCCCACATCAGGCTCCTTGCTCAGCAGAGAGCATGCTTCTCCCTCTGCCTCTGCCTGCCTCTCTGTCTGCCTGTGCTCGCTCGCTCTCTCTCCCTCTGTCTCTGACAAATAAATAAAATCTTTAAAAAAAAAAAAAAAAAAAGATCTGGCTTTCACAAAAACCAACAGTTTGTTGTTGTTGTTGTTGTTTTTTAAAGATTTTATTTATCTGACAGGTCACAAGTAGGCAGAGAGGCATGCGGGGGTGGGGGGAAGCAGGCCCCCTGCTAGGCAGAGAGCCTGGACCCCAGGCTCTTGATCCCAGGACCCTTGATCCTAGGACCCTAATATCATGACCTGAGCCAAAAGGTAGAGGCTTAACCCACTGAGCCACCCAGGCATCTCCAAAACAAACAGTTTTTTAAATGCACCTTAGTGTTACAAAACTGGGAAACTTGTACATATCTAGTACTGTTTTCATCTCTTAAAGAAGAACATCTGGAGGCACCTTGGTGGCTCAGTTGGTTAAGCATCTGACTCTTGATTTTGGCTGAGGTCATGATCTCAGGGTCATGAGATTGAGCTCCACGTCAGGCTCTGTGCTCAGTGGGGAGTCTGTGTGAGGGTTGCTCTCTCCCTCTCCCTCTGTCCCTCTCCCCCACAGTCCGTCTTGCTCTCTCTCAAATAAATAAATCTGAAGAAAAAGAAAAGAACAAGAACATCTGATTTAGTGATGAAGTTGCCACAGCCCTAAATAGGCACCGGGACTCTGGATTTCCAGCCCAGATCAGTCTCGTTCTGGGTGATAGTGGGGAAATTTGTGAAATATAGCTTTCTTATCTCTTAAACGAAACCTCCTTCATCAGACAGGTTGTGGAGAAACCTGTGATAGCACTTGAAAAACCATAGGGCTGTACAAACATATGGTGCTATTCTTAGGCTAGAACTGAAACCCTCAGCTTTGCAGAGAGAAATGGAGCAGCAGGATGGGTCGTTTGTAAGCTTGGTGTTCTCATCTGCTTTCCCTCATAAATGTTGTCTGTACATCCTACTGCATCCAAAGTAATTCTGGCTCCGTCCTGCTGCCATTTTGAACATCATACGTCGGATAACCAAATTCACATGCTAAGATTTATCTCCTTTAATCCATCTGACATTCTGCATACATCCTACCCCAGTAGGATCATTTGGGTTGTAGTCACAAAATCCATGCTTCATTTTACTTCAATTTACCCAACATTTAATGAGTGAGCACCAAACATATGCAAGGTATGATCTATGACATATGCATGGCAGAGCCCCTGTTCTCAAGGACTTATTTACCATCTGCTGAAATGAGAAAGAGCTTGCTGTACTTGGCCGTTTGAAAAGTAGGAACAATGCTAGTGACTTGATGCAAATTGGGTTGTGGGTGAAATGAGTTTTTTTTTTTTAAGATTTTTTATTTTTTCATGTAACAGAGAGATCACAAGTAGGCAGAGAGGCAGGCAGAGAGAGAGAGGAGGAAGCAGGCTCCCTGCTGGGCAGAGAGCCCAATGCGAGGCTCGATCCCAGGACCCTGGGATCATGACCTGAGCTGAAGGCAGAGGCTTAGCCTCCTGAGCCACCCAGGCACCCCTGAAATGAATTTTTGTAGAACTCTTCATACGTCCTTCGACTCCCAGACTGTCCTACTCCATGGCCCCAAGGTCCGACCCAAGCCCCGGGCTGGCCCTTCACCCTTACCACTTTCCCGCATCCACTGTCCTGGCTCCTCTGGCAACAAGGAAAGAACTAATGAGATGAAATCCCCATACTCTCTTAGTATGGATTTAGTGAACTTCTGACATATGATGTGTTGGAGAGTTTTGGAGTCCTTTGAAGCTAAGAGCAGACGGCTGTGCCTGAGACGGGTTTCACCTGTGATGAAGTGATTTCGCATGCCTTCAAGGGGATGGGATTGTAGAGAAAATTTGCAAGGGTCACTGGAGGTATGGGCTAGTTTCCTAGAGGTGTGCAGTGACCCCTCCTGTACGGAAAGCTGATTCTTTATTTTGATTGAGCTTTGGGTAACTGAAGGGTGGGTTACTCAGAATTAACCTAATACTGTCTGGGGATTTTTAAACAAAATTCGGTAGGACAAGGAGTGCCTCAGATATTTGGGGGATTTATTTCAAACAGAATAATAAGATTTGCTCAGAAAGATTTGTTTGGCTCCTTCCAGCTAGTAATTGCTAGAAATGTCTCCCTCTTTCAGTCTAATATGAAACTGGCTTTTACTCCACTTGCCTTGTCTTGTAAGGTTTTTTCCTACATGAGAAGGCCAGGACTGGGGCATTGGGTACTGCTGAGTAAGCTGGTGTTACTCAGTTGCCCCCAGGTAATCAAGAGTTGTCTACACCTCACTAGGAGATGCTCATCCCCATTGGTGGCCATCAGTAAACAAGACACACTTTGGTACGGGTTCATTAAATTCTCTGTGGTATCTGGTAACCAGAGGCGGTTGTATCTGTGAGAGACCGCAGCAGGGTCAGACCTTACGTTCAAAGTAAGGCCAAGGCAGGGCGTCGCTGTCTCTTCTCAGTTTTAATGCTTTCCAATGGACTCGTCACATGCAAGCTCCAGAGCACAGACACTGTCCATCTGTAGGATGCCAGCACAGTAGCTCACAAATAGAAAACAAAAATGCTCAGCCATGTGCCTCTGAACAGTGCATTTGGTTTGCCCACTCCTTCCCCCACTGGATCATTCCCTGACTTGGGCACAGTATAAATACAGCTTCAATTACGTTGCCTGGAAAATAAGAGGCGCCTCAGAACATTTTTTTCCCAAGACCACTTAAAGCGCTGATTAACAAAGAGACCAGCAGGGACCAAATGCATATTTAGTTCAGAATAGCACTAGGAATACAGCAAGCAGCACAAAGCAAGTGGAAGTACTTAATTGGAGTGCGGAAAACTTGACCTTTCCTGGGCAGTGTGACATCTGGCAGAGAAATGCAGCGTCATCCGGAGTTCCGGACTTCCTCCAGGCAGCCTGATGCCCTCAGATATTGTGCAAGTCCTGAGGCCCGAGGGTCGCTGATGTCCTGGACCTCTCCGTCTTGCACTCCGTGTACACCTAAAGAGAGCTTCTAGATTGTGTTAGGTTCTGTAAGTGCGAAAACTTGATGAAGATACAAATTCTTCTTTTAAACTTGCAAGAATGGGGATAGGTGGAATGATTTTCTTTTTGAGTTTTGTTCCCATTCCTTGAGATTGAATCAGGACAGGCTCTTGAAGCTAAGCTGCCCGTGAGTTCCCTGATACCCTGCCCATACTCTGCCTGCCTCCTCAGGTTTGCGGAGGGAGCCCTAGCCCTGGAGCCCTAGCCAGGAGAGCCAACCCTAAGTTGGCACTTTCGCTGTATTTTGGGGTTCTGTAGAGGTGCAACCTGGATGTGAGGGTGTGTGTGAAAGTGTGTTCTTGAGAGCGAGCGAGTGTGCCTGTGTGTATGGGAGCAATCTGTGTTGGAAACCGACGAGTGGGACGGTATAGACACTTCAGCAGCCTCCTTCCTGCCACAGAGAGTTTGGCTCTTGAAAACCGCAAACTGATTCATTCTCCTTTTACAGTGGGGCCAATGGAATAATTTATGAGGGACTCCTTCTCAGCCCCTTTTCCCAATTTATTTTTTATCTCCTCCAATTTACAATTTAAAACCTTGGACAGCCTAGTGTTTGAATCCTAGATACTCTTCCCTTTTCTGAGTCCCCTCGTTCCTCGAGCAATTCCATCTGGTCTCGTGTGTAAACAGTCTTTTATAGCAGGTCTGTGCTCTTGACTTTCAAATTTTACCTATGGCCTTAACCTCCCTCCAGAACTCCAGACTTTTATATGTGCTTGCTTGATACTTCTTCCTGTCTATCTAGTGGGTTTTCAAATTTAACATGTCCCCAACCAGACTTCTAACACCCTCATCCCCACAAAACCCACTTCTCTCCCTGCCTGATCAGTCTTCCTGCCTAGTAATGACATGTTTTTCATTTTCCAGACCAGGAACCTTGGCTACCCATGACTCCCATCTTACCGATCTCTGAAATTTCATATCCAAAATACCAGCACAAACCCTGTGGGCTCTGCTTTCAAAACCTATCCAGAATCCCCCCTCCCCCCACCAGCGTTCCAGTCTCAGGTGCCATCATCTATCTGTGTCTGGGACCTTTACATCCGCTTCCTCACTGGGGTCCCTGCTGGTCCTCTTGCTCCCGACTGCCCTTCACAAGGCACCCGGCGCCCTCCTGTGCTTCGGTCACTCTTCTCTGCACAACCCTCCTGACTGCTTCCCTCTTACAGTCTGAAAGCAGAAGTCCTGAGCCGACTGCAGAGACAGGTCTTCTGGGATCTGGTCGTTTCTCCTTGATCTCCCCTCCTCTCCGGGCAGCCTTCCCCTCCCTTCCCTGCAGGCCATCCTTGTACTCTGGCTCTTGAGTCTCACCCTTACGCTTTGCCTCAGGGCTCTTGCATGTGCGCCTTGCTCTGTCTTCTACCTACAGGTACTTTGCATGGTGAGGCCCTTAAAAATTAACTCTCTGGTAAAATGTCACCTCTTCCAGGAGGCCTGGACCTATGTGTATAAAATAACACAACAATAACCTCCTCATCCTAGGGTTACCTCTGCCCCTCCTTTATTTTTTTTCTGTAGTGCATACCACTATGTGACATAACCAGAGTGCCCCTCATTGGGGGTTGGGGGGTTAGGGGAGGCACAGGCAACCGTTGTTCATGGATGCCACTGGAAACCCCAAGGAGTAGGGAGCAGGGAAGGGAGAAAAAGAGGCATTGACGGGGAAGGACAAACTGTAGAAAGAAAAGCCATCTTTCCTTCTGTTGCCTCTTTGTCACCAGTGTCAGAGTCGCCTTGCTGGAACCCACATACTAGAGTTATCTCTTCTGTGGGGAAGAGTTTTCACAGCACAGCTACTAGCAAAGATTAAGTCTGATTTCTTTTGTTTTGTTTTTTAAGATTTTTAAAATTTTTATTTATTTGTCAGAAAGAGAGCGTGAGCACATAGGCAGGCAGAGTGGCAGGCAGAGGCAGAAGGAGAAGAAGGGTCCCCGCCAAACAAGGAGCCTGATGTGTGACTCAATCCCAGAACACTGGGATCATGACCTGAGCTGAAGGCTGCCACTTAACTGACTGAGCCACCGAGATGTCCCTTAACCCTGATTTCTATGAAAAAAAAAATTGAGGAAAGCCTGAAATGTACAATTCAGCACGCATGGCTTTGTGTTTTCAGAGTCCTATACCAGTTAACGTCTTCCTGATTCCTGTTGTTACTCAAGCTTCTCCCTCCCTACTGTGGTCACCTGCTTCCAGCCTTGGCCCTTAGTGATATCCTCTTCATTAAGGATTATTAGCACTTTGTACAAGTGAGGACATTTCAAATATATTAGCAGTTAATGAAGCCTTCTCTGCTGCTGTGTTGTGAAGAACAAGATTGCAGGCCACTAATGTCAAGGGTGGGGTCGGGCGGGTGGAGCATGTTTGGCTGTGCAGAAAAGGGAGCAGCTGTAAGACTCGTTCCCTCCTGAGAACAAGATCTTCAGAGGCTTTTTTATTTGTGAATCTTCTCATGGGCAAGCATACAGTGTTGTTGTTGTTTTTAAACATGCCATGTAGATCTATTGTAGTATGTAATTACGGACCATGAAATATGTTCATGGGCTTGGTTTGTGGTATATTTCCAACGGAGAAGTAGAAGCTGTTCTAAAATTGAACAATTTTTACTGGCCCTAAAAATAGAGATCAACTTCTCCACCCCCTGGACCCCGCTTTCCTGCCAGTTCTCACCATCCCTGGCCAAGGCTACAGAACAGGATTCAAGCCAGCTCCCTGGGCAGAGCTCGTTAACAACCAGAATTGCTATTTCTGATGCCTTTTTTTTTTTTTTTTAAGATACAAAAACTTAGATCTGTGAAAAGATTGATTTCAAGTGCCTTTTTACACATGTGGTCCATACCTCAGTAATTTTCAACCTGCTTTTATCCATGCATGTTCTGGATTCTTTTTCAAAAAGATAATTGGTGTGTTCATCACAGTGCACAGCCCCACAAGGGCCCCATTCATTCTGACGGGGACCAGATGGGACGTGGTTCTGGCCTGCTGGCATCCAGGGTGAGCCTGGGGGGCTTTTGAGCAAGTTTATTGAGTCCTCACAACCTTTATAGAGCATAAAACTGGCTCAGTTAATGTCAGAAGGCAACCATATAGACCCATTTTTCACTAGAAACACTAGAGAGCTAGATTTAGGATAATTTAGGGCTTTTTTTTTTTTTTTTTTAACTACTTTGAACCCCTGCCTCCCAGATTACACTTAGAATGTAAAACTGTTGGTCAATATCTAACTCCCAGAATTTAAGAACATCTGGAATTTCTCCCTGGACAAAATTTAGAGAAAAAGGCCAAATGGGCAGTGGTATAACTGCTAGTTATGTCTGGTATGGTGTCGGCTAGCCTTTGGAAGCCTATACCAATCATTTTTCTTAATAGTAATTTGAAGGATAAATCTCCTAGACTTTCTCTGACATCTTCTGTGTGATGGTTAAATGATGCCCTTGAAGCTTGATAGACAAAATAGAGTCTAAATTTTGCTTTTAAAACCTTTTAGGTTATTATATTGTATATTTTTAGAAGATTTACATGAGCTCTTCAGGTTAATACTAAATCACATTTTTAAATTGCTGGGGCTTCCACATATGCATCAGGAATGCTATGCATCTACCCTATGGAATGTTGAAGACAAGGATCTAATATGCAGAGGCAGACCCAGGTTTGATGGGGCCTGAAACAATTTTGGAGGACGTCTTAAAGGAAGACAAAATACTAGTACAGTAGTATATTTCGAATGAGAAAAGAACTCACAGCAAATTACATATTTTTAAAAAAGTGAGCAACACCATTATTCTATAATATCCAGAAAAAATATGTAATTTTTAAATTAAGTGTCTCCACTGAAAAACTTTTGGCTGCATGGTCTTTGAGCACTTCATACAACAGTGATTTTTGTAATATTTTCTTTTTCTTTTTTAAAGAAAGTAAGAATTCAAGTGGGGGTGGGTAGAGGGAGATGGAGAGAGAGAATCTCAAGCAGACTCCATAAGTAGTATGGAGCCCTGTGTGGGATTCATCTCATGACCCTGAGATCATGAGCTGAGCCAGAACCAAGAGTCCATTGCTTAACCAACTGAGCCGCCACCCATGCATCCTGATTTTTGTAATATTTTCTATGGAGAGATTAGAAAGAGAATTGTTTTCCCTCTCTCAAGGTTGATTGGACTTTGATTTTTTATTGCTAGTTTAGGAAAATTTTATGGATTAATAATAATGTCATACTTTTTTTTCCAGCATTGCTGTCAAATTGGGAAATTCAATTAAGTTTCTTTTCCTGTAAATACTTTTCTCTGAGAATTGGAAGGCTTTTCCATGAACTGATTCCTGGCTCTGAACATTTATTCAAGCCATGTTTTATCCTTCTCCACTCTATGTCGTTTTTGGTCCTGGGCTGTTATTTTGCCATCTCTGGCCCTGTGTCTTTGGATCATGGTGCAGCAGGAATTAGGACAGGAGCGGTCCTGGAAGCCATTTCTCCACCAGGACACTGATGAAGTTTTAGAATATAGGTAAGGTTCAGTGGGGTGGAGTCTGGTGACCAAGAAAGAATTCTTGAGACATCTCTGATGCAAAATGGTGGTTTATGAAAGCAGGGGGACAGGACCCATCAGCTCAGACAGCTGCTGCCCTGGGGTTGTGAGGGATGGCAGGTTGTGTAGGACTGGGTTGGGGAAGGTAAGGAAAAAGGGAGGTATCAATAGAACTTTCATATGCTAAAGAGGACCTATAAGATACCAGATGCCTTGAGGCCCTCTAACAAGGTATTAACATTAAGATAGTTGGGAGATTCCTAAAGAATGTCACACTATATCCCACCCAGGAGTGGGGGTGGGGGTAGTTTGCAAGGTGTCAGCTTTTGCTTTGTCCTCAGTCAGCCTTCTGTTCCCTCAAGGACACCTAACAATAACTTACCTTGCTTAGAAACTCCTAAGTGTATCCTACTAAATCCCAGCCTTATGCATCCCAACTCAGTGCTCCTTAGCTGTGTTCCAAATGCCCAAAGACAGCACCACACCACCTGGCAGGGGGGTAGGTGGATGTGTCTGGCGGGGTGTATGGAGAAGGAAAACTTGGAGGAAAGAGGAATAGAGGGGAACAGTCTTAATGGTGGCGGCAGTAGATCTCATTTCTGCAGAGATGTAAGCCTGAACCATCACAGGGCTAGGGCTCCTCCCAAGCTGTTGGAAGAGGCCCTTGCAAATGAGAGACCTAAACTTAAGCTTCCTTACAATCATAGTAAATCTGCCTTAACTAATACGCATTGATGAGTCATCAAATCCATCACCAAGAGTGCTCTCCAGAGAAGCAGGGTGGCACTTCCTCTCACCAACTTATATCCCCAGGGTCACATTCAGTTCTCATAATTTAAGCATGTGATTGAAAGTTCCCTTGCGTTTAAGGTTGATCCTTTCCTCTGCATTAGCACTCCCCCCTCCTCCCCCTCCCCTTCCTCTTCTTCCTCTCCTCCTTGCTGAAAAGCAACTGGGGTAGAAAGCTGCTACATTTTTTTTTTTTTAAGTGAGGATATGCAAATGTTAGACCCACCTGGGGCAAGAGATGGGAGTTAACACTGATTCATTCCCTTGGATTATCTCTGATGATTCATTACCATAAACAGCACTATTATATTTTCCTTGCACATTAGCTTGGCTGTTGATTTTTATTTTATACTTAACATGGGGTATGCATATCTGTCAGTTGGAATGCTGTTCAGAGTCTTGTCTGCTAAATGCTTCCTCATGGTAATGGCATTGTCACACCAAGTGAGTGGCATTTTCATTTTGTGCAGAAAGAGCCTGTCATGTATGTCCCAGCTGTTTTCATTCCACTGCGGGAATTAGTAAGATCTTGGCCCGTGAATGTATACATGTGTTTATGTCAATCCAGACTGACTGATTTTCACCTTTCTGTTATACTAATTAGTACAGGTAGGGTCCAGAAAGTTTTTATGATTTAGCCTAGTGGTTGGAAATTGACAACTTGAAGAATTGTGGGAGAATAAGAATTAGCATCATTTTCTTAAGTATTATTCATAAAATTTTGCAATTTAATAGCAAATAAGGAAACCTTTAAAAAAAAAAAAGTTCATGCTTCTATTAACTCATAAGGTATTTTTGAAGGCTGTTTTTTAAAAAAGTCCTGGGTAATTGGGTAGAATTTGCTACTACTCAGATTTCCAAAGAAAACGTGACCATAAAATATCAAAGAACGAGAAAATCTTTGAATGGAATAGTGTCCTCCAACCCATTTAGACACCTGGGATGAAAAGTTACAGACACTTTGTGGATACCTGCAGTATTGTATCCATTACTGTGTACCGCTGAATGTAATTGATTGTCCATTTAAATCAAGAACTGTTAAACCTAGAGGAGTTATTTTTGTAGTGATTTTTACAAGTTCAAGTTAACTAATAACCTCCCATTTTTGTTTTTGCTGTTTTAATGTGCATTTTATATTGTGGTGGGTCCCAAATGTTGCCTGTTTGTGCATTTGAAGGTCCAGGGATTTAGAAGCATCCAGAAATCAGCACTAAAGATAAAGGTAATTAACTTAGGAACTCAAGGCAGTCAGGGTCCCTGTGATGCTTCCCAGAGAGTCTATGTAGTCCATCATGCGAAAACCACTGAATTTGCTACTAATTTCAGGCCAGCTTTGATTGGGCAGATTAATATGTATCCCGTGCTTGTTCTGCTTCATGTACTCTGCTAATTGATAGTTACTATAATATTTCCTTGAATCCTCACAACTTTTTGAGCTAGAATTTATTATTCTCCCCGTTTTCCAGATGAGGATATAGGCTCTAGACGATGCAGTGATTTGCCCAGGATCCCACAGCTAATGAGTGCCAGAGCTGGCATTGAGCCTAAGTCTGTCCGACTCCAGTGTGTAATCTGTTACTAGTACATTCCATCACCTCTCCTGCAGGATTTCCTAAACTGGAGTTATGAGACTAGAGTCAGATGTGGGTCAGATATAGGTCAACTCTGAGGAGTTACAGATTTGGCCAAGAACCGGTCTTCGGTAGAGATAAGAATAATTGGGATAATGAATTACTGTTGGACAGAGCACAGTGGGAGAGTTGGTAGATCATCTGCTTGGTTAAGCAAAGCACAGGGTGGCATCTGGACAACTAAGTTCTAGTGGGGAGGAGCAGACCGGTGTCACTGGCTAGGCTGGCGGGGCTCCGATGCCAAGAAGGCAGGAGCACTCACTGGATTGTGGGAGGCATGGCATATGAGCCAGAGCGGCTCCCTGCTTGTTTCATGCCGCCTTTTGCTTTTGATCCGCAAATATGACACAACAAGTATCAGAGGTATGTGGGTGAATTTCAGGGCAGAGATGCTTATAAAGAAACAGGCCAGGGGTGTTAAGTCCTTTAATTTCTTTTCTCTTGGTTTCTGGCTGCTCCCAATCCATTATTCTATCCCCAGAGTTTACACTAATTAGGAGGTCTTTGTTGCTGGAGCTCTCCATGCCTGATGGGAGGTGAGGCACAGAGACTAGGGCAGGCGTCTCCTCTGTATCTGGGAAGGAGGGAAAGCCTCAGACCAGGTCGGGGGCTGGGCTGCTTCAGACACAGCATAAAGACCGTATATGCTTAGGGGCAGAAATAGATCAGATCTGGGCTCTTCTATCAGTGGCAGCCCCTACCTGGCTGGGTCCCTGCTGTCTGGCAAATGATGACATTGATGAGGTAAAGGGTAGAGATTCAACTTTGGCACCATTTGGATTTGAAAGCTTCCCTCCAGGATCCTTCCAGTTTCTGCCTAGAGCAGGAATCCTGGGGGAAAGCTACGAAGTATGAGGGTAGGGCCAGTTGGTAGCTTTTATTTCTAAATAAGTTAGCTGGTGATATTGTGCGACCAAGAGAGTTGGGGCTTTGGGCAGAATTTAGTATGACAAACTGACCACTTGCTTTTTATCTTTTCTCCCTCTCCGTCCAAAATACTACCAAACAATAGTAAACTCACTGAGTGGTATTGGTCTCCAAGGCCAAAGAAAATGGGCATCAATGTGTAATAGACCTCAGTAAAGTTTAACAAGGTAAAACGAGGCAAGAGGAGTGGGAACCAACTTAGCAAAACTAAGGAAGTTACCTCCCACCATCTGGCAGAGGGGAATACGACCAAAAGCAAATGGATTCAACTTAGACAACCTCTAATGGCCTTTGAAATAGCAGGTACCACAGAAGGTGGCAGTGAGCTAGGTTTGAAAGCTGCCCAAACACATTTATTCAGAAGGTTCTTAAGGAACAGGGGGGTTTGGGCTCCTTGGCTGCCTCACCACCTGACATTGTCGCGTGGTCCTCTCCTCACCAGCCTTCCATCCCTGTCTTCTAGCACTTAACTGGGAAGCTCCACATGGAGGGATATCACATACAACGCAGAGGGCAAAGATAAGTCACAGGACTGACAATGAGGAGACTCAGTAAATCTACAGGGTAGGTGCTCCTGAGGCAGGAGAGTAGGAAATTAGTGTCTTGAGAAACAGAATGACTCCTGGATGAAAAGATTTCCAGGTCTTTATATTTGAGAGCCTCTCAAACAAACAAAGAACTTCAGCCAGAGAGCTGATTGCTCTTCATTGAAGTCTCCAAAGGCAAAGTACCCAACCCGTACATTTCTACCATCCAGAGATTTTTAGTCTCTCTCTCTTTTTTGTTTTAAAGATTTATTTATTTATTTGACGGATCGAGATCACGTAGGCAGAAGTAGGCAGAGAGTCAGACAGAGAGAGAGGAGGAAGCAGCCTGCCTGCTGAGCAGAGAGCCCAATGCAGGACTCAATCCTAGGACCCTAAGATCATGACCTGGGCCGAAGGAAGAGGCTTAACCCACTGAGCCACCCAGGTGCCCGATTTTTAGTCTCTTAACTTGTAAATGTGAATAACAGAGGTGAAGATTATAGAGTACTAGAGGAAAGCTTTCAACATGGGAGAAAGACACTGATATGAAAAAAATCGAAAAAAAAAAAGATATAATTGAGTTAAGAAAATGTTAAAATAACATTTTTTATATTCCTAAAGAGATTTGGGGTGGTACTGCATTTATGGATTAAAAGAATGCTATGAGAAAGGAACAATTAAGGAATAGACAAGTCTTAAAAATATACTTAGACAAAATAAATTTAAAGGAAGATTTGGAAGATAACTCTTCTAGAAAGTAAATAAAAAGAAAAACACGGAAAATAGGAAATGAAAGATAGGAAAATAGGAGATCCATTTGTTAAGGTCAAATCCAATATTCTAGAAAGCGACCACAAAAAAAGAGGGCAGGAAATCAACAAAGAAGCGATTTTTAAAAATCTAAAGATCTGGGTTTTTGGAACACATCAAAATGCAGAAAGATATGTACTTATAAAGGGTGCCCTGGGTGCCTTGGTCTTTGGAGTAAAAACCTAGACCAAAGAAAACCATTGTGGAATTCCATAATGGGGAGGAAAAAAGAAAGAAACAGAAAGGAATTGGAGTCAGACTTTTCAGGAACAACATTGGATTCTAGAACACAAAGGAATAGTGCCTTTAAAATAGAGGGGAATTATCTTCAGCTTGATATTTTATATTTAAGCAAATGATCAAATGTGAAGTAAACTAATACTTTCAGAAATAAAAGTATTTAAAAATATACCTTCCATCTCATCTTTCTTGGAAAGTGACTAGAGGATGTCCTTCAACAAATGGGCATCTGCCTTCTGTTCAGGTCATGATCTCAGGGTCCTGGTATCAATCCTCAGGTTGGGCTCCCTGCTCAAAGGAAAGTCTGGTTCTCTCTGTCTCTCTGCCCCTCCCCCGCCTGTGCCCTCTCTTTCTCTCACTCTGTCTCTCAAATAAATAAAATCCTAAAAAAAAAAAAAAAAAGAAAGAAAGAAAAACAACAACAAAATGAACAAATAAATCAAGGGAGAGGAGGATATGGCTTCCAGAAAAAAGACCGTGCCATGCTGGAGAAAGGAAAAGGGCAGTTCCATGATGATGGCTGTATCATGGAGCTGGCTCTAGGAAAGGGGTGGCTGGGATGTAATGGTGAAGAGGACTCCAGGAAAAAAAGTGGAGTTGACAGTATCAGATATTTGCTTATTGGAGAGAGGATATCCTTTGTCAGGAATATGGCGTGTCTGAAGGCAAATAGTAAAAGTGAGTGAATTAAAAACTACGCAAGTGAGAAAAGTGGGCCATTATTATCTCTAAGTAAAACACAATGTTAATTAAAGTACACATGATCAGAATAGGTAATACTAAGTTTTAATTTAACTATCTTAGACTTATCAACCAAATCAGTCGGTAAGTCTAAAATACTATCCTGTACTTCAATAAGCTCCGTAAATTACCCCAACCCTTGTGGATAACTTGGGAAAGGTCTAGGTGTTGTGCTCTTTCTCCTTGTTTCCTACCCCCACTCCATCCCATCACTGATTATTTATTTCATGTTTGCATTCTGTCATTTTTCTTAAACCTGTACATTAGACAGGGTTCTACGAAGAGC